>NC_064642.1:612260809-613460809 GCF_023864345.2 Schistocerca serialis cubense
GTAATAGTGCTTTATACACATAACACAGTTTACAATAATAAAGAAGATTGTTGCTATAGCTAATGGCCAGAATCTATAAAAATTAAAAATAGTTACACTTGAAATGTCTGGGGCACACAACGTGCCATCCATGGTTTGATTTTTGGAACTTCTGCTGTTTTTGCTTGGCTCAGTCGATTTTTTATTGCAGTTATACTGTGTCGAAAAATCCACAGATCTTTCAAAATATCTTCAGGCTGGATCCCTGCATCTGTAAGGTAAAGAAGACAATAAAGAGAAACACATTATTTTCCATAAACAATTTTATGCAGTGATTTCAACAGCTGACAACATAACATTACTGTGGCCTTGGCAGCTGGAAATAATAGTTTAATAAACCAATGGAAAATCCAGGATGGAATTTAACAATATTATGAAAAGGAAAATTGCTACTCACCATATAGTGGAGATGCTGATTTGCAGATAGGCACAACAAGAAGACTGTCACAATATAAGCTTCCGGCCATGAAGGCCTTTGTTGAAAATAGACGAAAGACACACACACACATACACACACACACACACACACAAACACACACACACACACACACACACACACACACACACACACACACACACACATGCAAATGCAACTCACACACACATGACTGCAGCCTCTGATAGCTGAAGCCACACTCTGAGCAACAGCAGCAGTTCATGATGGGAGTGGCAACTGAGTGGGGGTAAGGAGGAGACTGGGGCAGGGAGGGAGAGGGAGTGCGTGGTAGGGGTGGGGGATGGTGAAGTGCTGCTTCCTGGGGAGCGCATGTCGTGGGCATGACAACCAACCAACAAGCTGTCTGTCCACATGAATGGCCACCGGCAAACTGTGGCCAAGAAACAAGTGGACCACCCTGTAGCTGAGCACGCTGCCTAACACGACGTCCTTCATTTCAATGACTGCTTCACAGCCTGTACCATATGGATCCTTCCCACCGACACCAGCTTTTCTGAACAGTGCAAGAGAGAATTCTCCCTCCAATATATCCTATGTTCCCATAACCCTCCTGGCATCAATCTTCATTAGTCATTTCTCTCAACCATCCAGTCCCTTCCCTGTTCCCATTCCAGCACCACACAACCCTCATTCCACTAATGGAGCCAGTCTTTTTACTTCTCTCCTTTTCCGCAATCCCCCCCCCCCCCCCCCCCCCAGCTTTCCCCCACCACCCTTCTAACCTCCCGACTGTACCTAGCTGCCCTACCCTCTTTCCACCTTGTCTTTGTGCACTCCCAAGCAGCACTTCCCTGGTCCTGTCCCTACCCTTCTATTCCTCCCCCTCCCCACCCCAGCCTCCTCCTTAACCCCACCCAATTGCCACTCTCATCATGCACTGCTGCTGTTGCTCGCAGTGTGGCTTCAGCTGCCAGAGGCTGCAATCACATGTATGAGTTGCATTTGTGTGTGTGTGTGTGTGTGTGTGTGTGTGTGTGTGTGTGTGTGTGTGTGTGTGTGTGTGTGTCTGTTTTCTATTTTTGACAAAGGCCTTGATGGCTGAAAGCTTATACTGTGACACAACAATTGTGCCTATCTGCGATTCACATCTATGCTATATGATGTGTAGCAACTTTCCTTTTCACAATATTGTTACAATTTAAGAAAAGGACAGAAAAATTTACATTTAATGCCCTATTGATGATGAGTTTGTTAGAGGCAGAACACAAGTTCAGATCGATCAAGGATGGTAAAGGAGATTAGCTGTGTATTTTCTAAAGAAATAGCCAGGACATTCAACGTATGGAATCTAGGAAATAGAATGTGTTATGCACTTTGCTGACACATATAGTGCAGCCTGACTTTTAAACAGCTCTTCCAGGTTACAGTACATTATACATCAATTCAGGGCAGGTCTTGGTTCTGACAACAATCACAGAGGTATGTCAGTAAATTCCATCAGACAAAACCTGCAGCATCATTGCTATTGCATCTTGTGGTGGCAAGTGAAATCAATTCACATCCTGAATTGAAAAAGGTTGATGTTGTTAAGAACAATAGGAATAAAGTGACTGTGATGAGAGACAGTGAAGCATAGTGAGCAAGTAAAATAGAAATGAAGATTTGTGTGGTGAAATACTTTCGCTACAAGCTAATGCTGCCAGCAGACATCAATCACATGACAGCAGAAGTGCACACCAGAACACAGCAGGCGCAGCAGATTTATCAGCTGAGCAGCTAGCTAATTGAACGGAGACTGGAGGACAGCTTCTGCAGCAAACAGTGGCCTGCATCCTGATACTGCTCAGTACCCCCTACAGGCATGCACTTCAACATGACCGATCTGCCACAAACAATGAAAGATACGTTCAGTTTATTTTGTTTGGTGCTTGCCGGTGTTAAAAAATTGTCAGTAATTCAGCGATGGTAAAGGGTCAATGATGTGGTACATTAAAGTAGCAGTTCAGAACTATGACATGGTGTATGTACAGGAAGTAATGGTGTTTCAGTTGCAAATGTTAATCAATGATTTCCAGTTGAAGGATTGAAGTTGGAATAGAAACTCATTAGTAGGTGAAATTATGGGGCACAGTTTTACTCTTGACAAACCAGTGATCTAATGATTTTAATTGTTTTAATTTAGCATCCATAAATTAGAGTGAAGTAAATAACAAAGAAACAATGGAGGCTAATGTTTAGTTGCCACTGTTCCCTGAAAAAGAAAAACAAAACAGGAAGTGGTACATGAGGAAAATGACCCGGAAAGCATTAAGGAAATGTCTGCAAAACTAATTATCACAATGAGACAACAGTATGACAACATAAGTAATTTGGCTAACAATCTCATCAATAAAATTGATCAATGATCTAGTAACATCAATCAGGAAACTGACCAACAATCTGATGACATAAGTTGTTGGGCTAATGAACGCTAAAGCTTCGAACGTGAAGTTAGCAAAAAGTTAGAACATGAAGCTTCTGATTTAAAGGAAATTTGGGAAAAAGGTTTGCAGCTGTTTGGCAATCAAACTGAGGAAACAGTTTCTCAAGTTGATACAAAGTAAAATGTCCTCAGAAGATGTAAAAAGTGGATTAAAAGAAGGTATTAAATAGGTAGCTCATTAAAGGAAACTGAAAGGAGTGATATTAAGTGGTGATGTACATGAAGTGGAGCAGAAAGTTACTGCTGCTGAGTTACTATGTAAAAATAAGCATGATATTCTTCATTGTAAAATAGCTGCTGAAAGAAACAAATGTGAATATTTTGAAAAAAAAAAATGGTTGGTTCATGAGGATGTTGTTGAAACTAATGCAGCTGACTTGTCAAGTGAATACTGTACACAGCAGTTTGCATGTACATGATAGCAAGCTATCTAATGCAAAGAAGAATATTGGAATAGGTACTAACGATATTGAATGTAAATTTGTAACTGAGTCATCTGAAGTGGCTTATATTAATAAACAGACTATTTTTGACATTTGGCCACGCTGGTAATGTTCATACAAATGAGTTTTTGGAATGATTTTGAAAACCTTTTGCCTAGATTATGGACTTACTGACAAAAGGTGGGTTTTAGTACTTTATAATTTTTGGGACCAAGAACTTGAAGAATTACTGTTATTGAACAGTGTGAAACTTTGGAAGAGTTTAAGGGTGCATTTTTCAATGAATTTACTGGGGTAATGAAAAGTAAATGGAGTTGCAGAACAGTTTCTGTGTTGGAGCCCAATTGAATCCTCAGAGGGAAAAATGTAAAGAAATTTGCTTTGAAGTAGGTAACAAATCTGTCTTATTTAATTATTAAATTGGAGTCAGGGCAAATTGTAAGAGGTTTAGACAGGAAATTACCATTTAATTTGAGACAGAAAATTATTGCAGCTTCCAGAGATGATGTGAGAAAGTTTATTAATTATTTACAAGGAGCACAAAAACTGGTACAGGAAGAGTAATGGGCAAATTGTCATTCTAGTAGGTGCAGAACTGTAGGAAACAGGCAAAACATCAATGGCAACAGGATGAGAGTATATTGAATTAATAACAATGGAAAAAGGGAGGGGGGGGGGGGGGGGGATGGCAAGAAGTTAGTGCAATGTTTCACCACCTGGGCAAAATGGCAGATGTCAAGGAACTATAGCTGTGAATTGCTCTCACCATTATGTGACAATGTGGATCTACATTCTATGCACCATGAGACGATTAGAGTTGAAAACAGTACAGGCTCACAGAATACAGGTAAATAAGTACCCTTTGTAGGTTGCTAGCATCTTCAGAATGGGAGGAGAAGTTTGTATCTGCTTTCTGAATGTAGGAACAATGAAGAAATGAAATCTAAAAACAAAGGAGGGAATGATATAAATAAGGAAAAACATATACATGAAATGGAAAGGTGACACGGGGTGGGGCAATTCTAATATGAGAGAATTAAATATACATCTTAATACACTACCATCAGTAGAAGGGGTAAATGAACAAAGTAATGAGGAAGATAGTATACGCACAATGAAACAGAGGAAGAATCTGATTACGAAGGCAGGAAAAGCAGACGAAGTGGAGGATTGCAGAACTTAGAGAAAAAGAATTTAGAAGTCGTATTGAAGGAGGTAGAAGGTGGGTTATTTATACATAAACATTATGTGAAAGAGGATAAAGGTGCTGAGTGTCAGTTGCTATATGGAGATAGTGAAGACGATGGTGTAAAATGAAAAGTGAGGAAGAAGTTCTGGAGATTCAGAATGAAAGAGAGATGTCAGATTTATTTTGATTTGTCCTTGTAGGACATAATGACTAAGTTTTGTACAAAACAGAATGGAAACAATCTTACAAATATGTGTGTTAAATCCACGGATGGAGAACAATTTGATAGATGGAAAATTCTGTTTGAGTGAAAGGTGAAGATGAAAAGGTAGGACAAACTATAATAAATATTAGGGCTGTTCAACAAGTGTCTGACCTTATTTTTATTAATGAAACTAACAATGGTATCGGGGCATACACATTCTCTATGTTCACATCCCTAATTTTTTACATGATTGCAGAAACCAGTCGCTGGCTAACTGTTGACAAGTGAACACTTGTAAATAGTAGCCACTGGATTTTGTGCTGTGGACAAAATTACAGAAAAAGTGGAATGATGTTATTGCATCAAATTTTGTTTTAAGCTGATTGATTCTCAAGTTGAAACAATCCTCAACATCCAACACCTGTTTGGGGATGAAGCAAGGGGTACCACCAGATAAAGGAGTGGTACAACCACCTCAAAGATGGCTGCTCATCAGTGAAGAGTGAAGCACATTCAGACAGGTCCTCAGCATCCACTAATGAGGTTTTTATAGATCACATAAGGACCCTAGTGATGCAAGATAGATGAATCAAGATCAGAGAGCTTGCAGATGAGGATAAAATTAGTATTGGATCCATTCATTCCATGTTCATGGGACATTTGGACCTCTGTAGGTTCTCATCAAAACCTGTGCCAAAGCTGCTAACAATGGAGGCGAAGCAATTTCATTCAGAGGTTATACAGGACGTGCCAGATACTGTGAAAAGTAATCCCAACTTTCTCAACACAGTCATCACTGGTGATGAGTCCTGGAATTATGGGTATGACCCAGAAACAAAGTTCCAGTCATTGCAATGGAAGCATCCATCATCCCCAAGTCCCAAAAACGCGAGTCAGATCCACAGCAATGTTAAAGTAATGTCCATCTTTTTTTACTGCAATGACATGGTCCATCAAGAGCATGCTGCAGAATGTACTAATATCAATAAGTACTGCCAAACGTTCTGTGTTGCCTTCATGAAGCAGTGAGACACAAATGGTTGCACTTATGGGCAGCAGGCACTTAGCACCTTCACATCGATAATGCACCCACTCACTGCTCTCTATTAATTCAGAGTTTTTTGACCAAACACAACACAGCTGTGGTTTTACAGCCTTCCTATCCCACTGAACTAGCACCAAATGATTTATGGCTTTTCCCTCGACTGTAAAAAACTGTGAAAGGAACCAGACTTCAGAATAGATGAAGACATTATGCAGAATTCACTACAGCAGCTGCACACCATACCAAAAGAAGCTTTCCAGATATGCTTCCAGCAGTAGCAGCAGTGTTGGGAGAGGTGTGTAGAAATTGAAGGGGAATACTTTGAAGGTGATTAGTGTCAAACAACTGTATCTAAATAAAGATAGGTTTTATACATAAATGTCAGATACTTTATGAATAGCCCATGTGTGTTAGTGCAAAGTGAGGAAACACTTTCCTTACTGTATAATAGCAGTGATCGGAGTGTGGTAACACAAAAATACGTAAATGCTTTCCCCGAAAAGAAATCTATGGTCATTATGCCTGTATCTGGAGTGCAAATAATGGTCGCCTGATGGAAAGTGAAAAAAAAAGGACCGTGAATTATTAAGTAATTTTACCAATCAAAATAAATGTCAGCTGTACCACAATTTTCTGATAATTCAAAGTTTAACTCTTAACATGCAAGTACGTGTAAATTTCTTTAATAAATATAAAGGAATATTGGATTTCAACACAATTTTGTAATTTTGAAGATAGATGGAAAGAAAGTGACTATACCATTTTTGGGTGGGAAGAAACTAACACAGGAGGAAAGGGATGGCATACTAGTAAGATATTGCAGGAAAAAGCAAATATTTGTGGATGCTGAATAAACTAGACGGAAGAAGTATATGCACCAGGAATAGAAGCTGGGGTAAGGGTCTCAGGAGACATGCATCCTTTACAATGTCAGGTGACTGACACTCTCCAGATGCTCAAGTTATTATAAATACTACACTTTCTGTTCATGTTGTCAGTCTTCTTCTTCTATCATTCTGAACTGCACCTGTCATCTTTAATATCCTTCACTGTTGGGGGATATGTTGATGGGAAATGAGCAACAGAGCATAATTTATAACCAGATGTGGATTTTGTCAAAAGAGTAACGGATATGTTTCGAGAGAAAAGTTATCAGGGCGGAAATAAATATGCAAAAGAAACCTGGCAATGAGATTTGTAATGGTTTATAGGTAATATGTAGTGGTTCTTGACACCTAAACAAATGAGTAAAGAGTATGCAGAAAACAGAATGTGGTATTTTGAGACATATACTGTGATGTTTTTGAGAATATATGTTGAAGAATCTGTTAAAAGAGTAACCAGTGTTGTTGTAAAGCGCATAGTGGTGCAGGAAGAATGTGACAATGGGAGAATATTACATGCTGATTATAAGATGTTGACTTAAGGAATTCTGGGAGAAAGTAAGATAGATAACGTAAGTTTTTACTTTATTAACATGATCTGCATGAGTGAAAATGAAGAAGAGCTAGAACATAGTGAGAAATTTTGTAAATAATGTTTATGTTTTTTATGTATAATACAGTTCTCTCCTAGCTGGAAACTTATAAATGGGAAGATGTTTGAGGGGCAATATTGCTTGTCCACCATGTATGTGAATGTACATAAAGATACTGAAATGAACAGGTAACCTTTGCTAATAATGTTGTGTTTCATTTAAGTAAATCTATGATTTTATGCGATTTAATTTTTGTGTAAAATTGCATAAAAAAGTGTAAAGTGGACTTCATAAGCTATTTAAGTAAGACTAAAAAATGGTTGCACTAGCAACCTAATTTTTGCAGAAGTTATTTGTATTCTCACTTTGAGAGTAATAATTCCGATTTAACATGCCATTTGGGAGCACTAGCACATTAAATTCTCCATTCATTCAAATCTCTTTAGAGAGAGGAAAAAGGTAGTTGTAATTTGTAAATTTCAGAAACTACAACAGAAGTTTCAGAAAAAGAATATACAGTAACTTTTACTTTGCAGGTTAGATAGTAATAAATTGTAGACTTAGAAGGTATTGTCTTTGCAAGACAAATATATACAAAAACAAGTGCTTTGATTGTCAACGAAACACAAGATAACATGTTATGGGTGCCTTACAAACTAAATGTGCCACAAAAAATATAATGAAGATAGAAACTGGCTACAGTGTAAAAGCCAAGGAATATTTTAGATGCCAAACAGTAAATAATGTGTTTAGAGTTCAAAAAGACATGATAGAAGTGTCTCTTAACAAGTAGGACTTAAAGTCATAAAGTAAACAGTGTTTGGACACCCATTATATCTACATCTATAATCTTTAAACAACTGTGGAGTGCATGGCAGAGGGCTCAAGTGATTGTACCAGTTATTAAGTTTCTTCCCATTCTATTCACACATGGAACGTGCGAAGAAGAAGAAGAAGAAGAAGAAGAAGAAGAAGAAGAAGAAGGAGGAGGAGGAGGAGGAGGATGAGAATGCATCAGGGCATGCTGTAATTAATCTAATCTTGTATTCATGATTCCTACATGAGCAATATGTACAGATTTGTAGTATATTATTACAGTCATCATTTAAAGATGGTTCTTGAAACTTTGTGGGTAGGCTTTCTCAGGATACTTTACATCTATCTTCAAGAGTTTGCCAGTTCAGTTTCTTCAGCATCTCTATGACACTCTCCCTCAGGTCAGACAAACCTGTGATCACTAAGGTTGCCCTCCACTGTACACATTCAATATCCCATATCAGTCCCATATGGTATGGACCCCACACACTTGAGCAGTATCCTAGAATGGGTCCCACAATTGATCTGTAAGCAATCTTCTTTGTAGACTGATTGCCTTTCCCCAGTATTTCCACCATTTGCATTACAGATGCATGTGTGATCATTCCATTTCATAATCTTACAGGGTGTTACATCCAGCTATTTGTATGAGTTGGCCTATTCCAGTTGTGGCACACTGATATTGTTGTTATAGGATACTATGTTTTTCTGTTTTGTGAAGTGCACAATTTTATATTTCTGAATATTTACAGCAAGTTGCCAGTTTTTGCACCACTTTGAAATCTTATCAATATCTAACTGAATACTTATGCACCTTCTTCCAGACAGGACCTCATTACAGATAACAGTATCATCTGTAAAAAGTCTGAAGTTACTATTAACATTGTCCACAAGGACGTTCATATGAAAAGCAAGGGTCCCAACACATCTCCCTGGGGCACACCTGTAGTCACTTCTACATCTGATGATGATACTCCATCCAAGTTACGATGCTGTGTCCTCCATATCATAAAGTCCTCAACACATTCACAAATTGCACCTGATACCCCATAGGATTGTACTTTAGACAATAAGCACAAATGTGACACTGAGTCAAATGCTTTTCAGAAATCAAGAAATACTGCATGTACCTAACTGCTTTGGTCCAGAGCTTTTAGTAGTATGTCATGTGAGAAAAGTGAATGCTGGGTTTCAGATCATTGATGTTTTCAGAATCCATAATATTTGGCATAGAGGAGGTCATTCTGTTTCAGATATATTATTATGTTTGAGCTCAGAATATGTTATAACAGTATAGAACAAATCAATGTCAAGCATGCTGCATGCTAGTTTTGTGGATCAATTCTACCACTCTTCTTTAGATGAGGGTGACCTGTGCTTCCTTCCAACTACTGGGCAGCGTTTTCTGTTTGAGTGATCTACATCAGATTATCGTTAGAAGAGGGGCTAGCTCAGCCACAAACTCAATATAGAATCTGGTAGGAATTCCGTCGGGTCCTGAAACTTTGTTCAGTTTCAACGATTTCAGCTTTTTCTCAAGACTACTGACACTAACACTTGCTTCACACATCTTTTCAGTGGGACGAGGATTAAATTGTATTAATTCTCCTTATTTCCTTTTGTAAAGGAACATTTGAAAATGGAGTTAAACATTTCAGTTTTTGCTTTGCCACCCTCAATTTCAGTTCCTGTCTCATTCGCTAGGGACTGGACACTAGCTTTGGTGCCACTATCAGCCTTTACATATGACCAGAATTTCTTAGGGTTCTGTGGAAGATCACTTAAAAATATTCTGCTATGGTAGTCTTTGAAAGCATCTCGCATTGCTCTCTTGACAACCAAATGTGTTTCATTCAGCATCTCTCTATCTATAGCCCTATGCATTGTTTTGTACCCATTATGCAGTAATCTCTGTTTCTTTAGAAGTTTCTTTGCAGTGACTGTATACCATGGAGGTTCCGCCCCATTATGAACTGTTCTGCTGGTTACATATCTATCCAGTGCATGGTAAACTACTCTTTTAAACTTGAGCCATAGTACCCTACATGCTCTTGCCCTGTGCTGAAAGTTTTCAAGTTCCTCTTTAAGATATAACACTACTGATCTTCTATCTAGTTTACTGAACATATATATTTTTGCTAGGTTTTGTTGTACTTTGTACTTTGGCAATCATTGTTGCCACAACAGTGCCACAGTCACTAATACCAGTTTCAATATGGATGTCCTCAAAGAGGTCAGGTCTGTTTTTTGCCATTAGATCCAATATATTTTGATCATTAGTGGGGCTCCTAACGATCTGTGTAGTTTTCAGAGAAGGCATTAAGTAATGTTTCACAGGATGTCTTATCAGGCCCACCACAAACAAAACTGTACTTCTCCCAATTAATTGTTGGGTGATTAAAGTCTCCACCAATGATTACAATAAGATTAGGGAACTTACATACAAGTGAACTGAGGTTTTATCTAAAGTTTTTGGTTACATGACGAGACGAGTCTGTTGGGCAACATAACGATCCAATTATCATCTTATGCCCACCTCTGATTCTGAGTCTTGCCCAGACAATCTCACATGCAGCTTTAATTTCTACCTTGGTGGATTTGAGTTTCTTGTCAACTGCGACCTCCATTTCCCATTTGCCTATTCTTTCGATATATTACTTAAATTTTCCCCAAAAATCTCAATACTGTCAATTTTAGGTTTCAACCAGCTTTCTCTATCTAGTGTTATGTGAGCTTCACTGATTTTCTGGAGTGCTTTAAACTCTGGCACTCTGATGCGAATGCTTCGGCAGTTAACTACTATGATTTTAATACTCTTGCCTGTAGGGGGAATTCTTTAGGACCTTACACTTACACTTCTTGGTCTCCTACAGCTGTCATTATCTGGACTGGAGATCAGAGACTAGGGGTATCAGTACTTGAGTTAATAAGGAATAAAACTTCATTGAAACCTGATGAGGGAAAATCAATTTAAACTTAATACTTTGAACTCAGCAGTGTATTAATGTGCTGATGGGAAATTAAATTGTATTTAAATAACAATGATTTTTGTAAAAAAATGTAACTAGTTCAAAAATAACTGTCAATTTTTGAAAGGCTCTAAGAAAAATCTATAGCATATGACATGCTTAGGTTATACAGCTATCACGCCCAGATGTATAGATTCTGGGTTGAAACAATATTTATTTTTATGTATGATTTTTGTGGTTTGAAAGCTTCAATGTTCTGCTTCATTTATGTAATTATTAAAATTTGCTATTCAAATTTAAGATTCACAGCTGGTATGTGGCACAGCAAGATGCAGTCAGATTCATCTCAATGGCTATGATGTATTGCTACAGATGTTCTCAGGTGGGAGAGAGTGCCATTTCTCATATCTGTACTCACTTGCTGACTGCAGGTCTAGTTAAGTATATATGCTTCACAGGTCATCTAAGAGCTCTGAGAGCAAGGAGCGTGCATTCTGTTGTTGGTGGTGTGGTGTAACATATCACTTTGGTGAAGTGCTTTGTTACCCAATGCCTACATAACCGACAGATGATAATCACAACAGTGAAAGTATTTTCATTAGTTAATGAGTTTAGCATTGCAAATTGTTTGGAATTTTTGGTACTGTTCACACAGGTGAACTGGTATGGATGGGCTCCATGCCTCTTCAAGGTGGGGCAGCTTTGCTACGCATTGTGGTATCTGCTGGCTTGGCAGTTATTCAGTGCTGCAGTGGCCAAGCCTGTAAAAGAGGGATGTCATCGAATAAAAGTGCAAGCTGTGACAAAGGTGCTGAGGTCATGGGAAACATATTATGCATAGTTACCAATTAATTGGTACAGAACTGTCATTACTCACTGTGAG
This sequence comes from Schistocerca serialis cubense, assembly GCF_023864345.2. NCBI lineage: Eukaryota > Metazoa > Arthropoda > Insecta > Orthoptera > Acrididae > Schistocerca > Schistocerca serialis. The sequence goes on from NC_064642.1 coordinate 612,272,755, forward strand.
ATAGAGTTCATGTGAGGTTATATTTAATGTATGACCACTAATCATATATGTACAGTTGCTTTCTATTATTAAAAAAATTATCAAAGGTTCCAGTTTCCAGCACACAGCTGCTATGGAGAAGAAGTCCACATTAATATGATCTACACACTTTATGGTTCAAAATGGCTCTGAGCACTATGGGACTTAATCTACGCACTTTATCTGAAGATTTATTCCAGATGCAGCAGTTCAAAAATTGAGAGCAGCAACACTCCCAATCTGAACACACACACATTTCTCAAACTGGATGAATCATTTCAGTAACCCTTGCACACAGTCAAAGTCTATGAGTTCAATAAATGAGTTCTGTCCAAGTCACACTTATATTCAACCTGTCACAAATATTCAAATATTTAACAGTTATTACTTTAAAAACTGTACTGGAACATCAGAAGCCATGGCAGATTTCATGAGGATAAACTGCCAGAATAACCATGTGTTGTCACTGAGCAGCAGCTGAAGAAGAAGAAGAAGAAGAAGAAGAAGAAGAAGAAGAAGAAATAGAAGAAGAAGCAGAAGCAGTCCACACCAGGAAGTAGGAAACCTAGCAAGCTGCAGCACTGTCCACATGGCACCAGCAATTGTCACAGCAGCACACTGGCTCTATACATCTCGTGGGGAACAGGATGACTCCGAAAGATAGGTATGAATGGCACAAAATTAAGTATCCTGTGCAGCACTGTGGTTTTAGGACTTGCACTGGTTACAAGACTTCAGACAGTATCTGTGTTAACAAATAAACTAGAGGTATCTTGAACAGAATGACCCAACCGTTGTGGATTTCAAAAACATCGACCATGTGAAACCCAACTCACACTATTCTCACACAACAAACTGAAAACTTTGAGTCAAGGCAACCAGATAGAAGCAGTATTCATAGATTTCCGAAAAGCATTTGACTCAGTGCCACATCTGCGCTTATTGTCAAAAGTACAATTATATGAGGTATCAAGTGAAATTTGTGACTGGATTTAGGAATTTTTGGTAGGGAGAACACAGCATGTTATCTTGGATGGAACGTCATCACCCTTGCTGTTCATATTGTATATTAATGACCTTGCAGACAATATTAATAGTAAAATAAGGCTCTCTGCAGATGATGCAGTTATCTGTAACGAAGTACTATCAGAAAGAAGCTGCATAAATATTCAGTTGGATCTTGATAAGAATTCAATGTGGAGCAGAGACTGGCAACTTGCTCCAAACGTTTAGAAATGTAAAATTGTGCACTTCACAAAATGAAAAAATGTAGTATCCCATGACTATAATATCAGTGAGTCACTGTTGAAATCCGCCAGCTCGTACAAATATCTGGGTGTAACACTCAATAGAAATGTGAAATGGAATGATCACAAAAGTTCAGTTGTGGGTAAAGCAGGTTGTAGACATTGGTTTATTGGTAGAATACTGGGAAAGTGCAATCAGTCTACAAAAGAGATAGCTTACAAATCACTCATGTGACTGGTTCTAGAATATTGCTCAAGTGTTTGGGACCCATACCAGGTTGGACTAAAAGGGGATATTGAATGTATACAGAGAAGGGTAGCATGAACCGTCACAGTTTTGTTTAATCTGTGAGGGAGTGTTAGAGATGCTGAAGGAACTCAACCAGTATACTTATTTTACTATTACTTTAAATATGTCTGCTTGTGTCTGTATATGTGTGGATGGATATGTGTGTGTGTGCGAGTGTATACCCGTCCTTTTTTCCCCCTAAGGTAAGTCTTTCCGCTCCCGGGATTGGAATGACTCCTTACCCTCTCCCTTAAAACCCACTTCCTTTCGTCTTTCCCTCTCCTTCCCTTTTTCCTGATGAGGCAACAGTTTGTTGCGAAAGCTTGAATTTTGTGTGTATGTATGTGTCTGTTTGTGTTTCTATCGACCTGCCAGCGCTTTCGTATGGTAAGTCACATCATCTTTGTTTTTAAGTATACTTACAAAGATAGACGTAAATTATCCCGAGAAAGTCTGCTGAAAAAGTTTCAAGAACCAGATTTAAATGATATCTCTAGGAATGTACTACAGCCCCCTATGTATCGCTCGCATAGGGTTTGTGAGGATAAGATTAGCATAATTACTGTATGCATGGAGGCATCGAAACAGTCATTTGTCCTGCACTCCATAGGTGAGTGGAACAGCTAGAAACACTAATAAGTGGTACAATGGGATGTACCCTCTGCCATGCACCTCATGGTGGGTTTCAGAGTATAGATGTAGATGTAGAGAAGGCAAGTCTTCAGACAATGAGATTAGAGTAAGCCCACTTGGTAAGAGCAAAATGAAAGTGGATTCTCTAATGATAGTATTGCAAGTTCTGGTGAAAATGAACAGCCAACTAAGTGAAATTAAGAAATACAGAAAGGATCATGGGGCTGAAATTAATGGTAACTTCCAGTCACTGCAAAATATATTGAGTAAGGGAGACATGGATGTTGTTGGAGATAGACTGTAACTCAAGAGAATGTATTAAGTTCAGTGATAAGGTTAGGAATGAAATTTACAGAATAGATTCCAAGTTAGAAACTGAACACTCTACACTGGAAGAAAGTAAAGTGTGCAGATGTTTGCAGCAGCCAGATAATGTGACTAAATGTAGGTTATATAGTTTCACTGTTCGAGGGTTCTCTCCTTCTTGAAGTGATCTTCTTACTCATTACGCAGACACTCTGCCTTCCACTAGACTTCTGTGAAATGGCTACTACTACATAGTGAAATGTGCTGGTAAGTTCACAGTGTTTACTATCCCAGTTACAAATTGGTTTAACTTCTGCTTGACAATAACTTCATATAACCAACTAATAGTGAGAACAGACCCTCCTTATGGTTCTGAGTCAAATTCGGTTCTGTGTTTACACATAGATTTCCTTATTCACCGAGTCCCACGATCATGGAACTTTGCCGTACATGGAGCTCCATGGCACGCAGCCCTGCTCTGCAGACTCTGAGCCCATGCCTGCACCGACATCATGTGCAGCCGTCCATCGCCCCCAGTATATATCCAACACAAATCACTACACCACTCTGGATAAAACCTAATTTCCTTTTACTTATAACTATTATTACTTAAACCTAGTCTTCTGCAGTCCAATTCTCAGCCTTATCTATATTTGTATAAACACAAACAAATACAATCTCCCAATCTCAGTTGAGCAGTATGGGTGCATATCACCAATTTGCATTTACCACCATGCGCATCTGCACCCTTACAACCAGCAAAATATGTTTCTTATGACAATGCTGCAAATTTTTGTGTTGGTGTGGCTGATGAGTTTCTTTCTGTTAATTATGAGGTGAATGTTAATGAAGCCATTACCAATGGAGTTTGTAGTGATGCACATGGTGATGTAATTATTAATGGTGTAGCTGATTTTTTTGATAATGTAGAAAATGCTGATGAGTGAGAAGTCTTTATTTTGATGAAATCAGATGTGACACAGGGAAAAGAATCTGAAACTGAGAAACCAAAGAGGGTAGGATCAGACATAACTGCATTAACGAAAGCTGTTACAGAACATCAAGTAGGTAATGCTACTGACGCTGATGAAATGATGAAAATTCTTGATTTATTTGAAGTTATTATGATACTGCAAGATGCTCATGACACAATGGAAATGGGTGAGATATATATGCACACTTACATTTGCAGAGACTGCAATCAGAAGGGCTGGTATGAATTTTTCTATCTGTGTCAGCAGATATATGTGAATTATTTGAATGACAATAAATTCAAGTTTTTCCATGATGTTATTCTACTGTGTAAGAATAGGTCACAGAAGGAGGTTTATAAGAAATTATTTGATTGTGGTTTGAAAATAGAGCCACTGGGAAACTGAAGTTATCTTGCAGCTCACTGATTATAAAAATAATTTTTTTTTATAAATTTCATATGATTTCTTAATGAAAAGGAAAAGACAGTAAAAAATACACAACAAGAAAGTAAATCAGATCACATTCTGCTACAATGAGACAAAGTTTTATCTAGAATTAAAGAAAGTCATATAACTACAGGTTTACGAAAGTGATGCAATTTGCTGAGTTATGATGAAGTGTCTGAGTGTGACCAGAATATGACTGAATTATGATTAACATTGTTTTAATATCTATATGTGTTTGCCAGTTGTCAATATTATGAAAAGGATAGTGCTACTCACCATACAGCAGATATATTGAGTCACAGATAGACACAACAAAAAGACTGTCAAACAAAGCTTTCAGCCAAAAAGGCCTTCATCAGAATTAGACAACATACACATAAACATTCACGCAAATGCAACTCACACACATGACCACAGTCTCTGGCTGCCACAGCCAGATTCTGACAGTCTTTTTGTTATGCCTATTTGCAACTCAACATCTACACTACATGGTAACAACTATTCTTTTCATAACATTGTCAGAATTCCATCCAGGATTTCCCATTGTTTGTTTGCCAGATGTATTAATTTTATTAAGTGATACTATTTTCTTGTATCTGTGAATGTGTACTGTAGAAGTGTGTGTGTGTGTGTGGGGGGGGGGGGGGGGGGGGGGGGATGGAGGGGTGCTGTTAGCAAAAACTGTTTTTCTTCTTAATTTTAATGCTGATGATTATTTGTTTATTCTGTAGTTTTGTAAAAGAGGTGTTGATTTGGGATGCGAGACTAAAATGTGTTTCTGTGTGATGGATCATGTGAAATGCAATAAGTAGTTACAAATGTTGTCATCAGATATGTGTAGTGAATAAACCCTCTGTAGCTGATGGATGTGACATCAGGAAGCAGGTGCAGGTAGGGGATCCGATAGCAAGGAGCAAGCATTCTATCTTTAATTACCACGAAAGCAACATGTCTTGTATATGACAGTAACCTGATTTCAATATATGTGTTCTGTACTAGTCAAACTTTTAGTCAACCTATCATGACACATATATTCCAATCTTTAAAGATATTATTGTAAATTTTTTAAAGTTACTATTTTAAAAAAACTGTATTAGAACTTCATACTGATGAGTATGCTACCATTGGTCAACAACCCCTGATGTTACTGGGGAGACAGCAAGACTTCAGTCCCCATTGTGCTACACAGTAATAGTTATGATGTTTCTGGCTATTTCTCACACCAATTAGTCATACTTTTTAGCTCTAATATGTATTAAAACAACTAAAGTAATCAGTCACATTAAAAGAATTATGTACAGCATGGTTAAAAACAGAATGAGACTTCTTAAATTTAGTACAACATTCCAGGGACATCCCTCATAGTTGGAGACGTTTACAAATTTAAAGTATCACGTTTACAAATTTAAAGTATCAGATTAACATAAATAGCATTTTCACCACAGTAATGCTACACATCAGATACTAAACAAAAAAAGAAAATAAATAAATAAAATAAAATCTTTAAATAATATTAACACAAGATGTTTACTCTGCAAATGCCAAATGCAGTGCAGTCCACAGTTTGTTTGTTTCTTCATTATAGCAACGCATTTAAACTTCCTGTTCAGATGTCTAGACTAAATCGAAGTCCTTGTCCCCGCATACGATTCTTTTACTAATTTTGTTAAACTGAGTCTGTATCAGAATTTCCATTACCTTTTTGCACTTTGAAATCCTTTCTCCCAGGAAAGTAGCAAAAATATACTCAAACTCTGTCAACAAAGTCAGCCATTCAGGTGATGGCTATGTGACAGGTACTTTACAAATAACAGTAATCCAATGCTGATTCATAATTTCTTTTGCAGCAGGCTGACAATGAACTGTTTCACCTCCCAGCGAACTGCCAATGTTCTTGCATTTGAAGCCAAGACAAGGTTCTGTCACATCTTCAATGAGAAATACTGTACTGTTGAGGATAATGTTTAGAAACACGTTCTCTTCACTTCTGTTTTTGCAACTGATATTAATTAAAATAGTGCCTATATTGATGAAAGAAAATTTTTGTAATCTGTACTGGATGGTTGGTTGGTTGATTTGGGGGAGGGGACTAAACAATGAGGTCATTGGTCCCATCAGATTAGGGAAGGATGGGGAAGGAAGCCGGCCATGCCCTTTCAAAGGAACCATCTTGGCATTTGCATGAAGTGATTTAGGAAAATCACAGGCAACCTAAATCAGGATGGCCGGATGTGTGTTTGAACCATCACCCTCCAGGATGTGGGTCCAGTGAGCTAACCATTGTGCATTTGTACTGGACTGAAATTATTTACATTAACAGCAGTTTCTCCCAAAGCATACAATTATTTGAGAAGACAAAAATATCCTTTGTCCTGCTATCCAATAAAGGACAAAAAAAGTGAGTGTAGTACAAGAGACTAAGCAATGTGAGTGTATCAAAAGAGATAACAATTTTAATTAGAACTGGATCAGACGAGTTTAAAACCTTCGATGAGGTACCTGTTCTTACATTTGATAAAATTAGTGCTACCGCAAGTTTGAAGTACGGAAAGGTTTTGATCACACAGTTCTTTATTAAGCATTACACATTTCATAATTTCATCATCAGATTGAAGGTGTTGGATAGTGTGTACAAAGGAATTAACATTAACAAATATATACATACCAACATAAGTAAGCATATTAGTGATCCATACACAGAATTTTCAATTAATATCATACTTACCATAAAGACGACATGTTAAGTTCCAGACGGGCACATGAAAGCTAATATGTAAGCCTCTTTTAGTTGCGTCCATCTGCAACTTAATCTGCCACCTTTACGATAGGTAGCAATCTATCTTTTCCTTACATTGATAATATTCCAACCCGAAGTTTCCAATGTTTAATTATTATAATAATTACATTTAAATCAAACTTTAGAAAAAGGCTTGCAAAAGTGAGCACATAGGCTGAATATAATACAGATATCATCTCATATAATCACTTCTGACAATGCCATTGCCTGTTCAAAGGGAACCAATGCTAAACTGGCTGAGGCAATTATGCTAACTAAACAGTAAATGAAGGCCAGTGAACATAAAAATGAAATCTATAGTAAGTAAGTAATAAACAAAATCAATCCAAGTAACACAAATATGGCTTTAGTAATAAACATTTGAATAATAATGGAAATAAGACTCCCATGACTCAACACATAACAAGACAAAAGAATCATACAGAAGGTGCAACATAAGCGATACACAGAACAAATGCTGTGACCAGTACAAACTAAAAGAATATAGTGAGAGTTAGTCAGTGCTACTCTGCGTGTACATGGGTGCAAGTCGCTGGTAAATGGCACGGCGGAGACCCTGCCGTGTACACGCTTCATTCAGGCAGCCTCTAGAGGCTAGCCCATGCTGATACAGTTGGAGCTGATTGAAGTACACATGTGTGGTGACACAACATTTGGCGCATTCACACTAAAAGTGTTAGCAATAGGATACAGCATATAACTCGGGCGAAGAGGGCCCCCAGGCGATGGAGGAGATGCCTGACAAGAGGTACACCCATCAGCGGGTGCCAATGGCAGGGGCAGGGTGATGTGCCAGCTGGGCACTGGAGCATATGGTTGGAATGTGCAGAGTTGCGAGCATATCCAAGGACGGTCAGCCCATGCTTTGCCTGGCGACAGCTCTGGGTACAAGGGTGTCATCAGCATCTTTACATTATCATCAGCAAGCAGATCCCACTGCAGAGGAGGAGGGGGCTGAGGTGATGATGGTGAAGGAGCCTGACTGGAACAGCAGGCTACGGTGACAGACCCGAGGCCAGAGACGGACTGGCGGCCAGTGCTGGGAAGCTTAAACCCTAGGGTACTGCACATAGAGGAGGCAGCCAATGAGACAGTGGTGCCTCCACAACTGGCAATGATGGGCTCAAGGTGGAAGGCAGTGGCCAGTTGCAGCAACAGCGGCTGGACACACAAACCAGTAGCCTCAAGCGGCGAGCAGGGGCACAACTGATCAAAGCGGTGCACCATCAGCCCATTGGCCATACAGACAACAATAAGAAGCTGTCCACAGCGGTGGACAACAGTGGTTAGTATCCACTTGGGCTGATGATCAAACGCCCACCCCGACACCGGCGATTCTGGTGCAAGGCAGCCAGACAAACCCAACCACAGCAGGTGCGGCACAGGGCCACAGAAGGTGGAGGAGCATGTGGGGCTGCTGGGCGTGAAGCAACTGAGCCGGACTGCGCTCCCCCATAGTCATGAAGAGATGTTGTTGTTGTTGTTGTTGTGGTCTTCAGTCCTGAGACTGGTTTGATGCAGCTCTCCATGCTACTCTATCCTGTGCAAGCTTTTTCATCTCCCAGTACCTACTGCAACCTACATCCTTCCGAATCTGCTTAGTGTATTCATCTCTTGGTCTCCCTCTATGATTTTTACCCTCCACGCTGCCCTCCAATACTAACTTGGTGATCCCTTGATGCCTCAGAACATGTCCTACCAATCGATCCCTTCTTCTGGTCAAGTTGTGCCACAAACTTCTCTTCTCCCCAATCCTATTCAATACTTCCTCATTAGTTATGTGATCTACCCATCTAATCTTCAGCACCTCATGAAGAGATAGGTGCTCAGAAAATGTAGAAGGGCATCATCCAGCAAAAAATCCACAACAAAATGTACACACTATCATTCCACCTCACCATCTGAGTGAGGGTGGAATGGCGGAGGCATAACATAATGAATGCCATGAGAGGAACAAAACAATTGAAAGGTGCCCAATATCGGAAACTAAGGTACAAGGCAACTCTTCAATAGAAAAAACCCTCAAAAGCGTACAAATTGTGACCTCAGCTGATACTGACACACAACGGAGAATGTGCATCCACAACCAAGAGCCAATAGGAAGTCAAGAATGGATCTGCAAAGCATACCTGAATGCATTCCACAGCTGACATGGTGCGGGCCAGGGGATAGAGATGCCATGGGAGTTGCCTGACGTTGGGCACATTGCTCACAAACTGTGACAAAACAGACAATTTTGCCATTGACCCCTGGCCAAAAAAACCGTCTCCTAACTAACAGTTTAGTGTGGGGAACTACCCAATGCTCCTGGTGGAGAAGGTGTAGAGCCTCGCACTGTAATGTGGTGGGAAAGACTACTCTGGGAGAGAGACCTTCCATAGAAAACAGCAAAACACCGTCAAAGGCAGGCAGTCAATACTGTACAGAAAAATAGTTGCGGAGGGTGTCCAAAGCCTGACTCAGTGTTTATCTCATCAGCCCTTTTGAACAAACCGAACTACTTCACAGAGATCTGGGTCTGTGGCAACAGCAGCTGCTATGCGTGAGCTCATAATTGGGAAACCCATGTTTGCAGCCATTGTGTCAATATGAAAGTGTGAAAGCAAAGCATTTCTTCATTATCAAAACCAGGATCAGGACCCACAGGAAGATGGGACAAGGTGTCTGCACTGGCATGTTTATACAAACATTGTAGTGAGACAAGAAGAGCACCCAGCATTGTAGGCAGTGTACTGCCTTGTTAGGCAAGGAAGTATGAGGGTTAGACAAGGAAACCCAGTGTTCATGGTCAGTAATAAGTTGAAACTTGGAGTCACACAAAACAAGAAATTTCTGGAGAGCATAGACAATGGTAAGAGCCTCTTATTCCACCTGAGAGTAATGCTGCTGGACCGGAGTGAGAGATTTAGAGGCAAAAGTAACAGGCTGTTCACAATCATCGATATATCAGTGCATTAGGACCACACCAAGGCCATACTGTAAGGTGTCAGTTGATAAAACTATGTGCTGCTCCAGAGAGAATGTAGCTAAACAAAGGGCCAAGAATAGTTTGGATTTCAACATATGAAAAGCAATTCAGGCTCCAGTAAAAAGGTACATCCTTGCATAGCAAGGCATGCAATGGAAGGGCTAATATGACCGCCCCTGACAGGGATTTATGGTAGTAGGCTACCTTCCCTAGGAAGGCCTGAAGCTCCTTCATAGACAAGGGATGAGGCACAGCTGTAACAGCAGAGATGTGGTCTGGCAGAGGGTGAACCTCATCCCACAGGACCTCGAGCCGCAAATAAACAATAAAAGTTGGGAAAAAAACTGAGATTTCACAATGCTCCACCGTAGACCTGGGGACTGTAGAGCACAAATTTTTCAAGTGATTGGCCTTGGAGGAGCCTGCAACAACAATATTACTCAGATAACTAATGCAACCCGCGACTGGTATAGTCAATTGCTCAAAAAATCATTGGAAAATAGCAGGGGCACCAGCCACACCAAAAGGAAGGTGTAAATATTGAAAGAGACCAAAATGAGTATTCAAAACTAGAACTCACTGAGACTCTTTGTCCACAGGAATCTGCAGATACACTTCAGACAAATCAATTTTAGAAAAGTACTGGCCACCCAACATTCCACCAACAGTTCCTCCTCATGTGGGAGAGGATACGTATCCATGATCGACTGCACATTGACAGTTTTACTGAAATTGCCACTGAGACACAGTTTCCTCGACAGCTTCTGAACTGCAGCCAGCTGAGACAACCACTCACTAGCCACAACAGGTTGCACCACCCCTAAAGAGTGAAGTCTGTTCAATTCTGCTTTCGCATGATCTTTCAGGGTGACAGGAATAGGATATGCACAGCAAAAATGAGGCCACGCCATAGATTTCAAAGAAATATGAGCAGAAAAATTTGTAGAACACCCCATACCTTCTAAAAACAACTCTACAAACTCCTCACATAGTGTTTACAATTGAGAGTACAGTAACTGATTGGAGAAAACATACACTGCATCGGGTGATAGAAAATCCAAATGCCTAAAATGCATCCATACCAAACAAGTTCTCAACACTGGCATCAGCAGCCACCAAAAGTGTAATGGAACAAACTACCGACTTGTAAGACACAGATACTATAAATTGACTCAACAGTGGACTGTTCTGTCTCTTATGACCGACCAGCTTCCATGTGACCAGTGTCAACGGTAGCGAGCCTGAACTCTTGTAGGTTTGAGAATTCAACAACACCACGGCAGCATCTGTGTCGACCCATAGCCAGAGCACTTGGTGAAAAACACTTAACTGATAAACAACCTGGGAGAACTCAAAAGCTTGGAGTCACACAGTTTACATCCATGTCCATTACAAGTAGCCCATTGCTTAGAGCATGCCAAACGTTCACACTGGACAATACAGGAAAGAAACAGAGAATGCAGTCCCTGGTGCTGTGGTGGTCACAGCTGCTTGGACTGGCCTTGGTCTGCTCAGCTCTGGGCCATCATGTTCACAGATGCCACCGCTGCTTCCTCGTGGAAGCTATCTGTTGTTCTAGTGGACACATCTTGTGACACTATTGCCACATCATCCCACACTTCAATTTCATCATGCACTGCCTGGGAAACTTCAGACGATTGTGCTATTTGCAAAACTTCTGCTAAGGGGGTGTTTTGCTTCCTGGTGCACTTCCTTGTCCAGAACTAAACAGATAACTGTGTCACACACCGTACAGTCTGTGTAAGAGTCATTACAGTCATCAGTAATGAATTGACACCTACGGCTAAGGCCATGAAGTTTGGCTGCCCAGCCTCGTATGACCGTTTTGATTTCTTGCAGCATTGGTAGAATTCAACTCGTGCTGCTATGACATGCATTCATTTGTGATAGTAGTTGAGCAATAAACTGCATATGTGATCAAATTGATACACTTTAGGTGGAACCCACAAGAGGAATAAGGCTTTCCACAAATCTGAGTCTGTCACACCGAAAACCAAAACATGTTGTCCGAGTTCTTTTTCATAAGTTTGACTATTTTCGGCTGAATCATCATAAGGAGGAAAAGATGGTGTATAGACCGGTGGAATGGTGCCCTATCTGTTAATGGAAGCAGACAAAGTGGTCACTGCCGAAATAAGCTGTTTACTCAGGGCCTGTAGCATGACATCAATAATGACTAAACCTGATGGAACTGCTCTTAAAGAGTGCATACATAGAAACCATTCCAAACTCATTGCCAATCATGTAATAAAAAGTAGTACACAAAACCAATCCAAGTAACACAAATATGGCTTTATTCATGGTTGTGAAAGAATGAGTTTACAACCATCACAAGCTAAAATGTTACATGGGTATGACCAAACGTAGTCATATTACAATAGTCAACCACATAATAAATGACATACAACAGAACCATTTAGGTGCCTAGATAAGTGGCACCAACTTGAAATAAAATAGCTGCTAGTATTACAATTAAAAGGATTTTTTTTAACTAAAAAGCCTAATGGTATAATATCAGACCATATAACAGTAAAGCTTGAAGTAGATGTGCAAGGGCAACAAACATCCATGCATATCATGGCTAAGGATGCAGAATTAGGATTATGCTTCTTAATAATAAAAAAAAAATTTTAAATCCTTCGGCTTTTGTTTAATTTTTAGATAGCTTAATCACAACTGTCAGTTCGGCACCAGTTCTCTAGGAATAGACAATAACATTGTCAAATATGCCTATTTAAGATGATATCTGTATTACACTCAGCTTATGTGCTGACTTTCTTGAGCCTTTTACTAAAGTTTGATTTAAATAAAAATATGATAATAATTGAACTTTGGAAACTTCAGGACGGGATATCAATAACGTACGAAAAAGATAGATTGCTATATGATAGTAATTGAAAATTCTGTATATGGATCATTAATATGCATACTTACGTTAGTATTTTGTTACCTTTGTACTTTATCCCACATGTTCTCTCTCATTATGAAATTTTGAAGTGCACAACACTTAACAAAGAATTGCGAGATCAAGAAACTAAAACCAAACTCCATCCAAACAGGCCTTGAAAGGCCCAATGGTATTGATTGACCACTGTGTCTACCTCAGCAGACAGGCTTCAGTGGATGCAGATATGAAGGGGCATGTGGTTAGCACACCACTCTCCTGGCTGTTGTCAGTTTTTGTGACCAGAGGCATTACTTCTAAATTAAGCAGCTCCCCAATTGGTCTCTGAGTACACCCCACTTGCCAACACCACTTGGCTGACCTGGACAGCCCTAAATCTGATGCCTGACAGCATTTAGCTTCGATGACCTGACAGCAAAGGGTGTTACCACTGCTGCAAGGCCATTGGCTGTGAGATCAAGACCTTTCCATATTTCAGAGTTGTGCCAAATCTGAATGGTCACCTGCCTCTACCATGGATGTAATTCTCCATCAAATAATAAAGTTAATGCTGATAGTATAGTAATTACATTTTCCGACATGATATTTTCTGTGATAATGGGCCTTAGCTTATTTGGGCAGGGAGGCAGCTAATATATTATGACGTCAACATCACAATGACCAGTGATCTCTTAAGAACAATAACAAAATAATGGGAAGTAGCTGGATGTATCTCAGCTTTTGATTGTGATATGAGAGCAAAAAATTTGAAAGTTTAGAAGCAGTTTCAGCTATTCACAAATAAAATGTATTTCTTAAATCCACATATTATGACAGGATAGTACAGGTATTATGTAATGTACACATTGTTGAATTCTTTCATAATATTGTTAATAAACCATTTACTAGATGTAGGATGCATTTTGCAAAGAAGTCAATACAATCTATGATGGATCAACATAATGATGATCTTTCAGTTGCATTTCATATTTCAGAGAGATTCCTGAATATTACTGGAAGTTTACACCAAAGTGTGAGAACAGCAGCACAGTTACTCTTATGCCACACTGAGCAAGCTATGAGATATGTGCTAAAGAGAACGAAGTTATTTTTACTGAACTATTAAACAACATGTGTTCAACATAAATGATCCCAAAAATGACATGACTCCCTGAGAAATGCATATGATCTCAATTTAAAAACTGGGAGAATGTTTTGAGAAGATTTTTGGAAGTTTGTTTGGCTACAATTATATCAAAAAGAGCAGCTCTTCTAGCATTTTAGAAAGGTAATTTGATGTATGATTGGAATGTTGGATACATGCCGTTTGAAATTTGTGGATTTTCTTGAAAACGAGAAATGCTCAAAACTGCAACTGCAATAAAAAAAATTTGGCAATGAGAAGTGGTAATTGCTATATACGATAAGCGGTATTATATACGATAAGCAGTAATTTAATGATATAAATTTAATGATATAAAGTTGTTTCAGCCTTTTTGCACATAGATTTCATATCCTTGTGATGCTCTGTTCCTGTGATGTCCTACACGTAAAGGCAAATTTTAAGGACATACTTATGGATTCTCAATAACATACTATCATTAACATGTGCAAAAATGACATATTTAATGCTCAAGAATCACATATACATAATGACAAAAACAGAGAGATTTAACTCACAAAAGTGTTCGTTAATGCCATTTAACAAAAGGAAGAAATTAGTTTATCATCTCTCTCTGATACTGATACAATCTCTTACAGCTTTCTGAGTGTCACCTCCAAAATTGTGTACTTTCTGTGAAAGGACAGCATTCAAGTTCTGTGTCTTTTTAGAGACAGACCTAGCACCTCATTTTTTCTAATCCCACATGCAGTCCTCTAGAAGGAAATGCTTCAAGCATATCTTTGCATTGTGAACATTTATTTTGACCATTCATTTGCAGCAAGATACCCACTTGCGCAAACTAATACAATTTTTGTGAGATGACGGTACATAACATCTCGAGTTTAATAGGCAGTGTTGTTACAATGAGCAACGGCATAATTATGCCTGCTCTTATTTATTCCATCAGCCATTCAGTACTGAGTAGAAAGGTAGTAATTGTGACACAAAGCACAGCGCTTCCTGAACACAAAATCAACATTTTTTTGATAGTTCCACTAAAAAGTCACAGATGATTTTCTATTCCATCCTTGTCCAATTCAATCAAAATTTTGCACACATTCCTTTTTTTCCAGGTGTAAATAATTCTGTAATTTGGTTATAATAGAGGGAAACATTCTACGTAGGAAATAAATATCTAAAAACAAAGATGATTTGACTTACCAAATGGAAGTGCTGGCAGGTCGACAGACACACAAACAACCACAAACATACACACAAAATTCAAGCTTTCGCAACAAACTGTTGCCTCATCAGGAAAAAGGGAAGGAGAGGGAAAGACGAAAGGAAGTGGGTTTTAAGGGAGAGGGTAAGGAGTCATTCCAATCCCGGGAGCGGAAAGACTTACCTTAGGGGGAAAAAAGGACGGGTATACACTCGCACACACACACACACACATATCCATCCACACATCTTAAATGATAAAACAATAAATTAATAAGTACACAAATAAATCACTTCTCCAGAGATTATGTTGAAAGGTAAAATTTATCAACACTTTTGTTGAAGGTTTAACCAAACAAAAGAATCATTCTTTTCCACATAAAAAAGATACTCTTCACATTACATTTTTATTTTCTATTTTTATGAATCTTGTGATCTTCAGTGAAAAATTACTCTCATTTCTTATGGAAGCATTATTTACAATGTTCGTTGATACTCTAAGCCAACTACATGCAAAATGAGATGAGAGTAGTTTATTTTCCCCAAACAGTTCAGCGTAAACATAGGGAAATCCAGTACAGAATAATGACAATATTACAAAAAGAATAGATTGCTGCTCAACATATAGTGGAGATCTTGAGTCACAGATAGGCACAAAAGAAGAAGAAGAAGAAGAAGAAGAAGAAGACAGTCAAACAAGTAACCCTTTGGCCAGAAAGGCCTTCTTTGGAATTAGACACACACACACACACACACACACACACACACACACACACACACACACACACCTGCAAAGACAACTCTCACACACACATGACCAGAGTCTGGCCTCGATAACCAGAGACTGTGGTTATGTGTGTGTGTGTGTGTGTGTGTGTGTGTGTGTGTGTGTGTGAGAGAGAGAGAGAGAGAGAGAGAGAGAGAGAGAGAGAGAGAGAGAGAGAGAGAGAGAGTTTTGTCTAATTCTGATGAAGGCCTTTCTGGTTGAAAGCTTACTTGTTTGACAGCCATTATTATTATTATTATTATTATTGTGCCTGTCTGCAACTCAACATTTCTGCTACATGGTGAGCAGCAATCTATCTTTTTCACAATATTGACAGCATAAAAACAGATTAGACAGATAATTTTTTCAGAGCTTACCAAGCATGAGGTCCATTACAGTCTGGAGTTTAACAAATGGCATGGACAGTAAAACATCATGTTTCACTAAGGCCTCACTAATAACAGACGGTGGGCACTGAAAAGCAAAACATGTACAGGAAATGAATGGTTACGAAAGAAAAACAGGAATTCAGTTCAACTCAAATTATTATGTCAAATTTACCTGCAGTTTTTCACTCAGATATTTGATGCGGCTTCCTTCAGATAAATGCAAGTCATCCTTCTGAGCATATTCTTTTATTATTCTTAGCTTGTGGAAAGGTATTTTCAAGAGTGGCACAACTTTATTTATGTCTTCATGATATCTCTTCACTATTTGTATGCTGTACTTTAGTTTTCCTGTAGAGAGATTGAAAATCCAGAGGGTTGATTCACAACACAAAATGATTGCAGTAAGGGGGTAGATTAGTCTCCACATCAGTTATTGGAAACTTATAAAGTAACAGAATGTTTAATGTAAATGAATGAAGAACAGATGTGGGTTATTGTTCTCAAATATTTTTCTGTTCAACCTTATTTAGCAGTAAATTGTTGCAAAAATCCAGTAGAAATAGAAAAATTACTAGGCAAAACACAATGTGACATTCATAAAAAAACAAAAATTGTATTTTAGCTGGAATCCAGAGAAAATAAAGAGGCAGTGGTCAAGGGCGTACCAAGGATCTGAACTGGGGGAGGGGGGCAGGTCATACTAGTCTCAGGAAACAAGGACTCGAGACAACATACAGCATTTCTTATTAAATAAAACAGTAAACCAGTGAGAAGCTACTTTTAATAAACATTTTAAATACAAGAATGCACTTGTACAATCCGAGAAAACATGCAGCATTTCTTATTAAATAAAACAGTAAACTAGTGAAAAACTGCGAATTTCTTCTAGGGAGGGGGGGGGGGGGGGGGGGATAAAAATTAAGCACTAATTAATAAACTGACTGCTATGCAGCCCCCTGGCAATGCCTCATGCAGGACTCATTTTACCCACTGGCAGCCAGGAGCTCTCACAAGAACCGTAGACCTCACCAAGGTACATCAGCTTGCATACCTCCATGAAACTGATAGCCATACCACAGGTGCAACCACATTAGAGAAGTACCTATGGAGAGGCTAGACTAACCTGTGGTTCCCAAAGAGAGGCAGCGGTGTTTATAGTAGTAGCAGGGGCACGATTCTGAATAACTGACTGATCTAGTCTTAGAATACTAACCACATAGCCTTGCTATGTTGGTGCTGTAAATTACTGAAAGTAAGGGAATCTACAATCATTAAATTCTCTAGCTCTATTCTACGGCTGAGTGATGATGGCATCCTCTTGGTGAAATATTCTGTAGGTAAAATAGTCCCCTCATTCAGATCTCCAAGTGGAGACCTTTCAGAAGGTTGTTGTCATCAGCAGAAATCACACTTGCACAATACAGTTTGGAGTATGGAATGTTAGACCACATCACTGAGTAGGTAGGTTAGAGAATTTAAAAGTGCAGTTGCTGTGCAGGAAGAATAGGATTTGGATCAGGTGAAGACAGAGTTATACATACAAAACCAAATAGGTGTAATGCAGAAATAGGGCTAATAATGAATAATAAAATAAACATACAAGTAAACTACTAAAAAAAGGCACAGAGAATGTGTAACTGTAACCCAGACAGATATGAAGCAAACACCCACAACAATAGCACAATTTTATATGAAAGTTACCTTAGCAGATGATGAAGAGATTAAAGGGATGTACAATGAGATAAAAGAAATTAATCATATAGTTAAGGGAGATGAAAATTTAATTGTGATGGGGGACTGGAATTTTATATTAGAAAAGGATAGAAAGGAAAAATAGGAGAATACGGTTTGAGGGAGAGGAATGAAATGGGAATCCACATGGCAGAATTTTGCACGGACCACAATCTAAGCATTGCTAACCTTGGTTTAAGAATCACAAAAGAGGAGGACAATTTAAGCATTGCCAACACTGGTTTAAGAATCATGAAATATGGTGTATACATGGCACAGACCTGGAGACACCAAAAGTTTTCAAATACATTCCATACTGGTAGGACACAGATTTTGAAAGTAAATCTTAAACTGTAAAATATGTCTAGGGGCAGATGTGAACTCTTACCATAAAGTATTGATTGTGAATTGTAGATTAAAACTAAAGAAATTGCAGAAATGTATGAAATTAAGGAGATGGAGCCTGGATACACTGAAAGAACCATAAAATTAGGCAAAAATTAAATGAAAGACGGGAAAGATATGCAATAGAAGATGGAAGGATGGCTTTGAGAGAAGAAATAGTGAAGGCAGTAGAGGATCATACTGGTGAAAGGAGAAAACATAAAACTGCAAATTGGAATACTGGCACCTTAAAAATTACAGGAAGTGCAAAATGACAAAGCAAGAATGGCTGCATGCGAAATAAAAGGGAGTAGAGGCATGACTATGGGAAAATTAAAGAGACTTTGTAGAAAAGAAAAGCAACTGTTTGAAAATTAAAAGCTCAGATGACAAGCCTGTACTAGGCAAAGAAGGGAAGATTGAAAGGATGAAGGAGTAGATAGAAGGACCATACAAGGGAAATTAACTTGAAGGTGGTATTATAGAAAGGGAAGAGGGTGAAGATGATGATGAGATGGCAGAGATGATAGTCTGGGAAGAATCTGGCCAAGCACTGAAAGTCAAACAATGCCCATAAAGCCAACGACTATCTCTCAGAATTACTGAGCCCCCTGGAGCTGTTACTGAACTATTCCATCTGGTATGAAAGATATATGAGACAGTGGAACACCTTCAGACTTCAAGAAGAATGTAATAATTCCTATTCCAAAGAAGGAAGGTGCTGTCAGGTGTGAGTATTACCACAACCACAAGTTTAATAACTCATGGTTCCATAATACCGACATAAATTATTTATATATATATAAGGTACAAGATCAGTTCAGGTTTCATAGAAATGCAGGAATACACAAGAGAATATTGACCCAGTGAGTTATCTTAGAAGATAAACTAAGTAATGGCAAACCTATATTTACTGCTTTAATAAATTTAGAGAGCACTTTTGACAATGCTGACTTGAATACTCTCTGACATTCTGAAAGTAGCAGGGATAAAACACAGAGAGCAAAAAGTTATCTATACTTGTACAGAATCAATGGACAACAAAATAACTGTTAATGGCAGAAGTATAGAGGATATATAATTTAGACTATGTGACGAAGCAAGCTGGGATATTTTTACTTCCCCCCTTGTTTTGCCATATGCCTCCTTAAAATTCATTTTTTCACTTTTAACTAATTACCATGAACATATGTGTGTATAATCTGCATTTTCATAAAAGAGAAAAGTTGGCCCTCAGTTTTAAAGAACATAAAACCAGATCTAATTTTGTGCTTAGTTTTATGGATGTAATTGATTTTCTAATTTATTTCAACTATTTTCCTAGTTAATACTATTGTTATACGGTGAAATCAGTAAATGCTTCATAACTTAAATTCTATTGTTGATGTATAAACAAATATAAATCTGTACTAATTATAAACAACTAACAGTATTCTTAAAGGATCTATATGGCTCTATTCAAAAACTTGTTGGCAAAGCCAGCCCTTAATTAATTCCAAAGTAATTCACAGTTTTGTCAAAAGTATTGTTTGCATAACTATATATGTTAATTTCATGATTTAAACAAATAATTCGGCTTAACCCTTGTAGCAGAAGAAACTGTTAAAAAGAACCAATTTTTTATGTATTCAGTTAATTTAATGAGTTACGTTTTATTGTAATTTCTGTAAATTTAACTTCAAACTGTGGTGTCACAGCCAGACACCACACTTTCTAGGTGGTAGCTTAAATCGGCCGCGGTCCATTTAGTACATGTCGGACCCGCATGTCGCCACTTTGTGATCGCAGACCGAGCGCCACCACAAGGCAGGTCGCGAGATACGGAATAGCACTCGCTCCAGTTGTACGGACAACATTGCTAGCGACAATACGGACGAAGCCTTCCTCTCATTTGCCGAGAGACAGTTAGAATAGCCTTCTGCTGAGTCCATGGCTACGACCTAGCAAGGCGCCAATTGTAACAGTGCATGTATCTTATGAGTCTCATTTGTATAGTCAAGAGAGATGTATCACAAGGAGTGATTAAAAGTTAAGTATATTCCAAAGCTACGTATTTTCTTTATAGCAGTCATAACGTATCCTGTTCCAGACTTGACGCCAGTCGGCGTGTGTGTACGCGTGCCTTTCGGCTCCCTTCTCAGTGTGGCGTAGCAAGCTTGTTACGCCACAACACAAACAATGTGTAGTTTCAGTACCTATTATTGTGAGGATATATAAGGACTCGATTTTTGGTCCCGAGACAGTCAGTCCACAGCCAAGTTTCAGGGAAGAAACCGTGTTGGTTAGAACAACAACAATGCTTCAACTTAACTGTGAAATAAGTGTTACACAATTATGCCGTTTGTTAAAACAGTGACAGTGTCTGCTTCACACATACCGTCCTTTTCTTCAAGAACTGTGAACTTTGTGGTTAGGTTTTTACTGCTCATAGATGTACAATAGTAAACTACTGTAGCAGTATGTGGAGGTTTGCCTGCAAACTATTAATGAGGCTTATGGGAAGTTTAAATAATAGTGCACTGGCCATATATAACTGTGTAATATGGGGGGGTTATGAACAGTGAAAGTAAACTACTGTGAAACACAACTGTGCAGCTGTCAGCTACATTATTTGAAGTAGTGTTGTACCTCCACACCCCATTTTTCAGCCAGTACCACAACACAGTACCTCAACACTGAGGACAACAAATGGAGAAATAAAAAAGGCAAACCATCACAACTGGAATACCACAAAAAATTTTCTAGGTAAAAAGAAATTTAAATGTTAGAAGCTCTTTTCTGAAATCATTTATGTGGAGTGAAGTCTTTTACAGAAATGAAACGAGAGCAATACACAGTTTAAATAAGAAAAGAATAGAAGATTTTGATATATGGTGCTACTGAAGAATGCTGAAGATTAGATGGGTACATCAAATAACTAACGAAAAGGTATGTAAAATAAAGGAAAGGTACTCACTTATAGATGACTCATGTGTGGCACGTATAAACACACAACATAAAACTATTCATACTTGCTTTTGAGCTCTGGCTGTTTCTCTTGTAGAAACACACACCGTCACGCAGCAACCACACAGACACCAGTACACACACACACACTCATGGCCACAGTAAGACATACTATCAACTGTTGATAGCAGTTGCCTGGGCAGATGGAGGTGGGGATGGCATAGGGAAGGACACATGAGATGAGGAGGTGGTAGTTGATTAACTATGTTTTCAGTCACTCCTTTTATCTCCCAACCATCCAACCATGGATCCTTGCTCATTCTACCTCCACCAAAATATTCTCGTTTGCCCCAGCAAAATTCCAATCACACATCCTGTTTCTGAAATCTTGTCTGGCATATGGTATCCCACCTAATGGGCCTAGAATTAAAACTGGCATCTCAGGCTGTTGCACATTCTACTCCAAGAGCCTTCACCATTTCCAGTTTCATCAGTCCCTCACCCTCACCACTCTGGTCCTTCAGAATCATACAATCCAAGGTCAAACCATAGTTCACAGACTTTGCTCCTTTTGCAAAACACATTTAGTCTGTGACCTCAACTTTCTGAATGCTATTGTTGAGCTACTCCTGTCTTATGCCCACACTGAATTGTCTATAGCCAAGAAAAAGCTTACTGCGCTTATCTAACCTCCCCCCCCCCCCCCCCACCCTCACCCCACAGCCAACCCTTCATAGCTCCTCAACCATGCCTTATTGACATACTTTGGCTTCCACATTCCCAAAAACTTGCTCCACCCTCCATGAAACACACTGCTCCAGAACACCCATCCCATAACACTGTTGTCAACCTTCTTGCCAAAACTCTGACCCCTGAAAAAGACTCAGTACTTTATTAATGCCTCACTTTTAGCCCTAAACCTAAGTTCATCCATGCCAGACTTGTAAAGGACCTTCTTCTCTCCATTCATTCTCTATAGCAAATACATTTCTTCATTGCACACCTTACTGACAACAGTCACCAAAACCCCACACTGGACCTTGTTTAAAACAGTTCCTATCTCCCTCCAACTTTGATCCACCTTCCCTTCCACATAGTTGTCACCTGGTAATCTTTCAGAAATTCCTCACTTCCAACCTGGCCTCACCTTCCTTTCCTAAATCCCTCCCACTCCTATGGAACACAATGCTATCCACAACCTGAAAATCAATCCAGGTCTTATCATCCTTCCCTTAGACAAAGGCTTCACCACAGTAATCATAACTCATAGTGATTATGAGGCTGAGGGTCTCCTTCAACTTTCTGAAACACAAACCATACAACCATGACAGCATCTCAGGAGACCAACATGACCTCCAGAGCTCCTCCAAGACCTTAGGTCCATCCCAAACTTGACACCTGAATCCATCTCCCTCCTCATACCATCAACCCTATGCACTCCTAACTTCTGCCTACTCCCCAAACTCTACAAACCCAACAGTTACTACTAGACTCCTTTTTGGTCACTGTGGATGTGATGTTCCCAAAGAAGACTACTTTTCGCAATATCCTCCTGACATCACCCCAACAACTCTTTCCAAACCCTTCTAGCCAACTACATCATGACCCACAAGTACTTCACTTTCAAAACCCAAATCTATAAACAAACATTTGGTAGAGTCATGGATAGTTGCATGGTCCCATCCTATGCCAACTTATTTATGGATGACCTGGTGAAAACATACATCTCTAGTCAACACCTAAAACTCCAAGTCTGGTTTAGAATCACTGATGACATATCTGTGATCTGGACTCATGGCAAGGACAACCTTTGCTCTTTCCTCCATAACATGAACACCTATTCCCACATTCACTACACCTGGTCCTTCTCAACTGAACTAGTCACCTTCCTAGATGTCAATGTCTATCTCTCAGATGACTCCATAAATAAGTCTTTTCATATCAGGCATACCAGTAATCAACAGTACCACCACTCTGACAGCTTTAATCCATTCCATATCAAAAAGTCTCTTCCATATAGCCCCAGCACTGATGGACACCACATCTGCAGTGGAAAGCAGGAGTTGTCAAAATGTTCCGATAACCTTACCAGAGCCTTTATTGACAGACAGTTTCCCATCCGGCTCACACATAAACAGATTTATTGTGCCATCTACTCCTCCGACACCAGTAAACCTGTTGAGCTGGCTCCACACACCACTCCTGTGATCCCTCAGTATCACCCTGTACTTGAAAAGCTCAACCACAACCTCCACCAAGGGTTCAACTACCTCTTTGTGCACTGAAATTAGGGGTGCCCTACTCAAAATCTTACCCACACTTGTATTCCACTGTCTACGCACCAACAGAATATCCTTGTTCATCCCTATTCCAATCCTCCACCCAACAGATCAATCCCTTGTGGTTGACCCTGGTGAGAGATATGACCTGAATACCCATCACCACCTTCTAGTGTAGTCCAGTTACAGGCATTTCCTGCCTGAAAATGCAGGACCACATGTGAAAGCAGCAATGTTATATATCAGCTATGCTGCAATTACTGTGCAGCATTCTACTGTCTACCAACTGTCTACTCACATTATTTTCCACTGCCAAAGAATGGCAAACTGCAAACTTGACCACCCATTGCCAAACACGCTGCACACCACAACAGAAATGAGTTCAATAGCTGATTTACTATGCGGGTCATTTGGATACTCTCTTCCAGTAATAAGTTTCTGTGAACTATGCAGGTGCGAATTGTCTCTCCAGCATATCTTGCACTCTCACAATTCTCCTGGCCTAAACCTCTGTAATTTTTTCTTCTGTCCACAATAATGCTTCCCCATGCAGATCATGTACTGATTTCTCCTACCACCCTTCCTACCCCTCCAAGCAAGCATATATTTTCTTCCCCCCCCCCCCTCCTCCCCCTTTTCCACCCTTCTACTTTTATGACTTACCTCCCTGCCTGCCTCCTCATCTCCACCTTCCTCTCCTTTCCTCCCTCTTCCTAAATCTTATATGCTCTAGTCTCTGAACTCCTCCCATCTTGTTGCGCAACCACTGTCATTGTGTCACCTAAGAAAAGACCTGTCTCGCACTATCCCACTACACCCTGCTCACTTCATGCATTCTTGCCTAGCCCCTCCCCACCTCCATCTGTCCAA
The DNA here is from genome assembly GCF_023864345.2 of Schistocerca serialis cubense. Lineage (NCBI taxonomy): Eukaryota > Metazoa > Arthropoda > Insecta > Orthoptera > Acrididae > Schistocerca > Schistocerca serialis. Next base: position 612,297,030 of record NC_064642.1, read on the forward strand.
GTAATTGCGGTCTATAACCAACCATCAGTCTTGTTGTGGCCACAGGCATGTGAGTTTCGGAGTCCGTGTAGTTGTGTGCGTGAATGTGTGTGCTTCTACTAGAGAAAGAGCAAGAGCTCAAAAGCTATTACAAACAGGCCCTGTTGTGTATTTCTATATGCCACACATCAGTCAGCTGCAGGTGAGTGGGTGCCTTTCCTTTATTTTACATGTTGTTCCATCCAGGAATTTACATTGTTGTTACATAATGAACAGGAAGGCATCAAATTTGAGAAAAATGAAATTTGTGGCACAATTTGACTATGTGATAGGACACATCACAAGGCAGCAAAGAATCATCAGTTTCCTAATGGGAAAAAGAAGTGTGCACCTGTGTGGAGGCTGGGTAGGGGGGAGGGGAGGGAGGGGTGCATTGTAAAGGGAGACCATGGCTTGATAATAGTAAGTAGATTCAAACAGCTGTAGGTTGCAGCAATTAGTCAAAGATGAAGATGCTCACACAGGATGGACAAGCAGTCTTCAGAGTGAAGATCACAAGAAATAAAAGCTTTGGATAGCATGTTTGCAACACAGTCACAATGTTGAATACAATCTGGATGTCATGTGGCTTGTAGGTGCAATCATGGATTGGTGACGTATTATCAGCTGACCCGTGGTTACAGCAGTGGTTTCTGAGTCCTACTTGTTACATATTTCTTACTCTCCTGCACATTAATTTGTATATCTTGATTGAATTAATACAAGTACACAAGAATTCAGATACAACACCTTATTTAAGATTTTTAATTTTGCAAAATGTAATTTGAACCATGTTACTGTTTCCAATAATTCAAAATAAAGTATCCTCTATATGCACCACAATATTGACTGCTAATTTATGTTTTGTTATGGAAAGTGAGATCTATGTTATGTGACATAAATGGTTTTAATATGGACGAATCCCACACTACAAGTATCTAATGAAAATATAATGCCCATAAACAACTGATTTCGCTGATGGAGAATTACAGAGCGTGTTGGAATAATCATATTTTTATTTCGATAAAGAGTGGCAACAATGACAACACTGTACTGGTATTAGTGATGGTAAGAGGCCTAGTGGTTTCAGTGCAGATGTTAATCAATCTAGAGTCACTGTGGAACTGCTTGATGTCAGCAACATTCGTCTGAAAGATGTTGTGTTTACAGGTAATGGAAAAAATACATATGATTCCTTGTATCCTACAGATTTTCAATATTATCCTTTTACTGTAACTGAAAGCAACAGATATGGTGTACTGTTTTTAGGTAGCAACTATGTAGTTTAAAGTGTGTACATAAATTGCTGTAAATAAACAAATCATGAAGAAATTCATAGATTTTTCGATATTATTATATACATGGAACTGTAAATTTATCCAATAATACACGATTATTGGTGCACAAATTTTCTGTTCAAACATAACTTTTTTTCTGACAATTACCAGCAGACATCACTTTCAGTTACTCCTATGTATTATACATTTTGCAGATGATAATTTGTCTAACAGAAATGATAAACTCATAAGTTCTGAAAATAACAAATATATCCTGAATAAAATTTAGTGCAGAATAAAGGGAGTCCCAGGAAGAATGGTCAATATTCAAGGATATGACAGCAATTATCATTCAAAGTAAAAAAGTCTAGTAAACATGGAATCTAAAATGCACACGTTACGAGCTATGAGCACTTCTTTATCTTTGATACTGTTAAACAAATCTCTTCTACTGCAAGCTCTTTGCTTTCCATATTTTGGGAGGGAGTAATATGAACCTACACAAAAAAGTCCAGTAAACATGGGCTTTAAAGCGCATACCTTAAGAGTTATGACCACTTGTTCACCTTCACTACTGTAAGCAGATCTCTTGTACTGAACAAGGTCTCACAGCTCTTAAAGTACGCATTTTTTGAGTCCATGTTTACTCAAAAAGTTTTTTCTTGTTTTGGTCCTTAACCCTCCACAATTCAATATGGAAAGCAAAGAACTATAGCAGTAGAGGAGACTTGTTTCGTAGTATTGGAGACAAAGACGTGCTCAAAGCTCTTAAGGCATGATTTTAAAGCCCATGTTTACTAGATTTCTTTGCTCTGAATGATCATTCCTATCATATCCCTGAATACTGACCACTCCTGCTGAGACATCCATTATACAACAGGAATGTGATGAAACTGTACATGATTACGCAATGAAACGTTTGATATAGATAAAATCCTGGCAACAGAAGACAAGTTTCATTTTTACATTCGTACATTCTAAGCAGAAGCCACAAATACAGTATTAAGATTTTCAAATCACTCGATGTTGTTGGATATACTTTATGCATGGTGACTTATCTGTGCAGCACCTGGCAGAGAGTGTAATTCTGGAGCTTATGAATAATTAATTTAAAGAAGGTCAAACAGTTGTTAGAAGTAGGATATAGCTATTGCTCATCAGTAACCCCCCTCCCGGTGAAATAGCTCCTTGAAGAAAGAGATGACAAATTGGCAGCAGACATTGAAAAATAACAGAAAGGCATCTTCAACCAATTAAAAAAAACACCTTCGCAGTAAATGTATCAATATTTTGTAGGAAACTAACCATCCGTGGATAAAATTGGGATGGTGGTACTTATAAAGAGATCAAGTGAATGAGGTAAGTGCGGTATCGGCTTTGTAATAGCGGAATTGTGACACAGCACTGAGATATGATTTTCAAACTATTTTATTAGTAAGGATATATACATAACATGTGTAAGCATTGTGAGTGAACAGAGCATACTAACTCCCACCATCTCAGAGGGCAGCAATTCTCGTTCACGGAGTCAGAGAAGCTACGCCGCCACAGAGGTCTCCCCTCCCCCCAACAGAGCAGAGGAAAAAGGATGTAACGGGGCATCATCTTTCTGAAGTGATGTAGGCAGCTTTATGATGGTGGGTGTGAGGGAAGACTTGTCATAGTCAGCAAGGTGCACCAGGAGGGGGGACAGGGGGGGGGGGGGGTTGGGGAGGCAGGGTGCAGGCCAAAGTGCGATATTGGTTATGCAACTAATGGGTTGCCACTGCCGGTGTAAGCAGATAAGGAAGTAGTCTCGGTGGCAGCATTTGAAGAGGGAGGCATGTTGACAGCATTGCCCTGTAATGATGCATCCACAGGAGGCATCGTGGAGCTGGCGGCGTTGTAAGCCATGGGTGGTGATGGTGAGTGTACCGTCTGATGAAAAATGGGAGGTGAGTCCTGCCATGCTAACTTCTGGTGGGGCAGGAGTGGTGTGCAAAAAACTGTGTGTGAGAGTGACCTATCCATGTAGGCAGTGGTAATCATGAGGTTGGTATTGTGTAACGTGATGTGATATGCTGTCAGGCAGAAAATTGTGCAGACTCATAGACAATTGGAAATTGACTAACAGATGGATAGGAGGCAGTGGGGTGGGGAGTGTCTGTTGTGACAGGTCCACTTAAGTCCATGCCGATTTAAGCTGGTTCACCGACACTATTGTTTGTTTTACAGAAATTATGATATCAAAAGTGTTTGTATCATGTTTCAACAAACGGTATGGTCCTGCAAATGGTTGGATTTCACTGCATCTGTATGCAACATCACATGAGAACACTTGGCCGGGTCTTTATGAATAAAAATTCGTAGTGGCATGTGATGGGAGGGGATGGCACATGGATGTTTTGTATATGCGTCCACACAAGTGCCACTACATGTGGTAAGTCTTGCTCTATGGGGACCATTTCATGTGCTACGAATTCAGTGGATACACTGAGAGGCTCACCATATAGTACTTCAGTGAGTGATGCATCAAGGTCATCTTTATGTGTCATGTGAGTGCCCAACAGAATCCATGGTAAGGCCGCCATCCATGCTTCTGAGTGGCACATGAGAGTAGCTTTCATTCCCCAATGCCATTGTTCCATGAGGCCACTGGATTGCAAGTGGTAGACGGTTGTGTGAAAGCAGGGCCATCCGTATAGGTGGTATAAGTCACTGAAGAGTTAGCATTCAAACTGCTGACTCTGTTTGAGGTTAAGGAGGCCAGGCAACCAAATCTGGCACTCCAACTGTTGATGACAGTTTTTGCCACTGTCTCTGCTGATATGTCAAAAATAGGCATGGCCTCCACCCATTGTGTCACATGATCTATCAATAACAGAATGCAATGGTACCCATACGATTTGGGGAGTGACTGTACAATGACAATGTGGATGCGCTGGAACTGCCCCTTTGGAATCAGGAATTTACCAAAGCGGTGCTGTGTGTGGTGGCTGGTTTTTGCCTGCTGGCATGGAATGCAAATCCTGGTCCACATGGCACAATCCTTTTCAATGTTTGGCCAGGCAAACCATTAACTGATTAGGCACACAGTAGGGTGCACACCCGGATGTGGAAGGTTATGGAGGTCAAAAATTGTCATGTGATACGTCCATTCAAAATATCACATCAGACTTGGTTGGTCACACTGGGTAGCGTGTGTTGCTGCAATTGGAGTCTGGTGTCTGGTTTGTTAAACAAGCTTTGGAGATCAGCATCTGTGTTTTTGGAGCTTTGATTCTATCAAACTCCATTTGGGCAGAGGTAGCTGCGATACGAGAAAGGTAGTCCGCCACAATATTACCAGCACCTTTAACGTATGGCACGTCAGTAGTGAACTGTGCTAAGACATCTCTCCTGGATGCAGAATCCGCTGACGGGTTGAGGAATGTGTCTGCCAACGGGTGATGGTCTGTATATATGGTAAGGGGTCTCCCATCAATATCATCTTCAAAATGATGAACTGCTTCATGTATGGCTAGTAGTTCACGTTCAAATGTGAACAATTTTTTTCTGGGTGTCGGTAAGTTTGTGGGAGAAAAGCCTGAGCAGCTGAGTCATTCCACCAATATCTTGCTGTAAAGCAGCCCCGATCATGTGACCTCTAGCATCAGACGTGATAATTAGATATTCGTTGGGAGATGGGAGGGTGAGGGCCATGGCATGTAAGAGGTGTTCTTTCATTTTGTCGAAGGTTGCCTGCATTTGCGGTGTCCAATCAAGGCATCGTTTACCAGATGTATTTCTGCTGTGGAATGCTTGGGTGAGTGGTAGCAAAGTCTCAGTGGTGTGTAGCAGTTGGTTCCTGTACAAATTTATGACTCCCAAAAACCTAGGCAGCTCTTGTTAGTTGTTAGGAGGTGGCAGGAGGCATATTTGGTTAATTTTCTAAGGAGCAGAATGCACCTCAGATGCATCAATGTGGTGTCCAAGAAAGGTCACACAGGACTGCCGAAGTTGGCACTTGTCATCATTTATCAGGGCCCCTTGGGAGGCCAGCTTATCGAGGGTGACACACTCATAGTTGACATGGTCTTGCTCATTTTGTGGAAAAATTATGTCATCTCGACAGGCATAACATAAAGGCAAATTGAACAGTACACTACCAATAAATCTTTGCCACGTCTGTGCCATATTTTTTATTCCGTATAGCATGTACGGGAACTCAGAGAGACCAAATGGCATGATTATCACTGTTTTTAGTATGCCTTCATCTGCCATCAGAATTTGCAGGAAGGCTGTTGTACAATCTACAATGCTGAAAATTTTTGCCCCAGACAAGACATGGGAAAAATCGCGCAATTTCAGAACGGAGTAGTTGTCAATGTTTGTATAGGCGCTGACGTAGTGGTAGCTGCCACATAGGTGCCAAGTACCATTCTTTTAGGAACTAGCTTAATTGGGGAAGCCCAAGTACTGTCTGATGGCCCTACTATGGCAGCTTGCAAAAGTTTGTACAGTGCGGCATTAGGAACCTTAAGTTTGTGGGGAGGTAGATTGAAGGGGTGGCAACAGCCAGTGTGCCGGTATGGTTGTAATGGGGTGGACAGTACCGTCCTGTACGGCGCATACTGCGTGGGGTCTAATGGGGAAGCGTGGAGCGAGTCCAGGAAGCAGGAGATGACATGATTCACCATTGTTGTTAATGTCACACGACACTGCCTTAGGAAAGCACTTCAGTGGGGGTTGGGATGCTTTATCAGCCTAATAAGTGTCCATAGCAGCAGCACAAGTTGCTAATAAGGCCCGCACTTGCTCTGAGGAGGTTAAGAAGAGTGGCAAACTTCTCACCGTCACCCACGATGCCACTGGCCGACATGAAACAGTTGCTGAGGGCAAACCGCATCATGGAAGAATCCATGTGGAACAATGGTCGTTTCAGACAGTGTTGGACAGAATGATGGATGTCAGTGGTTTGATTGTAAGGCACCATAGTGAGGTGGGTGTGGCACAGCATGGGAGACACAGGAGCATCAGTGCACAAGACAGGCAGGAAATACGGCTCGATGTAGGACGGCACGTGATGAGGTGGGTCCTGTCGCAGCTTGGGTGGTGTCGGTGTCATGTGGCAATGTATGTAGAACTCGGGTGGTTGTTTGAAGAATGGCCGCATGTGTGAGTGAAGTTCCAGAGCTGACGCTGTAGATATGACTTTCCCAATGTCAGATGTCTGAGATGGCAGACAATGCACGTGAGTGTGTGCATGAGGTTCTGGCACCATAAAGAAGGAAGGCATGGTCCATATATTTTCCAGTGGCACTGTCTATATCTCATGGAAATCATGCAGACATGCAGTCATTTGTAGTGTGGCTGACACAGGAGTGGCATCACTGGAACTGGAAGGTAGTGGTACCTGACTTTGCCGAGGCAAGGTCGAGAAAAATGTGTCCTCAGAGTCTATAGTTGGTTTTGGTGCTGGGTGTGGGTGATGCAAATCCAAAGCACAGTGCTGGACCAGAAGCAAGTCAGTTGTGATGCCCGGCGTGGGATATGACTGATGTCATAGTTCATTTCAAGGAATTCATGTTTAGTCACAACAGTTGGCACAGGATTTGGAAAATCAGAATGAACAGGTACTGAAAGGTGATTTACACATTGATACCGCGGTCTTTTGGCAGGTGGATGACAAAACGGAATGATGGAGTGGTATGGCATGGACAAGTGTTGTTCAACCGTAACGGCACTGTGGGAAGTTTCCATATGGTTCAGGTCGTTTCTGTGAGTGTCATAATATTCATGCACAACATTTTGTCCCTTGTGAAAGTCAAAGGCACTAAGATCAATGTTTGTTGCAGAGGCAAGCAGCTATTTTTTACTGTGATTCTCTGGTGCACTTATGTCTGAAATACCAGGAATAGATTCACTTGGTGTCAAACCTGGAATGTTTATCATGAAGTCATTCAGTAAATTCAACACTTGTTACGGCATGGTTCACTCCTCGGTATTGGTGGCAATGCGAGATAGGTTTGAAGAAGTGGAGAACAATAAAGGCATTGTTGCTATGTCACCTGGGACTGTAGTGTCATCCAAGCCTCGGCAGATATTTAGCAATTTTGCGCACAGGCTGTTTGTGGAATTCACAAGCACTTCTTGAGAGATGATGCTGACATTGCTGAAGAAACAGAGGGGTTGTACCATTTGTAACAGCAGCATTCTCAGTGGCGTAACCAGCATGGAAAACTTTCAAATTAACAGCAAAATCACAGCATGGTGTGGAAATTGTGGGTCACCACTGTGGGAAATGGGGTATGGGCACTGTGATGGTAGAATAGTGACACAGCATTGAGATATGACTTCCACACTATTTATTAGTAAGCACATACACATAACACATGCAAGCATTACAAGTGTAAAGAGATACTAAATCCCACTGCCTCATAGGGCAGCGATCTTCATTTATTGAGTCAGAGATATTACACTGCAGCGTGTAAATGCAAATTTATATTTCACTATACTACATAAGCTGGTCAAGTAAAACATGAAAATAAAAAATTGTGGATAAAGCTTGTGAGATATGTTTTCTTTTCTGAACACATACTGCATATTTTTCAAAGAAAGTATTAGACATCAGAATCCTTTTGAGTGGTTCATTAATTGATGTACATAGAAAATGACAAGAGTGGCTAAAATCCTGACTCTCAGGAAGTAAAGTACAGTAAACATACTTTGAGTATGACAAATATTGCTAAATACACAACAGAGGACGTCAAGAAAAATGCAAATTTAAATCCACTGGCATTTTCAGATGTTTCGCCAACCCATGTGTTATGCGGTCCTACATTCAGAAGTAGTAAATGATATCCTTAGAACATCTAAATGTCCTGCATAACAACGTACAACTCGCTATGATAGTGGAACACAGTTCAAAGTTTCTATGATTTGGTTTTGTATGCCAAGAAGATAGTCTGAGGTTCAAAATTATGTTGGACAAGTGAGCCTAAAATTTGTAAAAGGTTACTTTTTAAGTAATTACAATTGAAAAAATAAATATATTAACACAAAGAATAAACATGTGAATAACTGTGTGTATGCCACAAACCCCATGTTGTCACCTTCAAGAATAATTACAATATTTTTAATAACAAATACGGGAATTCACCACACCTCAAACAGCCATCACTTCACAGGCTGTGGTTGTGCAGTTTGTAAACTAATCTATTCATGGCATTCAACATCTTGGTTATCAGTACCCTTGGTATAATAATGTCGTGTGACGACGGCCTCCCATCGGGTAGACCGTTTGCCTGGTGCAAGTCTTTCAAGTTGACGCCACTTCGGCGACTTGCTTGTCAATGGGGATTAGGACAACACAACACCCAGTCCCTGAGCGGAGAAAATCTCCAACCCAGCCAGGAATCGAACCCAGGTCCTTAGGATTGACAATCTGTCGCACTGACCACTCAGCTACCAGGGGCAGACAGTACCCTTGGTGAAAATGAATGTAAGCATTTTGTGAACTGAGCAAATAAGTCTTTCCTAATCAATAAGGTTCCTGTGGCTGTAAACCATTGAAATTTATTGGTAATTTATGCACAGTGTTATAACATCAATGTTTGAGAAAATGTGATGAGCCTTTTGTATGCATGACCTGCAGGGACAACAAATCCTCAAAGACTCTACTAATGGCAACACTGACCAATTAAGGTAGTCTGAGGTTCAAAATTAAGTTGGACAAGTGAGCCTAAAATATCTAAAAGGTTATTTCTTAAGTCATTACAATTGAAAAAATAAATATATTAACACAAAGAATAAACATGTGAATGACTGTGTGTACGCCACAAACCACATGTTGTCACCTTCAAGCATAATTACAATATTCTTAATAACAAATATTAATCTACTTTGAGAAATTATGATTAGCTGTATAAAAGCTCAAAATCTTTCTCATACGCAAGTGGTTGGTTGACCGATAATATAAACAACAGGAAGGAGCCAATCACTGAATCATTGAAGTCTGCTCCATGACGACATAGGGAGGATTTGTCACAAAATTTTAAACCCAAGCTTCTCTCATCCTAGCACCACTTAAAATAGATGGCATATTTGAAGTCAAACTAATATTCTCGCATCAACATACAGACATCATTCAGTTAAAATGTGGTGCGCTGTTTTTGAGACATTAGATGCATTTAATTCTGCAGCAGGAAGGCACGGGTTGTAGGAAAATGCTCTATATAAAGGCATGCTGACATGAAATCATGTCATCTGCATGACTAGATGGAAGTGTACTATAATTGGGCGATTAAAGTTTATCTTCTTTCATTTCCTGACTCTCTCTCTCTCTTACATATGGCTTTCGAACTCACCAGTGACACAAACGACCACATGGTGAGATCACATGATGTCAATGATATCTTGCTTGTCCGCAACATCATTATAAAAGATTCCAAAGAGTCTCAGTATTCAAAAGAATAACACTGTTCCATCCTGCTTCTGTACAGCCAGTAGCAACGCTATGTAAACATGTAATGAGTGCAGCTAACAGTGATTTAAGATGCGAAAGACCAATGCGTTAGAAATGCAGTAACGAAACTGTGCACTGAACTGCAATTCAACGATAGTTAAGCACTTATGCATTGTAAACAATGCTATTAACTCAAAATTGTTCCACAGCGAAATTTTTATTGTACAGTTGAGTTTATACAATAGCCTAATCAATGGCTCTGAAGTGATCACACTTTGATAATAAGAAAAGAAACAAGCAGACTGAACCCGTGTTTAGGATCACGTAGCAAACCATGATAATTATTTGATAAGAGCGTAAGTTCACGTACATTTTCAAACCGTCACGACCTTTGAAAGATACAGATGTTGAACTGAGAAGTATGCCATCTTTCTGTACCGTAAATACATGATTGATTACTACACAAGGTAGAAGAAAATGAGGAAAAAATTACATAACTTTACCTTCCTCAAATGTCAATAGCCAAGGGTTGTTTTGCAACACAGATTTCTGTAATCCTTGCGCCTGCGCTTTTTCTGCATTATTCTGTATTGTTGCAGGGCTTAGTTTATGTAAAAATGGATGGGATTCGTAAATCTTTTCTGCCTCATCCGTGGATATTTCAAATATGTCTCTCAGTTTATTAACACAGAAGATTTTGCGTGATTCATAATTCTTATCCACAACAGAAATGTAATCACTGTTAAATTCCTCATCTGTATCAACATTAAAACTAACATGACATCTTATGTTTCCGACTGATCTTGTCACATCGCCCTTCTTGGAAACGAAAGACCCTAAAAGCCTTTCACTATGAAGACACTGAAAGTCAGCTGTTCTGCTAAGACGTAATAATCTAAACAAGGTATTGCATATCATAGTTTTTCTTGCAAAAATACAGAATCATCTGGCATACTAACACTAACGAGTAACTGCACAATTATATACAAAACAGATGTTAAATGAAAACAATAACAAATCAGAGACGTGTTTCGTGTCCCTTTGACCATAGAGTTTAGACGTCTTCCTTGTACATCGATAAAATATCGATTGATCGTTAGTGTTGGTCTCTCGACGTCGTCAATACAAAATTAATATTCACAACGCCTTCAATTCCATGTATTATTGTTACAAATGCAAATCCTTATGTCACTTCCCATGTTTTGCTACTCGAAACAGATAATGTAAAACAATAAAATCAAAGTGGGGAACTACTAGGTTCGGTGTATCCCATAGCTCGACACTTGGACCACTTTATCACTTTATTCATTACTAGATCTGCGTAGTTTGTCAGTCATGACTGGACGTACTGTGTCAAAATTACACAGAAACAAATAAGTTTTTACAGTTTTTCACATAATATATGAAGAAAATTGTTCACAGCAATAACATATATAACAGATGAAAATAATATTATTTTGTCTAATAACTTTGGTCACTGTTGAAGAATTCTGTGACAAAATATAAAGGATGCTGTTTCAAATCCTGTGCAGTTTTCCTTGCGAGTGGTCTTGGTGGCAGACATTGCAATTCTCGAGGCAGCGTGTTAGTTATTTTTAGAGCAATCATTAGAAAACTATCTTGTGTCCGAGACATAGAGTAGAAATATATCTGGAGTGAACATTGCCTTCTGCCACTACACACGCACCAATTTATCGGCCGACCGACGGACCGACCAATTTCGCGGCAGCCTACATACATCCCGACCGACTGCACTCAGCGACTACAGAGCCGACCTATTGTTGTGATTTGTTTACTGTAAGTTATTTGAGTCCATGTTTTACTTGTTTCCCTTTGATTTTACACAGAAACAAAAACTAGGATGTGCCTTGGCTGTTTTAGTGACAAAAAGCCCAAAAGGAGCCGTGAGAAACGGGTGGGCAAAGTAGTTGCTAATGCAAAAAAAAGAAATTCACACATGATCTGTTTCGTAAGCAAGTGGGAGCTGATGACATCCGTAATTATCTAAAAATTGGTGAAATATGCATTTCGAAGGTGCTGAAAACCATCAACCCATTCTTAACATAAATGGATATAGTCATAAAAGAGTCTGTATGCAGTGAGGAGAGGCTGTTAGTACATTACGGTTAATATCCAGTGGCAAAAGATGAGGGGACGTCAAATTCAGTTCTGCTGTATCCCCATTATTATTATCTAAAATAATTCCTGAAACCTGCAATGTATTTTATAGTTGCCTGAGGAAGTACATCCTCAGTAAAGCAAAATAAATAAAAAACATGGTGTTGTTGTTGTTGTGGTCTTCAGTCCTGAGACTGGTTTTATGCAGCTCTCCATGCTACTCTATCCTGTGCAAGCTTCTTTATCTCCCAGTACCTACTGCAACCTACATCCTTCTGAATCTGCTTGGTGTATTCATCTCTTGATCTCCCTCTACGATTTTTACCCTCCAAGCTGCCCTCCAATACTAAATTGGTGATCCCTTGATGCCTCAGAACATGTCCTACCAACCGATCCCTTCTTCTAGTCAAGTTGTGGCACAAACACCTCTTCTCCCCAATCCTATTCAACACCTCCTCATTACTTATGTGATCTACCCATCTAATCTTGAGTATTCTTCTGTAGCACCACATTTCGAAAGCTTCTATTCTCTTCTTGTCTAAACTATTTATCGTCCATGTTTCACTTCCATACATGGCTACATTCCATACAAATACTTTCAGAAACGACTTCCTGACACTTAAATCTATACTCGGTGTTAACAAATTTCTCTTCTTCAGAAACGCTTTCCTTGCCATTGCCAGTCTACATTTTATATCCTCTCTACTTTGACCATCATCAGTTATTTTGCTCCCCAAATAGAAAACTCCTTTACTACTTTGAGTGTCTCATTTCCTAATCTAATACCCTCAGCATCACCCGACTTATTTCGACTACACTCCATTATCCTCGTTTTGCTTTTGTTGATGTTCATCTTATATCCTCCTTTCAAGACACTATCCATTCCATTCAACGGCTCTTCCAAGTCCTTTGCTGTCTCTGACAGAATTACAATGTCATCGGCGAACCAGATATTCGTTCAAATTTTATAAATTTATTTACGTGTGAGGTATGGGAGATGCAGTTGGTAGTTTAAGGCACTATTTCACATGAGATAAAGAAAGACTGCAAATGGTGATGGCTCACATCATCTAATAAACACGACAGATATATAAGAAATGAAGCATTTAGCAACTGCTAGAAAAAAACACACACACTTTCTTCTTCGCAGCAGAGCACTTGGAAATAGGCTGCACTTTTAGGGACTTATAAAAATGAAGCAAATATCTCTTATGACTAAACGTCCGTAAACTGCCTACATTTCAGGTTTTATGCTTTACTTTGAATGTGTATTGGAAATGCAATCTCAGACTTAATTAATAGATTTAATTTCCGATAAGGATCGGAAATAAAACCGAAAACCAGAAATACAAATGGTCGACGAACTTTTATTCATAAAAAATATACCTTTTACTCTATGTGTCACATAAACCATCATGCAACATTTTTTGTATCTCTGCTGCTATGCTCCTCGAACAACATGTCCCACAAACATCTCTATTCTTTACATTTCTGCAGAAGCTCTGTCATGAAAGTTTCATCCTCCCCATACTCTGTAGAACAACATTTAATCCCATGCACAGTGACAAAAGACGAAATTAGGGTCGGGCGCTCGGCGTAACAGTACTACACATGGCACAATTTGTTGTATGAAGATGGGAAGGGGGAGTAGCTGTCGTGTGGTCGTACCCACCCAACATCCCGACAACGGACGTTCGTCGTTCAGTAGATCAAAAGGATTAGACAAGTCCAATTTGTCAGTCAGTTGGTCAGTCAGTCGCTTGGTGCATTTCATGTGATCTCAGGACGACATTGTTTGCATAAGGCCAAATCACATTGGCCATCAGATCACATCATGTCATGCCATGTCAATACATATCACAGCGCATTTCAAAAGAAAGGTTGCACACAGATCGTCAATGGATCGTCACGTCACCTCAGAGGATGTCAAGGTTTCTTGGGAACAAAGTTTCGACGGTATTGTCTTACACTAACATGATAATTTAACCTATTTTCACAGCACTCGCGCATGTTATTATAGTGTTTTTGTATTTTACTAATTTTTATTTTATTATTGTGCTTTGTTTCTATAGCCATCTGCAAATGTTCCATTATGGCTTGGATTTTTGTTCCATCGAGTGTCCTTAACCAAGTGAAGTCAGATATTTGAATGCAAAAAATTATACCCACAATGTATATAAATAATAACATAAGTTTATGATACAATTTCCATTGCAAGGCAGTTTACGCGAAAACGCCAGCTTTCATGAAGGAGAGAAGTACATTTGCTTATGATGTTATTATTTAGGGAAGAAAAAACATACAGTAATGGATTAGGTAAACAGGGCACATATATTCCTTTATGACCATTGTTTGGGGTGTTTGAATGTGCAGATTTTTTGCTGGCATGTAAATGTCCATGGTTTGAAATGATTCACCTCTCTGACTGTGATGTGCAGTTGTTGAACATGCATGATGGAAGCCCCACTAACAAGAGCCATTTTACCAATAGAGCTTTTACACAAATCAATACAGTGAATCTGGAAACCGTCAGCTGACATTTGCAGCAGTTACAATAGGCCGAGGTATATCAGGTTAAAGATGTCAATGATAAATTTAACATATTCCTGAATGAATTCATTACCACCGGCCGCGGTGGTCTAGCGGTTCTAGGCACTCAGTCCGGAACCGCAGTACTGCTACGGTCGCAGGTTCGAATCCTGCCTCGGGCATGGATGTGTGTGCTGTCCTTAGGTTAGTTAGGTTTAATTAGTTCTAAGTTCTAGGCGACTGATGACCTCAGAAGTTAAGTCGCATAGTGCTCAGAGCCATTTTTTTTTAATTCATTACCAATTTTAAGCTGTATTTCCAATAGAATTTCAAAAAACACTAATCGGAGTAATTACAGGATACAATAATCAGAACACCCTGTAAAATGAAGAGATTGCTTTAGGTCTCACTCAGAAATTCGAACAATCCTCAGGATAGGGATCACTACAAATTATACTGTAGCATCCTAAAGAGTGTCATTAAAAAACGAAGATAATTTTTATTAAATCTAAAATTAAGAATTCAAATTATAAAACAAAATCTATCTGGAATGTGGTCAAAAGGGAGACAGTAAAAATTACAGAAGAAATAGACAGTACCAAAGTGTAACGTAATGGAAGTACAGCAGATGAAAGTGGTATAATTGCCAGTACCTTCAATAACCATTTTTTAACAGTAGCACATCAAATTGGTTGTAATGGATCTTGAGTTGAAGCCATGAGTCTTCTACAAAAAGCAGTGCAGAAACAAATTAGCCAGATGCATGTACCCTAAACTACAATCGAAAATATTGAGAAGATAATAAGACAAATGGAAAATAAAAATTCCACTACTGTGGATATCAAATCTATCAAAGTACTGAAGCACTGCTGCAAATTTATTCTTGAAGTACTCTGTCATGTTTTAAAGAGTCCATAAATCGAGGTACTGACCCTAATAGACTCAAATGTGTAATTGTAAAACCATGGTTCAAAAAAGTTTATAAAGCTCATGCTTCCAACTACTGGCCACTTCAGTTGTTAACAAGTCCCTCTAAAATCCCAGAGAAACTAATATTCAAGAGAATCATGGATCACCTTAATAAAAAAAACCCTTCATAACAATCAGTTTGGATTCCAAAAGAGTAGCTCAACTGAACACACCATTTTCTCATTTGCCAACCATCTCCTTGAATCCACAAACAATAAAATGTCACCAATTTGAATGTTCCGTGATCTGTCTAAAGCATTCAACTGTGAATATCACAAAACTCTACTTATGAAAGCCAAGCACTATGGATTAAATGGGGAAGTAATTAATATCTAGACGACAGAAGCAGAAGGTAATGGTGCAATGGCACCTATCTGCTCTGACTTGGATTTAGTAAAATGTGGACTGCCACAGGGCTCAGTACTTGGTTCCTTACTTTTCCTTACCTTTATCAATGATCTGCAGTGCTATAGGACACAAAAAGCACACTTCACCCTTTTTGCTGATGACACGACCACTATGACTGACAAAACACCCAATTGCAGTCTAGAGAACACTGTGACTGCTGTATTTAAAGTAGCTCTAAATTTCTTCACGTTAAATGGTCTGTCATTCAATGTGAACAGGACTCAGTACATTCAGCTTCAAAAAGCAAGAAAACAGGAAAATATTCGAATAAAATGTGGTGATGAAGAAATGTTGAGAGTTCAGTCTTCCAAATTCCTGGGATTACACACAAACAACAACATAAACTGGTCAGCTCACATCAATGGCCTATGTAAAAGATCGAATTTACCATTCGCTCAATTTCATCTGTTTGTCACTTGGAAAGAACTAAAGCTGTATACCTAGGATATTTCCATTCACTTATGAGATCTGGCATCATATTTTGGGGTGACCAGTCACGAGCAAACAAAGTGTTTATTCAACAGAAAAGAGTCATCAGAATTATGGCCAGAGGGCACTCTAGATGCTCAAGCAGAAACTTTTTCAAAGAGCTTGGGTCCCTCACCGTGCCATCTCCGTACATTTTTTCAATAATGTACGTTGTGAACAATAATCATGTAATTTACAAAACAAACAGTGAATCTCATAATCATTATACAAGAAGGAAACATGATCTTTATAAAGATATAATAAATCTCAGCAAAGTACAGAAAGGAGGACCATATTGAAGCATAAAAGTATACAATAAACTTCCATTTAATATTTAATCACTCATTGGGCATATGACTAAATTAAAAAACAGCTGAAATTTTTTCTTTTGAATAGTTCCTTCTATTCTTGAAAGGAATTTTTTGACAGTGCGAAACAGTTAGTATAATGAGTATAATTTTAAGCATTCCTATAAGAATTGAGTATGTAGCACTGGCACATCAATTGATGGCAGAATGCTTTCTATATGTATTAGAATGTAAGGCTTACAATTTGCTTATGTAATCATTGTAATTACTACAATCTGTGTTGTTTAACCACTTGAATTTCGTGTATCTGTTAATATATGATTTAGTTTTTAATCCTATGACCATTTAGATAGCGTTATTACTGCTATAATCAGACTTGGTCTACATCCTAGCCATTCACTCCCAATAGGTACACTACTGGTCATTAAAATTGCTACACCACGAAGATAAGGTGCTATAGATGCGAAATTTGATGGACAGAAAGAAGATGCTGTGATATGCAAATGATTAGCTTTTCAGAGCATTCACACAAGGTTGGCGTCGGAGGCGACACCTACAACGTGCTGACATGAGGAAAGTTTCCAACCGATTTCTCATACACAAACAGCAGTTGACCAGCGTTGCCTGGTGAAACGTTGTTCTGATGCCTCATGTAAGGAGAAGAAATGCGTACAATCACGTTTCCGACTTTGATAAAGGTCGGATCGTAGCCTATCGCGATTGTGGTTTATCATATCGCAATTTTGCTGCTCGCATTCGTCGAGATCCAATGGCTATTAGCAGAATATGGAATCGGTGGGTTCTGGAGGGTAATACGGAACGGCGTGCTGGATCCCAACGGCCTCGTATCACTAGCAGTCGACATGACAGGCATCTTATCCACATGGCTGTAACGGATCGTGCAGCCACGTCTCGAAACCATGAGTCAACAGATGGGGACGTTTGCAAGACAACAACCATCTGCATGAACAGTTCGACGACGTTTGCAGCAGCATGGACTGCCAGTTCAGAGACCATGACTGCAGTTACCCTTGACGCTGCATTGCAGACAGTAGCGCCTGCGATGGTGTACTCAACGACGAACCTGAGTGCACGAATGGCAAAACGTCATTTTTTCGGATGAATCCAGGTTCTGTTTACAGCATCATGATGGTCGCATCCGTGTTTGGCGACATCGCGGTGAACGCACATTGGAAGCGTGTATTCGTCATCGCCATACTGGCGTATCACCCAGCGTGATGGTATGGGGTGCCATTGGTTACATGTCTCGATCACCTCTTGTTCGCATTGACGGCATTTTGAAAAGTGGATATTACATTTCAAATGTGTTACGATCCGTGGCTCTACCCTTCATTTGATCCCTGCGAATCCCTACATTTCAGCAGGATAATGCACGACCGCATGTTGCAGGTCCTGTACGGGCCTTTCTGGATACAGAAAATGTTTGACTGCTGCCCTGGGCAGCACATTCTCCATATCTCTCACCAACTGAAAAGGTCTGGTCAATGGTGGCTGATTAACTGGGGACTCATGAAACATGAAACACGGCACTATAGCCCCCCGGCGAAACATTGCACTTGACAGTTCACTTTTTGTCTAGTTAGGATGGCTATACTGTAATAGCGATGTTGCAACAGCAGCCTCTATACACACAGCAGACGATACAGTTTTCCGTCCCGTCTCGTAAATGCAAGCAATTGAGCAATTACAGTGTATATAAAAACTCGTTTTTAGTTGTATTACAATGACAGGAAGTAAACAACCGTATAATAATGCATGTAAAAGCATAACAATGCGCACCCTTTCGATAACGGAGCAAAGAAATACAAAAAACAAGCATCTGACGACTGGTACTTTAAAATCAATAATGTACGTAGTTTACAAAATAAATAATAACCGAGATTGCAATAAATAACCAATATTAGTAATTTTTCACTCACCAGTTTACAGCGATAATGGCGCAATTCCATCCAGCTCGCCATCATCACTGTTGTCTGATTCATCGCCAAAACCGTCTTCATCGTCGTCATCAGCAAGACAAATCATTAATTGTTCATGGCCACTGATAATGCCTTCTATTGTCTGTGCTGCTCGTTTAAGCTTCTCGACGTGCTCTACTTTTTTCTCCATGAGGCTGCATCCACAGTCACAAGAGCTTCACGCAACATCTTTTCCACCTCAGTTATTGTAAAGGACTTGTTGTCGTTCCTTACATACATTTTTACATCACTCCATATTAACTCAATAGGGTTGAAATGGCAGTGATATGGTGGCAGCCTTATTACAGTATGACACTGCTCCTTGGCAAGTTCGTCTACTACATATGTAGGTGTCGTAGGCTTATTTTATTTAACAAGAGAATATAACAGAACCTTTGTCATACTCATATCCGCTGCAATATTTCGAGCCTGTAACCACTGCACCATAACTTCTTTCCGATCATTTGTGGTTGGGGCTTTGTTCTGTATCACCGAATGATATGGAGCATTGTCCATTACAATTGTTGTAGGGACAGGAAATTGTTTTAAAAGGTTCCTGAACCACTCAACAAATCGTGTGTGATCCATATCTTCATGGTAATCACCAGTCTTTTTTGATCTAAAAACTAAAAGTGCGTCAGGGACAAAACCACTGGAGGAGCCTGCATGGACCACACTTAATCTAGCTCCTCATCCCGCTACTGCTTGGTGTGTTATCCGTCCAACATTTACTGACAGCTTCCCCGGCATTAACCCACGTTTCGTCTCGCCAAATTATGGAATGAATGTCTCTGCCTACAATTTTGTGCAAGAAAATGCTACGAGCAGTAACTTTATGTGCCCTCTTTAACAGTACTTTGTGTCCGTCTAGCATTTTATAACGGAAACCCATATTTTTTAGCAGAATTTTTAGTGATGTTTTACCACCCCTGAAGAGTTCACTTTTAAAGAGATTAATAACTTAGCTACAGTCGGATACTCTTTTCTGCTGTAGTAAGCATAAACATACCTACGAATTGCATCAGTCTGGAAAGAATCTGAATCTGCGATAGGACTAGACCACTTTTTCTTCTTTCCCGGGGTTGATAAAAATGTATTATTTGATCCAGACAGCTCTGAATCATTACGGCTCACTTCAGTATCTTCCAAGTTTTGTAGTAATACTCCCTTACTTACTACGGTTCTTGCACTAATACCAAGAGTTTTCGACGTACGTTCCACCACTTTGTCGGCAGGAATTGATGGCTGTCCATGAATGCTTAGGTAGTTTTTTTCCTGCTCGTAAAACTCACGAGTTCTGCGTAGTAACTCCAGTGCCTGGCTGTTTAGTGGCACCCCTCGACGCAAAGGATTGTCACTAGGTGAACGAAGTCTTTTCGGTGGCATTTTCCAAGTATGTACACTCACAACGTAACAAAAGTCACAACGATATAGCACTCAGTACAACGAAAACACGCGGTAAACAACATACAATTCACGTTGTATACACATTCACTATACAAAGCCGGCAACGCGGGAACGTTGACGTCACAGCACGTGAGTAACAGCAGTGCTCATTGCACTGTGGTTGGCTGGCGCCCCACGCTGAACGCCTGGCGCCTATCGTTCTTCACTTGTTACTCTGTTCGCTGCCAACTTCATATGCAAACGTCAAGTGAAATGTTTCAGCAGCCGGGGTATAGTGCCGTTTCGTTTCGAGTCACCAAGGTCATCGGGTCCCCCAGGGTCCAAAGGTCTGGTAGGTGCTGGCGCTGTGTCGCTGAGATAATTAGCTCTGTTAGAGCTATTATCTGGGCAAGCACCCAAGCCAGCAAAAGGTTGCCACATATAAAATTTTTCATTTTATGGCGCCATGCCTATATAAACACAGATACTAGCAAATGTAATTTAGTCAGCACAATGTCGTGGTTAAATGAGCATTTAAGCACAGGACAACATAGTTCAATACAGTATGACGGAGTAACATGATATCTAGGACTAGTGGATGATATTGAAATGGCGGAAAAAGGGAATAATTTTAATGTTCATAGGAGCAACAGTATAAGGACAATTGGTAGGCAACATGCTACTAATGAAATTAGATTAGGCCACAGTCCAGCATATGACGATTTAGACGAAGAAGTAGATGAATTTGAATTAGAGCCAAGGCCAACAAAAGAAGTCAATATCGGACTGCGCCAGCGCCATCCATATCAGTGTGCCGAGGAAGGTCATACAGCAATACACATAGATCCGACAGAAAGTACACTGCTTTTATCTGGAGCGGCTGAAACAGCAGTGGACGGCGCGGCCCTAAGCACCTCTTTATCTTCAGGTCAGATAGCTGGCACTGCTGGTGCAACAGCTTTAGCAGGTGCTGGAATAGCATACGGCGCAATGAAATTAGTTGAAAGGGTGAAAAATAAAGGATTAACGTTGCCAGGTAGCTATTATGTTGGGCCTGGAAACCCTATAAATATAGACGCACCACGAAGTGGAGCAGATGCCATTGCTAAAGAACACGACGTTGGGTACGATCGCTTAGTAAAGGTAGCTCAAGAACGATTTTTTACTGAGGAAGAATTTAAGCAACGAGTACAACAGTAGGATGCTAAAGCCATAATTGACTTTGCTATTGATTGGAGTCATTCACGAAATTGGCATTCCTTTGCAGGAAAGTACGGATTGAAATTGAAAACGTTTGTGGAACAGAAACTTAACAAAGTGTTATATCCGAAACAACCAGATGCCAAACAACAAGGTATGTAAATTTATATATTTATATTGTTTTATACATTATTTGTCTATTATAACACGATAATAATAATAATAATGTTTCTTGCCTTCAGAATTATGATTGGCCACATGGGGAACGTCCAAATTGGAATCGAATGCATGAAGGACAGAAACGTTATGCATATGAACAGTAGCTAATGTCACGTGTATTTCGTGGTTTACCTATAGATCATGAACGCCCATCAACATGTGTCAGGACGTCACTAGCATCAACGGAAGAAGCTGGGACTGGACACGACGACGACGAGATCGAATATTCCGAAAACGAATAATAGGATCACAATCCAGTTGCACTATTAGTTCCATATTCAGGTTCTGTCACACATAGTAGTGAAATTGAATCACTATCAGGGAAATGTGCAGGTCAATTGCAAAAGGATGTTGGTGCAAAAAAAATCAAAAAGAGCACTTCCAGGAACTACAGCTCCATCAGCTAATGGAATGGGCGATTCTGCTAATACACGTGATGTACTGTTACCGTTCCCATCAATATTAGATACAGGAAGTATTACAAGATACAGAAAAGTCCATCGCTTTTTCGTATATGGTTTAGCATATAAAGGAATTACTCATGAAGATGCTGTTTTTATGATTCCTCCTTTGGCCAAAATTCCTGTTGATATACCATTTTTGTATATAACTCCTTCCGAATTTGATTTAATGCCATATGGTAGTAGAATTGTTCGTTGTGATGTAAAAGTAATTGCTCGTAATCCCAGAATTGCATTTCCAACAAATTCAAGTGATACTGAACTTGCCACTTTAAACCAAAATAAAAATATGATAACCAGTATAAGTATAAATTTGAAAAATTCCTGGTGTTAATGTAAAGCCAACTGCATTTGCCACCTTTGCACCTATGGAGACAACTAGTATAGACCATGAACGTAATTTTTCTTCAATATGGAAATCATGGTATGAATATTGAAATGATGAAAACGCTTTTCTAACTACAGTTCCTGCACATCAATTCGGACAATCCACTAATTTGAAATACTACAATGCTTGTGTATCTAGCTCAAAAGATAAGGTTTACATAATTGGGGTTGGAAGTGTGTACAATCGTGTGTTTCTGAAGTTGATGCAGATTCGCGTACTGGAAGTGTTGTTGTAAATTATGAATGTAATCCTACTTTAGGTTTTCTTAAAATTCCAAAAGTTGCTAATGTTGGTATATTTTCCATTTATGTAACTCAACAAGGTGTGACTCAATGATACACATTTAATGGTGATAAGCATTCCAATCCATTTATGACATGCGATAATTTTTCGAAAACATCTTTAGAACCAGCACAAATCAAAAACAGCTAGTATCAGCCATTAGTCCAGTAACAAATAAGGATTCATCAGGATATAATGATTTGATTGAAAAAGCTGATATTGCATCTAGTGGATATAATATTAGATTGCATGATACTAATGTGCATCCAAGTCTTCATATAGGGATAAATCCTACTTATTCTTTAAGTACCAGTAGTTTGAACAGTGATGTTTCAAAATATGCAGATACTCAAATGTTATTTGAAGTGATTGCTGAATGTTCTGTTTATTCAGTTGGAATAGAGACTCATTATCACCGAGAAAATGTATCAAATGTTCAAATATCGGATATGATTTACATGGCAATGGTGACAAGGAATGAGGAATCATCTGTGTATAAATGTCAATATGAAATGAAACATGCATAATTCTTTTGATTGAATGTATTGTAAAACCATTTGTAATGCACAATAATGACAATAAAAGCAGTATATATACAATTTTGGATTGACTATTTTTCACTTCAATATGACACATTATACATTTGTAACAAATTGAAGAAGGCTAATGGATATGGTTTCTTATTTGCATATTTTAATTCATCAAACTTTCTCCATCTAACAGTTTTCACACGTATATCTTTAAAATCAGGATGACTACAAACAACTGGTTGAGAATTAGAAATCAAAAGTAGAGGAGTTCAACGTAAAATGGAATCACCTTTATATTTAACTCGTATGTTACAGCCTATTCCTTCACAAACTTTCTTAAAATTTCGTTCTCTACTATTAATCTTCTGTTTACAGCATCATGAAGAGCAAACTGATTTGTTTTATTGTTACAACGACCAATATGGCCTACATTTAAAGCTAACGATATTAAACAGTCGAAAAACCAATTTTTACCACTATTTCGAGGCCTATTACACACAGTGTATATAACCTTTTGGAAGGTAGATAATTATCATTTTGCCAAACATATAAGACATTTTTATTTAACCATGAAACTAAATTTGTGAGGAATTCTGTATCTTTGTTAGTATCTTCATTACATTGATACAATAACAATTTGTTTAAGCAACTTAATGAATCTTGAAGACTGTAATAATATTCCCATACATTGTCACTATAAGCATAAAACACATTGTCCTCAGAACCAGATCCTAATAGGTTTCCTAATCCTCTTAAATCTAGATCATTCACAGTCATTTTATATAGTTCCAGCCCCATATCATAAAATCTATTGAATTTCGTATCAATTAAATTCATAAAATATGGATGTGCCGCCGGAATTACATTAATTACATTCTCAGGCAGAATACAGTTGTATGACATTAGTAAGATCGTTGCAGGATTGCACCCTTTTCCCATAGTAATAGGTTGGCACTTTGTATGAGGCCATTTACGGCCTCCATCGCCGGTGAATTCCGCTCTGCACTGATCATTTGGTCCAATGTCTTCCCCTTCCAGTACATCGACAGATCTTGTGATGAAATCTTGCCATTGTATAATTTCAAGTTGACCAGGTAGTCTTTTATAGGAGCCTCTAATCCAAACTTGTCCCCTACCTGGCCGTTTTTGCATGAAGAGAAATAACAGAATATTGATCCAGTCAACGTCTGACATTGCTGGAATGGCCCTGGTTCCTCTGATTCTCTTTTTAATTCTGGAAGCAATAAATGCATCAGTGCGGATTCTGCTGTTTCTGTTCTGTTCCGTTCTGTTCTGAGGACAATGATGTCAGTGAAGTACCATCGCTCACTGAGTTCGCAGAGTCTAATAAATTCGTTAAACCAAACGTAGATGTTTGCAAAGAAGTTTCTAATTGTATCAATCAGTTCAAAATTACGCTGGTGTATTTCTTTAAGACTCCATCGCCTTCTTCCCACATGTAGTGTAATCGGGTCACCAAGCACAGCATCATCTTGAGCGTTGGCTGTCCAGTGGATGCTTCAATCAACGTGTAGATTAATTGAAGCATCTCCTGTAGGTTGTCCATTATTGCCAATCTGCAAGCAAACCATCACCAATATCATATTCTCCTTCCGAATCGGATACTGCGCTTAGTGAACCACTGCAACGTATACTCCGAAATAATGCCATATTTGCACAAAATGCACGCCAATAAGTAAATTTTCGGTCATGTGGTGGACACAAAACACCATGTGAATATGATGTAGGCTCTAACACAAGTTGAACAATCATAGATGAAATTATACGTTGCTGTGTTTCATTAGTATGCTCATTACACAATCGTAATAAACACTGTTCACAAATTGTAAATTCCTGCCCAAAAAATTTAGCAACCCAATACTGAATGTTTATTTTAAAGGTACTTTGCCAGAAATTACATGTTGAGGGAAAATCAGTGAATGTAAGTAACATTGAATGTTCCCAGGTAACACTTTCATCAACAGAAAATTACCTGCATTAATTGCATCACACGTTATTTCGTAAATCATTGGAACATTGCCTGGATTATAGAAAACATATTTATCTGGTAAGTGGTATGTATCAGTTACATGCTGTAACTTATATTTTTGCCACTGTTTCAATATATCCATTTGAAGACAAATGGTAACGGCAAAATTAAACAGTCTAATGCATTATCCAAAGCAGATGCTATCCTCTTACAAGAAATAGTTAATAATGCTTGAGCCATTATTTCAGAGTATACTCACAGTTAATTCCAAAGACGTTGAATCTGTTGGAGCTGTAGCTTCAGGTGCTGAAGACATGATGTAGCTGCCTAAAAAGGACTACCTTATCATATTCTCCTTCCGAATCGGATACTGCGCTTAGTGAACCACTGCAACGTATACTCCGAAATAATACCATATTTGCACAAAATGCACGCCAATAAGTAAATTTTCGGTCATGTGGTGGACACAAAACACCATGTGAATATGATGTAGGCTCTAACACAAGTTGAACAATCATAGATGAAATTATACGTTGCTGTGTTTCATTAGTATGCTCATTACACAATCTTAATAAACACTGTTCACAAATTGTAAATTCCTGCCCAAAAAATTTAGCAACCCAATACTGAATGTTTATTTTAAAGGTACTTTGCCAGAAATTACATGTTGAGGGAAAATCAGTGAATGTAAGTAACATTGAATGTTCCCAAGTAACACTTTCATCAACAGAAAATTACCTGCATTAATTGCATCACACGTGATTTCGTAAATCATTGGAACATTGCCTGGATTATAGAAAACATATTTATCTGGTAAGTGGTATGTATCAGTTACATGCTGTAACTTATATTTTTGCCACTGTTTCAATATATCCATTTGAAGACAAATGGTAACGGCAAAATCAAACAGTCTAATGCATTATCCAAAGCAGATGCTATCCTCTTACAAGAAATAGTTAATAATGCTTGAGCCATTATTTCAGAGTATACTCACAGTTAATTCCAAAGACGTTGAATCTGTTGGAGCTGTAGCTTCAGGTGCTGAAGACATGATGTAGCTGCCTAAAAAGGACTACCTTTATATACTCCTCTCAGGTGATGTTACGTGATTGTCGGTCACACATAGCACTACAAAATGCAAGGTTTTACATGCGGTCACTGCATGGCGCCATAAAATGAAAAATTTTATACACGCCAACCTTTTGCTGGCGTGGGAACTTGCCCAGATAATAGCTCTAACAGAGCTAATTATCTCAGTGACACAGCGCCAGTGCCTTCCATACCTTTGGACCCTGGGGGATTCGGTGACCTTGGGGACTCGAAACAAAACGGCACTAGTACTCTTGTTTAAAAAAACTTTAAGGCAGATCCTATTACAAGGATCATTTTATGCTATAGAACAGTTCCTGAACTACAGTGTTTAGCATTTCTTGTATTGTTAACTGCAAATATCTGCCCAAATCTACATTTCTAATCCTGACTATTCTTAATTGTAAACACACATTTTGCA
This sequence comes from Schistocerca serialis cubense, assembly GCF_023864345.2. Taxonomy (NCBI): domain Eukaryota; kingdom Metazoa; phylum Arthropoda; class Insecta; order Orthoptera; family Acrididae; genus Schistocerca; species Schistocerca serialis. Next base: position 612,323,495 of record NC_064642.1, read on the forward strand.
ATATTTATTTTCTGTAACACGTTTTATTTTGGAATATTTATTTATCTTTCAAAATGTATCAGCAGTATAAGAAAATAAATAAAATAAACTATCAAATATTGTTGATAGGTTCCTGCCGTTATGAAGACAAGAGTGACACCACCAGCAGTCGACCAACACTGTAAACGACCAGAAGATGACCCCTACGTCGGGTTGAAAACGGTTGGCCATATAATAATAATAATAATAATAAATGCGATTAAGACTGTTTTTGAGGTATTAATTAATCATATTAATCGCCGCTTCTCTCCACAACCATATTGCCCAAAAATTCATTAGCTTGTTCAAGTAAACAGTCTTCTCCTGAACCAGTGCTCCACTAAAGGAAGTTCCCCTTTCTCTTTCCTGCATAAAACACAGGAAAAACACTTCATGGTACTGGGACTGTTTCAAACTCTGCCAAGTTTCGAGTGTTTTTCCCGAAAACTCTGCACAGGACTGTTCAAGCTTCAGTCGGTTCTTCTTCCAATCACAAATGATTGCTTTATCAACACCCAGTTCCGTTGCCAGTTTAGATACATTCTCACCATTGTAAATCCGCTTCAAAGCATTAAGTTTTTCTTTGAGATTTGTCGTTGTATGTTTCTGTTTACTCAAGACGAAAATACGTACACCACAATACCTGAACGAATGCAATACAACTGTAACGAGTGCCAGCGTTCGATAACTATGACAATCATTCGCTATGCGAGCCAACTGGCAGTCCACTGACCTCAGACACCAAAGGTCTCAACAACGCACAACAACAAGGGCAGGGACTGAGAGTGAGCGATTGTTTCCACACTTGTTCACATTTATTACCGTGGAGTACCTACTTATCTGCTTGGTCCGGTCCCAATTAGTTTGGATTAACGGGACTCTACTGTAATGCATGAATGGTCATAATGTGCCATGGCAGTATCCATTCACCACTGGTATATGTGATTCGCCTTTTGGGGAACTCCATATCTAGCAGAAAAACATTTAGACTAAAAAAAAAAGTTGGAATAATAATACAGGCCGAATAAGGAGACTCATGTAGACCAAAATTGAAACGCTTAGTATACTGCCACTTTCTTGTTTTTATGTAGACACAATGTACTAACCTTCATTAAAGTAAGCATTTTAAGAGAAGAAAATATATTCAAGCATAATTGTGAATTCCACCTTCGTGATACAAGGCAGAAGCATTACCTGCATGTCAGTCCAGTAAGTACAAACATTTGTAGGGAAGGGGTGTATCTCATAATGGCATTATGTTACATAACCACATGCCATCCTTTCTGAAACAGATACAAAATTTACCTTGACTTGCTTGACCATTGCTTCTATTCAGTTTCTGAGTTTTTGGAGCACCAAGAAAATATAGTGTAATTGATCAAACAATTATTCTTAACCATACTATTCTTTCAATCACCTTATTTTTTATATTTATTTTACGAATACTCAACGTGCATCAGCTGTTGTTTTCTAAACCATAGCATGTATGAACTTGTATGTACTATATCAAACCTGACTTATCCTAAAGCATTTATACAAACTATATACAGGGTGTTTCAAAAATGACCGGTATATTTGAAATGGCAATAAAAACTAAACGAGCAGCGATAGAAATACACTGTTTGTTGCAATATGCTTGGGACAACAGTACATTTTCAGGCGGACAAACTTTCGAAATTACAGTAGTTACAATTTTCAACAACAGATGGCGCTGCAAGTGATGTGAAAGATATAGAAGACAACGCAGTCTGTGGGTGCGCCATTCTGTACGTCGTCTTTCTGCTGTAAGCGTGTGCTGTTCACAACGTGCAAATGTGCTGTAGACAACATGGTTTATTCCTTAGAACAGAGGATTTTTCTGGTGTTGGAATTCCACCACCTAGAACACAGTGTTGTTGCAACAAGACGAAGTTTGCAACGGAGGTTTAATGTAACCAAAGGACCGAAAAGCGATACAATAAAGGATCTGTTTGAAAAATTTCAACGGACTGGGAACGTGACGGATGAACGTGCTGGAAAGGTAGGGCGACCGCGTACGGCAACCACAGAGGGCAACGCGCAGCTAGTGCAGCAGGTGATCCAACAGCGGCCTCGGGTTTCCGTTCGCCATGTTGCAGCTGCGGTCCAAATGACGCCAACGTTCACGTATCGTCTCATGCGCCAGAGTTTACACCTCTATCCATACAAAATTCAAACGCGGCAACCCCTCAGCGCCGCTACCATTGCTGCACGAGAGACATTCGCAAACGATATAGTGCACAGGATTGATGTCGGCGATATGCATGTGGGCAGCATTTGGTTTACTGACGAAGCTTATTTTTACCTGGACGGCTTCGTCAATAAACAGAACTGGCGCATATGGGGAACCGAGAAGCCCCATGTTGCAGTCCCATCGTCCCTGCATCTTCAAAAAGTACTGGTCTGGGCCGCCATTTCTTCCAAAGGAATCATTGGCCCATTTTTCAGATCCGAAACGATTACTGCATCACGCTATCTGGACATTCTTCGTGAATTTGTGGCAGTACAAACTGCCTTAGACGACACTGCGAACACCTCGTGGTTTATGCAAGATGGTGCCTGGCCACATCGCACGGCCGACGTCTTTAATTTCCTGAATGAATATTTCGATGATTGTGTGATTGCTTTGGGCTATCCGAAACATACAGGAGGCGGCGTTGATTGGCCTCCCTATTCGCCAGACATGAACCCCTGTGACTTCTTTCTGTGGGGACACTTGAAAGACCAGGTGTACCGCCAGAATCCAGAAACAATTGAACTGCTGAAGCAGTACATCTCGTCTGCATGTGAAGCCATTCCGCCAGACACGTTGTCAAAGGTTTTGGGTAATTTCATTCAGAGACTACGCCATATTATTGCTACGCATGGTGTATATGAGGAAAATATCGTACTATAGAGTTTCCCAGACCGCAGCGCCATCTGTTGTTGAAAATTGTAACTACTGTAATTTCGAAAGTTTGTCTGCCTGAAAATGTACTGTTGTCCCAAGCATATTGCAACAAACGGTGTATTTCTATCGCTGCTCGTTTAGTTTTTATTGCCGTTTCAAATATACCGGTCATTTTTGAAACACCCTGTACTTACGTCTATATCTACACCCACATCTACATCCATACTCCTCAAGCCACCTGACCTTGTGTGGCGGAGGGTACCTTGAATACCTCTATCGGTTCTCCCTTCTATTCCAGTCTCGTATTGTTCGTGGAAAGAAGGATTGTCAGTATGCTTCTGTGTGGGATCTAATCTCTCAGATTTTATCCTCATGGTCTCTTCGCGAGATATACGTAGGAGGGAGAAATATACTGCTTGACTCTTCGGTGAAGGTATGTTCTCGAAACTTCAACAAAAGCCCGTACCGAGCTACTGAGCGTCTCTCCTGCAGAGTCCTCCACTGGAGTTTATCTATCATCTCCGTAACGCTTCCGCGATTACTAAATGATCCTGTAACGAAGCGCGCTGCTCTCCGTTGGTTCTTCTCTATCTCTTCTATCAACCCTATCTGGTGCGGATCCCATACTGCCGAGCAGTATTCAAGCAGTGGGCGAACAACCCTACTGTAACCTACTTCCTTTGTTTTCGGATTGCATTTCCTTAGAATTCTTTCAATGAATCTCAGTCTGGCATCTGCTTTACCAACGATCAACTTTATATGCTCATTCCATTTTAAATCACTCCTAATGCATACTCCCAGATAATTTATGGAATTAACTGCTTCCAGTTGCTGACCTGCTATTTTGTAGCTAAATGATAAGGGATCTATCTTTCTATGTATTTGCAGCACATTACACTTGTCTACATTGAGATTCAATTGCTATTCCCTGCACCATGCGTCAATTCGCTGCATATCCTCCTGCATTTCAGTACAATTTTCCATTGTTACAACCTCTCGATATACCATAGCATCATCCGCAAAAAGCCTCAATGAACTTCCGATGTCATCCACAAGGTCATTTATGTATACTGTGAATAGCAACGGTCCTACGACACTCTCCTGCGGCACACCCGAAATCACTCTTACTTTGGAAGACTTCTTTCCATTGAGAATGACATGCTGCGTTCTGTTATCTAGGAGCTCTTAATCACAATTTACAGAATGACTACAGAAATACAAATACAGCTGATTACGGTTGCGGTAAAAACTTTGTAAAGGTGCCTTTCAGAGATTATACACATGTAACAACACTTCTAGTTATCTCTATATCTAATACTAGAAACACATTTTGGCTGTGCTGCATCTCAGTCCTTATTTCTTCAGAACAAGATGAGATACAGTTCATTCCAAAAACACATCCAGTTTCAGGAACTGCATAATCTTTTTACTGTAGTAGGAGCATGGGTCAGCTCCTATGAACAATATAGTGAACACATTATTGTAGTCAAGATAGACATGAAGCCCACACCTACCACAGTAGTACAAGTTTATATGCCAACTAGCTCCACAGATTATGAAGAGACTGATGAAATGTGTGATGAGATAAAAGAAATTATTCAGACAGTGAAGGGAAAGAAAATTTAATAGTCATAGGGGACTGGAATTCGATAGTAGGAAAAGGAAGAGAAGAAAAAGGTAGTTGGTGAATATGGAATGGGAATAAGGAATGAAAGAGAAAGCCGCCTTGTAGAATTTTGCACAGAGCATAACTTGATCATAGTTAACACTTGGTTTAAGAAGCATAAAAGAAGATTGTATACGTGGAGGAGGCCTGGAGACACTGGAAGGTTTCAGATAGATTATACACTCCTGGAAATTGAAATAAGAACACCGTGAATTCATTGTCCCAGGAAGGGGAAACTTTATTGACACATTCCTGGGGTCAGATACATCACATGATCACACTGACAGAACCACAGGCACATAGACACAGACAACAGAGCATGCACAATGTCGGCACTAGTACAGTGTATATCCACCTTTCGCAGCAATGCAGGCTGCTATTCTCCCATGGAGACGATCGTAGAGATGCTGGATGTAGTCCTGTGGAACGGCTTGCCATGCCATTTCCACCTGGCTCCTCAGTTGGACCAGCGTTCGTGCTGGACGTGCAGACCGCGTGAGACGACGCTTCATCCAGTCCCAAACATGCTCAATGGGGGACAGATCCGGAGATCTTGCTGGCCAGGGTAGTTGACTTACACCTTCTAGAGCACGTTGGGTGGCACGGGATACATGCGGACGTGCATTGTCCTGTTGGAACAGGAAGTTCCCTTGCCGGTCTAGGAATGGTAGAACGATGGGTTCGATGACGGTTTGGATGTACCGTGCACTATTCAGTGTCCGCTCGACGATCACGAGTGGTGTACGGCCAGTGTAGGAGATCGCTCCCCACATCATGATGCCGGGTGTTGGCCCTGTGTGCCTCGGTCGTACGCAGTCCTCATTGTGGCGCTCACCTGCACGGCGCCAAACACGCATACGACCATCATTGGCACCAAGGCAGAAGCGACTCTCATCGCTGAAGACGACACGTCTCCATTCGTCCCTCCATTCACGCCTGTCGCGACACCACTGGAGGCGGGCTGCACGATGTTGGGGCGTGAGCGGAAGACGGCCTAACGGTGTGCGGGACCGTAGCCCAGCTTCATGGAGACGGTTGCGAATGGTCCTCGCCGATACCCCAGGAGCAACAGTGTCCCTAATTTGCTGGGAAGTGGCGGTGCGGTCCCCTACGGCACTGCGTAGGATCCTACGGTCTTGGCGTGCATCCGTGCGTCGCTGCGGTCCGGTCCCAGGTCGACGGGCATGTGCACCTTCCGCCGACCACTGGCGACGACATCGATGTACTGTGGAGACCTCACGCCCCACGTGTTGAGCAATTCGGCGGTACGTCCACCCGGCCTCCCGCATGCCCACTATACGCCCTCGCTCAAAGTCCGTCAACTGCACATACGGTTCACGTCCACGCTGTCGCGGCATGCTACCAGTGTTAAAGACTGCGATGGAGCTCCGTATGCCACGGCAAACTGGATGACACTAACGGCGGCGGTGCACAAATGCTGCGCAGCTAGCGCCATTCGACGGCCAACACCGCGGTTCCTGGTGTGTCCGCTGTGCCGTGCGTGTGATCATTGCTTGTACAGCTCTCTCGCAGTGACCGGAGCAAGTATGGTGGGTCTGACACACCGATGTCGATGTGTTCTTTTTTCCATTTCCAGGAGTGTATAATGGTAAGACAGAGATTTAGGAATCAGGTTTTTAACTGTAAGACATTTCCAGTGGTAGATGTGGACTCTAACCACAATCTATTGGGTATGAACAGTAGAGTAAAACTGAAGAAACTGCAAAGAGGTGTGAATTTAAGAAAATGGGACCTGGATAAACTGAAAGAACCAGAGGTTGTAGAGAGTTTCAGAGAGAGCATTAGGGTACGGTTGACAGGAACAGGGGAAAGAAATACGGTAGAAGAAGAATGGGTAACTCTGAGAGATGAAATAGTGAAGGCAGCAGAGGATCAAGTAGGTAAAAAGCCGAGGGTTAGTAGCAATCCTTGGGTAACGGAAGAGATATTGAATTTAATTGATGAAAGGAGAAAATACAAAAATGCATTAAATGAAGCAGGCAAAAAGGAATACAAACGTCTCAAAAATGAGATCGACCGGAAGTGCAAAATGGCTAAGCAGGGATGGCTAGAGGACAAATGTAAGGATGTAGAGGCTTCTCCCACTAGGGGTGAGATAGATATTGCCTACAGGAAAATTAAAGAGATCTTTGGAGAAAAGAGAACCACTTGCATGAATATCAAGAGCTCAGATGGAAACCCAGTTCTAAGCAAAGAAGGGAAAACAGAAAGGTGGAAGGAGTGTATAGAGGGTCTATACAGGGGCGGTGTTCTTGAGGATAATATTATGGAAATTGAAGAGGATGTAGATGAAGATGAAATAGGAGATACGATACTGCGTGAAGATTTCGACAGAGCACTGAAAGACCTAAGTCGAAACAAAGCCACGGGATTAGACAACTTTCCATTAGAACTACTGACGGCCTTTGGAGAACCAGTCCTGACAAAACTCTACCATCTTGTGAGCAAGGTGTATGAGACAGGTGAAATTCCCTGAGACTTCAAGAAGAATATAATAATTCCAATCCCAAAGAAAGCAGGTGTTGACATATATGAAAATTACCGAACTATCAGTTTAATAAGTCACTGCTGCAAAATACTAACACGAATTTTTTACAGACGAATGGAAAGACTGGTAGAAGTCGACCTCGGGGAAGATCAGTTTGGATTCCATAGAAATGTTGGAACACGTGAGGCAATACTGACCTTACGACTTATGTTAGAAGATAGGTTAAGAAAAGGCAAACCTACGTTTCTAGCATTTGTAGACTTAGAGAAAGCTTTTGACAAGGTTGACTGGAATAGTCTCTTTGAAATTCTGTAGGTGGCATGGGTAAAATACAGGGAACGAAAGGCTATTTACAATTTGTACAAAAACCAGATGGTAGTTGTAAGGATCGAGGGACATGAAAGGGAAGCGGCGGTTGGGAAGGGAGTGAGACAGGGTTGTAGCCTCTCCCTGATGTTATTCAATACGTATATTGAGCAAGCAGCGAAGGAAACAAAAGAAAAATTTGGAGTAGCAATTAAAATCCATGGAGAAGAAATAAAAACTTTGAGGTTCCCTGATGACATTGTAGTTCTGTCAGAGACAGCAAAGGACTTGGAAGAGCAGTTGAACGGAATTTACAGAGTCTTGAAAGGCGGATATAAGATGAACATCAAAAAAGCAAAACGAGGAAAATGGAATGTAGTCTAATGAAATCGTGTGATGCTAAGGGTATTAGATTAGGAACTGAGACACTTGAAGTAGATGTGTTCTGCTTTTTTGGGGAACAAAATGACTGATGATTGTCGAAGTAGAGAGGATATAAGATGTAGAGTAGCAATGGCAAGAAAAGCGTTTCTGAAGAAGAGAAATTTGTTAACATCGAGTATAGATTTAAGTATTTGTGTCTATTCTATTTGTATGGAGTGTAGCCATGTATGGATGTGAAACATGGGCGAAAAATAGTTTAGACAAGAAGAGAATAGAAGTTTTCGAAATGTGCTACAGAAGAATGCTGAAGATTAGATGGGTAGGTCACGTAACTAATGAGGAGGTACTGAATGGGATTGGGGAGAAGAGGAATTTGTGGCACAACTTGACTAGAAGAAGGGATCGGTCAGTACGACAGGTTCGGTGACATCAAGAGATCTCCAGTTTAGTGATGGAGGGAAGCGTGGACGGTAAAAATCATAGAGGGAGACCAAGAGATAAATACACTAAGCAGATTCAGAAGGACGTAGGTTGCAGTAGTTACTTGGAGATGATAAAGTTTGCACAGGATAGAGTAGCATGGAGAGCTACATCAAACCAATCTCTGGACTGAAGACCACAACAACAACAGTGTTTCATTCCACTATTAGTATGCATTCACACCTTGGGTAACAAATTAAGAGAAGGAGTTAAGCTGAAATGGATGTACTAGCAGCTCACAGTATCACTGAGTTGACATTCTGGAAACAAAAATCTGCACAATGCACACATGGTCTCAGCCACTCCAAGCAAAATTGGTCCCAGATTATCGGAACTTTTTTTTGCTAAAACACAGTTCATTTCAGGTCTATGATATACGAGTTCTCCTAACAGAACAGTCAGAGCAATGCATAAGCATCCTGACAACATTCAGGCAACATGAATTGTAGCCACCAGTTACTTAACGGCCACCAGACGGTAACATGTATGAAAAGCATACCATGGTGATACTCATATTGGCCTGACACAATTAAAGGCAATGAAGCATGTCTGTAGGGCGTATGTTCAACACATTCAAGTAGCTTGCCCCCCTCCCTCCTACCTCCTCACAACTGTAACATCATTGGGATTACTTCCATACCAATTTCGCCAAACTATTTTTACACTTCACCTACGGCTACACAAAGACTTGTCAACCTCTGTCAGGTGATTGGCAGAGAATATTTAGGCACAGAACTATGTGTTAGGGGTTTTTGCATTTCCAGTAGTGTATGGAACACAGGAAGGATGGACGTTTTAAATGATTCACAACCAATTCTTTCCCAGTAACATTTATAAATGGTTCCTAGACAATTCACTAAAGTCTGAAAAACACGCTACATGCAATTTACAACTTGTATGAGGTTTTCCACCAGTGTATGCCTAAAATATCATGAGAGACAGATGGAAGAATTTGACAGTGTTAAACTTTTGGGATTATAGCTTAACAATAAATTCAACTGGGAGAAACATACCAGAGAATTGCTGACATTTCTAAACACTTTGCCATTTGCTGTGTGAATGGTGTCAGACATAGGTGATATAAAAATCGAAAACTGGCATACTATCCTTACTTTAATTCCATATCATACAGGCTTATTTTTTGGGGTGACATATCAAGCAGAGCTAAAGCTTCCAATTTTTAGAAACGTCTAATAAGACTTGTTTGTGATATGAAGAGGAGAAAATCCCACAGAGGCCAGTTTAGCGAATTAGTGATATAAACTACTGCTTATCAGTATATTTAATCCATAATAAAATTGATCATTAAATATAGCTCCATTCATGGTATTACATAAGAACGATTTCCACAAAGATTTCAAGTCACTTACTTTGTTCCAAAAAGGTGTCCATTATTCTGGAACACACATTTTCAATAAATTGCCAGCAGCCATAAAAAGTTTAACTACCAATAAAGTTCAATTTAAGAGGAACCTTAAAAATTTATTGGTGACTAATTATTTTTACTCCACTGGCGGATTCCTTTATAGAACCAACTGATATCAGTATATTACTAATGTCACATAATGTGAGCGTTAATACAATCTGACTTTTGTACAAATTCAATGCAGTAATGTGATGATTGTAAATAAGTGTTGTAAAAAGATTATTCTAAATGATGATTTATTGCTCCAATAGCCTAAGAATTTTCATATAAACATTGAACATTTGTATATTTTGTGACACCTAAATTGTTACTTTCCAAATAAACCATTTTTGATTTCTTCTTCGTCAATGAGGACGATTTGACTTGCGATCTGTGTAAAGTACATTACCACATTTGTTTTTCATTGTAAATATTTATTACATACTCTTGTTTTTTTCTTTTTTACTTGTTGTAAATCCTGCAGGAGCTGCTCACTATGAATTTGCTAGAATGAAATGTACATCTGATCTAATTTAATGCAATCTCTGTGTGTACTGTAAATAGTCAAATTTTGTCTTTACAATCCCTCCTGGAGCAATACCTAATGGGCTGAAGAATATTTTTAGATTTTTCACTTAATACTGATTCTTTAAATTTTATAAACAGGCTGTCGTAGGAATCTGGCAATTCACGCTTTTCAACATTTCTATGACACTATCCCACGAGCTGAACAAATATGCCACCTTCTTCAAGTATGTTCAATATCCTCTGTCAGTGCAGTTTGGTATGTTCCCCGCACACTTGACCCATGTTCTTAAATGAGACACATCAATAACTTGCAAGCAGACTCATTTGTAGCCTTACTGCATTTTCTCAGTATCCTGCCAATGAAATGAAGTCTGCCACCTGTCTACCTAGGACTGAGCCTGTGCACTCGTCCTGTTTCATACCCCTACATAATGCTACATCCAGAGATTTGCGTGAGTTGGCTGATTCTAATAATGAATTATGATATTGCTTTCATAGCATACTACGATTTTTCGATCTGTGAATTGCATATTTTTTTCTTTTCTGTACATATAAATCAAGTTGAGAACCTTAGCACGACTTTGGAATTTTATGAAAACCGTTATTTTCGGCATCCAAGCTGACTGATAAAGAGAAATTCTTTCTGTTTGAGATACCTTATTGAGTTAGAATATATTCTGGGAATGTAAAGCAGATGGGCATCAATGATATTTGACAGTAGTTTCGCAGATCGCTCGCAGGCAGGTGTGAACAGTGTTTTTTTCTCAAACGCTTTACACAGTTTTTTGTGCACTGTATCTAATTCAGCTGCAAATTCTGTATAGCACCTGACAGGGTTCCGAATGGACCCTTCATAAATGTTTAGTTTTAACTGTTGCTCAACGCCACTGATGTCAATATTTGCATTAGTCATCTCTGCAGTGGTGTGAGATGTAAACTGTGGTGTACATCTGTATCTTCCTTAGGATTGGAACATATAAAAGCCTCATGTCAGTTGTTGTTGTTGTGGTCTTCAGTCCTGAGACTGGTTTGATGCAGCTCTCCATGCTACTCTATCCTGTGCAAGCTTCTTCATCTCCCAGTACCTACTGCAACCTACATCCTTCTGAATTTGCTTAGTGTATTCATCTCTTGGTCTCCCTCTACGATTTTTACCCTCCACGCTGCCCTCCAATGCTAAATTTGTGATCCCTTGATGCCTCAAAACATGTCCTACCAACCGATCCCTTCTTCTAGTCAAGTTGTGCCACAAACTTCTCCCCAATCCTATTCAATACCTCCTCATTAGTTACGTGATCAACCCACCTTATCTTCAGCATTCTTCTGTAGCACCACATTTCAAAAGCTTCTATTCTCTTCCTGTCCAAACTGGTTATCATCCATGTTTCACTTCCATACATGGCTACACTCCATACAAATACTTTCAGAAACGACGTCCTGACACTTAAATCTATACTCGATGTTAACAAATTTCTCTTCTTCAGAAACGATTTCCTTGCCATTGCCAGTCTACATTTTATATCCTCTCTATTTCGACCATCATCAGTTATTTTACTCCCTAAAAAGCAAAACTCCTTTACTACTTTAACTGTCTCATTTCCTAATGTAATCGCCTCAGCATCACCCGATTTAATTTGACTACATTCCATTATCCTCGTTTTGCTTTTGTTGATGTTCATCTTATATCCCCCATTCAAGACACTGTCCATTCCGTTCAACTGCTCTTCCAAGTCCTTTGCTGTCTCTGACAGAATTACAATGTCATCGGCGAACCTCAAAGTTTTTATTTCTTCTCCATGGATTTTAATACCTACTCCGAATTTTTCTTTTGTTTCCTTTACTGCTTGCTCAATATACAGATTGAATAACATTGGGGAAAGGCTACAATCCTGTCTCACTCCTTTCCCAACCACTGCTTCCCTTTCATGCCCCTCGACTCTTATAACTGCCATCTGGTTTCTGTACAAATTGTAAATAGCCTTTCGCTCCCTGTATTTTACCCCTGCCACCTTCAGAATTTGAAAGAGAGTATTCCAGTTAAAGTTGTCAAAAGCTTTCTCTAAGTCTACAAATGCTAGAAACGTAGGTTTGCCTTTTCTTAATCTTTCTTCTAAGATAAGTCGTAAGGTTAGTATTGCCTCACGTGTTCCAACATTTCTACGGAATCCAAACTGATCTTCCCCGAGGTATCAAAATTTCCATACACATGTTAAATACATTTTGTTATTGCAGGAAAAAATGAAAAAAGAAAAGCAATGGTATGTGACATGCCAAAGTGAGATCAGAAACATCTACACAGGCAATGTTAAGTTGTTTCCTAAGCACTTCCAAGTCAGTGCCAGTAGATGACTAAGGCATAGCAAAGCATCTACTCAAGTGCCCATAGTGGACTGTTCTTCAACTGCTAAAGCCAAGACATCCTGACAAGAGGCAGCAAAATCAGCCTGCTTTCGAGGAGGCTCCTGAGCATGGACAAGGACATTTGGTTGTCAATTGCCTTGGCTCCCAATGCAGATGTCACAGCTCTTGGGTGCAGGCTGTATACTGTAAAGTTGAAACTTCCAAATGCAGCAAGTGACAGCTGTTCTGCAGGAAATGGGTCATCCAAAGTCGCCATCAACAGGAGATCAGTGATAGCTACTAGTCACAGTTGACATCAGGCAGTACTGATGGCCCCCATCAATGGGGCAACAGTAATACTGGGTGCGATCCCAGCTGCTGCCAGCAGAACTACAGCAGGAACCCAATCTGCAGCACTCTAACTACAGTGATCCCAAGCATAGGACCTCTCGCCTCGTAATACTGAAGCCACCCCCACATACATGACATGTGCTTGTAGGTTCAGGAGACCCAGATCCTGGGTGACCAACTCTGCCATATATCCTGGGATCTCCCATATTACAGAATTTTTTTTAGTCTTTCCAGCTACATGATTGGCCACCTGCTTCTCCCACATATTTTATCAGCAATTACTTTAATAAATATTAATCTGGTGAAATAGTACAGATATTTTGGTAAGGGGAGCAGGAAAGCTAGCAATAGCTTTTTGTACTGTCAAATACAATATCAGCTACGGAAGTTGGATTGAGGACGTAAATTATGAAGGATGTTGTCCATAACTCTAAATTGGAAATGTAAACAAGTGGGCCTTCTTGTAGGCTACACATAATAAATATATGAAGTTTTGTTAAATCTTATTGCTATTATATTTGTGTATTATACACCATAAAAACTAAATTTTAATGTTCAGATTAGATTAAATTCATAAACCCAAAAATGTGTTGATCCTCACATGTGTGGAACATGTCAGAAAACAATACAACAAACATATTTACAATACTTTAGTGTAACACTCATTTCTGAATGTACACAACAAATTAGTGATATTACACGCTTTTACACTCTAAAAAGTTTTTTTCAGCTTGTGGAATTATCCTAAAACACGATACTGTATTATATAATAGAGCAAAAGTGTGCAAAGTATGCCATTTAACTCTCCATTGTCACCCATTCCAAGAAAATGCGATGTAGTTTTGCAATTGAAATTTATTGGAACCAAATTTCCCTTAAACCCCCCTTAAAATCATGGCTGATCATTTTTTTAACATCACGATCAAATGTTGGTATCACTACCCAGAGACTCCATATCTACCAATACGCTTAACGACAGCACCACTGCCTAGCAGCATCAGTATCCACAGCATTTTTGGCCACTACCAGGACCACCAGCACCACTACTTGCGGACGCTATTATTGTCACCAACTAAGCCACAACCTTCCTACATGGGTTGGAAGAACGTAGCATAAACCTGCATGCAGTTAGCAGGAATGGGATCAAATGTACCACAGCAACAGTCATAGATCACAGTATACACGCCGCCCCCCCCATCCCTCCAACCATACACTGCAGGCATGGAAGTAGACCTTCATGAGAAAATAGAGGGGCTTGATTTCCCATTAATTTCTTTGGAAAAGCCAGCACAAATTAGGAAACTACTGCCATTATACACTTATCTTTTGGGGGAGATACGGAATTTCTAGATATTACAATAGCGATGTGGAGGGGGCAAGCATGAGAACACTGCTATCTCCAAGTATAGTGCTCACAATTGCATTGTGCACAAGAGCCATGATCAGTACTGACAGTGTCGTCTGCATGAGACTTGTATCAGGTATCAGTTCTGGCTCTGGAGATCACTGTCCAGTTCATTGCTCTGAGATCATTAAACCGATGTCTGTTCACATTTTACATTCCTTTGGCTGTGAGTGCAGATTAATGTACGTGTGATGGCTGTCTACTAGAATTTGGTAAGTGTTTCACTGGCGACAACTCGTTATCTGGACGTAAAAAATCATGGGACATTCTCTGGTCTTTGCATTTTGGGAGTTTATGACGAACTTTGCTTATGTTTTGTATATTTGTCAGTCCATTTAAATGAAAATGCAATTGCTCGTCCATGTCACTGCGTGTTCACAGCTCCATACACCTCTCTGTTCTTAGAAGTATGCGATAGAACTAGTGTGTGTTATAAGTTGCTCGTATTCTATGACACTGAAGATCGTATGAAAATGGCGATCGGGTTGCGAAGGCATCTAGAGATAACTCTGGTAGAAACGATGTGCTGCAGGGTTTATTATATGTCGCTGGACATCCATCAAATAATATATCATTAAAAAGTCAGTGGAGCTAATTCTCCATCTACATTGGTCCAAGTGTTCATCTGTACAAAAATAAGTACTGTGACATGTTTATTGATACCCATAGCTGTTCGAAAAACTGCAGGGACTTATTGGTTTCGTATGTGATGAAAAATGTTATTTAAAGGCAAGAAAACATTTTATTAGCTTTGTAATTACACCCTGGAAACGAAAAAAACCACAGTTACTGAAAGAAAAAGCAGAAGTTACACACAAGCCAAGAATAAAGATATTGATACCAGAGTCATGGAGCAACACATAAACATAGACCTCAAGGAATTTTTTTTCTTTTCTTTTAACACTTCCTCCAAAAGAAAAAAAATCATGAAATTATTGCTTTACTTTCTGCAACTGACTTGTCCATGACACTGCACTACCTGAGTACTTTGCAAGAATTCCAGTTGTTGAACGCCTTGTCCGGTTATCACCTGCGAAATCTGCATCAGCGTAAATCTTTAATTCTTCATCGATTTTGCAATACTTTGGCATTCTTCGGACGGTCAACCAGCACCCAGGTATTGTTTTTCTTTAGAGATTGAGGTTCTTCACTGATAGCTTGCATCCATTCTTCCTTCTCGTTTGACTGCAATATTTCTGAAAAACAGTTGCATCTTTGTATTCAAGTGCATCAACATACAAAATTCACCACTTTCCATCCAGGTTGGTTTTCTTCGTTGTCTTTTATTCTTCTGTTTCTCTTCATTAGAAGATTCAGCAGCTTCTGCTTTTAGAAATTCTGTTAATTCTTTATTTTCATCAAATTCACTCGTCTCTTGACTTTCTCTAGAATCGAGAATGCCAATTTCTTCTTCAGTTTGACTTCCTCCAGAAGTGTACAGCCTAGGAGATTTACATTGGTCGTCTTTAGATGAATTCGGATTATTAAATTCTTCCTGAGGGACTTCAAATTCAACATGATCACTATATTCTCTAAACCCATCTTTGTCATTAACATATCCAACAAGTCGTCCAAAAACTGCCTTATCATCAAACTTGGAACGGAATTGTTTGTTAATGTGAACATAGCAGCCTGTGCCAAAAATTCTGAGATGATCAAGTCGTCCTACTGGTCGATTAAACCGTAGTTCATAAGGGGTTTTATTTTCAACTGAAGATTTTCCAGTACGATTTATTAGGTAGACTGCTGTGTTACATGCCTCTGCCCACAACCCATTAGGTAATTTACTCGGATTTAGCATTGACCAGGCAGCTTCAACAATGGTCCTATTTTCCTGTTCAGCCACACCATTTTGTTCAGGAGTGTAAGGAGGAATCAGTAGCTCTATTCCCCTGTCTGCAAGCAGTTCACTGACATTCTTATTGTTAAATTCTTTGCCACCATCACATCTAAATTGTTTGACAACATGTCCATTAGTTCGTGCTTCATTTAAAAACTGCTTAAGCACAGTACACACTACACTTTTGTGTTTTAAAAAGAAAATTCGACGAAATTTACTAAAATCGTCTTTGAAACATACATAATAATGCTTACCTCCAAAAGATTTCATGCTCATTGGTCCATTGACATCCGCGTGGATTAATTCCCCAGTACTGGTAGCGCGTATTGTTCGTGTTTTGAATGGCAGCCTATGCATCTTTCAAACCGCACAGCCGTCACAAAATTCACTCTTGGCATCTTCCACATTAATGTTCATTCCTTTTAAAATATTCTTCACATGTTGTTTATTTTGATGACCAAACCTTTCATGGTACACTTGCAATGTTTCGGATGAAGTCATCAAGTTCACACGATTCTTTTTTGCATTTCTAACAACACGCATGTTCAACACATAAAGTCCATTTTTCACATAACCTGTCATAACAATATTGCCACTGACCTGTTTTCGAACACAGACATTATTATAACTAAAATTAGTACTGTAGCCTCTGCAGGCAATGGCTGTCACAGAGAACAGATTAGCACTTGCATCAGGGACGTACAAAACATTGTCCATTCTAGCATTGTACCATTTATTGTTTCGTCGAATTTGGATGTAAACTGTTCCTTGACCGTACGCACACATTTTGACATCTTGTTTTCCCAATGAAATGACTTGAGGAACATCAAATTCACTATACGAAACAAAATACTGTTTGTTGGGAGTGATATGATTTGTTGCGCCACTGTCGCAATACCATTTATTTGGGTCACTGTGATTACTGGTACACACACCCATAGCGTATGAAGTAAATGCAGTGTGTTCACTTTCTCGCTTCTTCTCTTTTCTTTTATTGCTGTCACGAGTGTTCTGTGGACACTCTGCTGCCCAGTGACCTAATTGTTTGCATATATTACACGGAAGCTTCTATTTTAATTGTGACTTCGTCATCTTTACTTGCTGATGACTTGTTTGCCGTTTTCTTGTTTTAGAAACGACAAAAGTTGCTCTTCCATTAATGTCTTGTTGACGCAGTTCAATAGTACAGAGTTTTTCAATCAATAAATTCAAGCTTTGCTATTCTGTCGGTATCGTATCCCAGAGATCTATAAAATTGTCGTAGTCTTTTCGCAGTGTAGACAAAATTCGACCATTTAAGATTCTTTCAGATAGCGTATTTTCTTCATGTTTTGCTAATTCGTCCTTCAGGTCCACAAACAACTTTTGCAGTTTGGCCGCATGTGCACTAATATCTTCCGTTTCATCATGTTTAACACGGAAAAATATTTCAATCAACATATTCAAACGCTGAGTACTGCTACGTTCAAATCGGGCGCGTAATTTGTCCCAGATTTCTTTAGCATTCTTGCACGTTAAGACGAGTTCTGCAACAGATTTACTTAGTGCACTTGCTATAAGACTCGCTGCCTTTGCGTCGTCCTTGTGCCATTCCACATACGCTTCCTTTTGTGCACTTGTCGGATCTTGCGGCAACTCTAGACGTTCCCGTGTACCGTTAATAATATCTTCTAGTCCATATGAACGCAGCACCATAGAAATATGCCATTTCCATTTAGCCCAGTCGTCAGGTCCTTCAAGCTTATCAATGCTGACCTTATAATCGCCTCTAGCAGTCATGTTTCTTTACAGACATAGGCTCATTTCAAATATTATTTTAATTAAACTGTGTTGTTTGCCTTTACACGTGTACTGGGCTCATAACCAGATGAAAAATATTATTTGAAGGCAAGAAAACATTTTATTAGCTTTGTAATTACACCCTGGATACAGAAAAAAACCACATTTACTGAAAGAAAAAGCAGAAGTTACACACAAGCCAAGAATAAAGATATTGATACCAGAGTCATGGAGCAGCACATAAATGTAGACGTCAAGGAATTTTTTCTTTTCTTTTAACAGTGTGTACAGAGCGATTACTTTCCATTATAGTTCTGAGGAAGAAGATACACAAGGTAATTGCCGAAAGTCGGGGTGTCTCTTATGGCTCATCAGAGGAATCGGTAGTAGGGCTTTTACTTATCCGAGAATCACTTTTACAAGCGTATGGAACATTCATGGGCTTATACTACAATTTACGAACAAGGAAAAATATAATTAATACAGGTATTTACATACTTATAGATCTAATTTGAAAGGGTGAAAGATGAGTGATCAAGATATTTTGAAATTTCGATGTTTAATGTTAAAATCACTAACTTCAGGTGCTATCCTCGTGTGTAAGTCGATTGTTGTTGCTGAAACGTCAGTAAGCAGAGATATTAAACACATTCGTAAAGTATTCGCGGAGAATTTAGAAATCAGTTCGTGGTTGTGGTTTGTGGAAATGTGCAGGTTCCCAACATCAATTTTTCTTTTAAATATGTGGATAACACAATGATTTGATACATATTTAAAGGGATGAGCAGTCTACAAAAGTTGATTCCAGGATGTCGTCGCGAGTATTAAGAAAGTTACGTGGTGACGAGAACTTTGAAGAACCAGCTGCAAACAGCGAAGCAGAACTTGATGTGACTGTTGGAGGAGGGGCGAAAAGGAAAGATTTCAATGTAAATCCATATGATTTAGTAAGTATCTCACCGAAATCTATGCGTATTGTTGTGTAATGTTTGGTGGTAATCGCTTCCATACGCTGTTTTGTAATAGTAAACAAAATCCAAGAAATCATATTTCAAGACGTACCGTAATGTATCAACCGGTCATTTACTTGTAGGCATAACAACAATGCTTTCCAAAACACATTGACAGAGCATATTGAATACTGAAACTAACCAGCTGGCAATCTACAAACTGCTGTTCAGTATCGAAAAAATATTTTCTTTTTGTAAGCTGTATGTTTAAGCTGGAGTGCTGGAAACTGCGCTACGAGGAAATCGTGATTCATTCTACCATGGTTTATGAATCCATATTTGGTCAGCTTCAGCAGAATTATTTTTTTACATTCAATATATAATGAGGAGCATGTGATTCGAAACCTAGCAGCTAGTCGTTTGATTTTGGAAGGTGGTAATCTCTGGAACAAAACATTTTCCTTGTCACATTTCTTAATCAACTGCTGGATGATTTTCCACACTAACACCTTGACCATGGTAAATGAAATAGTAAGAATGCATTCCACAATGCGTAGTTTACTGAAGAATTGCCCTGACATGTTAAAATTATCTGCTTGACTGTATTTCTCACAGTCCTTGGTGCTGTCCAAAGAGCCATTTAGCTCTCCTCACCACCAGAATCAAACTGTAGCTATCCTAATCCATTCCACAAATTTTAATGCATCTTCATTTTGCATATCACATGGCTGGAACATGATAGTGGACTCACCTTGCCTTTTGGCTTAATGACAATTTGATCTGCAGCATTTCCTGAATGATTGAAATGTGATAGATTGTGAGCTGACAAAGCCAGTGAATCTGAATGCAAAATAAATATTTTGGTAACTTATTGACATGTAGTGTAGCCTGATGCAGTAGGGTTAATAGGTTCTGTAGATTGTAATACGTGCAAATTCGCTTTATGTATTGTAATTTGTTGTCCTACGTTGATACAGCTTGCAAGTCTACATTTTATATAGGCTAGTATGTGTCTGTTCTCTTCTTTAGCTACTGGACCTACCTTTTGGGGAAAAGTTCATATTGTTTCCTCTAAGCTTCTTACTTATTGAAGACATACAAAAATTTTGATAAACATTTTATTGACAACATCTAACGCTGTCGTGTTACTATTTCTCAGACACAACAAATAGGCATTTGTAGGTTTATTTCTGACAGGTGACGGGGTTTTAAATTGGAGGATGTTTACCTTTACAGCCAGGAAACTATTTCCATAGTTGTTTTGAGAATTTAGTTTTGGACTCCACTGTCCCAATAATTGCACTTTCGTGGTGTTTCTGCTGAGTAATGAAACTTTGTTATTATTAAGAAAGGCTAAAAACATGTTACAACATTCATTGACATGTGAGCAGTTATAGCATTCCTGAGGCTCACAGATTAGTCATACTGACTTTGGGGAAAACAGTGACTGTCTTGCTAATGGAATTAGTTCATTGCATTTTTCAACTTAGAACTATAGAAATTTTTGCGGCATGAAACTGAAAAATACAATGAAAACATTCTATATACAGTTCTCACCCCACATCAGATTTTCATTGTTTTTGATACATAGTATTGTACTTTTCTTACACAGGTAGAACTGTACTTCAGCATCACTGCTAAGGCTAAATGAATTTTTAAAAATTGAGAGTACTGTTGACTAGTGTGGCTCCACATTGTACTATTTGTATTTAGAAATTGTTATTTTACTGAGTTTTTGAGGATTTGGAGAATGGTAGTTACTAAATTACCAGAACACTGTGATCACAGAACAACAAAATTGTCTGAATGTGTGCCATAAAGAGATAAAGATTAGTGAAGAAATGTATCTTTGAAACAGTTTGTACATGAACTTGCATCCTCATGAATCACAGGATGTACACTTTCCAAATGAGACTTTTAGGCACTTATTACTATCCAACTCAGTGCTTTAGTTGCACATCTGTTTGTATTTAGTATTTTCACTCTTGTTGTACAGTGTTAGACACACAGTCTAGTAATAACAAATCACTGTATCGTGTTGTGAAAACAGCAGAAATAAGTAGGTAAAGTCTGATGAACACTCCTGCTAAACATTGTTAGTTGGTTAGTGATTGACCAACTGGATTAGTCCATTCATGAGCAGCAGAGGTAAAATCAGTTTCTAGTCATCCCCTTTTATTTTTTGCATCATTTCATATCAAATTGTTTCCCTCAAATCAGCCAGAGATTTTCTTTCACAAATGACGTGTCCTATCGCTGGGTCCTCCTGTCGGGTAGACCCGGACACCTGGTGCAAGTCTAGTTGACGCCACTTCAGCGGCTTGCACGTTAATGGTAATGAGATGGTGGTGGTGGTGATGATTACAACAAAATGCCCAGTCCCTGAGCGGAGAAAATCTCTGACCCAGCCGGGAATTGAACCTGGGCCCCATGGCATGCCATTCCATCGCGCTGACGACAAACCTGTCCATCCAAATTTATGTTCCACCTCTAATGATCTCATTGTTGATGGTGCATAACACTTTTAATAACCCACTTTTTTCTTCCCCCCTCCCCCCATGAACCATGGACCTTGCCGTTGGTGGGGAGGCTTGCGTGCCTCAGCGATACAGATGGCCGTATCGTAGGTGCAACCACAACGGAGGGGTATCTGTTGAGAGGCCAGCAAACGTGTGGTTCCTTTTCAGTAATTGCAGGGGCAACAGTCTGGATGATTGACTGATCTGGCCTTGTAACACTAACCAAAACTGCCTTGCTGTGCTGGTACTGCGAACGGCTGAAAGCAAGGGGAAACTACAGCCGTAATTTTTCCCGAGGGCATGCAGCTTTACTGTATGGTTAAATGATAATGGCTTCCTCTCGGGTAAAATATTCTGGAGGTAAAATAGTACCCCATTCGGATCTCCAAGTGGGGCTACTCAGGAAGATGTCGTTACCAGGAGGAAGAAAAATTGTGTTCTATGGATTTGAGCGTGGAATGTCAGATTCCTTAATTGAGCAGGTAGGTTAGAAAATTTAAAAAGGGAAATGGATAGCTTAAAGTTAGATATTGTGGGACT
The DNA here is from genome assembly GCF_023864345.2 of Schistocerca serialis cubense. Classification (NCBI taxonomy): domain Eukaryota; kingdom Metazoa; phylum Arthropoda; class Insecta; order Orthoptera; family Acrididae; genus Schistocerca; species Schistocerca serialis. Next base: position 612,345,423 of record NC_064642.1, read on the forward strand.
TAGTGAAGTTCGGTGGCAGGAGGAACAAGACTTTTGGTCAGGTGAATACAGGGTTATAAATACAAAATCAAATAGGGGTAATGCGGGAGTAGGTTTAATAATGAATAAAAAGATAGAAGTGCGGGTAAGCTGCTACAAACAGCATAGTGAACGCATTATTGTGGCCAAGATAGACACGAAGCCCATGCCTACTACAGTAGTACAAGTTTATATGGCAACTGGCACTGAAGATGATGAAGTAATTGATGAAATGTATGATGATATAAAAGAAATTATTCAGGTAGTGAAGGGAGACGAAAATTTAATAGTCATGGGTGACTGGAATTCGAGTGTAGGAAAAGGGAGAGAAGGAAACATAGTAGGTGAATATGGATTGGGGGACAGAAATGAAAGAGGAAGCCGCCAGGTAGAATTTTGCACAGAGCACAACATAATCATAACTAACACTTGGTTTAAGAATCATGACAGAAGGTTGTATACATGGAAGAACCCTGGAGATACTAAAAGGTATCAGATAGATTATATAATGGTAAGACAGAGATTTAGGAACCAGGTTTTAAACTGTAAGACATTTCCAAGGGCAGATGTGGACTCTGACCACAATCTATTGGTTATGAACTGTAGATTAAAACTGAAGAAACCGCAAAAAGGTGGGAATTTAAGGAGATGGGATCTGGATAAACTGACTAAACCAGAGGTTGTACAGAGATTCAGGGAGAGCATAAGGGAACAATTGACAGGAATGGGGGAAAGAAATACAGTAGAAGAAGAATGGGTAGCTCTGAGGGATGAAGTAGTGAAGGGAGCAGAGGATCAAGTAGGTAAAAAGACATGGGCTAGTAGAAATCCTTGGGTAACAGAAGAAATATTGAATTTAACTGATGAAAGGAGAAAATATAAAATGCAGTAAATGAAGCAGGCAAAAAGGAATATAAATGTCTCAAAAATGAGATCGACAGGAAGTGCAAAATGGCTAAGCAGGGATGGCTAGAGGACAAATGTAAGGATGTAGAGGCCTATCTCACTAGGGGTAAGATAGATACTGCCTACAGGAAATTTACAGAGACCTGTGGAGAAAAGAGAGCCACTTGTATGAATATCAAGAGCTCAGATGGAAACCCAGTTCTATGCAAAGAAGGGAATGCAGCAAGGTGGAAGGAGTACATAGAGGGTCTATACAAGGGCGATGTACTTGAGGACAATATTATGGAAATTGAAGAGGATGTAGATGAAGATGAAATGGGAGATATGATAATGCGTGAAGAGCTTGACAGAGCACTGAAAGACCTGAGTCGAAACAAGTCCCCGGGAGTAGACAACATTCCATTAGAACTACTGACAGCCTTGGGAGAGCCAGTCCTGACAAAACTCTACCATCTGGTGAGCAAGATGTATGAGACAGGTGAAATACCCTCAGACTTCAAGAAGAATATAATAATTCCAATCCCAAAGAGAGCAGGTGTTGACAGATGTGAAAATTACTGAACTAACACGAATTCTTTACAGATGAACGGAAAAACTGGTAGAAGCTGACCTCGTGGAAGATCAGTTTGGATTCCGCAGAAATGCTGGAACACGTGAGGCAATACTGACCCTACGACTTATCTTAGAAAATAGATTAAGGAAAGGCAAACTTACGTTTCTAGCATTTGTAGACTAGGAGAAAGCTTTTGACAATGTTGACTGGAATACTCTCTTTCAAATTCTAAAGGTGGCAGCGGTAAAATACAGGGAGCAAAAGGCTATTTACAATTTGTACAGAAACCAGATGGCAGTTATAAGAGTCGAGGGGCATGAAAGGGAAGCAGCGGTTGGGAAGGGAGTGAGACAGGGTTGTAGCCTGTTCCCAATGTTATTCAATCTGTATATTGAGCAAGCAGTAAGGGAGACAAAAGAAAAATTCGGAGTAGGTATTAAAATCCATGGAGAAGAAATAAAAACTTTGAGGTTCGCCGATGACATTGTAATTCTGTCAGACAGCAAAGGACTTGGGAGAGCAATTGAACGGAATGGACAGTGTCTTGAAAGGAGGATATAAGATGAACATCAACAAAAGCAAGACGAGGATAATGGAATGTAGTCGAATTAAGTCGGGTGATGCTGAGGGAATTAGATTAGGAAATGAGATACTTAAAGTAGTAAAGGAGTTTTGCTATTTGGGGAGCAAAGTAACTGATGATGGTCGAAGTAGAGAGGATATCAAATGTAGACTGACAATGGCAAGGAATGCGTTTCTGAAGAAGAGAAATTTGTTAACATCAAGTATAGATTTAAGTGTCAGGAAGTCGTTTCTGAAAGTATTTGTATGGAGTGTAGCCATGTATGGAAGTGAAACATGGAAGATAAATAGTTTGTCAAGAAGAGAATAGAAGCTTTTGAAATGTGGTGCTACAAGAGAAATACTGAAGATTAGATGGGTAGATCACATAAGTAATGAGGAGGTGTTGAATAGAATTAGGGAGAAGAGGAATTTGTGGCACAACTTGACAAGAAGAAGGGATCGGTTGGTAGGACATGTTCTGAGGCATCAAGGGATCACAAATTTAGCATTGGAGGGCAGCGTGGTGGGTAAAAATCGTAGAGGGAGACCAAGAGATGAATACACTAAGCAGATTCAGAAGGATGTAGGTTGCAGTAAGTACTGGGAGATGAAGCTTGCACAGGATAGAGTAGCATGGAGAGCTGCATCAAACCAGTCTCAGGACTGAAGACAACAACAACAACAACAACATTTATTTTTATTCATTTTATACATATTTTTTAATTTTAGGTAGATGTTTGTAAATAGCACGATAATGGTGTATCATAATGATATGGAACTTGTTTCAGAGAATATTCCACTTAAGTGATACTTGTTTATTGGAGCATACTGTCCGCCAATGAGTGTGATATGTACAGTTTAGTAACAGCTATTAAACAAGTCAGTTAAAATGTCTCCCAGAAAATACAGTAAGTGTACATTTCGGATATAGAGGAATATTCAATACTAGTCATTGGCCTCAACCAGTGACATAATGTTAATGGCTGCTGTGACATCACATTTTGGCTTGTATTTTCACGGTTTGTTTGTTAATGGGCAAGGCTAACGATTTTGAAAGCAAAAGACATGGTTTTACTGACAGATTGATTTTTAGCGTAACCTGAGGTTTAGGTTAGTTTGAGAGGTGACACTTAGGTTGTGAGATGGCAAAGCCAGTTAATGTATTAGCAAAAAAATCTTGGCTGGGGCAGCAGACTGATCTGTAACTTACCTTGCTTAAAAAAAATCACCACGGATATGACGATCCAGTCACCATGATGTTTGTGATGTTTGTTGTATTTCTCCATCACTGATCAAAGCTGATGATTAATATTGAATATTGCCCTTTATCCTACATGTCATAATTAAAAACTGGCTGAGTCTGTAGCCTATCTCCACAAGTGCGTAACCATTGAAACATATGGATTCACACACACAGTGACCATTGGCAAGTTATTGTGTTCAAATGATTACATTCTTTGAGAAAGCAAATTGACTAAAGTCAGCCTCACACTGATGTCCAGCAGCAGTTGAAATAGTGAATTAAGTAAAGATTGTAGAGTGAAAGAAACAAAGACAGTTCAAGCATTGTTTGTACATCACTCGGTCATAAGATGGCAGAATAAACACGAGAAAATCTACAATCTTCAAATTATGACAAAGTATTTTTTGTTTATAGTTCCCAAATACAACAAAAAATTAAATAAGTAGTTATCACAGAGGATACGAAACCTGTAGCCCGTTACTGCTGATATCGGAGAGCTGGAGGATATGCGATATGGGAAGTAGATACAGGGTGATCACTCAAAACACACTTCACCATCAACAGAAGCTCACTCACAGTCATCGTCCATTTGCACAATTTGTGGATGAAACAGGGAAGGTATAAAACACAGCATCACAAAAACTAACAAAATACTGAATTGACAAAATCGGTCAACCTGTGGCCATATATAACTACTGATGGAACACTAACCACCCTAATGCAGGTAAACCAAACATACTATACCCACCACTGGCAATCCAACATACTTACCAATACACAACTATACACACAGTCCCACATACTGTACATACTATGATAATGTATAATTACAAGGAACGTTTAACAAGTAAAGCAACACAGTTTTTTTTTTTTTTTTTTTTTCCTCAGGCAGTTTTGGGTGAGTAAAAGGGCAATTTATTGTGTGGTATCATATAATGTTCCTGCTTCAGCCTCTACGGTTTTATGACATTCCAATAGCTGGTGGCACTATATGTAGGATTCAAAATGGTGTCTATAACATAGGTGCGTTCCAAGCAGAGAGCTGTCATTGAGTTTCTTTTGGCATCACACATATTCATAGGTGCTTGCAGAAAGTCTATGGAGACTTGACTGTGAACGAAAGCTCAGGGAGTCATTGGGCGAGGCATTTGTCATCATTGCAAACCTGTGTGATTTCCTGTGTGTCGGCTGCACACAGCTGTGATTCTTGCATTGTTGGAATGTGTGGAAACTCTCATTTCAAGTGATTGACAAATCACTATCAAACACCTCACTGCCCAGCTTGTCATCCATGTCTGTTGGTAATGCGGATACACTTGTCCACCAGATGAACTCGCTCAACCTAACAAGAGACCGTAAAGAGCAAAGGAGGACTGACTTGGCCCAGTGAGGCATGCACTTATGTTGGCTCAGACGTAGACAAATCTCCGACCATAAACAACACTCTGCACTAATAATTTAAAACTAGAAAATGAATCTGTTGCCCTTAACTGTGAACATCAAAATAACTCGCTAACAAACCACCACAAACTCTTAGAGTATTATCACCAAAAGTGCTCGTGGAGTCCAATATCACTAATAACAATCACAAACAATGTAGAAACATAAACATTACACTCTAGTGTGTGCCACCACATACTGCAAACAATACATTTCAAATACACTGCACTCCCATAATGTCACACAACGCAATTAGGTTGAAGGTCTTAGCAGATTAGTTGTATCACACGCTTGAATTGACCCCCAGGAAAGCAGGAAATGATAGTAATACCAAAAATACACTCCACTACACGCTGAAAGCTGGCTTGTGGAGTACAAATGTACATTGGCTTATAAAGTGTATTTGAGGACATAGAGTTTTTCATCTCGTCTAGATATCATTGGGATTTGATTAAGAGTATAGACTCAAAGGACACCGATCAGTTAACTTCAACAAGATGTTGTTGAAAACTGGCCTTGTCTCATCATCTGTAGACTGTCGTCTACTTCAGTTGATAGACTTGAAATCTTTTATTGTCATCTGTTTTGTTGCACTCATAAGATCCATTTTAGTTAATTTTGCGATGCTAATGAGATAATATTGTTTTACATGGGAATAACAGAGGCAATTTTATATTGTTGATGAATGCTAGAGTTGTCTGATATCCAAATCACCACCTACTTATTGGTTAGTAATGATCTCCACACATGATGTAGGAAGAGGTAGCTATCAAAAGCTCCAGGATTTTATTTGAAGTGACATGAGTTTACAACAAATGATTTTATCCAATGTCCAACTCCCTCTCATATACCTTTTTCCTTGTGAAATTAACTGCTACAGAGCTCAACCTATACACCGCTGCTCGCTCAGGAGGGTGAGCAGTTTGTCTCAATCTGCTAATGTCTGTGTAACAAAAGTTAATCGACAGATACAAGTTGCAGATATTGGCTGCTCTATGATCTGCAAGATAAATTTAGTTGTTGCATGCAATGTAAACTGTCCATAAGCAGAACTCTAAGTTAAGATTTTTAAACACACAACAATCTTATAATAATGAAATGAAGCACTTTCAAAAATTAACTAGTCCAGTCCTTGTAAAATAGGAAGATTTGATGACTAATACTGATGTATTTAGTTTAGAAAATGCTTCCCAATTCAGCAGTTTTTAAATCTTATTTAAGGATTAATTCTTTGATCAGTTACCATACAGTGAATAACTTAATATCTTAAAAATATCAATTAATTCACAGTTAATCCAGCAGAGTCATTCAGAATCAGAAGTTAAAGAGGATGACAATGAAACTGAGACAACATTAGCTGCTGAAGGCACTAAGGATGAAAATGTCTTTGTCAAACGGAAGAAAAAGAAGAAGAAAAAGAAAGCTACAAAACCAGTTTTCACAAATAATCGTAAAAGCAGTGATGATAATATTGAGGTGAGTGATTGACGTACAAAATTACTTAGTGACTTGTAGACTTTCCCAGAAGAATAGCTTGTGATAATCTTCTAGAGTTAGCAGCTGGGTCTTCAATTCAGATTGACACAATATTTTGACTGTCCACGTAGCTGCTATCTTCCTATGAGAGACTAGTGTTTTTGTGTCTCGTTAAACTGATGCTATACTGGAACCATTGCCCTTATTTAGAGGAGCAGAGATTAGTGCATGGATAGTGTTGTGAATAGTGCCCCTACTACATAAGATACTAGCAACACTGCTGTTGGTGCTGCAAACAAAAATGAGGTATCACTGATTTCTTCTGCCAATTGAGAACATTGTGTTTTAGTGTAGGTCAGTGCAGGGTTTTATGACAAGATAGCCCTTGTCCCTATTAGTAAGATTATCTGCCAACCTATTTGTAATTGGTTCCATCAGAATGCAATAACAGTAATGAGAAGCAGCAGCAATCTCCTGCGTCTCATTACATTTCAGCGTGTGTCGACGATGTTCCGCACGCCTATCTTCAACTACACAAACTTGAAAATTCCACACTGGTGGAAGCATTGTTTAACCAAGGCACAAACAATGAAATATAATCGACACAGGTGCTTGCTGTCTCTTCTTGTTACTGAGATTGGTTTCTGAAGGACTCCGTTGAAATGAGGCTGGCTGATAATCTTGTTAATAGGGACAACAGCTGTCCTCTGAGCAAGTTGTGGAACCTTGCACTGACCTGCATTAAAACATGATGTTATCTATTGGCAGAATAATTTGATGATTATTTACAGCAGCAGTAACTTGTTTCTGTGTGCCTTCACCATCAGCAGCATTGCTAGTAACTCTTGCAGTGGGGGCAGCAGTCGCAACACTTGCTGCATCTGCTGAGTACTATCTGCTGGTCTATATATGGCACTGGTTTCAGCATAACAGCAGTTCAATGAGACGTAGCAATAGCTGCATCTCACCTGAAAATAGTGACTAGGTGGTCTGTCAAAATATTGTGTGATACTGATTTGATGATCCAGCTGCAAACCAGAGAAGTGTCAAATGTAACTGGGATCTTTGTGAAACCTTGTGGTTATTGTTAAACTATATTTTACTCACCTGTTACCTACACTCATTTACTCATTCATTCATGTCCTGTGGATTCTGTTATGAAGGATAATGTCCAAGGATGTGAAGTGTGTAACGAAGAGAGCGTAACTGTCATTAAACTCAAATAAACTATTAGTGCTATTCATTCTTAGTGTAACAGTGGAATTAATTGGAGTGCTATTTTTTTATGATGAACTCTGAATTCTTTGAGAATAACTTTTCTCTACATGTTATGACAATGGAATCCTCTTTACAGTAAACACTGATAGTTGCCATGCAAGTAAAAGGAAGTAGAGTCTATACAGTCATATAAATTGTGGAAGAGCAGATATTTTTAATTTTCTCTTTAGTTTGTAGTAATTCTTAATGTCTTGCTTTCCAGTAAGAAGTAAATGTAGTGGGAAATAATTGTAAAAATTAAGATGTTCAAAAATGCCCCTGCAAACGTTTTAATTATTTCCTCTGAATGTATTCTTACTGCTCACTTTCATGATCATAGCTTCGCAGAACGCTGTAATATTGCATCACAGTATAGGCTTCACTGTATGGCTTGTGAGAAACATACATATCTTCACAAAATTCCATTAAAGCGCTGTGAAAAAGATTCCACAGAGGTAGGTATTAAGGCGAAACTCTGATCAGTCTAAAACGTCTGCGGCAACATGGTGCACCCCTGTAATACACTGAGGTGACAAGTCATGGGATACCACCTAATATCGTGTTGGATCTCCTTTTGGCCAGTGTAGTGCAGCAGCTCGATGTGGCATGGACTCAGCTAGTTGTTGGAAGTCCCCTGCATAAATATTGAGCCAGCCTCTATACTCAACCATAATTGCATAAGTTTACCCGGTGCAGCATTTTGTGCTCCGAATTCTCGATTATGTCCCTTAAATGTTTAGTGGGATTCATGTCATGTGATCTGGGTTGCCAAATTATTCCCTTAAATTGTCCAGAAAATTCTTCAAACCAGTTGCGAAGAATTGTGGCCCAGTTATGACATCATTGAGAAATGGAAGTCCGTGAATTGGTGCAAACAGGCCCAAAATAACTAAACATAACCACTCGCAGTCAGTGATCAGTTCAGTTGGACCAGGGGACCCAGCCCATTCCATGTAAACACAGTGCACACCGTTATGAACCCATCATCAGTTTGCACAGTGCCTTATTGACAATTTAGGTCCGTGGCTTAATGGAGTCTGCACCATTCTCAAACCCTACCATCAGCTTTTACCAACTGAAATTGACACTCATCTGACCAGGCCATTGTTTTCCTTAACAAACACCGTCGCTTTGGTCGTCTGGTGCCACAGTCCCTTAACACCAAATTTGGCTGCATTGTCCTAATGGATACATTCATTGCACATCACACATTGATTTCTGCAGTTATTTTGTGTAATGTTGCTTGTCTCTACACATACGCCACTGCTCTAGATGGTGAAGACTGTTGGCCACTGCATTGTTCGTGGTGAGAGGTAATACCTGAAATTTGGTTTCCTCGGCACACTCATGACACTGTGGACCTCAGAATATTGAATTACCTAATGATTTCTGAAATGGAATGTCTCATGTGTTTAGCTCCAAGTGCCATTTCACATTTAAGGTCTGTTAATTCCCATCATGTGGCCATAATCATGTCAGTAACCTTTTCACATGAATCGCATGAGTAGAAATAAGTCCCGCCAATGCACAAGGTATTAACCTTGCGTACGTGATGCTATGGCCATCTGTATACGTGAATATTGCTATCCAATGACTTGTCACATCAGTGTAGTTCTTACTTTGCTATTTGTAGGACCAATAGAAACTTGCAAATCAAATGATCAAAACCCATGACAGGATAAATGTGTTGGCTAGATGTGAATATGTTTTTAAGAGTTGTGTAATTCCTTCTAACTGACTTTTCCTGATTGTGTAGGATACACATATATTTTTAAACAGAAAACTGTTAAATGTTAAACTATTTCCATTTCCCAATATGGAGAACATGCAAAAGTGATGTATTAGCCTGTGTTAACAATTGATATTGAAATAAACCACAGTCATTAACACCTGCTGATACATCCAGATGGCCATTGGTAGAGTCAAAAGATGGTTGTTTGCAAATAACCATTGTATTTCTGTTTGTATGGTGGGTGGTATTAAAGTATCACTTGGAAACAACCAGCTACGACCATGAAACTTCCTGAATATGCTAGTTCTTCTCTGTACATTAGCCCTTCAATGAGACACAGTTTTCCAAATGATGAACAACTTTGTGAAAACTTGATTGTGGAAGTCTGCATTTTGGCTGTTCAGGAAATATTCCACCTCATATATCACCATAATTACAGAAATAACTGCCACTCGTGCTTTGTCATCCAAGGAAAGAGGTCAGTTCCAAACCAAGTGTCTTTTTAGTTGGGGAGAGACAAGCAAATCTTTTCACTGATATTGTCTAACATGAATTAGTCATACATCTTTCAGCACAGCTGTTAAGCGTTGATAGTGTTGGAGGGTGTTAGACAGTCAAAGGTATGTTGTTCTACAAAGAGAGACAATATGTTGATATTAAAGTTGATAGATATGGGCTTTTAGGTCATGATTCTTGCAAACAATTTTCTTCCTTTAATTCTGAAAAACGTGTCACATAACTGGGTAGACTAATTGTTATACTTTTCTCTGGTCACTTTTGAATAGTAGTTCATATTTACTCTAGACTGCAATAACAATTGGCCATTGATGAGTCTATTATTATTTATTTATTTTTCATTATTACTAGCACTATTTTAGAAACAGTGTGCATCACAGCTTAAAGGAAAAAAGAAAATCATAATTTCCTTGACAAAGGAGGCGCCATATATTTTTAGACTCGAAAAATTTTACATACATTTTCTAAATGTTGCAACATTGATTTATGCCAGGACCGCAGACAAAGGCTGTAAATGCAGACAAACAAAAAAATTAATTTTGGAAAAAAAACCTTCCTAATGTTCTGCAAAACTATATTCATTTGGTCACCAACTGCTTTTTGCCTTCTCATGCCATCTTTAGGTGACCTGAACTGGTGACCAAGTAAATACAATTTTACAGAACATTAGGAAGTGTTTTTCCTTTGTAATATTATCATGTTCTGCCACGCACCAGTGTAAAATTCAGTTAATGTTAGACAAAGAATTAATTCTGTAACTATTTTTCCTAGGTCATAATTGGAACTTGGTGACTCCACTTGAACAATCCCTTCGTGTCTGCCTGCATCAGTGGTAGTCAAAGCTGTACAGGGTGTTTATAAATTAATATTGGGGTTGTAATGCTTTATAATATTTATTACATTAAACTTACCATTATAAATGATATGTCAAATGAAAGAGCAACTCAAACAGTTGCGTTTGGCACCAGTGCGCATGCGCAGCACGCAATGTTTCCGCCGCGGTCCGCTAGACAGCGGTAGTAGCGAACATGGCGACTAGTGAACAGAAAGTGTTTTGTGTTTTGCAGTTTGCAAAGACCGAATCTGTAGTTACTGTGCAATGTGCGTTCTGGCTAATCCTCCAAGTGATAACATTCGTAGATGGTATCATCAATTTGAAGATACTGGCTGGCTTTGTAAAGGGAAGAGCACAGAACTACCAAGAGTTAGTGAAGAGACTCTTGAGCGAAATACGTGTGGAAGGCTAGTCATGAATTAAAAGTTCCTGTGTCGACTGTTTGGAAAGCTTCAAGAAAATGCGTACAACTACGTTCTTACCGGTTGCAGTTACTACAGGCTCTAAAGCCGGCAGACCATGGATTACGTGCCAACTTTGCAAACGAAATGTTGTTTCATGATGAAGATTTTCTGGATCATGTTGTCTTCAGTGATGATTTGACTTTTCACCTTAGTGGACATGTTAACACTCACAATGTGCGCACCTGGGGCCCATAAAATCCTCATGAGGTGGTACAAATGCAACAAGATTCCCCTAAAGTGACTGTTCTTTTGTGCCGTATCAAGGCAGAAAGTAAAACTCATCTTTATTGAAAATCAACGTATAGGCTGTAAAGAATCTTATTACATAAAGACAGTTCAGTCTGGATTTTGCTATAGGAAGAGCTCTGGGGAGGGGGGGGGGGGGGAGAAGAAGAGGGAGGGAAGGAAAATATGCGAGCTTACATTATTGGCACAATAGACAAGGTGTGAGAAAGATCATCGCTCAAACACAACTTAACACATTCGATTTCCTGCTTGACTCCAGAAATCACCTTACACCAGCTCAATGAAGATTGGTAGTATGTCTTGAAATTTTGGTATCAAATGGAAGGACATCGGATTAAAAGGAAGTCCATGTCAGACTTGAATTTGTGGAGATCTACAGAGGTAAAAAGAATTGAAGACGAGAGGAAATGTTACAAGAGAAGTGAAAATCGTCTTGATGAATTCTAGATTAATATAATCAAATTACCTTCAAGGCCGTGCACAGAATTCTGAGATTTTGTGCAAATTATTTTAACCTCACATGGAAATACTTCTGTTGAACAAGGCCTTTCTTTAAACTCCAAAGTTATTGTTGAAAGTCAAACAAAAAAGGCCTTATTGCTCAAAGATACATATATGATGCAATCCAGAACATAAATGGAGTTGACAATGACAACATCAAGAAAAGTCTTATACACTGTTTTCACTGTACACATTCTTTGTACAAAGACAATATAAAACAAAAATCGAAGGATGGTGAAAGAGAAAAGGAGGAGCGATTATTGAACAAATGAAAGCAAGCTGAAATCAAAGAATTGGAAGCAAAAGGAGCACATATGTTATGTGAAGTCTCAAAGATTTTGACACCTCATCTGCCAGTTTTCACTCCACCAGACTTTTCTCATTCCACAAAATTCTGCAGTTATCTGCCTCTCATGTTTCCTTGTATGGTACCATCTGCCAAACCAACTACAAACTGCTACATGATGCCAAACTTCAGCTCTAAAAGCTATCCCATCATCTAGTAAACTACCTCAACATTGATGTTTCCCTTCCTGTCCCTCTGCAGCTCTCCAGTCACACCCTCCACCACTGCCCCTCTCCTATCCCCCACCCTCCCTCCCCCCTCCCACTGCGGGTGCGGGCGTTAGAATAGGCTCGAGGTATTCCTGCTTGTAATGAAAGGTAACTAAAAGGAGTCTCTCACTTTTTGGCCCAATGAATTCAGGTCCCATTCTATAGTTTGACCTGCCACTTTCAAAATTTTACAGAAGTGCGAGCCATATGGGGAAGGACACCTTACATGGTGCACAAGTTATCCATAGTGCCCTGATGTGATTCATTATACCATGCTTCGTCATCTAGGCCCTGAAGCAAAAGTTCAGCTCTTCTCTTGTTTCAATCAGATCTGGTTTGGTGGACAGTATCCCACAACTTGGAAGGAGGCAATCTTAATTCCATTCTGGAAACCAGGCGAGAACCGTAGTGCCTCTAACGATTGTCAGAGTGTCGCCCTTACTAGTTGTATGGGTAAGACTCTATGGTCAACCGCTGCCTCGTCTGGCTGCTCAAGTCCCGAGGTCACCTGAGCCACTCCCAGTGCGGTTTCGGGCACTACCACTCCACTCATGACAACTTAATTCTCCTGGAGATGGCGATACAGGAGTTGTTCTTACACCGAAACCATTTAGTTCATGGGTTTTTCTTTGTTTTTTTTTTTTTTTTATCCTCGAAAAAGCATATGACACTACTTGGAGGTACAACATCCTTCACCAACTTCATTAATGTGTACTACGAGGGCTTTTTTTTTTTTTTTTTTTTTTTTTTTTTTTTTCCCCCTCCGATTGGCTGTAAATAAAAGAAAAATGTACAGAAAATAATAATTTTATTACCAAAAGGACAGTAAAGTCTTAACTTATTTTTCTACATAATCACCAAAACGATTGAGGCACTTGTCATACCGTGACACTAGCTTTTCGATGCCTTCCTCAAATGATGTTGCCGCAAGTGAGGACAGGTAAGTCTTGACGGCGACCTGAAGTTCTTCATTAGTAGTGAAGTGCTGCCCACCTAACCATGACTTCAGTTCTCAGAACAGGTGATAATCACTGGGTGCTAGGTCCGGGCTGTACAGTGGATGTACAGAAACTTCCCATTTAAACTTTTTGAGGAGGTCTTTTGTCATGTTGGCACGTTGTGGTCGGGCATTGTCATGGATCAAAACAACGCCAAACGAAAGCATTCCTCTGCGTTTGTTTTGAATGGCTCTGCGGAGACGACATAAAGTTTCACAATAAACTTCCTTGGTTATCGTCGTAGCTTGCTCCATAAAGTCCAACAGCAGCACTCCTTTATGGTCCCAAAACACAGTGGCCATTGTTTTTCTTTTTGTCAGTGAATGTTCAAACTTTTTTGGCTTGCTTGGGGAAGCTGGATGCATCCACTGCTTTGATTGTTCCTTTGTTTCAGAATTGTCATAGAGGACCCACGTTTCATCGCCAGTAATAATCGACTTCAAAAAAACATGTCCCTCATTGGCATAACATATGAGAAATGATAATGCTGATGCCATCCTTTGCGTTTTGTGGTCGGTACTCAGCATTTTTGGGATCCAATTTCCGATAGCCTAGGTCTTGAGTCACAATTGTGTACAAAGCAGACCTTGAAATGTCTGGAAATTCATCAGACAGTTCGCTAATTGCAAACCTTCGTTTGCATCTCACCGCCTGATCAACACGCTCAACGAGGACTACAGTAGCGACAGACTTGCGACCTTGTCCACCTTTATCATGGGCATCTGTTTGTCCTTTTTTAAATTTTCGACACCATTCCCGAACACTACTCATAACGTTGTTACCATACACATTGCTCATTCTGCGATGGATTTCCGCAGCACTACATCCTTCTGCTTGCAGAAAACAGATTACACTTCGTAACTCACATTTGGCGGGAGCATCGAGTGTAGCGGCCATGTTTACACCGACGTTTAGGTGTTCGTTTTTCCCGCACGCTGTTCGGGAGAGGAATGGTAGAGAGATAGTGTGATTGTGGTTCGATGAACCCTCTGCCGAGCACTTAAATGTGAATTGCAGAGTAGTCATGTAGATGTAGACGTAGCTCGGCAACAACTGACACACTGCAGCTGAAAACGGCAGAGGTTGTGGTGGGGGAGCTACGCAATCGCATGACACACAGGTCGGGTCCCTCCCTACCTCTTACTTACTTAGACGGATGATCGGAGGTTGAAGAGAAAGAAACAGCCCTCGTACATGGTTGCCTACTGCTTCTGATCCGATCTTTTCTCGAGGATCGGCGTTTTCATTATCGCATTGGCAATGCCATGTCTGATTGCTATGCTCAGGAGAATGGTGTGCCCCAGGGCAGTGTCCTAAGTGTCACATTGTTTGCCATCGTTATCAATGGCATTTCCTCCATAGTCAGAAGCCCTATCAAATACTCTTTGTTTGTGGATGACTTTGCTATCTTCTGCTCTTTCTGTGATCTTACGGCGATGACGAGGCAGCTACAACTGACTATTAGGTGGCTGGAAACCTGGGCCCAGACAACTGGTTTTCAGTTCTCACTTGAGAAGACTGTGTGTGTCAATTTTAATCGTGCTCGTCAGAGTTTTAACCAGCCAGAGCTTACAATGGGAGACCAACATTTTGAAATGCCTTGGTGGAAAAACATGGGGAGCTGACAGCTACCAGCTCCTGTAGTTTTATAGAGCATTTGTTCGATCACACTTAGACTATGGCAGTGTGGTCTACGGATCTGCTGGTCCTTCCTACCTCCAGATGTTAGATGCTGTCCACCAGCACCTCAGTCACCTCAGTCATTGACATTTAGTTCAGTAGTCCAACCCACCTTCAAACGACTGTTCAGGAATCAGCCCCAAGCGACCCAGCCATTTGGTATACAGGCTACAGACTGTCTCAAGGATCTGGATCTCCGGGCATGAAAATATACACGCAGGAATGGAACGCACTGCTGCCTTGGTGTCTTCAGAGGCCCAAAGTGATTTTAAGCTTTACACAGTTCACGAAAAGTTGTACTCCAGATTTGGTTTCTACAATGTTGTTTTCGTCTATTTTAGGTATATACCATAGTTTTATCATTAATTATACAGATGGATCCCAGCAGGGGAATGCTCTGTTCTTATGTGATTTTCCCTGATAGGGTTTTTAAATTGCGTCTTCCAGAACAATTTACAAATTATGGTGTGGAGTTATATGGCATTCTGATGTCACTGGAGAGGGTTCACAGACATCACCGAATGAGTTTTCTTGTCTGTTCCAACTCTCTTAGTGCGCTGCAGGCACTTCACCAACTGTATCCGGTAGAACCGTTTACTCAGCTCATCCATGACTCCTTACAGCGGTTTGAACACCATGGCAAGGAGGTGATCTTTTGCTGGGTACCTGGCCACATTGGGATACAGGGTAGCGGCATGGCTGGCAAAGCTGCCAAGGAAGCATGTTGGGATGGTGCTGTCCATCAGTGTCCCATCCCATTGCATGCCATTATCTCATTTTCTGACAGATGCATCATGTGTCAGTGGGAGACTGTATGGTTGCAGGTGACAGACAACAAACTGCGGTCTCTCAAATCGACCACAAAGGCTTGGCAGACTTCATGTCAGCTTCGCCACTGGTGGGAGGTTTTGCTTACCAGACTGTGCATCAGGGATAGCCCTTTCACACATGGCTTCCTCCTCCGGCGGGAGGGCCCACCCCTCTGTGAAGTTTCTGGCATGCTGCTTTCAGTTCAGCATATTGTGGCTAGGTGTGTCCTCTATACTGATATTAGGGCAGCCCTTGGTCTCGCTGTAGATTTGCCCACCAGTGTTAAGAGTGGTGAAATTTTGTGAACTGTCAGGCCTCATCACTAAATTGGTAGGGAAGGGCAGCAGACTATAATACATTATAAACTGCTCCGCTTGTGGGACAGCCTTCGTCCTCTCCCATGAGATTTGCATGTTGTCTTTTCGTCAAGATGCTGATGACCATGATGTCGAGCACCCCTTCAACCCAAATATCATCATCATCATCATCATCATCATCATCATCATCCAGGGGATCATTTTCCATCACGATCTCCTCTTGCAGTCTAAAAACGAGCTCCGCACCAGTTTAGAATGGCGGAGTGTTCATTTCATCTGCTGCGTTTACAGAGGATCCGATGACAACAGGGTTGTTACCGGTGCCTTCATCTTGACCTTTGAGGGTGATTCATTGCCTGAAAAGGTCAAGGTGATGGTTTACCGCTGTGACGTTAAACCATACGTCCCTCCCCCTATACGGTGCTTTAAGTGCTGTAAGTTCTGGCACATGTCTTCCTGCTGCACTTCCAGTGCCACATTTCAAGACTGCAGACGTCCACTGCACCCAGATACTCCATGTATGCCTCCTCCCACTTGCATCAAATGTGGAGAGCACCACTCCCCCTGCTCGCCAGACTGCCCAGTACTCCCAAACTAGCAGAAAATCATGGAGTACAAGACCGTGGACCGGTTGACTTACACAGAGGCTAAATGTAAATTTGAAAGATTACACCCCATTCGATTGATGTCGACATATGCTGCAGCTACGTCACCATCGCTGTCCCAAGTGCCAGTGGTTCCTCACTCTGTGCCATGAATATTGGGCCCTCTGGGCCACCAGAATACGTCCACCCCTTGTTGGTATGGGGCAAATGTTCCTCCGTTGCTCCCAAAGCACCTACTTCAGTAGCATGCCCTCCCCCCAAACACAGGGGACATCGGTCCCCTCGCCCCTGCTGGAGAAGCACCAGCCTCCTCTGACTCCTCTGATGCGGAAGGGGTCCATTGGGGCCCTCTCCCCCAAGGCCTCCACTAATGCCACGGCAGACACTCGCCAGTGACTCAAGGAGCCAAAGCTGCTGGATGAAGAGCTTCACGGCCTTCCTCCGTGCCTGAAGCTACTTCAGGGAAGTCCTCCCAGCAAGCCCCTAAAGAGAAGTGAGAAGGCAAGCAACCAAAAAAGTCTGATAAGAAAAAGGACCCTCTGTTGGCCTCAACTCCACCACTCCATACCAATTCCGCATCTGAGGATGCAGTGGAGATCTTAGTGTCCCCTGCGGGCTTGTATCTCGCTGATGCTTCATCCGCCATATAAATGGTAACAAACGTACTCAATTGGTAGCAGCATGTGACCCTGAGGCATTACCTGCCTCCTTGTGCACTTTACATGCTTTCCCAGCCTCACAATAACGTCATCCTCCAGTGGAATTGCGGTGGTTTTTTCCACCACCTGGCTGAGCTGTGGCAACTCTTCAGCTTTACACCTGCTTTCTGCATTGCCCTCCAGGGAACCTGGTTCCTGGCAATGCGGACACCTGCCCTCCATGGCTATAGGGGATATTACAAGACCCATAGTGAGTATAATAGTGTGTCAGTTGGAGTTTTTGTCTATATCCTGAACTCCGTATGCAGTGAACCTGTGCCCCTTCAAACTTGTCTTGAAGCTGTGGCTGCCGGGATAAGAAATATGCAGGAAATAATTGTCTGCAACAAATATCTTCTTCCAGATGGTGCAATACCCCTGAACGCATTGGCTGCACTGATTGATCAACTCCCTGAACCTCTCCTACTTTTGGGAGATTTTAACACTCGTAACCCCTTGTGGTGTGGCATCGTGCTTACTGGCGGAGGCAGAGATTTCGAAAATTTCGAGTCACAACTTGACCTCTGCCTCTTAACCCCCACACATTTCAGTGTGGCACATGGCACATATTCAGCCATTGATCTCTAGGTTTGCAGTCCTGGTCTTCTCCCATCTATCCACTGGAGAGCACATGGCAACCTGTGTGGTAGTGACCACTTCCCCATCTTCCTGTCACTGCCCCGGCAGAAGGCCCATGGACGGATGCCCAGATGGGCTTTAAACAAAGCAGACTGGGATGCGTTCACCTCTTATGTCACCATTGAATATCCCCCACATGGTAACAACAATGTGGTGGTTGAGCAGGTAACTACAGCTGTTGTTTCTGCAGCAGAAAACGTGATCCCTCGTTCTTTAGGGTGCCCCCGGTGAAAGACAGTCCCTTGGTGGTGGCCGGAAGTTGCTGAAGCAATTAAGGAGTGTTGGCAAGCTCTACAGCGGTATAAGCGGCACCCTTCCCTGGAGCATCTCATAGCCTTTAAACGGTTCCATGCCCGCATTCGTCAGCTTATCAAAAGATGGAAACAGGAGTGTTGGGAGAGATATGTCTCGACCAATGGGTGCCATACGTCACCTTCCCAAGTTTGGGCAAAGATCAAACAAGTTTTTGGGTACCAGACCCAACAAGAGTTCCCGGTGTTACTTTAAATGGTGTGTTATCTACCGACGCAAACACGATTGCCGAGCACTTTGCCGAGCACTATGCACATGCCTCTGGGTCGGA
The DNA here is from genome assembly GCF_023864345.2 of Schistocerca serialis cubense. NCBI lineage: Eukaryota > Metazoa > Arthropoda > Insecta > Orthoptera > Acrididae > Schistocerca > Schistocerca serialis. The sequence continues at coordinate 612,364,059 of NC_064642.1, forward strand.
GAATTACACCACCAGCCTTTCGCACTCTCAAATGGTGGATGGAAGGGAAAGTCCTCTGTCACTACCTGCCTCAGTGAATCCTGTAATACCCCATTTACAGAGTGGGAGCTCCTCAGTGCCCTTGCACACTGCCCCGATGCAGCTCCTGTGCCAGATCGCATCCATAGTCAGATGATTAATCATCTGTTGTTTGACTAGAAGTGACATCTCCTCGTGATCTTCAACCGGATCTGGTGCGACGGCATCTTTCCATCGTACTGGCGGGAGAGCACCATCATACCAGTGCTCAAACCCATCAAAAATCCACTTGATGTGGATAGCTATTGACCCATCAGCCTCACCAACATTCTTTGTAATCTGCTGGAACATATTGTGTGTCGGCAGTTGGGTTGGGTCCTGGAGTCACGTGGCCTACTGGCTCCATGCCGGGGCAGTTTTCGCCTGGGTCTCTCTACTACTGATAATCTTGTGTCCCTCGAGTCTGCAATCCGAACAGCCTTTCCAGATGTGAACACCTTGTTGCTGTCTCTTTTTATTTATGAAAAGCATATGACACCATTTTGTGACATCGTATCCTTGCCACATTATACGAGTGTGGTCTCTCAGGCCCGCTATCGATTTTTATCCAGAATTTCCTGTCATGTCGTACTTTCCATGTCCAAGTTGGTGCCTGCCATAGTTCCCCCATATCTAGGAGCATTGGGTCCTTCAGTGCTCGCCGGTCAGAGTGGCCGAGCGGTTCTAGGCGCTACAGTCTGGAACTGTGCGACTGCTATGATTGCAGGTTCGAATCCTGCCTTGGGCATGGATGTGTGTGATGTCCTTAGGTTAGTTAAGTTTAAGTAGTTCTAAGTTCTAGGTGACTGATTACCTCGGAAGTTAAGTCCCATAGTGCTCAGAGCCATTTGAACCTTCAGTGCTCTGTATTGAGTGTACTTCTATTTTTATTGGTCATTAATGGTCTAGTAGCATCTGTAGGGCCGTCCGTGTTACCTTCTCTGTATGCGGATGACTTCTGCATTTTGTACTGCTCCACCAGTGCTGGTGTTGCTGAGTGGCGCCTACAGGCAGCCATCCACAAGGCGCAGTCATGGGCTTTAGCCCAAGGCTTCCAGTTTTCGGTTGCAAAGTCGTGTGTTATGCACTTCTGTCGGCGCTGTACCCTTCATTCGGAACCAGAGCTTTACCGTACTGACGATCCCCTCACTGTAGTTGAGACATACCGATTCTTAGGACTGGTTTTCGATTCCCAGTTGACTTAGCTTCCTCACCTTTGTCAGCTTAAGTGGAAGTGCTGGCAGCACCTCAGTGCCCTCCGCTGCCTGAGCAACACCAACTGGGGTGCAGATCACTCTACGCTGCTGCAGCTCTAAAGAACCCTTGTTCAATCCTGCCTTGACTATGGGAGTCTGCCCTCAGCGTTGCGTTTACTCGACCCGGTGCACCAGTGTGGCGTTTGACTAGCGATGGGAGCTTTTAGGACAAGTCGGTGACCAATGTCCTGGCAGAGGCTGGAATCCCTCCATTGCAGGTCAAGCATGCACAACTGCTCGCCAGTTACGTTGCACGCGTTTGTAGTTCTCCTGCGCGTGCGAATTACCATCTCCTTTCCCTACACACGGCAGTTCATCTCCCACATCGGTGGCTCAGGTCAGGTCTTACAATTGCAGTTCACGTCCGATCCCTTCTGTTGGCGCTGGAGTCCTTGCCTTTACCACCTATACGCGAGGTCCATTCGTGTACACCTCCATGGTGTACACCTAGGCCACGGCTTCGCCCAGACATTTCATATGGCCTAAAGGACTCAGTTCACCCCGCGGCTCTCCGCTGTCACTTCCTCTTGATTCTTGATGTGTACCGAGGCCATGTAGTGGTTTACACCGATGGCTCGATGGCTGGTGGTCATGCCGGCTTCCCTTACGTCCATGGAGGACATATTTAACAGCTTTCCTTGTCCGATGGCTGCAGTGTTTTCACTGCAGAGCTGGTGGTTATATCTCGTGCTCTTGAGCACATTCGTTCATGCCCTGGGGAGTCATTTCTTCTGTGTACTGACTCCTTGAGCAGCCTACAAGCTATTGACCAGTGCTACCCTTGTCATCCTTTGGTAGCGACCATCCAGGCGTCAGTCTATGCCCTGTAGTGGTCTGGTCATTCAGTGGTGTTTGTGTGGACCCCAGGACACGTTGGAATCCCAGGCAACGAACTTACTGACAGGGTGGCTGAACAGGCTACATGTAAAATGCTTTGGAGATTGGTATTCCAATAACTGACCTGCGTTCATTTTTAGGTCGCCAGCTTTTTCATCTTTGGGAGACGGAATGGCATAGTCTCAGTATGTGCAACAAACTGCGTGCCATTAAGGAGACTACGAATGTGTGGCAGTCCTCCATGTGGGCCTTTCTCAGGGACTCTGTGGTTCTCTGCCGGCTCCGCATTGGCCACGCTTGGGCAACCCACGGCTACCTCCTGCGCCGTGAACACCCGCCTCAGTGTCAGTGCTGCGCCCCTTTGATAGTGGCCCACATTCTGGTGCACTGTTCCACTTTGACCGCCCTGCAACGAAATCTTCGATTATCGGCCTCGCTGCCGCTAATTTTATCTGACAACACCTCATCGGCTGATTTAGTTTTACGTTTTATTTGTGACCATGGGTTTTATCATTTGATCTAAGTTTTAGTGCATATCCTTTGTCCCTCTGTTTCCTCCACCTTAGTGTTTTTAGGGTGGAGGTTTTAATGTATTGCAGAGTGGCTGCCTTCTCCTTTTTATTCACATGGTCAGCCAGCCATGGTAATCGGTTTTGTTATTTTGATCTCTTCTACCTATGTCTTGCGTTTCTGTGGTTTTCCTGTCCCCTTTTGTCCATTTAAGTGTTTGTTCCCCTTCCTTCTCTCTCAGGGGCTCAACATTTGTTTGCTGAGTATGGGCTTGGCGACCCCAGGGTTCCTGAGCTGGGGACTGGTAAGCGCCACTAGCCCCCTGTCACCATAAGCTCTGATCATACTTCAACGACCACCGTGCGGCGCAGCAGTGGAATGTTGTGTGTTTCAGAGAACGGGGGTCTTGGCTTCACCGCCTGGACCTCTATAAGAAAAACCTTAACCTCAAGGTGTGCTACGTGCTGAGGAGGTGAATGGCTGTTGAGGTGAAACAGTTTTTAGTGCGCAACCTCTGGGGCATCTGCCGCACGCCGGTTGAATCAGGCTTGCTCAGGCATGCAGGGCTCTGCCTGGGTCGATGGTTGTTTCCCTAGCGTCTTGTGGGATCCTTATGGAGCTGTCTCTTGAAACTGTCACTCCTGACAGGATGGGTGTACCGTCAAGCAACACTTATACTCGCTCCTCAAAGAGAGCTCAGTTGGTCAGTCCTCGTGAAAAGAAGTCTCCAAATAATAGTAACAGAGCATTAGTGTGCCATAAAACTTTCATTGTAATCAAGCAAAATGGGGAAGCTTTGAGAAGATATCCCCTTTCTATATTAACAAGAAATTGGAAGGTATTGCTGGGTCTCTGAAAAGTGTCAAACGACTACGTAATGGAACACTTTTGGTGGAAACTGCTAATTCCACCCAAATAACCTTTAACTATAGCAAGGGCGTGATTACCTGCTCCGATGTAATGAAGATGGAGTCCGCGGAGTTGCATGGAGAATGGAAGAATGTGGGCGTCAAGGAGGTGCAGAATTATGAGTCAGTGGCAAATTGGAAAAATCGGCAACATTTACTGTAACGTTTAGTACTCCCGAATTACTGGAATGTATCCTTGCCGGCTATATCCGCCTTAAGGTTCACCCTTTTGTTCCTAACCCCATGCTTTGCTATAAATGTAAAAAATTTGGTGAGATGTAACGGGAAGGCTACATGTGGCAATTGTGGAGGCTTCGCTCATGAGTCAGGGACTTCTTGTAAATCTCCGAAATGTGTTAACTGCTCTGAGGATCACCCCGAGTGGAGCAGAAAGTGTGGGGTTTACAACGAGGAAAAGAAAAGTCAAAGAGTTGAAAGTACAGAGTCTCATACCGTATGGTGAAGCTACAAAGGCTTACAAAGCCATGCAACCACCGGCTTTTGCAACTTCTTTTGCATCAGCCCTTAAAACACCTATAGCTAAGTGTGATGCCTTCATACATACTCAGACTACAGATTCAAGCACGAGCACATGCACTTGTCAATGTACCTGTGGGGGAAACGCTCCACTTGCAACTGATGTCGCTCGGAAGCTGTCAGTAGTACACTTACCATCTAAGCCACATGCCACACCCCAACTTCAGAAGCCACCTAAGCCATCCCAGCAACCCAGGCAGTCTCCTCCTCCTCCTGTCAGTAAAGAAAAACATTCTTCTAAAAGTAGTTCCAAGTCCAAGAAAGCAATAGGTAAATCTTCAGATCGACAAGCGCTCTCCCTTTCTGATGGCGACTGTGCTCTTGAAGATATGGAATTCCAATCGGAAGAACTAGAGAACACGGAACTGGCTAACGTTCCCCCTGACCTCCCCTGTAAATCACCACCTCCAAGTGAGAAAGGAAAGAACCACCATCGCTAACCAATGGGTGCCTTGGGGACTTCTGTGTTGCAGTGGAATTTGAATGGATATCACTCAAATTTGGAAGAATTGCAGTTGCTGGTCCAGGATAAACCTTTCTGCATCTGCTTACAAGAAACGCATCTTAAAGTCACAGACACACCTACATTACGGGGCTACCACATATACAGGAAAGACAGTACTACTGTAGGCAGAGCTAAAGGTGAAGTGGGTATTTTTCTTGATGACAGACACCACTCCTCTGCTGTCACGCTTACCACGAGCATCCAAGCAATTGCTGTGAAAGTTTTCTCACAATTTACTATCACAGTGTGTACTTTGTACCTGCCCCCCACCCACCCACAATACTTTCGATGCGGACACACTGGCAGACCTCTTCCAGGCTCTCCTGCACCCATTCCTTCTTGTGGGGGACTTCAATGCCCACAATGTGCTGTGTGGGTCGGCTATTACTTGCTCCAGTGGTCGGCTGATCAAGCGACTCGTCCATTCTGAGGATATCTGCCTTCTGAACACAGGGTCTTTTTCGGCTATTGATGTTTGCTTTTGTTCCTCAGCTATTGGAGGTGCAGTTCAGTGGGATGTAGCTCCAGATTTACATTCTAGTGACAACTTCCCGGTATGGATTAGTCTGCTGCCTACCAGTGAGCAGCAGGAGACCATGCAGGTGGACGATACAAAGGGCAAATTGGTTATAGTACAGTCGACAGGCTATTTTTGAACGAACGGATTGTGCACAAGAGGTGGTGGCCCGTAGCACTCAAGAGATCCAAAGGGCTGCTGCAGAGTCCATCTGCAGTCTAGTAACCACCTCGGACGACGGCCTGTACCTTAGTGGGTGACGACTGTCGATTGGCAATCAGAGCCACATAGACAGCTCTTCGGAACTTCAAACGGTTTCCAACTACAGACAAACTTCATGTCTTCAGGTCTGCGAGAGCATATGCAAGGCGAGTGATCAAAGAACGAAAGAGGGCTTCCTAGAGGGAATTCACGATTTCCATTAATCTGTCCACTTCCGCTGTGCACATTTGGGAATCAATGTCGGATTTCAGGCAAGGGTAGTCACATCCCCTTACGGCCTTGTCAAATAATAGGGTCTTGGTGGACACGCCAGAGGAGATGGCTCACGTTTTAGCTGAACACTTCTTTACTGTTACTAAGTCATCCAGACAAGTTCCTGCTGTTCGGTTATTCCGTCGGACTGCAGAGATGAGGTAGCTCAATTTTTTTCTTGCGTAATGAAGAAGTCTACAACCTTCCATTCTCCATGTGGGAACTGGAATCAGCTTTGTCTGCAGCCAGAGACACTGCTCCAGGACCTGATGAGATCCATTATACAATGCTTCGTCATCTATGCCCTGAATCGAAAGGTCAGCTCCTCTCTTGTTTAAATCGGATTTGGTTTGATGGACAGTACCCCATGACTTGGAAGAAGGCATTCTTAATTCCATTCTGGAAACCAGGTAAGGACCGTAGTGCCCCTAACAGTTATCGGAGTGTCACCCTTACTAGTTGTATGGTTAAGACTCTTGAACATATGGTCAACCACTGCCTTGTCTGGCTGCTCCAATCCCGAGGTTACCCGAGCCGCTCCCAGTGTGGTTTCAGGCGCTACCGTTCCACTCTTGACAACTTAATTCTACTGGAGGCAGTGATAAAGGAGTCCTCCTTACGCCAAAACCATTTAGTTTGTGTGATTTTTGACCTCGAACAAGCATATGACACTATTTGGAGGTACACATCCTTTGCCAACTTCATGAATGGGAACTACGTGGATGCCTGCTGCTTCTGATCCAATTCTTTCTTGAGGACAGGCATTTTCGTTATCACATTGGCGATGCCATATCTGATTGCTATGTTCAGGAGAATGGTGTGCCTCAGGGCAGTGTCCTCAGTGTCACATTGTTTGCCATCGCTATCAATGACATTGAAGATGGCAGGGCTAAAATACAGGGAGCGAAAGGCTATTTACAATTTGTACAGAAACCAGGTGGCAGTTATGAGTCGAGGGGTACGAAAGGGAAGCAGTGGTTGGGAAGGGAGTGAGACAGGGTTGTAGCCTATCCCCAATGGTATTCAATCTGTATATTGAGCAAGCAGTGAAGGAAACAAAAGAAAAATCCATGAAGAAGAAATAAAAACTTTGAGGTTCGCCGATGACATTGTAATTCAGTCAGAGACAGCAAAGGACTTGGAAGAGCAGTTGAACGGAATGGACAGTGTCTTGGAAAGGAAGGTGTAAGATGAACATCAACAAAAGCAAAACGAGGATAATGGAATGTAGTCGAATTAAGCCGGGTGATGCTGAGGGAATTAGATTAGGAAATGAGACAGTTAAAGTAGTAAAGGAGTTTTGCTATTTGGGGAGCAAAATAACTGATGATGGTGGAAGTAGAGAGGATATAAAATGTAGACTGGCAATGGGAATGAAATCGTTTCTGAAGAAGAGAAATTTGTTAACATCGAGTATAGATTTAAGTGTCAGGAAGTCGTTTCTGAAAGTATTTGTATGGAGTGTAGCAGTGTATGGATGTCAAACATGGACGATAAATAGTTTGGACAAGAGGAGAATAGAAGCTTTCGAAATGTGGTGCTACAGAAGAATGCTGAAGATTAGATGGGTAGATCACGTAACTAATGAGGAGGTATTTAATAGAATTGTGGAGAAGAGGAGTTTGTGGCACAACTTGACTAGAAGAAGAGATCGGTTGGTAGGACATGTTCTGAGACATTGAGGGATCACCAATTTAATATTGGAGGGCAGCGTGGAGGGTAGAAATTGTAGAGGGAGACCAAGGGATGAATACACTAAGCAGATTCAGAAGGTTGTAGCTTGCAGTAGGTACTGGGAGATGAAGAAGCTTGCACAGGATAGAGTAGCATGGATAGCTGCATCAAACCGGTCTCAGGACTGAAGACCACAACAACATCATCAATGGCATTTCCTCTGTAGTTAGGAGCCCTGTCAAATGCTCTTTGTTTGTGGATGATTTTGCTATCTTCTACTCTTCCTCTGATCTTACGATGACGACGAGGCAGCTACAACTGACTATTAGGAGGCTGGAAACCTGGGCCCAGACAACTGGTTTTCGGTTCTCACCTGAGAAGACAGTATGTGTCAATTTTAATCAGGCTTGTTGGAGTTTTAACCAACCAGAGCTTACAATGGGGGACCATATTTTACTTTTTCAAGACACAGTGTGCTTTTTGGGTTTATTATTTGACCCAAAATTAACATAGCTCTCACACCTGAAAGACCTACAAACAAAGCCCTTCTGGTTGTTGAACATTTCAAAATGCCTTGGCGGAAAAACATTGGGAGCTGACAGGTCCCGCCTCCTACAGTTTTATAGGGCATTTGTTCGATCACGCTTAGACTATGGCAGCGTGGTCTATGGATTGGCCCGTCCTTCCTATCTCCGGATGTTAGATGCTGTCCACTATGCGGGCATTCAGATATCGACTGGAGTCTTTCGAACCATTCCAGTTCAGAGTCTGTGTGCAGAGGCTTATGAACCACCACTCTGGATTTGGCGACATATCCTTTTGGCTCGACAGGTGCTGAAAATCTCAGCTTCACTTCAGTCGTTGGCATTAAGTTCAGTGATCCAACCCGCCTTCGAACAACTGTTCAGGAATCGGCCTCAAGCGACCCAGCCATTTGGTATACTTGCTACATCCTGCCTCAAGGCTCTGGATCTCTCGTGCATGAAAATAGACGCACAGGGATGGAACACACTGCCGCCTTGGTGTCTTCAGACGCCCAAAGTGATTTTTAGCTTGACACAGTACCCGAAAAATTGTACTCCAGATATGGTTTTTACAACGTTGTTTTCATCTATTTTAAGTATGTACCATAGTTTTATCGTTATTTATACAGATGGATCCCAGCAGGGGAATGCTCTCGGTTGTTCTGTGGTTTTCCCTGATAGGGTTTTTAAAGTGCGTCTTCCAGAACAATTTACAAATTATGATGCGGAGTTATATGGCATTGTGATGGCACTGGAGAGGGTTCACAGTCATCGCCGTATGAGTTTTCTTGTCTGTTCCAACTCTCTTAGTGCGCTGCAGGCACTTCACCAACTGTATCCGGTAGAACCGTTTACTCAGCTCATCCATGACTCCTTACAGCGGTTCGAACACCATGGCAAGGAGGTGATCTTTTGCTGGGTACCTGGCCACATTGGGATACAAGGTAACGACATGGCTGATAAAGCTGCCAGGGAAGCATGTTGGGATGGCGCTGTCCATCAATGTCCCATCCCGTTGCATGCCATTATCTCATTTTCTGACAGATGTATCACGCGTCAGTGAGAGACTAAATGGTTGCAGATGTCGGACAACAAACTGTGGTCGCTCAAATCGACCACAAAAGCTTGGTGACTTTGGAAGGAGGTTTTGCTTACCAGACTGTGCATCAGGGATAGCCCTTTCACACATGGCTTCCTCCTCCAGGGGGGATGATCCACCATTCTGTGAAGTTTGTGGCGTGCTACTTTCAGTTTAGCATATTGTAGCTACATGTGTCCTGTATACTGATAATAGGGCAGCCCTTGGTCTCGCTGGAGATCTGCCAACTGTCCTTGCAGATACCTATACCAGTGTTAACAGAGTGGTGAAATTTTGTGAATTATCAGGCCTCATCCATAAACTGGTGGGGAAGGACGGCAGACTTTAGTACGTTGTAAACTGCTCTGCATGTGGGGACAGCCTTCGTCCCCACCCATGAGATTTGCATGTTGACTTTTCCAGGGCGCTGATGACCGTAGTGTTGAGTGCCCCCTGAACCCAACTCATCATCATCATCATCATCATCACCACCACCACCACCACCCTTACCCTTCTGTCGTTCTTGTGGTTTTTCCTTTTTGTCCGTTTTGTGTTGTCAGTCGCGCTTGTTTTGTTCTCACCCTTGTGGCATTATTTTATTCGGAACAAGGAATCGATGACCTAGCAGTTTGGTCTCTTCCCCCCTGTTTTAAGTCAACCAGCCAACCAACCGACTCTCTCCTACAAAATGTGCTTGGCCAAGCTCCTTAACACCCCACAGCCTTCACCACTGCTTCCCAGACCAGCAATAACTCATGATCACAAGAAACAGTCACAACAGTACAGTGTTCTCAACCTTTTGCCCGAAGCATTCTCCCCTCCTGAATTACCTGTATTATCCAAGGGTATCATTTTCAGCCCTAAACCTGCATTTAACTGTGCTGCTTTGGTGAAAAACCTATGTTCCTTTACACGTAATGTCAACTGGAAGTATCACTTTGCAACCCAATCTCAAAATCTCTCCAACAGCAAACCTGATATTGAACCCTGCCGTGAACAGTTCTGACCACGATCCCAACTTGATCCACCACCAGTGCCTCAGAATCATTCCTTACAAGGCTTCCAAGAATTCTTCACATCCAGCATTGCTTCACAACCTTTCCTCAGGTCCCTACAATATGACCCTAACTTGTCCTCTGCAGAACTCCAAGCTCTAAATTCCCTAAAAGCCGATGACTCCATCATTGTCCTCCCAGCATACAAAGGATCTACCACTGTGGCACTTGACTGACAGGAATATGTTGGTGAATGTCTATGCCAGATGTTTGACACCTCCACATACAGCATCTGCCATCAGGATCCCATCCCTGTGGTTGAAACTGACCTGCAGTCCCTGCTAAAAGCCTCAGTTCCCTCTCAATGACTTACACCTCAGTCCATAGAACTTCTTACCCCACCAAAACGACGCACCCTCACCTTCTACGTAAGAGCGACAAATACAGTCATCCTGGCCATCCTATAGTTGCTGGCTTCAAAGCTCCCACTGAACTTATATCTGCCTTAGTTGATCAACATCTGCAACCCATAGTACAAAGACATCCCTCCTTTATTAAAGGTACCAACCATTTCCTAGATTGTCTGAAATCCATGTCTGCCCCACTCTCACCACGTACCCTGCTTGTCACCATTGATGCCATCTCCCTCTATACCAACATGCCTCACATACATGGTCTGTTTGTTGCTGAACATTTCCTGTCAACACACACCTGATTCCAGAGCTATGATGTCCTTGTTGATCAGCTTTATACTTACCAACAAATATTTCACCTTTGGGTGATACAAACAGATTAGGGGTACGGCCGTGGGAACCCGGATGGCTCCTTAAACCAACCTTTTCATGGGTAGCTTCGAGGGGGCTTTCCTGGGATCTATAAGCCTTCGGCCTCTGGTTTGGTTTAGATACATTGATGACGTCTTTGTTATAGGGACTCATGATAAGGCTGAACTGTTAAAATTCTTTTTCCCAATTAAATATCTCATGGTCCTATTCCGAATCCCATGCTATTTTCCTTGATGTTGATCTCATCCTCAATGAAGGCCAGTTACACACTTCTGTCCACATTAGACAGACTAACAAACAGCAGTACCTTACATTTTGACAGTTGCCAACTTTTCCGTATCAAACGGTCCCTACCATACAGCTTTGGCATTTGAGGCAAACATATTTGTTCAGATGCAGACTCTTTACAGCAATACACCACAACTCTCACTTCAGCGTTCACTGGACGTAATTATCCCAACAGCCTAGTCCAAAAGCAGATTTCCCGTGCCAACACATTATCGTATTACTGCTTATCCCTCCAAAAAATCAACTTCGGAGCACACCACTTGTCATCCAGTATTATCCTGGTCTTGAATGTATTAATCAGCTACTTCGACAAGTCTATGACTTTCTAAAATCATGCCCTGAAATGAGATCCATTCTGTCTGAGATTTTGCCCACCCAACCTAGAGTAGCATTTAATCATCCTCTCAATCTCTGCAATATTCTTGTCAGACACTATGCTCCTTCTGCACCCATCTCCCTACCCAATGGCTCCTACCCCTGTGACAGTCCCCACAGCAAGACTTGTCCTTTGCACCTTCCTATTTGGCATCTATTCCAGCCCTGTAATTGGCATAACATATACTATCGAAGGGAGAGCTATCTGTGAAATGACACGTCATATATCAGCTGTTATGTAAACATTGTTCTGACTTTTACATCGGCACGACTACCACCCAGTTATCAGACAGGATGAGTGGGCATGGACTGAAGGTGTATATATGCAACACACAATATCCTTTTGCAGAGCATGCTGTACAACATGACAGTCATGACCTCGGTGCATGTTTTACCGTGTGCACCATCTGGATTTTTCTCCAGACACCACTTCCTCAAAACTCTGCAGGTGGAAACTAGCACTAAAACATGTCCTTTGTTCTCACCACCTACCCGACCTTAATTTATATTAATTCCTTCCATCCCAACATTTCTTCACTCCATTTTAGTTTTCTACATATTTCATTTTCTGACCTGTCTATTTTTTGCCATCCCCCCTCCCACCTCTGTTACACTTAGCTTTTCAATCGTATTCACTCATGCATGATGTTTTATTAGTAATCTCTGTCTTGCATTTTTCCCTGTCTTCAAACTTTAAGCTCTCAGGTTTTCAAATCTCATCCGGTGCAGTCCCCAACAATCAGTCTTTCTTTCTCATCCCGTCTCGTGAGTCTCCCCTGACCTGGGGTTCTTGGGTGACTTTTATGAACAGTATCCCCTTCCCTAAACATCTCCAGTCCTTTTCCTTCATACCTCTTCCTTCCCCTTCAGTTCTTCTGCAAGAAGAAGGAGCTTCTGGCTCATTATATTGTCAATAATTGATTATTTTCATTGTTACGTTTACATAATATATAGTATTTAATGTTTTAAAACTATTTTAATTTGTATTTGTGGTTTTATACCACTAAAGAAATAACTTGTAATCAATTATGCACATTCTAACAGTTATCAATATAAAGTTAAAAAAAAAAAGATGTTTTAGTCTCAAATTTAATAAAAAAGTAACATGGAAAAAATTTGCCTTGAAAATCTTTGAATTTGAAAATGATCAATCACTGGACACCCTTCTTTACTGGCTTATGTGAAAGTTGTCTAACAAAGAGAATATTGTCGGAGGGGCAGGGCTGTAGCACAGGCCTACGAATTTCAGTATCCACAGAAACATTGAAATCAAAGAAACTGGTGAAATCAGTTCATTATTGCAGCTGTCATAACTGTATTTCTTTAATTTAAATGTTTCTGTGTATATTGAGTTCCCAGGGGGTCTGGTACAGATTGACTTCTCCATTAAATCAATTCACCCAGTGGTACTCTTCCTACATCTCTCCTGGGATTTTTTGAAGTAACACGAGAGAAACATTAATTATGTAATGAGTCAGTTTGGGGCATCCACAAAAGGTAATATTAATTAAAAGGTAGTGCCATGTGGATATCTGGATTTGAATCCTAGTTTGACAGGAATTTTTGTCATCTACATAAATTCAAATGTTTACATTCAAACATTTTTTTCACTACAATATTTAAAAAAAATTAAGTCCATTTAAAACAAATGTTACCTTTTGGAATGAAATGGAAGCCTGCAAGGTAGACCTGAAAAAGAAATCAAACAACATGTATTTCAAATGAAGAAATGTCATAGCAATGTTACAAGAAATCAAGATTAGTTACCATTTCAAAAATGTTGAGATTGCATTATGTTCTGCTCAATTACTTGTGGTATACTGTACATTCTATCTTCTCATCAGCTACTGAATGAATGTTGTTAACTGTACTTATGAAATTAGTCCAGGGAGGTGTGTCAGAAGAGTCACTTTTGAACAAGAGTTATCCCAGCAGGAATTATGTGTGCTCCCAACTTAACCGATTATACTCCTCCTAATACTAGGGTGAACCACCTCTTATTTTCAAGTTATTTAGGAGAAGACCATACCTTGTATAAATCCTTAAACTGTTAACATGAACCTATATTGGACAAAATGTGCACTTTGCAAGTCTTTATAAGTTCCATTTTCAGTTGTGCGTTCTCTCTCTCTCTCTCTCTCTCTCTCTCTCTCTCTCTCTCTCTCTCTCTCTGTCTTTCTTTTTTTTTTTTTTAACTACCATGGATGTGCAGTCAGTGATTGCATGAATATGGCGTAACAAAGCCCATTTTGGTGCAACATGTCTCCGAAGCTTTCTTGGAGTGTTACAGTTGCTGATTACTGCCATAAATCCAGTCTTATCCAAACAGTTTCATCCTCTCACAGGGTTCACAACTCTGTTGTGAGTATGCGCATGGCGAGCACAGTCCCCCAAGTTATTGCAGGACCTACTTCCTTTCTTGTTCTACAATCCTCCAACTATTCATACTTCTGTTACTTTCTTACACATGTTGCCAGTCTTTGATGGTGATCCGTCAGTATCTCTAGGTTCTGCTTTCTTTCATTTATACTTTACACTTTCATGTACATCAGCGTTTTGGGTTAAGTAATTTTTGGTACCTTTCTGAGTTAGACCTCAATTCTCAAAACTTTTTCCTGTGGTGTAAACTGACTGGGGAAAAACATCTTAAATAGCACCAACGACATTAAAAAAGATCGTCTGCCCACAATAATTATTTAGGCTCATACATTGGCGTGAAAGCCAACTCAGTAGCCAGTGGAACCTCCTGACAACACAGGTGTCATTCATGTCAGACATCTTTGCTGCAGCTGGATGGTGCCCATGGGAGAGAGCCCTTGATTGGGGTACGTGCCATCAGGGCAGATATTTCACGTATGAGGTGCATCAAACAACATCAACGTAATAACCATACTGATCTGGCAGTCTCAGCAGATTTCAACACAGATAGTTGCAATCCAGCTGCTCTCCCCATCCTGGCTACTCCGTGGGAAGGAGAGCAATCCAGGAGACTAACAATGAAACAATTTACCCAATACTTGGTGTGTTCTAGAACAGATGGAATTTCTACAGTGATGAACCCATTATTTTTCATGGGACAAATATTAAGAGCACCGGTGGTGCTCGTAGTGTGAGTGATGTGGTTGTGGGCTGATGGGGCCCAGTAAATACAGCCATGACCAAGAAACAATATCTCGTTAACTTCAGATACTCATCGTGAAATTATAAATGAGAGGCAAACACACCCCAATCCAGTGACTCAGGCCAGGAAAGGCTCTTGGCCAGCTGCTTCCATCCTGGTGAGAAGGAAGAGCGTCAGCACCCTGTGATGCTGATGTTAGATGGAGTTTGTGCTATGACGACATTCTACAGTGGTGAATGTCCATGCTTATGTGGCTCAGGTCCGATGATGTCCACTGTGGAGCTGAAGGAAGACTGCCATACGTGGGACATGACCTTTAGCCCCCTGGTAGTTGTAAGATGGCGGTAGGCACGTACGAAGTCAGTGGCGCCGTGATGCCAGTTCGCACAAGGAGACTCAGTGCAGGAGTTGGCAGGCATGACACTGTCTTGAACCCATGAATGCAGGTGGAGATACCCAGTAATCTCATTGTCTGGCGTAGCCCAGGTGTCGTGGTAGTGGTGGTGCTGCTGGACTCCAAATACCTCAACCTCAAAATCTATTATTTCTATGACTCTAGCGCGCACTTGCTACACTAAAACTCCACACCAGGTCACAGAGCTTGTAACAAGTCTTGCCCAGGAGTGGTGTCACCGTCCTGCCCTCTCCGTCTGTTCCTGGTGCACAGTTCAATTTTCTGCTGAGTATAGCAAGTCTGTTTCGCGATCCTTTCGCGTACTCGTTATTCTGATACACATGCTGCCACACTATGCTTATTGTCCCACGGCAGCTTGACACAATGCTACAGTGTGGCTACTTAAAATTGTTCTAGAGTTCTACTAAATCTAGGTAAAGACACCACAAATAGAAGACAAATGTAGAGAAGTTGTCTTATAAGGAAAATTGCTAAATGGGTCACTGTTGGTTACAGCATCCTCTGCTGCACAATCTCAGGCATTTCAGGCATGTAAAAGACATGCTAAGGTACTAGTGACTGTTACTTCACATAAACTTTAACTATCGTGCAGGGAGTTATCTTTCACATAGACCTTACACTCTCATCATACGGAGAGCTATGAGGATACAGGTGCTTTCTTCTTTATTTCTGTAGGAAATGTTCTCCCACAAAAAAAAAATTAAAGTTGTGATGTATAGAAGTGATGTGAAACCTTACATCCCTCCACCCATGAGACATTTCCATTGTTTACACTTTGAACATGTCATCCCACTGCTCAGTAGACCCAAAATTTGGAAATTGTGGAAGCACTTCACACGAATGTCATCCTCATGAACAATCACCTTTGTGTGTAAATTATGTGGAACACCACTTCCAATGTTCAGCAGACTGCCCAGAGTTTAAAAAATAAGATAAAAGATAAGGTCAGGCCTCAACCTTCGTTAGCCATTGTCCTCACCCATCCAGCCCCTTCCCTGTTCCCATTCCAGCACTACAGTCTGCAGCTCATGGTCTAGTGGTTAGAATTGCTGCTTCTGGATCATGGGGTCCTGGGTTTGATTCACAGCCAGGTTGGGGAATTTCTCTGCTTGGGGACTGGGTGTTTATGTTATCATCATCTTCTTCATCATCATTCCAGCACTACACAGCCCTCATTCCACCATCACACCCAGTCTTTTTATTTCGCTCCTTATCCGATACCTCCCCCCCCTCTCCCCCCCCCTCCGCCCCCCTTCCCCCCCACCCTCCAACCTCTCACCTGCCCTCCGCTTAACATCCCAACTGCACATAGCTGCCCTACCCTCTCCCCACCTCTTCCCTGTCCATTCTCCAGCAGCACTTCACTGTGCACCACGTACTTCTGACAAATGCTTTACTGGCCAAAGGCTTTATTTGTGCCAGTCCTTTTGTTGTGCTTATCTGCGACTCAGCATCTCCGCTACTTCCTTTTTGTAATATTGAACCTACATATGTTACTCCTTTGATAGCCGTCGAAAGCTTTGTGGAGATTTTTTAGAGTTCTGGAATGTTATGATGGTGCTTAATATTACTTTTTAAACAAGAAGCATATTTACGGGAACAGAGCTCACTGATCAGTGGAAAAACACACACACACACACACACACACACACACACACACACACACATTGTCAATACACCATCTCTAGCTGTGTAAAGAGGTCTGTGTACAACATTATTGAACTCTTGAACTAATCCCAGAAATAATTCTCAAAACATGACTCTGTATTCTGTAAGTATTATCTCCTTGCACACAGTTTCCTAAAAAAAATGAAAACAGTGCAGAATGAATTAGTTTATTTCTACGTAATACGGGAGTACATAATTAGTTTATTTTGTTGTGATCACACTTCCTGTTAAAGCAACTTAATATATGGTAGATAGTTAAATTTAAAGTGTATGTGTTACAATTCAGGCCATCTTATGTTTGCAGTTCCAAAAATTGAAACTTATTTACATCTTAGAGTGCATTGTATGAATAGATTATAGTTATTCCATTTGTTCCAATTCAAATAGCAATGATATATTTCGTGCTATCTAGTTTAAAGCATTATTTCCTTGAAATGAAATCTAAATAAATTTGAGGTCACCTGTATGCAAACATTGTTTTCATTGGTAATAATTAAATCATCTTACTTTCTTTCCTAGGTTTTAGTTGAACAGCTTATGCCAGGAGAAAATACTGATATTGTTAGTGTCACAAACAAAGACGGAAAAAGTGACCAGATGAGACCATTGCTGGAGGTTAGACGGAAAAATTTGAATCCAAACAATGAACTGAAAAGGATATTTGGATCTCGGATAATTCAGAATGAAACCAGGTGACTTAATATAAATAAGGTTCAAAATATTGTAGAATTGTTAAAAATAGTGGTGTTGGAATTTTCTGTGGAGAGGTGTACTTAGATCAGCAATTCCTTTGATATATAGATGTGAAAGGGGGTGACTTAGAAAGGTTAAAGTGGATCAAAGCAAGTAGTAGTGCAGGGGAAGAGATATGTGAATGAAAGAGGGTTTGGTAAGTGTTCTTCTTTCAACTGATAAGTTCTCTTCTTTCCCCAGAATGACAATAAAATACTTGAATGAGATTTTCACTCTGCAGCAGTGTGTGTGTGCTGATATGAAACTTCCTGGCAGATTAAAACTGTGTGCCGGACTGAGACTTGAACTCAGGACCTTTGCCTTTCACGGGCAAGTGCTCTACCATCTGAGCTACCCAAGCATGACTCAAGACACGTCCTCACAGCTTTACTTCTGCCAGTACCTCGTCTCCTACCTTCCAAACTTTACAGAAGCTCTCCTGCAAACCTTGCAGAACTAGCATTCCTGAGTGCCAAGTAGGCTACAGCATTTAATTACATATTTTTTTAAAAGTGTTGTTTTTTAAGCCCAACAAAAGAAGCTAAAAGCCAAAAAGTTGCAGTTACATTACATAAAGAAATATTTTTGTGTGTCTATACTTTTGACTGGAGGTCTGGGGGACAACGGCCCTTCACTATTGTAAGAAATTAAACACCTACAGTTCTCCTTATGACGTCTTTTATTGTGTAACTACCAGTTTCAGCACTTCAGTGCACCATTTCCAGGCCTTAGTTGATGCTGAAGGGATTATCACCATCAATATATAAGATTCATCAGTGGCCAACATAACTGGTTTATGCAGACTGTCTTTAACTGTGATGTCATCTCTCGAACCATCAACTGTCAACTCCATATATATGTAATGTCAGTGACCGACATAACTGGTTTACGCAGACTATCTGTTAACTGTGATATCGTCTCTCCAATCATCATCTGTCAACTCATGTTGAGAAAGTTGGAGAGATGGTATCACAGTTACAGATAGTTTCCATAGAGCAGTTATGTTGGCCACTGATGCATCATACATATGGATTGTGATAACCCCTTCAGCACCAACTAAGGCCTGAAGATGGTGCATTGAAGCGATGAAACTGGTAGCTGCACAGTAAATGACATCTTAAGGATGGCTGTAGGTGTTACATTTTCTTGCAGTATTTTGAGGTAGTTTTTACCCGTAAAATCTAACTGGTCATTCTACTTCATATATTTTGTCCTTGCTTATATCGGTAGGCAATGTATCGAGTGATTACACCTTGTACTTATAACAACATCCCTATTTTATCTAAATCTTTTAGTGTCTCAGGGAATTTTCTTTGTCTTTATCTTGAGATTGTAATGTTTCCTTTGTGTAAAGGTTACAAAGAATCAAAATTGTACATAGATCTTGGGATACGTATAATGTTGTATAACTAACAGGCTTTTGACACAGATTATCTCCTGTAATGCATTCACCATTACAAGTACATGCTAAAGACAATATTTGTTGAATACACTTAGTGAAAAATTGCCTCCCCATCACGTACTTAATGAGCTACATATGGGGCTCTATACAATAACTAGTTTTCTGCTGTGCAAACATACTGTCAGTAAATGTTACTGTGTGATTATTTTGTCTGTATGTGACATACATAGAGAGGATTTTGAAATGTGACTTATGCAGTCTTAATGAGATGGTGTCTTTCTCTACTTATTGTTTCATCTCTACGTGGTTCCATATGCTGTTTCTGTAAAATATTTTAGCTTTTACCTGCTACAAAAAACTTTATAATTGTGTACCAGATACTACATCTTTAGTAACTGTACATGTTTATATTGGGTTAGTACACAAGTTAGTACAATTTTTTTTGTAAGTTAATAAACATAACAGATAAACATAAAACAGATTCCAGTCATCAATAATATATTCTTCTTTGCTTTTTAAAACAGTACACCAGTATTGGGCTAACTTTTTGACTCCATGACTGTAGAAATCAGATGATTTTCAGATGAATAACTCATGTTTGTTGTGCATTTTTGTCCAGAAACAAATTTCTTTGAAGGTTGCTCAATAGAGAGCAGAAAAGGCAAAAATCTAATGGCGCAAGATCAGGTGAATGAGGTGGGTGTGGAATGACTTCCCAACCCAACTCGGTCTAGCAGAATGTGAGCGGCCAGTAATGTATAGTAGCATCATTTCACACAGTCTTCCTGGTCACTGTTGTTGGATTGCATCTGCAAGACGTCTCAGGTGTTGACAATAAATGTTTGCAGTGATCGTTCTACCTTGGGGAAGCAATTAGTAGTACACCACACTCTCACTGTTCCACCAGATCCGTAACATTCTTTTGTGGACGTGCACATGTCTTTGTATCATGACTTGCCACTTTGTTTGGGTTCAGACATTCCTTTCTTTTGCTTATGTTAGCATAAAGACACCTCTTCTTGTCACCAGTAATGATACAGGGTAAGAATGGTCGGTGTTGTTCACAAACCAATTGATGATGAACAAGCACAAGTGTACATATGGCCACCCACTAATTTTTGTGATTTTAGCTTAGGGCATGTGGTACTCATTCACTCAATTTTTGAATCTTCCCCATTGCATGCAAATGTTGCATGATTGTGGAACGATCATAGCTATCATATTTGCCAGTTCTCGAGTACACTGACATGGATCATTGTGGATTAACGTGTTTAAATGATCTTCATCAAACCCTCAAGGTTTGCTGTCACCCCTCTATTGAACTCAAACAAAAGAATGTATCAGAAATGTTCAGGTGTGCCCTAAAACACAAAAAAAAAACACTAATCAGAAATGTTCAGATTTCTCCACTTGGCACTTCATTTTCTGGAGTCCACAGCTCCACTCACTTTCTCCATATGACAAAATGGCAATATGTAAAATTAGATAGCAACGGTGAACTGCAAATAAAAAATGACAGTAGATAAATAAACCCATAGCAACCTGAATACCAACCAGTGATGCCAACCTCTAACCTCTGAAGCTCCAAAGTTCCAACCGGTTACTCAGAATGTCCCTTTTCTTTATAAAGTGTCCCACAGTAAATAAAAACGTGACGCCTAGCAAAAAGAAAGAGAGAGAGAGAGAGAGAGAGAGAGAGAGAGAGAGAGAGAGAGAGAGAGAGAGAGAGAGAAGGTTTAACAAAAGACGTAATAGACTATGATTCCATATGCAAGACGATAAACTATTAGTGGGGCTTAGGCTGCACAACTACAATATTGTTGCAGAAGAAGCTGAGTAGCTCCATGGTGTAGTGGTTATGATACTAAACTGTTACATGGAGGACCGTGAGTTCAAAACTCATCTGGACTGTACAATTTTAATTTCTATATTCAGTTCAAGTACATTCTAGAAGTATCCACAAATGTCGAGATTCATTGTACTGTAATGTTTTGTAGCTAACTCATCTGGACTGTACAATTTTAATTTCTATATTCAGTTCAAGTACATTCTAGAAGTATCCACAAATGCCGAGATTCATTATACTGTAATGTTTTGTAGCTGTATATATACTGTATGTGTTGTGGCCGGAGGCAGTTCCCTCCACACTCTTGTATATGCAAGTGCTGAATAAACCTTCATTAAGTGAAGTTAGTGTTTGTCATTCATCTGATTACACCTTCTTCTACGTGACATTGTTCTGGCGGAAGTGCCGAGTATTGTAACGTGATAGCGCACATTATTGATGAGACAGTGGTTCCCATCAGGCCATGATAGAGCTGTCATTTACGTTGCAAGAAACCTGAGTTTGAGCCATATTCAACGGATCGCAATCTATTGGAGACAGAAGAAGAAGACAATGTCACGATGACATGTGTGTGCCACCACATGAGACATCCTTCAGGTTTCTCTGGTGACGATGGCGAAGATCCGAACAAGTGGCTGAAGGTATATGAGTGTATAGCCAAATTTAACAAATGGGATGACACCGTGTGTTTGGCTAACGTATTTTTCTACTTGGAGGGCGCTGCCAAGCAATTGTATGAGAACAAGAAGTAGTAGTTTACCAACTGGGAAATATTCAAGGCGGGACTGCGCAAGTATTTTGGCGACACACGCAACAGAAGTGCAAGGCTGAAGATAAATTGAAGTGCAGGGTACAGTGTCCAGGAGAAACAACAGCATCCTACATTCAAGATGCCTTGGAGCTTTGTAAAATAGTGGATCCTAGAATGAAGGAGGAAGATAACATTGCACATCTTTTGAAAAGTGTTGCTGAGGATATGTATCAAACCCTACTCCTGAAGGTGGTTTCGACAGCAGACGACTTCATAAAATGGAGCCAGTATATTGAGACAATGCATCAAAAAAGAATCGCACAAAAGAAGTTTGAATGGCTTCCAATCATCGTACCAATGTCTGCAATGGAGGAAGAAACTGATTTCACAAGTATTCTTCGTCAGATAGTGAGAGAGGAAGTTCAGAAGGCACTTGGATTGAACGGCAAGCAGAAAACAGAGATGCTTCAAGAAGTCATAAGGGAGGAAGTGAAACAGACTTTGAACCGAATCTCTCAACCTTCATTTCCCTTTAAAACGGTGAAACAGTAGAGACCCAGGTGGAGTTACGTTCCTACAATGCCGCATGAGGAACCTGTTTGGGTATCAAGGAAGACTGACGTATGGAGGAAACAGGATAACCAACCAGTATGTTTCCACTGTGGACGACTGGGACGTGGTACGCTATTGTCAAGAAAGGTGGCGGATATTTGAGGACGCCTGCACCAAAAGACAGCAGGCCGATCTTAGCTGACGGGTCATTCCATGTCAAGTCATCCAGGCCTTGACACCAACCATGTCAGATTTTGATGAAACTTGATACAATTCTTTTATCATCCTGAAAGCACTTGTAAAATTTTTTTGCTCTATCTCTTATAGTTTTTTTTATAAATTTTTAAAGTTTTTAGATTTGGCTTTGTTTCAGCAGTTGGAAATTGTAACTTAAATGTGTCCTCAGAACTAAAAAAATTTGTATATTAAAGAATACTCAAGATATCAGTATGAAATTTTGGAATAAGTTTGTGTATTATATCTAAATGTTAAAAAGAATTACCATAAAGATATATTAAATTCTTCCAAATGAAAAAAAATTTATAAGTTGTTGTTGGTGTGTGTGTGTGTGTGTGTGTGTGTGTGTGTGTGTGTGTGTGTGTGTGTGTGTGTGTGCGGGTGGTTTTTTTTTTTTTTTTTTTTTTTTTTTAAGCTAACGGATGTTTAGTTTTACAAAAACTGCAATATCTAGAGTCTCAGACCTGATAGAAAGCTCAAATTTGTTTTAAAATACTCTTAATTGTATAGGCTATTAGATAAAAGAAAAATTATGTTGGCTTTTTAACCTGTTTAATAGTTATCTAATTTTTAAAATAATATTAATTATATTTTAAAAATAAAAAATGCCAAGTGACTTAGACACCGAAAATAAGTTTTTGTCTTCTTGGAGTAACAATGTACACTTGGATTTTGTATTGTTACTCCTGTGTTTTGAAGTAAAAAATTATTACAGTGTTAAATAGTGCTTGGATAGTATTTTATTAAGTTTATTCGAACTCTCAGTAAGTACTGTTGCTTAGTTTACAGAGATTCTTTTCCAATATCCTATGAAAGTAACCAGAACAGTAATCAGACCAAAAGTGAAATCAGTATGTCAGATATTCAAACCTGTAGTGTAGGGTTATTTAAAAAATCTGACTGTTTCCAAACAACCTACACACCTTCAAAAAAGTTACAACCGGTATCAGAATTGAGTGAGGAAGAAAAAGATTTGATCCACTTACAATCTGGAATTAATCTGTGTGAATTTAAGAATATATGTTCACACCACAGCTACTACTTTTTAAATGTTTTTGAAAAGTATCAAACAACATGTGTAGACCCACTAAAAAAACACAAAAAGCCCATCAAAAAATCGTTGAAGTGTAGGCTTGGATCTTTCTAAACAATTACTGACAAAACATATTAGCATAAAACCTGGACAAAAGCTTTGCTAAACATGCCGTAACTTTTGTGAGGAAAAATTAAGAGTTGACGTCAATGAAAGTGAAACAGATGATGAAGTCATGGTTGAATTAGAATCATTGGAATCCAGAAATGACTCCCTCGTACAAACAAACATTGCTCTTGATTATTTAGGTTTAACACTGATAAAGCTTCGTGGCTTGTCAGAACAAAGTAAAGGGTCTTATTTTAAAAGGAAGGTTAGCAGTATTGAAAAGACTGCAAAAAAGGCGGTTTCAAAAGCATTAAAATATGATGCACCAAGTTCTGATGGTGACGAAGAAGATAAGTGTGGTTGAGAAAGCAAAGGATTTTGATGTAATGATTTCTCTTATGAAAGAGAAGATTTCATCTGTTGGGAGGTCTAGAAAAATCCAGATTCTGACCTTGGCTCCAGATTCTTGGACTCGAAATAAAGTGATGAAAGAATTTAATGTAAGTGAGTACATGGTGCGACAAGCTAGAAAGCTAAAATCTGAAAAGGGTATTTTGGAAACTCCTGGTCCAAAAAAAGGTAAAACTCTTTCTGAAAATACAGTAAGACTTGTAACAGATTTTTATGAAAAGGATGAAAGTTCCAGAGTGCTACCTGGAACAAAAGACAAAGTAAGTGTTCAAAAAAATGTGTACATGCAAAAAAGACTCATTTTGTGTAACATGAGAGAACACTATTATTCTTTCAAATGAGAGAATCCCGAGGTAGAAGTAGGATTTTCAAAATTTTGTTTCTTGAGACCTAAATGGTGTATCCTTGCTGGTGCTGCAGGCACACACACTGTATGAGTATGCAGTATCCACCAGAATGTTAAACTATTACTGGATGCTGTGAAAATTGAAGAATCTTATAAAGACCTAATTAAGATGCTTGTGTGCAACACAGAAAAGCAAAACTGCATGCTACATCATTGCAACAGCTGTCCTGCAAATACTGCACTAACAGAGTGCTTAACTGAAAAACTAAGTGAAGATTATGATTTAGAAGAAGAAATTGTAATCAGTCAGTGGGTTAACACAGACAGGGCAGAAATGATCAAACAGTCTATCAGTGTTGAAGACTACATTTCTTTATTGGTTAGGTCATTGGAAAAGCTCACCCCACACTCGTTTATAGCAAAATCCCAATCAGCAGCCTTTAAAAGATTGAAAGAAGACCCACCACCCAAAACAGCAATTATTGTGATGGATTTCAGTGAAAATTATTCCTTTGTTATACAAAATGAGATCCAAAGTTACCACTGGAATAGAGGTGGTTGTACTCTACACCCAGTTGGAGTTTTTCTAAGAAATGAGGAAAACAATGTTTTTGTTTCCAACCACTGTTTTATTAGTGATGACCAAGAACATGACACTGGTTTTGTTAACTTTGTACAAAAAGAAATTACAAAGTGGCTGTCATTACATCACACTGACATTGACTCAGTTCACTACTTTACAGATGGTTGTGCTGGGCAGTGCAAAAATAGAAACAGTTTTAAAAATTTGACTGAACACTTGAGAGACTTTAATTTGAAGGCCCAACACTCTTTTTTTGCAACAAGTCATGGGAAGTCAGTTTGTGATGGCCTAGGAGGAACTATTAAAATAATTTTAAGGAAAGCCAGTCTACAGCTTTCAGACAAAGAACAAATAATGACAGCAATCGATGTGTATAAGTTTTGTGAAAAAATATTGAAAACATTCATTTTCACTTTATTGACAAAAAAGAAGCTGATTTGCTATGGTTAAAACTAGAAAAACGTTTTTCAGCAACCCGAACCATTCCTGGAACTAGAAGTTTTCATAACTTCAAACCACTTCCAACAAACAACCTTGAAATTAGAAGGACTACAGATAGTATAAAACCCTCCTTAGTCTTTTCTTTCCATTCTTCTTCTGATTGGGTTCGTGTTGAACCATCCATAAATTGCTATGTGGCTGCAAATTATGATGGTAACTGGTACTTTGGACTGGTAAAAACAATATTCAATGATGAAGAAGATGCAGAAATTCTATTTCTACATCCTTCAGGACCCGCTGCATCATTTTATTGGCCTGAAAGAGAAGATTCCTGCATAGTGCCTTTGGAGCACATAGTCTGTGTAGTAGACGCACCTCAATCAAGCGGCACTGGGAGAATGTATTACTTCAAAAAAGACTGTATCAAAAGAACTGAAAGCTCTTGGATGAAGTGGAAAAACAGTTTGAATCAGCATTAATGTTTATTAAAAAGACAAAATTACTCAAAAAATTCAATGTTTCAAGCAATCATTTGGGTTATACATAAGTGTCGTATGTAAACTATCTTTGTACATAATTCTAATGTAATCTACTATAATTAATAAACATGTTAAAAAGCCATCATTATTTTTGTTTTATCAAGTAGCCTATATGTTTAAGAGTAAATTAAAACAAATTTGAGCATTCTATCAGGTCTGAGACTCGAGATATTGCAATTCTTATAAAACAAAACACCCGTTAAAAAAAAAAAAGAAAAAAAATACATATATATTTTTTTTCATAGAAAATATTAATATATTTTAATAGCATCATTTTTATCTTCAAATACGTATAATAAATAAACTTGCTGCAAAAATTCATGATGTTATCTAAAAGAGTTTTTAAGATAAGCAAATTTAAAGTTTTGAATACAAATTAAACTGACCATTTCCGAAGGTTCAGAAGATGCAAAACATGAAAACTTTAAAAATTTATAAAAAAAAAATGTAAGAGATACAGCAAAAAACAACTGCAGGTGTTGTCAGGATGGTATTAGAACCATTTGAGCCAAATTTCATGAAAATCTAAGGAGGTGGGTGTAAAATTTATTTTTTATTGGGTGATTTGATATGGAATGACCCTGACGCCAACTCTGGGACGACTAAGATGTGGGTGCAGGACGACATAGATCATTGCCACAAGCTAGCTGCTGGAGAGGATGCTCCCCAACATGCCAATCAAGGTCTCCATCGCTGTTTAGGAGCTCCAGCCAATCGCCTAGCCGCCGTAACTTGAAAAGCTAAAGGGTGCGACCTTCCTTGGAGGTGAGGTCGCCGAAGAAAAAAATCCTCCGCCACCGATCACTACAGAAATGATAGGAAACGACGTCGATATCCTCATGGATGGCCGACCAGCCCAAAGTCTTGTGGACTCTGGAGCATCATATTCAGTCATTTCGGAAAATTACCATCACCAGTTGCAGAAAACCATATTCGTTGACACAAAACATCTCTGCTGAAGGTGGCTAATGGGAAATATATAAAACCTACAGGAAGATGTCATTCATGTGGGTATAAGTGGCCATACACAGCCCTTAGAATTCATCATCTTACAAGAGTGTAGTCATGACGTCCTTCTTGGATGCTACTTGTTGAAAGCTTCTCAGGCAATTATAGATTTTGGTCGCTCGAAGATTATGTTTGATGAGATGAGATACTGTGGACAGGGAGATGTGCATCTGAGTGTGTGGGCACTTTGTGTGCTGGATAAAGTGATCATTCCTGCAGTCAGCACTAGCAAGGTAACTGTCATGTTTCATGCCGTGCATCAACCCATGGATCTTGTAGTGAAATGTAAGAGAAGCATACCACTGAAGATTAACTGGGTCATCCCAGCCTCTGTCTTCTCGCTTAAGAACGGATTTGGTGGATTGTGGATAGTTAACTGTCACCGAGAACTGCAGATTCTTCCAAGACGCATGTGCGTAGCAAACACTGGGCCGTTAATTGCAGAACAGCTGAGAGTCATAGAAACCTCCCATGCCGAGTCTATGGGCAAAATTAGCACTACCACTACGAGACAAGATCTTCTAGCTCGACTATCACCAGATCTCACTAAGGAACAACAGAAGAAGCTACTTGTCATTCTTCAAGAATTCTCTGAATGCTTCAGTCCACAGGTGAGGAGCAAATTAGACAAATCGATGGTGAAGCATTGGATTAGCACTGGAGACCATGAACCAATAAGCCAGAGAGCATACCATATGTCAGCAATGGAATGCCGAATAATTTACGACTACGTAGAGAAAATGATGAAGAATAACATTATTCAACCTTCACAGAGCCCATTGTCGTCACCAGTGGTTCTCGTCAGGGTCAAGGATGGCAGTTGGCGCTTTTGTGTTGATTACAGGAAGCTTAATGAGATAACTAAAAAGGACGTTTACCCTCTTCAATGAATTGGCAATACACTAGATTGTCTGAAGGGGGCTAAGCTTTTCTCAACTATGGACATGTACTCGGGATACTGGCAAATCAAAGTAGATGAGGCTGATTGTGAGAAAACTGCACTCATCACCCCTGAGGCCCTGTATGAGTGTAAGGCAATGCCTTTTGGTTTGTGTAATGCACCAGCAACTTCTGAATGGATGATGGAAAATCTTCGAAGTCACCTGAAATGGACGATGTGTCTTGTTATTTAGATGACATTATAGTGTTCTCAGAGACATTTGATGAATACATAAAAAGGCTGAGGGCTGTTCTTAAGTGTCTCCAACAAGGCAGTCTGAAACTTCCAAGAAAGTGTCCCTTTGGAGCAAAAGAAATCAAAATACTTGGACACCTTGTGTCAAACTAAGGTGTGCGGCCAGACCCATTAAAAGTGAGATCTATAATGGAATTTTCTATTCCTAAAAGTATTAGAGATGTGAGAAGCTTCCTCAGATTATGTTCTTATTACTGTTATTTTATCAGAGACTATTGTATCAAAGCCAGGCCACTCCAAGAGTTGTTAAAAGCCGATGCTAAATTTATCTGAGGTGGTGCTCAACAAGATTTTTTCAATGTGCTGTGAAAAGCTCTGATGACTGACCCTGTACTTGGTCTGGATGACAGGAGAGCACCTACGGAACTACACACAGTTGCCAGCAGGTTTGGTATTGGTGCTGTTCTGGTGCAAATTTCGGATGGAAAAGAACAGGTTATATCCTATGCTTCTAGGGCACTTACAAAAGCCGAGAGAAACTACTCAACTACAGAAAGAGAATTTCTTGCTGTGATCTGGGCCGTGTGTAAATTTCAACAGTATCACCATGGAAGGCCATTCACAGTCGTTACAGACCATCACTCACTTTGTCGCTTGATGGGTCTTAGGGATCCAACAGCATGACTCGCTCTGTGCAAGACCATCAAGACTTTGATGAAGATAGTGGCTGTCCTGCTGCACTCCAGGATCTTTCTGCTTAGCAGGAGGAGGACGCCAAATATCTGAAATTATGCTTGCCTTAAATTGGTCAGAGGATGTGAAAGGACAGTTTAAGGTAGTTAATGGATTACTTTTCACGAAAAACTTTGATCTGTTTGGAAAGAGTTGTCTACCAGTGATCTCTAACACATGCACTTAGATGTTCTACAGAAATTCCATGACATACCTGAGGCCGGACATTTAGGATTTATTAAGACATACGATAGGATCCACAAGAGATTTTTCTGGACAGGTCACTATGTGTCGGACTGTTGAGAGTGGCAGAGGAGAAAGGCAGTTCCTCAGAAATCACCTGGACGACTCATACCAATTCCACCAGCCGAAAAGCATTACCTGCGTGTTGGGCTTGACCTCCTTAGGTGATTTCCAACGTCTGCTAATGGCAATAGATGGATTGTTGTTTGCACTGATTATCTGACATGCTATATCATTACAAAAGCCGTGAAGAGTCGAAGCATCCGAGGTAGCCAAATTCATCGTGGAAGATATTGTATTAAAACCTGATGCCCCAAGGCCGTTAATTACGGATTGAGGAAAAGTTTATCAATCGAATCTTGTGACACAGATAAACCGTCGGTGCAACATTACTCATCACATGACGACTGCCTACCATCCGCAAACTAACAGGCTTACTGAACACCTTAATAAGACCTTGGCTAACATGCTATCAATGTTCGTCAATGTTGAGCAGAGCAACTGGGATGAGTTGCTACCTTTCATGACATTTGCCTACAAAACCACCAAACAAGACACTGTAGGATTTACGCCATTTTTTCCCAGTGTATGTACCCGAGGCGATGATGACGATGGACACTGTGTTTCTGTTACATCCTGATGATGTGGACGATGATTACATTGGCCAGGTGTTAACCAGAGCTGAGGAAGCTCGGCTTTAAGCTCAACTCCGCACACTGCAGGCTCAAGAAAACGATCGCCGAAGCTATGACGAGAGTCACCGCCCTGTTGTCTACCAGCCTGGTGACCTCGTCTGGATCTTCACTCCTGTTCTGGAGGTTGGTCTCTCTGAGAAGCTCCTGTGATGCTACTTTTGACCTTATAAGGTTGTAAAATAGTTGTCTGATGTTCCTTATGAAGTTGAAGATTTCAATCCCGACAAAGGCGTCGAAAGATCAGAAATATGGTCCACGTCCTTCTGATGAAGTCCTATAAGGATCCTGCAATCCAGGGAGAAGCTCCAGCGACAGGCCACAAGTGGAAAGGTGATGAAGAGTGTAACGGCAAAAGAAGTCATGAGGAGATCACCACCAGGGCGAGAATCAGTCATCAATCAGGAGGCAGAGTGTGTAGGACGGATGACTTGTTCCCGGATTAGGAGGACATAACACAGAGACGCTGTTCTCTTAAGGAGGGAGCAGTGTCGCAGAAGAAACTGAGTAGCTCCGTGGTGTAGTGGTTATGACACTAAACTGCTGCATGGAGGGTCGCGAGTTCAAAACTCACCTGGACTGCACAATTTTAATTTCTATATTCGATTCGAGTACATTCTAGAAACATCCACAGATGTCAAGAATCATTGTACTGGAATTTTCTGTAGCTGTATATATACTGTATGTGTTCTGACCGGAGGAAGTTCGCTCCGTGCTCTTGTACATGCAAGTGCTGAATAAATCTTTGTTAAGTGAAGTTAGTGTTTGTCTGTCATCTAATTATACCTTCTTCTACATGACACTATTTACTAGTGCCCTTACAATACTACCTGATATAGTGTAAAATCAGGATATATGTTATAGAAATGCTGGCTTCTCCTTTCAGTAGATACAGCTTCCCATTTGTAGAAATATTACTCCCCAAACACATACTCATCCCTCTTTTAGTCTCCGTCCCACATTTAAACTTTTGCTTAATACAAGGTTTTTTTATTATGAAGACTGAGCTGTTTTTGTTTCACTTTATGAATTGTGTGGTCTGTTCCTTCCCCCATGAACCATAGACTTGCCGCTGGTGGGGAGGCTTGCGCGCTTCAGCGATACATACAGCCGTACCATAGGTGCAACCACAACAGAGGGGTATCTGTTGAGAGGCCAGACAAACGTGTGGTTCCTTTTCGGTAGTTGCAGGGGCAACAGTCTGGATGATTGACTGACCTGGCCTTGAACATTAACCAAAATGTCCTTGCTGTGCTGGTACTGCGAACGGCTGAAAGCAAGGGGAAACTACAGCCGTAATTTTTCCCGAGGGCATGCAGCTTTACTGTATGGTTAACTGATGTTGGCGTCCTCTTTAGTAAAATATTCCGGAGGTAAAAAGAGTACCCCATTCGGATCGCCAAGCGGGGCTACTCAGGAGGATGTTGTTACCAGGAGAAAGAAAACTTGCGTTCTATGGATTTGAGCATGGAATGTCAGATTCCTTAATTGAGCAGGTAGGTTAGAAAATTTAAAAAGGGAAATGGATAGCTTAAAGTTAGATATAGTGGGAATTAGTGAAGTTCGGCGACAGGAGGAACAAGACTTCTGGTCAGGGGAACACAGGGCTATAAATACAATATCAAATAGGGGTAATGCAGGAGTAGGTTTAATAACGAATAAAAAAATAGGAGCACGGGTCAGCTACTACAAACAGTATAGTGAATGCATTATTGTAGCCAAGATAGACACAAAGCCCATACCTACCACAGTAGTACAAGTTTATATGCCAAGCTCTGCAGATGATGAACAGATTGAAGAAATGTGTGATGAGATAAACGAAATAATTCAGATAGTGAAGGGAGATGAAAATGACTGGAATTCGATAGTAGGAAAAGGAAGAGAAGGAAAAGTAGTTGGTGAATATGGAATGGGGATAAGGAATGAAAAAGGAGGCCACCTGGTAGAATTTTGCACAGAGCATAACTTGATCATAGCTAACACTTGGTTTAAGAATCATGAAAGAAGGTAGTATATATGAAAGAGGCCTGGAGACACTGGAAGGTTTCAGATAGATTATATAATGGTAAGACAGAGATTTGGGAACAAAGTTTTAAATTGTAAGACTCTGACCACAATCTATTGCTTATGAACTGTAGAGTAAAACTGAAGTAACTGCAAAGAGGTGGGAATTTAAGAAGATGGGACCTGGATAAACTGAAAGAACCAGAGGTTGTAGAGTGTTTCAGAGAGCATTAGGGGACGATTGACGAAAATGGGGGATAGAAATACAGTAGAAGAAGAATGGGTAGCTTTGAGAGATGAAACAGTGAAGGCAGTAGAGGATCAAGTAGGTAAAAAGCCGAGGGCTTGTAGAAATCCTTGGGTAACGGAAGCGATATTGAATTTAATTGATGAAAAGAGAAAATACAAAAATTCAGTAAATGAAGCAGGTGAAAAGGAATACAAATGTCTCAAAAATGAGATCAACAGGAAGTGCAAAATGGCTAAGCAGGGAAGGCCAGAAGACAAATGTAAGGATGTAGAGGCATATATCACTAGGGGTAAGATAGATACTGCCTACAAGAAAATTAGAGAGACCTTTGGGAAACAGAGAACCACTTGTATGAATATCAAGAGCTCAGATGGAAAACGAGTTCTAAGCAAAGAATGGAAAGCAGAAAGGTGGAAGGAGTATATAGAGGGTCTATACAAGGTTGATGTACTTGAGGACAATATTATTGAAATGGAAGAGGATGTAGATGAAGATGAAATGGGAGATGTGATACTGCGTGAAGAATTTGACAGAGCACTGAAAGACCTAAGTCAAAACAAGGCCCTGGGAGTAGATAACATTTCATCAGAACTACTGATAGCCATGGGAGAGCCAGCCCTGACGAAACTCTACCTACCATCTGGTGAGCAAGATGTATGAGACGGGCGAAATACCCTCAGACTTCAAGAAGAATATAATAATTCCAATCCCAGGAAAAGCATGTGTTGACAGATGTGTAAATTACCGAATTATCAGCTTAATAAGTCATGGCTGCAAAATACTAACACAAATTCCTCACAGATGAATGGAAAAACCGGTAGAAGCCGACCTTGGGGAAGATCAGTTCAGATTCTGTAGAAATGTTTTAACACGTGAGGCAATACTGACCCTAAGACTTATCTTAGAAAATAGATTAAGGAAAGGCAGACTTACGTTTCTAGCATTTGTAGACTTAGAGAAAGCTTTTTGACAGTGTTGACTGGGAATACTCTCTCTCAAATTCTGAAGGTGACAGGAGTCAAATACAAGGAGCGGAAGGCTGTTTACAATTTGTACAAGAACCAGGTGGCAGTTGTAAGAATTGAGGGGCATGAAAGGGAAGCAGTGGTTGGGAAGGGAGTAAGACAGGGTTGTAGCCTATTCCCGATGTTATTAAATATGTATATTGAGCAAGCAGTAAAGGAAACATAGGAAAAATTCGGAGTAGGAATTAAAATCTATGGAGAAGAAATAAAAACTTTGAGATTGGCCGATGACATTGTAATTCTGGCGGAGACAGCATAGGACTTGGAAGAGCAGTTGAACGGAATGTACAGTGTCTTGAAAGGCGGATATAAGATGAATATCAACCAAAACAAAACGAGGATAATTGAATGTAGTCCAATTAAATCAGTTGATGCTAAGGGAAATAGATTAAGAAATGAGATACTTAAAGTAGTAGATGAGTTCTGCTGTTTGGGGAGCAAAATAACTGATGATTGTTGAAGTAGAGAGGATATAACATGTAGACTAGCAATGGCAAGAAAAGTGTTTCTAAAGAATAGAAATTTGTTAACATCGAGTGTAGATTTAAGTGTCAGGAAATCTTTTTAATAGTATTTGTATGGAGTGTAGCCATGTATGAGTGTGAAACATGAATGATTAATAGTTTAGACAAGAAGAGTATAGAAGCTTTCGAAATGTTGTGCTACAGAAGAATGCTGAAGATTAGATGGGTAGATCACATAACTAATTAGGAGGTACTGAATAGAATTAGGGAGAAGAGGAATTTGTGGCACAACTTGACTAGAAGAAGGGATCGGTTAGTAGGACACATTTTGAGGCATCAAGGGATCACCAATTTAGTATTGGAGGGCAGCTTGGAGGGTGAAAATCATAGAGGGAGACCAAGAGATGAATACACTAAGCAGATTCAGGAGGAGGTAAGTTGCAGTAGTTACTCGGAGATGAAGCAGCTTGCACAGGATATAGTAGCATGGAGAGTTGCATCAAACCAGTCTCAGGACTGAAGACCACCCAACAACGGCGTGTTCCTTTTACTTGAAAAGAATATCTCACAACACATATGGAATTTAAATTCTCTCCTCCAGTTCTGTTCCTTTTCCTTGTTTTTACACCACTTTCCCTCTGCAATCAATCCAAGTCTATTTCTGAAAATTCCTTCATCCTATCCTCAGGCACAGGTGGAAGACTTCTCCATTTAAATGCTAAGGTATTTAGATCATATCCTCCAAATTTCGATGCAACACATGATACAGCCTTTATCTGGGACATTCTGTCAGCTGTTAATGGATTATTTGGCTCTATGAATTTTAAGTTTCCAAAAAATACATTGTGTATAGGTAGAAGTTTCTTCATTTCTTAGATTGCTGTGATATAGAAATAAAGACATTTAAATCTTATTTGATAAATTTCATTTTTTAACATTCTCGAGGAAAAATTTGTAATAAATGTTCAGATTTGGGCCAAGATACCCTGACTCTAATGAGCGATGATGGCATGGTTGAAGTGTATATATCTTGTGCATTTCAGTGAGGACACTAGGGTTTATAATGTTCTGACTATGTTTTGGAATAGATGCTGAGAATCTTCCGAAAGCTTGTGAATAAATATTTTCCTTGTTTGGAATAAGGCATTAAAATTGTTGAAGTAAACCAAAACATACTTTATGAACAACATGTAAGCTTTAGTGTAAGAAGTTTCTAAATTGCAAAGAATCATTTCTGCAGACTTTACTTCAACAGTTGCTAACTGGCAGTAGTGCAAAAATACATCCCAGTTTCCTAGGAGGCCAACAACACATGCATGTAAAACAAGCCATCGCATACCCAATAATTTTTATATTTGATTCCAAAAACTTCTTGTAAAATAGTGCAGCGCTTTGCACTGCCAGATGTGTAGCTTGTCATGTACCTTATTAACTCTTTGCAGGATCTAGGAAGCTTCTCACATGCATTGCATACAACTAAAGCAGACGAATGGCAAGTAAAGCTGAAACAATCAAGTTTGGTACAACATTTGTAAGTTTTGTCATTACAGAATTATGGCTTTCCAATATTACAGATGCATTATAACAAGCCATGCCAATTACATTTGTAATTGGAATATCCTTCTTTTTCAACATACTCTGCATAGCTCTGAGTAGGACTTTTGCCGAGCAGTCTTTGGCATATAAAGGGATCAATTCCAGACGTTGTGTTTTCACATGCCTGTCAATTGGTGACACACATTTGGCTAAAAGGCACAAATGTTTGCTATCTGATATTTCCACACTTTCGTCCACCATAATAGAAAATTTGTTATCCTTTAGTAACTGAACTGTTTTATCAATTTCGATTTTTGTAATAACATTTTTCACTTATATTGGTACACTTTGTTCAACGTAAAGTCACCTCTGAAGGAGTTTTGGAATCGGGGAAAACATCTTTTAACACAGGAGCAAGGTGATCCACTGTTGAAAAAGCAACATTATTCTCCATGAGAAAAGTTGCTAATCTTATTTCAGCTGTCTCACTTTATCTGCATTTTTGCTTTCATTACACATTTTCGAAAAGTAATCCACAACAGTTCCTACTTTGCACAGTTTTAACATTTTTAATGTGTTTAACTCAAGAAGCATGTTTTTTGAGTTTGCTATTATCTTGAGCAACAATCACGTTAGTCTCTTTACACCATGCCTTTCTTTTGTCACCTTCTGCGGCCTGCAACCACCCTTTAAATCTGTCAAATTGAAGCCAAGAGTCTTGGAAAGTTCTAGTATTTTTTTTCCAGGTCTAATACACTGCACCTGGAATTAAATTTCTTTGCACTGCAGTCTGACATTTTTAAATGTGTACAAAACAAACCACTCAGAAACAATTATTATTTAATAAGATCAAGATTTGCACACAAGACTCAGTCCAAGTGACAATCAACAGGTAATAACTTCGAGTGACACTGAACTGGGCAAATTAAACCAATTCTAACAATACCGTATAACTGTGTGCTACGTTACAGCGTAACATGCCACTTGTCTTGACCTCCCATCTCACTTGCATTCTGAGAGGCACTGTTTATTTGAAAACTCGACAAATGTTTCACACATTTCACTCATTAGTAAATAATGGTGTGTTTAATTTAGTGCATACGAAGGGAAATTTGAACTAATGATAGCTACTATAATGGAGTACATACAGATTACTGGTTGAAAAAATGGCAGTCAGCGGGTGTTGTATAATTACTACTGTGAGCTGTTTTACTGTATTTTCAGGGTATGTGACAATCATACGTATAACAGTGCACATGTATTACTGTTGTCTAAGCAAACCTATTGTGCCCATAGTGAATGCTGAGTGCTGGTTTGTACAAATGGCAGATGGCACATGTTGTGTACTTCCATGAAATGTTTATCTTTGCTGTTATATGTACCATAAGCATTCCTACACTGTATTAAAGGCAAAAATTAAATATCCCATATTCATCTTACTTTTTGCAAAAAAAAAAAAAAAAAAACCTTTGTCACTTCTTGATAAATATTTATAAAAAATGTCCCACAATATGGGACAAATCCCACGGGTTGGAATGCTAATACCAACATGCAAAACAGAAATGCTAAGGACTGTGCACTAACCTAAATTTGCAATTGACGATGGCAGGAATACACAAGTGGCCTCTAGAGGCATTAAATGTTGACATATTCTCTACTAACTTTTGCAGTGTGTCAGCTTGGCACCACTCTTGTATCAGTGATGTACTCCGTGACTTGTAATATGGGATGGACGCACTTGGCGAAACATACTGTAAATACTCGTTTTAACTCTTGACGTGCCAATGCACCTTACATCAACTATCCAGCCATTTAAGATATTGAGTATGTTTACAGCTCTAATTGGGTACTTGTATTAATCTTTACCGAGATGTGACTAATAATAATTCACACTGTGTGTTACATTTATGACATTGTATGCTATTTCATAATTTAGTGTGCTTTACATTTTATGTACACATTCATGAGATGATCGTAACTCTATTTTACCAAAAACGCTCGTCATAAATAAAAGTTTTACAAATATGATCTTTGTTGAGAAGTTGTCTTACTTAAAGTTGAGTATCTACAAATCACTCCTTATTACTCACAATTGTTAAGAATTTTTTTATGGAATTATGAGTGACAAGGAACTACTGACTAAAGGAACAGAAATAGGTTAATTCAATTTTTGTCAGATTAGCCTTGTAATGGAATGACATTTATGAATGTTCAGTAATTAACATTTTTAATGTTTTGTGTTTAATCCTCAAGCAGGGGCGCCTGTGCATAAAATATGCAAACCACAAATAACGTTGTCTTTTGTACCATTCCATTGTTGTTTTACTATTGTGAGCCTGTACTTATTCCTTCATTATTGCTTCGACTAACACATGCTAAGTTGTGCTGTCATACGCCCAGGTGAGCAACAGTAATGTAAAATAAACAGTGAGCTAGATGAGGAAAAAATTTATCCAGATATAGGGCCAGCTGCACAATCCCACAATGAGGCAGTTCTCTATGAGATAATTAGCAAAAGAAGTGGTGGTTGGCTGGGATCTGATGCAACTGTTTCATTACTGTGGAGTAATACTTCTATGCAGCAACAGAGTGATACATGAATGTTTATTTTAATATTGTTTAATGAAACAACAGTTTAGCTTGCATAATGTAATTTTCTTTTATCATTGTTTAATTAAACGAAGATTAAACTGTGACTTTGATCATGCATGTTTACCTTGGTAACATAAACACGTCTATTTTTTACTGTTTAAAAAGTAGTTTATGCATCCACTCAGGTTATAAAAAAGGATGTGCCCACTCGAGGGCTAAAAAACCTCTATAGTGTTTAATTCAAGTTCAATTATACAGTATTTTATGCTAAACTGGGTAATACAGGTTTTCAGGTTACTACATTGTATATGTCTTTCCTTATAAAACAAAAGCTGATATAAAAATTTGGAGTAATCATTGGTATCCCAACAAACACTTCTAGCTAATCTTATATTATTTGCATCAGCTTCTTTTTAGTTTTGTAGCATTATCAAAGTTGAGTTGTGTTCTATTTCTGAAGAGTCTGAATCACACACATTCCGATCTCACAGAATGTTTGCAAAACTTCAAACGGTTCCTGGAGACAGAACTTTCCCCAACTTTAAACCATTAGATTTTTTTAAAGGGACTTAGAAGCAGGGAGGATCAGTAATGAACTATAATTTAAGGAATAAATTTATATCCTTTGTGATAGAAGAAAATTTATTGCCATAAAGATGTGTAGCTTGTAAGTATTCCAGTCTGTTGTAGTTTGGGATAACTACTGAACTAAGTACAACAGATGATGTTACTCTGTAATTTGTGTAATCTTCAGGACCTTCGCCCTAATTCCATTGGCTGAAATGAGAGGATATTTGTCCAATTCCATTTCCTGGTTTACTTGCTATTGTTGAGTCCCTTGTAACATCAAGTGGCTGAACTTAACCACACTTTCAGATGAATGTGTGTGTTCTATCCAGAAAAAAGTGTTAATGTTATAGATTAAGCCTACTGTAAGTAGTGCAGCTTAAAAAATAGAATTAACTTGACCTGTTTTTAAATGTTGTTGTCTGGGCCTGATTATTTTATCAGTTTTATCACTTAAAAGTTCAGTTTTGTCAAATATTTTGCTCAGAACCTTGGAAAATTTGGTGGTTTATTTTAAATTCGAAAGAAAAGATAAAGAATAGCTGTTACAAAATCAAAAAATAACAAAGAAACAATTTATCTTATTTTACAAAAGAAAAAGAATATTTTGAATTATCCCTTTTCCTTTGTGGTATTCGATTTAAAGGTGAAGAATATTTTTCACTAAGTGAAATACAAAAATGTAGGTATACATTTTCTCCTGGCTTGATGGCTTTTTCTTAAAAGTATGATCTGATGGCAGAATGCGAAAGTAATTAAATTGATGTACAAAATAGTAAGTCCTCCACTAGTTGAATTAATCAACAAATCATTTGAAGAAGGTTGTTTTCCAGAATCATTAAAATATGCGGAAATAAAACCACTTTTTAAGAAATGGTCAAGAGAAGATATGGGGAATTATCGTCCTATCTCCCTCCTTCCAGTGCTGTCAAAAATTTTGAGAAAGTAGCTGCTATACAAATCCAAAACTTTATTGTATCACAGGGGATTATTTTGTGCAATCAGTTTGGCTTCCAGCAGTGGAAAAATACAACACATGTCATAAATAATTTCATAGATAAAATTAGCACAGCTCTAGACAAAAAAAGTAAAGTAGCCGGTATTTTCTGTGACCTGACGAAGGCTTTCGATTCCGTAAATCATTCCTTGCTAATCCACAAACTAGAAAAATATGGGATTAAGGGTGCAGTACTTCAATGGCTTACTTCTTACTTATCTAATAGAAAACAAATAACAATCACCTCCTCAAATGGTGTAAACTACCATTCAAACTGGAAAACAATAACACAGGGTGTCTCGTAAGGTTCGATCCTCGGTCCAATTCTCTTTCTATTGTCTGTCAACGACTTACCGTTAAACATAAATTCACCATCCGTCCTGTTTGCTGATGACATATCTGTCTTGATAGAAAGCAAAGAAACAGAAACGATTCCTGCTAGTCACTGGTACATTAGACAGGCTAGAGTCATGGTTCCAGCTAAATGGTCTGAAGCTTAACATATGAAAAACAAACCTGATTGAATTCAGAACCAAACAGTCAAGAGACCAGGAAATTAGTATAAATCATAAAAGTGAAGAATTAACAGAAGTGCATTCTGCCAAATTTCTAGGTCTACACCTTGATAAGAATTTAAACTGAAACACACCTATTGAGTACCTGTGCAGCAATCTGGGTAGCTTTGCATATGCCATGCATATATTATCAAGTGCTACTAACATGTCCACTCGCAAAGTAGCATATCTAAGTTACTTTGAATCAGTGATAAGATATGGCATTATTTTCTGGGGGAGCTCCAATAATATATCTCGTGTACTGAAGCTCCAGAAGAAAATTATCAAAAATATGTGCACTGCACAGCAAAGAGAATCATATCGTCCATTATTACAGAAACTAAAACTTTTGATTGTCCCCCTCCCTATACATATACGAGCTAATGATATTTTTATGCAGCAAACCGGAATTGTTCATTAGAAACCAATTTGATCATCGATACAGTACAAGGAATAGAGATAATTTTATGCTTCCTGCCCATAGATTGAAATTATATGCTCAGTCCCCACAATATATGGGCATGAAAGTCTACAACAAACTTAAAGGCAAAAACATTCTAAACATGGTACTAGGGATACTAAAAAAGAACTTACATGAAATTCTTATACACAAATGTTATTACTCATTAGAAGAGTTCATGGAAGATGAACTGATAATTTGAGCAGAATCCAACCGCAAATTAGTATATGATGTGGGGGAAAAAAAATTGTCCATTATCAAGAAAGATATTTACTATGCTGGAAAATAAGAAAATATAGATACTGCTACATAGACTAAATATAGTTTAAAAAATTAATATTTGATTCTAGTTTGTAATTTTTGACACGTCTCCTGTACCATAATTACATGATTTGCAAGTGTATGTTTTGAGACTAATAAATCACAATTCACAATGATTGGAGAGAAGTGAAAGTTAAGAATGAAATTTGTCAATGTTGGCCATCATTCTAATCTTGTAGACATTATGAAGCACTTTACACACTTCCATAGAGAACATTTGTACTTCAATCCATGGTTTTGTGCTTTGTAAATCATACACTTTGTCATGCTTATCAAGTGTAACTTCAGTATGGACTCCCCTGCAGTATTATGCTACATGTAAAAAAATGTTTGTATGTTTAGGGGTAAGGGAGAGGGATTACACATGGGTTGGCTTGACGGCGTTATTTGCTCTCAAGATTTTGTGGAAGGACACAGTAATGTAAGCTGGAGAACATTAGATGTGTTGATGAGCCATGCAGTTTTCATGTAGCTCCAGTGCAGGAGCACAAATAAACCTTTTATGGATAATGAGAAGTTCCTGAAGGTGACAAATTCCACATTGCTTAATACCAAGGTTGAGTGCATGGGGCATGAGATCAGGGGGTCCCATTTGCATGAGTCTACTTGTGCATGGGTTACCAAGTCTGAGACAGTACATCCCGGAAGCGGTTACAAGACACCGTCATTCACGCACTTCCTATTGTAACATTAGCAGCTGAATCAGCGAGTGTTGTCACAGCCATGAGGGCATATTTTGATAGCAGTGGAGACCAAGCTGGGCTGCACTAGCTTTGCGGTGTCCTCAGTAGGTGTTGGCACCCTTTGAGGTGTGGCGATTGGTAGCTCTGAGTATGAGAAATCTAGAGTGCAGGTCAGCTAGCCTGAGGCTCAGGCTGTGTGGTGGGAAAAGTCTGGCCATTAACATGAGCCTAGAAGAGTATCCACCATGGCCGAATTGACTGAGCAGAGGAAGTACCAAATAAAAACTAAACCCAACTGTTGACAGATAAGCCACTAACATGGTTACAAAGTCAAAATTTTAAAGAGTGCATGGGTGTAGACGTGTCGTCACTTTAAAGTGCAGTTTCTAATTTATTTAATTTTAAATAATTTATTTATAAAACTACCTTCAAAAATTATCTCAGTAATACTGTAAGCAATCCTTACAAATATAGTGTTTATGGAGAGGTCTAAGTGAGTGCTATTGGATTGTTAAAGTCTATTATTTGTGACTATCATGTATTTTAAATTACAGATCAGAATGTATAATCCAAGCATAAAAGTTGAATTATCCCATGTATAAAATAGGAAATATTGAAAGTAGCAGCAGCATTAATAGAGAGATATTATTAGGGATGGATGGGGGTAATTGGTTTAGTTATATATTTTTACTGATAGCATAATGACACAAACTAGTGTCTGCTGTGACAAAAGCATTATTTGTGATCCAACCATTTGAGTTACATAAAAGCTGCAATCAGCACTAGAAAGCTGGTGAAAAATATGTACAAACTGAGATGTAATATACGTAATGAACACTAAGTTTATGGTTTTGAGTATGTTTTTGGAAGTTGGAAGTGTGCGAGTTTAACTCAGTGTCAGTGCGAGGGTATAAATAACAGTGACCATTTTCACTAAAGCTAATGATTCAAAGACCCCTCCCAACTGCACCAAGGTTCCTCATGTTTTCACGTACTGAAGACGCTCAGTCCTTCGCTACTTTAAATCTGTTTATTATTCAGAAAGGTGTTTATGCAAAAGCTGACACTCTGAATTGCTTTAGGAGACTACCTCTGATTCTCAAGCACAACAACTGCTTGCAGCTACACTCCTCCATGGCTATCCTGTTCGTGTCGAGGCCCATCGAACACTGAATTCTTCCCATGGTGTTATTTACACTAGGCTGCTTGATGGTCTGACCAAGGCAGAAATGTGAACATACCTCTCTGATCAGGGTGTCATTGCCAACCATTGGGTGATGAAAAAAGTAGGCGCCTCCTTTGTGCCCACATGCACTCTCTTTCTCACTTTTGATAGAGTGGTTCTTCCATCAAAGATCAACACAGGTTATGGAGTCATCAGTCAGGCCATATATTCCTAACCCAATGCGCTGCTACCAGTGTCATCATTACAGCCACACTTGAGAGCCCTGTCGACACCCAACAAATGTGTAACCTGTGGTAGGAATGCTCACGAGGGCGATTGTCCGCCTCCTTCTTCTCTCTGCATCAACTGCAGTGACGACCATGCTGCCTCCTCCTGCGATTGTCCTGTGTATCTTGATGAGCGGGCTATCCACGGGTGAAGGAAAAAGTGCCTTAACCGGTCGCTCGCAAATTGTTGGCTTGTCGAAACCCTGTGTTCTACCGTCAGGCACCCACAGTAGTGTTCTTGCTACATCTCGCTCCAGGAAGGACGTGGCCCCACAGACATGCGACTTCAAATTTAACACTGCTTTTGTGAAATCGCCGGATGTCA
The DNA here is from genome assembly GCF_023864345.2 of Schistocerca serialis cubense. Lineage (NCBI taxonomy): Eukaryota > Metazoa > Arthropoda > Insecta > Orthoptera > Acrididae > Schistocerca > Schistocerca serialis. The sequence goes on from NC_064642.1 coordinate 612,406,604, forward strand.
TAGTAGCGTCCTCATCCAGCTGTGCAACATGCCACCAAACTCTTGCCTCATGGGGTGAAGTCACCTCCTACACAACAGTAGGCCAGAAAGGAAAGGAGGAGTGCTCCCCTGAAGACTTCCTACGTCCTTCCAACCAACCAACACTTGAGTCTTCCTCTGCTAACTGGAGAGGCTCGAAGAAGTAAAACAAAGGCAAACGGTCTCCTTTGCCAACTCAAAGGTCCTCATAGGTGTCATCACATGACACCCTTATCCAGCCACCCTCTGTGTCATCAGTGCACACCACCAACCGTTTTTCTGCCCTGGACTCTGCAGGCCAACAGCAAAAGAATGCCAACACTCATGACTCTCCTCCAATGGAATGTTTGCGGCCTTTGATCCAACGGCTGCTCTTAGAATCGCAGCGTCCACTTGTTCTCTGCCTTCAGGAAACAAAATTGCGTCCTCACGACTGTTTTGATCTCTCTTTCCCGGTCCGTTTTGAACATCCCCCCCCCCCACCCCACGCCCCCCACCCCCACTTCGAGGTTGGCATTCCATCTGATGGGGGAGTTGCGCTCCTCATACAGGATGATATCATAGCCAACCCATCTCCCTGACTACCAGCCTTCAAGCTGCTTCAGTTTCCCTTTTCCTTCCTGACTTTACCTTTTCCCTTTGTACTGTTTACATCCTCCGTCATTAGATTTCAGCAGGGCAGAGTTCCTCCAGCTTATTGGGCAGGGCAGATATCCCACCCCTTTCTGCTGCTTGGTGACATTAATATGCACCATCACCTTTGTGGTTCTCCCAGAACCTGTCTGAGAGGTGCCCTCTTGGCTGACATCCTTAATCAACTTAATCACTTCTGCCTTAACACAGGAGCATACACTTTCCTTGCAGCCTCCACGCACACCTATTCCCATTTAGACCTATCCTTCTGCACTGCCCAGCTTGCCCATTGTCTCAAGTGGTCCATCCTCTCTAACACACACTCGAGCGATCATTTCGTGTGTGCTATCCATTTGTGGACTCTTACCTCACCTCTGTGCACACCCAAATGGCAGCTTACTAAGGTGGACTGGAGGCTTTACTCCCTTGCAGCTTCAGTGATCAACATTTCCTCAGTTGTGATGACCAGGTAGAATATCTTACAGACATTAGCCTTACTGCCGCAGAACATTCCGTTCCTCCCGTTCCCTTGGTGGACTGACACGTGCCACAATCCAGTTCGTGCATGGGGACGTACTCTCCGTATTTTTAACCAACATCCTACGATGACAGACTGCATTCGTTATAAACAGACGCGTGCACAGTGTCGTCGCATTCTTCGGGATAGGAAAAAAGCTAGCTGGATTTTATTCACTAGTTCTTTTATCATGTGGGCCAACCTCCAACGACTCTCTGTGACCAAGATCCGTTTCCCAATTTTCAGGCTGACAGTAGCAGATGTTGTCATTGTGGACCCTGTTGCTATATCCAACACCTTAGGCCTCCATTTTGCAGAGATTTTGAGGTCCTTCCAGTGTCACCCTGCCTTTCTCCATTGGAAACAAGCGGAGGAGGCTCAGCTATATCCTTCTCTGCTCAGAATCTTAAGTGCTACAATGCCGCCTTTACTATGAGGAAGCTAGAGCGTGCTCTCACTTCATCCAGCTCCTTTGCCCCAGCGTGACACTGTTAACATTCACATGTTGCAGCACCTTTCTCCTGCAGGCAAAGCCTTTCTGTTTAATATGTATAACCGCATTTGGGCAGAGGGCATATCTCCCAGACACTGGTGTGAAGCCACTGTCATACCCATACCTAAGCCTGCTAAGGACAAACACCTTCCTTCTAGCTACTGCCCCGTTTCTCTCATCAGCTATGTTTGTAAGGTGATCGAATGTATGATTTATGCCTGGCTTGTATGGTGACTAGTCTGGCAATTTACTAACCACTGCGCAGTGTAGATATCGAGCGCAGCATTCTGCAGTTGACCGCTCATCACTTTGTCCACCCATGTCGTGAATGGCTTTCTGTAGTAATCCCAGACTGTGGCTGTGTTTTCGATTTGGAGGAAGCCTACGACACTTGCCGAAAGACTGGTATCCTCTGTACTTCCTACGGGTGGAGCTTCCATGGCCGCCCACCCCATTTCCTTCAGGCATTTTTAAAAGACCGAGTTTTCAAGGTCCGTGTGGGTCCTGCCATGTAGGACACCTATATCCATGAAAACTGTGTGCCTCTGGGTTCTGTCCTGAGCGTTGTCCTCTTTGCTATCGCAATTAACCCTGTAATGGCCTGTCTCCTGCTGGGCATCTCTGGCTCCCTCTTCGTTGACGATTTTGCTAACTATTGTTGTTCTCCATGGACTTTTCTCATTGAGCGGCATCTTAAGTGATGTCTTGATCATCTTTACTCATGGTGCATCAACAATGGCTTTCATTTTTCCGCTGACAAATCCGTTTGTATGAATTTCTGGCAGGCAATTGGTTTCTTCCACCATCTTTATATCATGGGCCTGCTGCTCTTCCATTCATTGAGACTATGAAGTTCCTGGGGCTCATGCTCGATAGGAAATACTCCTGATCCTCCCATGTATCTTAACCTGGCAGCCTGCTGTATGCAGTCCCTCAATGCCCTATGTGTCTTCAATGGTACTTCCTGGGGTGCAGATCGAACCACCCTCTTCCGATGGTACTGGTCCCTTATCCATTCAAAACTAGAGTATGGGTGTTTTGTTTATGCATCTGTGTAGCATGTCTGTCCCTCTTATGCTGTCCCAATGCTATCCACCGTCATGACATCCGTTTGACCACTGGCATCTTCTACACTATCCTGAACTAAGCTGCCAGCCAGAAGCTGCCGAACTACCACTGTCCTAACGCTGTGACTTTCTCCTTAGCAGATGTGCACGTATGCCATGCATGGCCACCCATCCTACGCCTCCTCCTTCGATGACTTCGTTGATTGCCAGTACTGCGGCACATCCCTCTTCTCTGCTACCACCTGGAGTTCGTTTTTGGCTCTTGCTCTGGCAGCTTAACTTCATACTACCCGCCACTTTTCTGAAAGGTGCGAACTCTTCACCACCTTGGCTTCATGTAATGGCCCGTGTTCACCTTTGCCTTCATTCACTTCCTAAGAAATATACTCCAGTCTTGCTTTTGCGGCTTATGTTTCACTACCTTCCCACGGAATTTCGTATGTACACTGATGACTCTCGAACTGACCATGGTGGTGGGTGTGCCTTTGTCATTGGCACCAATGTTTTTCAGTATTGCTTCCAGATTACAGCTAAAAAATTACAGCACAGCTCTTTGCCCTGTATCAGGCCACACAGTTAGATTCAGCGACACAGGCTTTTCAATTGTGTTATCTGCTCCGACTCTCTGTGCCCTTCAAATGTGTGTGCTGCTCATTGTCCATCCCTTAGTGCAACAGGTACAGGAAAGCTGTCACTTGCTTGCTAATGATGGAATCACTGTGGTGTTCATGGGGATTCCCAGTCATGTTGGTCCGACAGGAAATGAGGCTGCTGCCAAGGCTGCAGTCCTTGTACTTCAGCTCGCTAGTTCTTATATTCCCTCTGATGATCTCTGCGTTCCCTTCATGAGAACAAGCTCCAGGTTATTAAGCCTCTCTTAACTGTGTGGATGACCTAGTCCTGTTCCTCTCGCTGCAAGGAGATCATTTTAACTAGGTAGTGTATTGTGCACTGTCTCTTTAGTCATCATTATTTGTTAAATGGTGCTCCCTCATCACCTTGTGCACATTGTGCCCAACTTTTGACTGTCCTCCATTTCCTGACGGAATGCCTTTTTTTAACCGCTTATGTTCCCATTTGTGTGGTCCATCTGAGTTATCGGCAGGATGGGCAGGCTGTCGGCTGAGTTTTACTTTTTATCTGTCACAGCAATATGGCGAAAGCCATTTAATTTTTAGTTCTGGACCTCTGTTTCTCTATGGCATAGTTTATAGATCTTTCTCCATGTCCGTGTTTTTAGCTGTCTTCTTTTCCGTTGATTGGGATTGATGTGTAGTTGTTTTTAACTCCTCTCTTTGTCTCTGTGTTCTACACTTTTGACATGGGCATGTATGACCCTAGTTGTTTTTGAGCCATAAAACAAAACAAAACCATGAAATAAACTAACACTTGCGTCAAGTTACAGGTCTCTAGTTGCGAAAGTATCGCTTGAAAGTATCATGAAATTATCTTAAGTACCCATGCGCTGCTCACACTCTGGATTGCCACCGTGAAACTAAGTTCAACACTTGCTGGAAACTTCCCAGACTCACCAAACCAATGTTCAGAGGAACAGACTCGTGGAGACCAGACCAGACCATGTTAGTCATGTACATAACTTGTTATGAAATTATGTTAAAATGACTATATTGGGAAATACATTGTTTATCTTACAACCAAATGTATTAAAACAAATCCCCAGTTGTTTGTTAAGGAAAAAAATGTAGTGAGTAATTGCAGTTGACGTCTCTTTCATTGTAATAATAGAAAACGTGTGTGTGTGTGGTTGCATACTTTTCTAACAGTTGCAAAGGATGCCTGGATAAGTTACTGCAGTTTCTTGCAATTGTTGCTAGGTTCAGTCCAAATAGTCAGTCGGTATATATGAATGTTTGTTAAATAAAATTCTGTGCATTTTGTGGTATCTTTTACACTCGAGATTTTTGTTCAGTAGGAGGAGAGGTCATGGGCGAACATATATAAAACAGCCATTGTTAATTAAGCCAAGAGAAAACTGGTTGCCTATTACTAAAACAGGTAAGAACATTATATACCACATATTTTTATAGATACTCAGTTAGTGACTGTAAAATGTTGTTGTACAACTCTGAGATGTTTTATACTGGGTTGGCAAAATGTAATGGACCACATCTGTGTCAGATGTTTGATTTAATAGTTTTAAATAATTGTACTAATTGTGGACAACATTCCTCAGATTATGTATTATTTAGTGTGGTTTATCTGGCATTATTTTTATTAATTCCATAATTGATTGATCACGAAACATGTAGTTGAATGTTGTGACAGTTTTGACGATTTTAAAACAGTGAGTTCAAGCAGTGGTATAATTACAGGCAAACAATTTCGTATTTTGTTAGTGTCCATTATATTTAGCATTTAAGTAATAATGCAACTACACAAATACCAAAGGTGACAAAGCCAACACAAGATCAAATAGGTGATCAGAAAGAGATGCATAAACTAATCATGAAATCAACTGAGAAGCGTTCAGTGATGGATGACACCTTGGAAAAGGAAATGCAGGAACTAAATTCGAAATGGATAAGCAGGTGGAGCATGGAAGAGAGATTTGAAGCAATGAACTAGAAAACTAAAGAAATCTCAGAGAAACAAGAACATGTGCTTCAAAAATATCGGCACTGAAATAGGCAACATGTTATGAGCCATGATAGCTTTTAATCGGCAAGATAGCTGGCAAGGAAATTTGAAACAGGGGTGTAAGTCACCTGCAGTATGAATTGGTTGAAGAAAGCTGTCCCAAAAAGCATTGCAGATTGTGCGTATGCAGCATATAAACAAAAATTTCCAGATGGCCCACTAATTGGCAAGAGATTTCAAATCAGTTCATTAATGGAGCAAGCAGTGGGGTACCAGTAACAGGACAAGGTATTTGGCTGTGATTAAATTGTGACTGATATGCTGAAAGTTGGAAGCAGCAGTGGTCTATCTCTTAGACCTGCATAAGAATGTTCAGATCATAGTGAGGTGGCCTGACGAGTGGTGTGGATCAGGCTTTGCACCCAGCTGCTTTTTTTAAAAAAAAAAAAATCCATGTGCTCATCCACAGGCTACAGCAGTTGCAGAATTGTTTCACTGATCTGACATGTCAGCAAAAGTATTGCTTCAGTGAGTGGCTAAAAGATATTCAGATGCTGTAAAAATAAAGTAGGTTTGCGCCAAGGCAGAATACCAAAGAATAGATTCTCAGCATCCGGAAAATTTTGAAGAATGGCAGAGTGTTAAGATATTCAAACTTATCTTCACTTTGTGTACTATAAGCAAGCTTTTGAAGCAGTGGAAGAAGAATGCCTGTGGATCATATTGTGGGTGATGAGTTACAAAACATATGATGAAACTCATTAAGGACCCCTTCTGAACTAGGATCTTGGGTCTGTGACAGCCATTCCAGTGTGTCAAAGATGTACCACCTCTGAACACACCATCAGGCATGTTGGGCAGGTATAAAAGATTGAGTACGAATTGTTGCCTTTAAATCGGCAATGACTCGGTACTATGTATATTTCAGATCTGATTCCACCAAAAAAGGTCGTTGGGTGGACATCATCAGCTGTCTGGTGACATTGTGAATTGTAACTGTAATACTGCAACAAGATAGAAATTTACTTCTATTAATGTTGACATAACAACTTATTCTTGGCCACTTGGACATTGAAATCAGCAATCAGATGGTGGTATGAGTACTTGCCTCTTAGCTTCTCATTGCCTTTATGAGTATTAGATGCATTTGAAGATTGTACTGCTCATTAACATAGGCTAATAATCCATTTAGATAACTCTGTATTTTTGTAGTCTGACCTTGGCATCGTCACCATGTGTGTTAGGAAACAAACCGATTATCTGTGTTTGTTTACGAAGCTGACATTTCCTAACAATAAGAGAAATTACAATGCCTGCTGTGTCTCTGAACCAACCACCTAAAGAATACCAAAATTGCTATAAAAGCTTATTTAATTATAATTAACATTTGAACAGAAGCCAGTTCCATTGCCAAATCTTGGCTCTATAATGACTCTACTGACAATGAACCATTCATAAACAACACTCTGTTAAAGAGAAAAGAAAAGAAAATTAACACCATTCTTTAAGGAAGAAATTGATCATTCCAATGACCCAGGTCATACAAAATCCCGTACTAGACTCACCCTATGTTTACATTATACAAACGTACGTAAATGTACAAATAAATAATTATAATCAAACGAATGCAGGTCCCACTCTATGCCCCACTTCCTGAAAATTAACTTACCATAAAAGAAAACAGAGCAATGAAGACACACAAAATCAATCTTAAAAATATATATCTGCCAATGCAGAACTCTGCTTGCAAACCAAATTGTAGAAAACTGTCGTCTTCAGTCCTTTCTGTAACGTTAATTTTGTTACTCACAGTCTTTCCATCATATTTACACTGGAATCATCATGATTCAGTTCATTCACCCATCAGTTGCCATTGCTCCCTTAGTCATTTAATCAGCATAGCTATGTAATGTTTTGTGTAAAAATAGGCCTGGAAACGACTACTTTCTGGTCAAGAATATCTTGAAAAAATGTTTGTGTGCGCTGCCTGCTGTGCGGTTGCAGCTACAATAGAACTTCTCATTGCAGGAATCACATTCATTAGCAATAAACATTTACCCTTCAGCCACCAGTTCCTATTATGTGATTTGTTACTATAGCTTCCATGTAGACGACTTAATGTTTAACAAGTCAGCACACACATTGTCCAACTTCTTACATATTAGGTTGGTATATAAGTTTGTAGCATTTTGTTTTGTCTGTTGGTGTTCCGGTTGCTGTGGATTTATCTGTCTATTGTCATTTTTTGTTTATAGTTCACTGTTGCTATTTGAGTTTACATATTGTCATTTTGTAATTTGGAGATAATGTGTGAAGCTGTGGACACTAGAAAATGGAGTGCCAAATAGAGATATCGGAACATTTCCAACCTATTATTCTGTTTAAGTTCAGCAGAGGGGTGACAGCAATAGCGTCACCCAGCAACATTTGTACTGTGTATGGAGATAATGCCATTGAACAGAGCACTGCAAGAAAGTTGTTTTCTTGTTTTATGGAGGATTATTTTGACATTAGTGACACTGTACATTCAGGAAGACTTTTGGGGTTTGATGAAGATCATTTAAATGAATTAATCACAGTGATCCACGTCACTGTACTCAGGAACTGGCAAATGTGATCATTTCACCATAACGCGACATTTGTATGCAATGGGGAAGGTTCTGAAATTGGGTCTAAGGGTACCACATGCCCCAATCCAAAACCACAAAAGTTAGTGGATGGTTATATCTACGTCTGTGTGTTTCTCATCAATTGGCATGTGAACAATGCTGACCTTTCCTACCATGCATGATTACTGGTGACAAGAAATGGTATCTTTATACTGTTGTTGTTGTGTTGGTGGTGGTGGTGGTGGTGGTGGTGGTGGTCAGTCCTGAGACTGGTTTGATGCAGCTCTCCATGCTACTCCATCCTGTGCAAGCTTCTTCATCTCTCAGTACATACTGCAGCCTACATCCTTCTGAATCTGCTTAGTGTATTCATCTCTTGGTCTTCCTCTACAATTTTTTACGCTCCATGCTGCCCTCCAATACTAAATTGGTGATCCCTTGATGCCTCAGAACACGTCCTGCCAACCGATCCCTTCTTCTAGTCAAGTTGTGCCACAAGTTCCTCTTCTCCCCAATCCTATTCAGTACCTCTTCGTTAGTTATGTGATCTACCCATCTAATCTTCATCATTCTTCTGTAGCACCACATTTCGAAAGCTTCTATTCTCTTCTTGTCTAAACTATGTATCGTCCATATTTCACTTCCATACATGGCTACACTCCATACAAATACTTTCAGAAACGACTTTCTGACACTTAAATCTATACTCGATGTTAACAAATTTCTCTTCTTCAGAAATGCTTTCCTTGCCATTGCCAGTCTACATTTTATATCCTCTCTACTTTGACCGTCATCAGTTATTTTGCTCCCCAAATAGCAAAACTCCTTTACTACTTTGTCTTATTTCCTAATCTAATTCCCTCGGCATCACCCAACTTAATTCGACTACATTCCATTATTCTCGTTTTGCTTTTGTTGATGTTCATCTTATATCCTCCTTTCAAGACACTGTCCATTCCGTTCAACTGCTCTTCCAAGTCCTTCGGTGTCTCTGACAAAACTACAATGTCATCGGCGAACCTCAAAGTTTTTATTTCTTCTCCATGGATTTTAATACCTACTCCAAATTTTTCTTTTGTTTCCTTTACTGCTTGTTGACCATGGTACAACCAATTCTTGTGACACTGCACAAGCACCAACATTACCTGGGGCATGTTCTGCATGGTGTTCTACAGCAACAGCAACCTCATCGGTAACTTCCATTGGAATAGAACACTTTCTTCTCCGAGGTGCCACACAAAGTTTTCCTGCATTTTTGAATTTCATTATCTTCTTTAAATGATTTAATGACATCAAGCATCTCCTCAGACCTTCCAGTGGGCAATACTCTCTCAATGCAGTACTGTAGTTGCCACCATTCACATGAAATAGTTTCATTAACATCAGATAGTCTCACTTTTCAGTGACCACACTGTTCACTCATCTAATGGCTTGTCAAATGATGGTGTGGATGTCATACTGTCATACAAATAGTGTACAGCAACAAATTTGCACCTGGTGGCCATGATTGGAACTATTTTTTCCAGAGTAAATAGGTTCCGCATTAATGCATTAGCATATCTACCAAGTGGACATCCATGAGTAACTGCACTTTAATTATAACCAAATGGTACAAGTATAATTAACAGTACAGCTTACATTCAGTTTCCTTCCTGGTATGATAACTACTGTTTAATTCAAATAACCACATTCTGCAGCTACCATCTGAAATTACTAGTGAGGATTTGGGTGAGCGGAAGGTACCAGGCCTCAAAAAACTTTAACTAAATAAAATTTCACAACCCTTCATTTCAATTTTTAATTTAACAAACATCACAATTAATAGTGAAGATTGTTAAACTCAAATCATTTACACGAGTTGAACCAATATGACCATGCTGTCTTGAAAACTTTAAGTCAATAAGCGGAAGAAATGGTTCAAATGGCTCTGAGCACTATGGGACTTAACTTCTGAGGTCATCAGTTCCCTAGAACTACTTAAAACTAACTAACCTAAGGACATCACACACATCCATGCCCGAGGCAGGATTCGAACCTGCGACCGTAGGGTCGCGCGGTTCCAGACTGTAGCACCTAGAACCGCTCGGCCACCCCGACCGGCAATAATAAGTGAAAGAGAAAATATGTTAATTTGAATTCTTGCACAGTGTTGAATTTAACAATTATAAAAGACTTTCATCACAGCAGTTCGGAAGCCAGTTCAGGCTTGACCTCCGCTTTTGGGCACAGCTGTTGAGATGGTTATATACAGGGTGATTCAAAAAGAATACCACAACTTTAGGAATTTAAAACTCTGCAACGACAAAAGGCAGAGCTAAGCACTATCTGTCGGCGAATTAAGGGAGCTATAAAGTTTCATTTAGTTGTACATTTGTTCGCTTGAGGTGCTGTTGACTAGGCATCAGCGTCAGTTGATGCTAAGATGGCGACCGCTCAACAGAAAGCTTTTTGTGTTATTGAGTACGGCTGAAGTGAATCGACGACAGTTGTTCAGCGTGCATTTCGAACGAAGTATGGTGTTAAACCTCCTGATAGGTGGTGTATTAAACGTTGGTATGAACAGTTTACAGAGAATGGGTGTTTGTGCAAAGGGAAAAGTTCTGGACGGCCGAGAACGAGTGATGAAAATGTAGCACGCATCCAGCAAGCATTTGTTCGCAGCCCAGGAAAATCGACTCGCAGAGCTAGCAGAGAGCTGCAAATTCCACAATCAACTGTTTGGAGAGTCCTACGAAAAAGGTTAGTTATGAAACCTTATCGTCTGAAATTGGTTCAAGCACTGTCTGCAGCTGATAAGATTAAAAGAATCGATTTCTGTGATTTTATCCTTGCTCAAATGGAAACAGATGAATCTTTCGTTTCAAAGATTGTGTTTAGTGATGAAGCAACTTTCCACACTAACGGGAAAGTCAACCGTCACAATGTCTGTATATGGGGCACTGAGAGTCCGCGGTAAACAACTCAGTATGAACGTGACTCGCCTAAGGTGAACGTTTTCTGTGCCATTTCAGCCAATAAAGTTTTTGGTCCCTTTTTCTTTGGAGGTGCTACTGTAACTGGACTACAGTATCTGGAGATGTTAGAGAATTGGCTGTTCCCTCAACTCGAACAAGAAGCACAACAATTCATATTTCAGCAGGATGGAGCGCCACCACATTGGCACTTATCTGTCCGTAACTACCTGAACGTCAACTACCCGAGGCGATGGATCGGCCGCCAGGCAGCCCGTGACAGAGCACTTCATCACTGGCCTCCAAGAAGCCCTGATCTTACCCCCTGCGATTTTTTCTTATGGGGGTATGTTAAGGATATGGTGTTTCGGCCACCTCTCCCAGCCACCATTGATGATTTGAAACGAGAAATAACAGCAGCTATCCAAACTGTTACGCTTGATATGCTACAGAGAGTGTGGAACGAGCTGGAGTATCGGGTTGATATTGCTCGTGTGTCTGGAGGGGGCCATATTGAACATCTCTGAACTTGTTTTTGAGTGAAAAAAAACCTTTTTAAATACTCTTTGTAATGATGTATAACAGAAGGTTATATTATGTTTCTTTCATTAAATACACATTTTTAAAGTTGTGGTATTCTTTTTGAATCACCCTGTACTGTTCGATAATCTAACAAGAACAGAGAAAAGTTTGCATTGTAAAATGGTCACAGATGCAACATATTAATGTAAGTAGACATGGAGAAGAAGCAATACTGAGACTAAATTAATCATTTGAAAATGGAGTGATCACCCAAGCAAAAAAGTGATTTCATTTTAAAGTATAACTTCTAATCAGTATGCAACTAACCCAGAGCCTTTAAACCAGTGGTTCCCAACTGATCTTAAACTATTAACCCTGAGTGCAATCAGGCATTAGGTAATGCCCCTGGCCCTCCTCCCTCCACCGCCATCTGTCCCACCCCTCTATCCCCACCCCCTCCCACCTGCCCCTCCTTATCATCAACTTTAGTGCCTGACTAAATAGTAGGACATTTCTTAGGACATTTTTATTTTTTAAATGATGTATGATGTTTAGTTTGTATATGTCAGAATGAATGACGAAGGAATTCATGGTGCATCACAAGAGCTACCCACAACTTCTTCTCAGAAAAGAAAGCTAACTATCCACAGTGAGGGTACACAATTATTACAAAAAATGCTTCCCCTGCGTGACTCCTCTCCATTGTAGCACTTGTTAAACTCAAATCATTTACACAAGTTGAACCAATATGACCTGCACACTGCAACACCATTTAAAATCAAACAAGTTCAGACGTGCGCACTGTAAACTTCATTGCTGCACTCCTTACTTCTGAACTGGCAGAAATTGGAAGACTACAGGTTGTTAATGCTTTGTGTCTAACCTCTCAAATAACAACAACAACAATAATAATAATAATAATAATAATAATAATAAAGCTGTGTACAGTACTATAGCAGCCCTTATGTAGTTACTGCTGTGTCAAGCTGTCAATTAATAAATGTATCTGAAACAATTTCTGGACTACTGCAGGTACTATCTACAACTTGGAGATGATGTTTCTTGAGATATTTAGCATTTATTACATATATGTCTCACTTTTATCATCAGTGATGTACGGGACAAAGCACAAAATGTATGTGCAGTAGGTGGACTATGTGAGGAGCCTGTAACCTCGAATGCATTAATGTTACTAATTGAGAAAAAGTGATTATTGGTAACTTATCTAATCAATATTGAAGTCTTACAAAGTTGTGATTAATAGCAATGATCTTTTGAAAATAATTTAGTTTCGTGACTGAAATAGAATCAAATCTTTAGTTTTTACCCCTCAGGGGGTAATTAACCCCAGGATGGGAACCACTGCTTTAAGCCAATAGCTCAAAACATTAAAGTACTCAAACCATATCTAGCTCTGTAGCAGAAATGTCAAATGCTTTCATAATAGGACCAGAAAAACATTAACTGATCAGCTAAAGCACATAATTTAGTGTACATAACTGTTTTATAAATCTTCATCTTCCATTAGCACATCATGGAGTGCAACAGGCATGGTTAATGCTAGTGACTGTGCAATACACTGTTTACATAAAATCACTTATCGCTTGCAAAAAAATACCATGGTAATATAACTGATCACTAAAAAAATTTAAAAAAACTTACATCAATTTTATGTAGTAGAATCTGGGTCGGTTAAAGAATTAACGTTAGTTATACTATTAATACGCTGCTGAATCAAACATACAGGATGCGCATCTTAATGAGTGCAGCCAAGTGACTTCTCCAACATGCTGAAATTAGTTCCAAAATCGGTCCCAGTCATAAATATCCAACATGCTTCAGATTGTAAATGGCACCAAATCACTACACAGAGCCAGCCAGGTGCAACCTGCACTGATGTTAACTTGTTCAGTCTACTAGACCTCAGTGATATTACATAAATCATCTAATGATGCTAGATACATGAATCCATACTGTAGTTAGAACAGATTAATCTACTGAAGTTAGTAGTCTGCAGAACTTGACCACCACATCTGACAGGCATGTGGCAACTCAAATCAAAATCATCACTATGGAATTTGTAGAAGTGAGATTCAACTGTGCCACTGCTAAGCACATGCTGTCACTTATAATATCAATCTTAAATCACTGGGGCTTAGGTATCTGACTGCTGGCTGAGGTATCTGACTGACTGCTGGCTGAGACTGCAACAGAGCTCTTAGCCACAGGCAACGTGGAATCATAAAATCTTCATAGAGCTCCTGCCACGCCACGTATGCAGTAACTGTGCAATGCATGTTGGCCTGCGATAACATGAAGAGATGATCATAATTGATATGTTGCACTCGAGACAGTGCCAAACTAAAATTATCACAAACATTTCTTATCTGTTAATTACGATGAACTTTGTGCCACTTGGAGAATTTCAGTATAATACTTTCCAGCTTTTCTACATCATGCTGTATCTTATCACCCCCCAGGGACTGACAGCTGTATTATGTTGTCTGCCACTGAAGATATTTGATGATCAGAGTGGATTTCAAGATCTCTAAATGTATAGTCTGAGTCTTGTTTCATGCTAAGAAACATTTGGTTTATAATAGAGAACTTGCTGAAAGCTAGCAAACATTTGGTTCACAGTTGAAAATTTATTGTCTGAGTCTTGCTTAATGCTAATAGACATTTGATTTATTCCTTGCAAGACTGACTGCAAACCTGTCCCCTTGTTGGATTTACTTGCACTACCCCACATTGACAATCGTTCCTGCTTGTATTTAAATTCCAGCTGAGCACTACTCTCTAATGTCCTTGTCACTAGTTCATAACTATTGATTGGCACAATCTGAGGATACTCTGCAGTGTTAGATAACAATTCAGTTTTCGAAAATTTTTGCTTTCTATCCTGGGAAGGTCCATCCTTTCTAGATACGCAATAGGCTCAAAAGTATACAAAATTTTTTTTTTCTGTAATCCATTTTTCACTGCCCATTTTTACTCATTCCTCTTCCAGTCCAGTACCTATTACCTTTTGTTGTATCTTTCATGGTGCACACAGTCAGGTTGAATACAGCTGAGATGCTATATTCACTGTTCACGGACCGGTGCTTTGCTTTTGTTGCTTAAATGCTAGTCTCAAAAATGGTGCTCTCGCTCACAAATACAGTATTACACATTATAAAAAGTTGGTAATCTAGCACACTTACTACCACCGAGTCATCAGTCTCACCGTGGCTGGTAGTTCAAATACTCACTTCTTAGCAACTCGTTACCTTTATCATTATCAATGTTAAATATATTCCAAGATCCTGCTGATGATTAAAGTAGGCTAATATTCAATTTGGAAAACATTGTATTTTCACATGTCTTCCTAGCTCCACTACAGTTCTAATACACAACATCAGAAGTAGATACTGTATCTTAAGTAGCTTTAAATAGTTTTGTCTCATTAAGTTTGTGTAAGATTTGAAGTTCTGAAGTTCTGCTGTTAAAAGAGGGGCTTCATTAGTTCTACACAATAGTACTCACAATCTGATAAAAAACTACACATATATTTACAAAATTATATAGACGGTGTGGTAAACTAAGAGTTACATTTTAGATAAGTTATATCGAAATAATATGTGAAGCTCAGATAGCAACTGCTCAGTATGAGTAATTTGCTAATGGTAATTAGAGTTGCATAGGCAGAACATGATAGATGTTACAATTCCTGTGTACATTTACATGTTCCTTTGTATCTAATAAATTTGAAGTATGATTATTCAGATTTATTGTTAATATCAATGCAGTTTTGTTTAGAATTCCTCTCCAAACATTGGTTGTATATTTGAGAGATCTAAGAAATTCTGAAAAGAATACTGTAAGGTGAAGTTTGATTATGGGAACAATTTCTTGAGCACAAATTTCCTTAAGTCCCATCGCACTATTCAGGAAATGTAATTTCCAGAGAAAATGATCCGGAACTTGGGGTAACATGATCACTTAATTTTTGCATACTTAATTTCCATTTTACAAAAATCAAATCATTGCAGCTATGGTTAGGGCTCTCTCTCTCTCTCTCTCTCTCTCTCTCTCTCAAGCTCAAGTTGCAATGCAGTTTATGACAATTTCAATCTTACATTAGTAGGGTATCATATATTGTGTTATGCACAAATTTGCTTGTCAAGAAATTGTGTGTGAAAAATGTATTATTAGCCATAGTTCCATTCCC
This sequence comes from Schistocerca serialis cubense, assembly GCF_023864345.2. Lineage (NCBI taxonomy): Eukaryota > Metazoa > Arthropoda > Insecta > Orthoptera > Acrididae > Schistocerca > Schistocerca serialis. Next base: position 612,422,222 of record NC_064642.1, read on the forward strand.
TCAACATACTTCTGCCACAGTGACAAGATTTATTGATGGACACCGACACGTGTGAGGTTTTGGGGACATGTTATAAGGTTGGCACAGCTGATAAAGGTGCATGAAAATGTATTGCAACACAATGTCCAACTTGTTATTTGTCAGGTTTATAGTTTCACTGAATGGAGTATGGGGATGAGTACTGGTGTAGTTTAGCATTGTTTATGCTTTCATGGATGAAATCCAGTGAGAGGGTGGGATCTGGATCTGGCACATAATCTATCCCTCTTGAAGAACACTAGATTGTTGTCCAGCTTAACACCCCATCTGACTGACAGGTCACACTCAGCAGCTTCCTCATTCTTCCAGATCCTCAATACCTCCTCCCCCATTTGTTCTGTTCACATTATTCATAACAATCATCAGCAATATGTCCACTATAATAGCTCCTATCATGTCAAAAAGTCTGTGAACTCACTTGGTCTCCTGCAGACACTATTTTTGTATCAATATGCAGTCCACCTCGTACAGTGATTATCTTACTCATTACTTTTTAGACTGAAACTACCCTCTCAACCTTTTTCATAAACAGATTTGTGCCCTGTATCCAAACACTCCTTACAGTCCTCTTGCATCTGCTGGCCAGTGTCAATCAAAGACCCAGGCAAGACTTATATTCATTTTGCCTCCAGTCATTCCATACCATATTCCCTCCCCCTTCACCTCCCCTTCCCCTTCCCCCTCACCTCCCCCCCCCCCCCATGTGTGTGTGTACACACACACACACACACACACACACACACACACACACCAGCCTTTCATTACTACTCCACCCTTACTCCACTTACTGGAACCTTCTTCTCTTATTCTGGATCTTTGTCTAGTTGAAATTGCTTGCACTTATTTGTTCCACCTCAGAATGACCTTCCCTAACATGCTAACCACAGAATCTGCTAACATTAAATAATTTAAAGTTTATGATTCTGCTTTCTTTTTTTCCAGGTATATCAATGCGTGTGGTTTCTTCTCCAACATTTGCGTATGAACATAATGCAAATTATCGGCAGGTGCAGAAGAAGTTCCTGGAAGCTGTTGATAGCCTGAATCCAGATAACATTGTGGTAATGAATCTCTCTCTCTCTCTCTCTCTCTCTCGCCCCTTCTCTCTATCTTGCCCCCTATCTCTCTCTTTCTTGCCCCCCTATCTCCCCCCTCTCTCTTTCTTGCCCCCTATCTCTCTCTTTCTTGCCCCCCTATCTCCCCCCTCTCTCTCTCTTTCTTGCCCCCCTATCTCCCCCCTCTCTCTTTCTTGCCCCCCTCTCTCTTTCTTGCCCCCCTCTCTCTTTCTTGCCCCCCTCTCTCTTTCTTGCCCCCCTCTCTCTTTCTTGCCCCCCCTCTCTCTTTCTTGCCCCCCCTCTCTCTCTTGCCCCCCTCTCTCTCTTGCCCCCCCTCTCTCTCTTGCCCCCCCTCTCTCTCTTGCCCCCCCTCTCTCTCTTGCCCCCCCTCTCTCTCTTGCCCCCCTCTCTCTCTTGCCCCCCCTCTAGCTCTTGCCCCCCCTCTCTCTCTTGCCCCCCCTCTCTCTCTTGCCCCCCCTCTCTCTCTTGCCCCCCTCTCTCTCTTGCCCCCCTCTCTCTCTTGCCCCCCTCTCTCTCTTGCCCCCCTCTCTCTCTTGCCCCCCTCTCTCTCTTGCCACCCCTCTCGCTCTTGCCCCCCCTCTCGCTCTTGCCCCCCCTCTCTCTCTTGCCCCCCCTCTCTCTCTTGCCCCCCCTCTCTCTCTTGCCCCCCCTCTCTCTCTTGCCCCCCCTCTCTCTCTTGCCCCCCTCTCTCTCTTGCCCCCCTCTCTCTCTTGCCCCCCTCTCTCTCTTGCCCCCCCTCTCTCTCTTGCCCCCCCTCTCTCTCTTGCCCCCCCTCTCTCTCTTGCCCCCCCTCTCTCTCTTGCCCCCCCTCTCGCTCTTGCCCCCCCTCTCGCTCTTGCCCCCCCCCTCTCTCTTGCCCCCCCTCTCTCTTGCCCCCCCCTCTCTCTTGCCCCCCCCCTCTCTCTTGCCCCCCTCTCTCTCTTGCCCCCCTCTCTCTCTTGCCCCCCTCTCTCTCTTGCCCCCCTCTCTCTCTTGCCCCCCTCTCTCTCTTGCCCCCCTCTCTCTCTTGCCCCCCCTCTCTCTCTTGCCCCCCTCTCTCTCTTGCCCCCCTCTCTCTCTTGCCCCCCTCTCTCTCTTGCCCCCCTCTCTCTCTTGCCCCCCTCTCTCTCTTGCCCCCCCTCTCTCTCTTGCCCCCCCTCTCTCTCTTGCCCCCCCTCTCTCTCTTGCCCCCCCTCTCTCTCTTGCCCCCCCTCTCTCTCTTGCCCCCCCTCTCTCTCTTGCCCCCCCTCTCTCTCTTGCCCCCCCTCTCTCTCTTGCCCCCCCTCTCTCTCTTGCCCCCCCTCTCTCTCTTGCCCCCCCTCTCTCTCTTGCCCCCCTCTCTCTCTTGCCCCCCTCTCTCTCTTGCCCCCCCTCTCTCTCTTGCCCCCCCTCTCTCTCTTGCCCCCCCTCTCTCTCTTGCCCCCCCTCTCTCTCTTGCCCCCCCTCTCTCTCTTGCCCCCCCTCTCTCTCTCTTGCCCCCCCTCTCTCTCTCTTGCCCCCCCTCTCTCTCTCTTGCCCCCCTCTCTCTCTCTTGCCCCCCCTCTCTCTCTCTTGCCCCCTCTCTCTCTCTTGCCCCCTCTCTCTCTCTTGCCCCCCCTCTCTCTCTTGCCCCCCCTCTCTCTCTTGCCCCCCCCTCTCTCTTGCCCCCCCCCTCTCTCTTGCCCCCCCTCTCTCTCTTGCCCCCCTCTCTCTCTTGCCCCCCTCTCTCTCTTGCCCCCCTCTCTCTCTTGCCCCCCTCTCTCTCTTGCCCCCCCTCTCTCTCTTGCCCCCCCTCTCTCTCTTGCCCCCCCTCTCTCTCTTGCCCCCCTCTCTCTCTTGCCCCCCCTCTCTCTCTTGCCCCCCCCTCTCTCTTGCCCCCCCTCTCTCTCTTGCCCCCCTCGCTCTCTTGCCCCCCCTCTCTCTCTTGCCCCCCCTCTCTCTCTTGCCCCCCCTCTCTCTCTTGCCCCCCCCTCTCTCTCTTGCCCCCCTCTCTCTCTCTTGCCCCCTCTCTCTCTCTTGCCCCCCTCTCTCTCTCTTGCCCCCCTCTCTCTCTCTTGCCCCCCTCTCTCTCTCTTGCCCCCCTCTCTCTCTCTTGCCCCCCTCTCTCTCTCTTGCCCCCCTCTCTCTCTCTTGCCCCCCCTCTCTCTCTTGCCCCCCCTCTCTCTCTTGCCCCCCCTCTCTCTCTTGCCCCCCCTCTCTCTCTTGCCCCCCCTCTCTCTCTTGCCCCCCCTCTCTCTCTTGCCCCCCCTCTCTCTCTTGCCCCCCCTCTCTCTCTTGCCCCCCCTCTCTCTCTTGCCCCCCCTCTCTCTCTTGCCCCCCCTCTCTCTCTTGCCCCCCCCTCTCTCTCTTGCCCCCCCTCTCTCTCTTGCCCCCCTCTCTCTCTTGCCCCCCCTCTCTCTCTTGCCCCCCCTCTCTCTCTTGCCCCCCCTCTCTCTCTTGCCCCCCCTCTCTCTCTTGCCCCCCCTCTCTCTCTTGCCCCCCCTCTCTCTCTTGCCCCCCCTCTCTCTCTTGCCCCCCCTCTCTCTCTTGCCCCCCTCTCTCTCTTGCCCCCCCTCTCTCTCTTGCCCCCCCCTCTCTCTCTTGCCCCCCTCTCTCTCTTGCCCCCCCTCTCTCTCTTGCCCCCCTCTCTCTCTTGCCCCCCTCTCTCTCTTGCCCCCCTCTCTCTCTTGCCCCCCTCTCTCTCTTGCCCCCCTCTCTCTCTTGCCCCCCTCTCTCTCTTGCCCCCCTCTCTCTCTTGCCCCCCCTCTCTCTCTTGCCCCCCCTCTCTCTCTTGCCCCCCCTCTCTCTCTCTTGCCCCCCCTCTCTCTCTTGCCCCCCCTCTCTCTCTTGCCCCCCCTCTCTCTCTTGCCCCCCCTCTCTCTCTTGCCCCCCCTCTCTCTCTTGCCCCCCCTCTCTCTCTTGCCCCCCCTCTCTCTCTTGCCCCCCCTCTCTCTCTTGCCCCCCCTCTCTCTCTTGCCCCCCTCTCTCTCTTGCCCCCCCCTCTCTCTCTTGCCCCCCCTCTCTCTCTTGCCCCCCCTCTCTCTCTTTATTGCCCCCCCTCTCTCTCTTTCTTGCCCCCCCCCTTTCTCTTTCTTGCCCCCCCCTTTCTCTTTCTTGCCCCCCCTCTCTCTCTTTCTTGCCCCCCCCTCTCTCTCTCTCTTGCCCCCTCTCTCTCTCTCTCTTGCCCCCCCCTCTCTCTCTCTCTCTTGCCCCCTCTCTCTCTTTCTTGCCCCCCCATCTCTCTCTCTATCTCTCTCTCTCTCTCTCTCTCTCTTTCTTGCCCCACCCCCCTCTCTCTCTGTCTTTCTTGCCCCACCCCCCCTCTCTCTCTCTTTCTTGCCCCACCCCCCTGTCTCTCTGTCTTTCTTGCCCCCCCCCCTTCTCTCTGTCTTTCTTGCCCCCCCTCTCTCTCTTCCACCCTCTCCCCTCACACAGGTACGCAGTTTCTATGTAGTGACTGATAAGTTAAAAAAGAACCATATTATTGTGTTTTGTATTGCATCTGGAATACACAATGTTAATATGAAGATTCAGTGACTGTTAGCACTGATACATCCTATACAGAAGTGAAGATAACTTGGATCCGTGGTCTTCAGAAGAATGTCATTAATACCAGTGACTTAAAAGGTATTCTCAAAAGCGTTGGTGTGTGGAATGGGAAAGCAACTACATGTACATGTCAGTGAGTACCAAGGAGGCTTCAAAAAGGGCTGATCATGTGCAGAACAAATCTTGAATCTGAAACTTGTAGTGGCACATAAAAAATAGAGCAAGAATTTTGTGCACACATTCATAGACTTCAAGAAAGCCTATGATTTAGTGTAGAAACAGACCCTGTCTCAAACTTTGGAGGAGATGAGTTTGGATAGATCATCCACTGAAGTGACCAAACGATCTTAACATGACATCCTAGGTCAAGTGTAGGACGAACTTTTCATAAGCCTTAACAGCTGGTTAGGCGCATCACTAATAGGTACATGGATAGTTTCTATCGATCTGAGAGTTCCAAATGAGGAAAATGGATAATTTTGTTTCAAAAAAATAGTGAATTTCTCATTCAAAAGGCAGAACATGAGAAACGGCTGTCATTCTTCATAAATTTATAGAAAAAGTGGATAAAAATTAAAAAAAGCTAACGTTTTTATCGGAAGTGCTTTATCAATTGTTTCATTTCCTGTGGATATGAGAGGTAGGAACTAACTTTTTGATAATACATGTATGAAAATAAATTTTCTGATTGAGAGGTGCCGTCAAAGTTCTAGCGTGACTAACAAAGTGGTAAAGATCAAAGCTGCAGTCAGGCAGGAAGGCAGACTTCGCCTCTTTAACTACACTGTGATGAGTTGCTCAGAGAATGTGACGAGAAATGAAAGGAGTGGTGGTTTATGACTGGGATGCACGAAAAGAGGAATATATGAGGAAAAAAGAATACAGGTAGATCATTTGGCAATCATAGACAGTATTGCGATATTGTCGGAATCATTAGGGAACTAGTGTGATAGAAAAAATGCTGTGGGAGCACGAATAAAAAGATGAAGTTAACATAAAAATTCATTGTCAGTATCTACAATAAGAAGACACTATTGATCCATGCTATATTAAAACATTATGAGACAGTAATCTGCCCTGAAATTTTATACACAAAAGGGAGTCTGAACCTCATAGGAACAGGATTATTTAAAAGACTTAAGTTTGTAGAATATCAGAAGGGAGGGTATTGCTATCTTGAAGAACAGAAGACAGTCGGATAAAAGACTAATGAACCAAGAAGTGTTTACCTGAATAGAGATGATCCCACACAATGAAGATGTTCTTTGGTCACATCCTTAGAAAGGCCCAGCAGAGGCTGACTCATAAGATAATGTAGTTCCTTGTGAGAAAGAGAACCAAAGTATACTAGATCCAAAAGGCTCAAAGGGACCTGGAAGAAATGGGAGTACAGGAAACTAAGACTGGCAACAAGGTGACTTTCAAAGCAAAAAGTCAAGCTATTATAAGTTTCTAGGAAGGGATTAGATTTAGGACAAAAATATGAAGAATAGCAAATTGTAACTCATCTCAGTAACGCAACTGTCACTTCATTGTGAACATCTTTCACCCAGAGGAAAAGAATTTGTGTGTAACATGCTTATGTCCAAGTAACATCCTACAACACCAGTCACACAAATGCCCTACTCAGGTACTTTGAAAATTTTGGGAACAAAATGACCTCTCAGCTTTAGTACATATTATGAATCCAATCTCATAAAATGAATTGTTAAAATCAATGCCACAATACCTGCTGTTGCCTTTGTGGATAATAGAATCCACCAGTTGTGATACTTGCATTGATACCTTATCTATAAATGATATTTTAATGTGAAATATTTTATTTGTTGACTAGAGGGCAGCCATCATATTTCCTAAGCTTCTACCACCAGTTTTATCTGACAAGAATGCAAATGTTGTGAAAGTTTTAAAATTTTGTATGTAGTCAGAGCTATTTAAGTTTTTGGAGGTAAGGTTTACAGTGACTTACTGATCAATACAGTTGTTTTATGTCCTGTCTTTTCATAAGCTTCGTTATTTTACCACGCGTTTTATTTTTCTCGTGAATGTGTGCTTGCTTGTGCAAAGAAATTGTGTACAAAAAAGATTTTAAATAATATTTATTAAAGTTTGAGGGTTAGAACTTATATAGTGACAACTATTTATTCACAACCAATACAAAAGAGTTACATGTTAGCATCTGTTACTGTCCTTCAGAGTAGTCACCAGCATTATGTAGAACCCGTTGCCAGTGATGTGGAAGGCGTAGCATGCCGTTAACAGAGCCTGTTCTGTTGATGGTGCAAATGTAGTGGTCTACTGCCTTTGGAATCTCCGGAACAGTTCTGAAGCAAATGCCACGAAGTGGTTCCTTCATCTTTGGAATCAAATCAAAGTTAAAAGGACTTAAGTCCAGGGAGTATGGTGGATGGTACAGTTCTTCCCAGTTCCATCGACCGAACAGAGCAGCCACAGCTTGCGCTGTATGCGCCTGCGCATTGTCATGCAAAATGATGGGTGGGTTGCGCAGAAAGTGTCGCTGCTTCTTTCGCAAAGCTGGTCGCAAGTGAGGCTACAAAAATGAGCAGTAATGCTGTGCATTGACGGTCTGCGTGGAGGAACGTAGTGCATTAGGATAACACTATCACAGTCGTACACGAGAATCACCATATCTTTAGACCATTCCATTCGTACCATCAACAGAACAGGCAATGTTAATGGTATACACAACACTGGTGACTACTTTGAAGGACAGTAACAGTTTCAAACATTTAACTCTTTTGTATTGGATGTGAATAAATAGTTGCCAATATTTAAGTTCCAACCCTTGTATTAATCTTTCAAGTCATTAGCAATTTTTAAATAGGAGACCTGCCAAAAAGATACATGTTAAATGAGCCATAAATCAGTATTGTGCAGATACTAATGAGTAACAAGTGGCAGCACATTTGGGGTCCAAAGGTATGTTTGTTTTGTGAAGTGGGAAGTATGGAGAGACTAAGTGAACAAGGTGTGGTTATGTAAGTACTTCAGGAGTAAAGGAGATGACTCACTGAAAAGCAGAAGCATTGCATCGTCGATAGGTGTGGGCGACCCCCCCCCCCCCCAACCCAAACACACACACACACACACACACACACACACACACACACACACACACACACGTGTGCCTATGCCCCTACTTGCTGGACAAACAGTGCTAGTGCGTTTTGACAGATGAACTAAGTTGGGGGTGTGGGTCGTCAGGTGGAGTGAGTAAAAGGAGAGAGTAGTGGGAGGCAGGAAGAGGACTTGGGTGTGGGTGGCTAGCAGCTCTGAGGGAGGAAGCCAGTTTGCCGGCTAGGAACATGGAAGGCAGAGGTGGAGGCGCACGAGCTAGGCATGTGATGCTTGACTGTCAGAGCCGGTGGGAAGCGGTGCACACTGAAGGTGATGTGCGGACATGAATTGTGAGGGGTGACAAGATGGATGAAGGGGAAACCGATAGAGGGTGTGGGGACAGTGGGTTACTGGAGATTGAGACCATGATGGTTACAAGAGTGAAGGATGTGTTGCGAGAATAACTCCCATTAATGTAGTTCAGAGAAGCCTGTGGTGGACGGAAGGATCCATGTTGCACCACCAGTGTGTAATTATTTTTGATGTTATCAAACTGATGTGTTCCAGGTATATACAAACGTAAGAGAGAGGTATGTTAGATACAATCGATTAAGTAGGTATGCTAGGTATAATGGATTAAGTAGTGCATTTGGTAAGACACTGGCCTCAGATTTGGATGATGGAGCTCATACTCTGTCCGGATGTCCTGATATAGGTGTACCATGTACCTAAATTGCTTCAGACAAATGCCAGATGATTCTCCCAATAAGACTAAATACTACTACTGCTGCCGCTGCCGCCGCCACCACCACCACCACCACCACCACAACCACAACCACCACCACCATGTTAGCTATTGTGATATTTCAAAACCATCATAACAAGAACACTTAGGGAAATATTACGAATAAAAATGGAATGATTATGTAACCCTCACACTCGACAATATATAATTAACAATGAAGCCTAAAAAACATCAAAGATCACGTCACTCTCTTTATTCCTTTTATTTTTCAGCATTTTTTCATAAATTAATCCTGGTGTTTATGTAGGATGAATAATTGTATGGATAAATGCAAAACTTAAGTGAACACATTCCGTATTTATTTTTGCCAATAATTGTAATAAATACTCCTTTTTTTCAGTCAATTATCAATGACCATCCCTACCATGTAGATGCACTCATCCAATTGTCGGATTTGTGTAAACTGAGTGAAGACCTACAGATGGCTGCAGAACTGAATGAACGAGCATTATATTGCTTGGAAAGTGCCTTCCATCCAACGTTCAACATTATCACAGGCAACTGTCATTTAGATTACAGGCGACAGGAGAACAGGTAAAAGCATTTAGTTCATTTTAAATATGGTTAAATTTATTTAGATGATTGGTGATATTAAATTGTATATACTTTAAGTGCTGCAGATCAAACTTTTTAGCTCTAAACAATAAAGGTGGTGATGATTAAGGTTGCATTAATTTTATGTGCAAAAGATGATATGTCACGCAACACTATTTCAGGATTTATATGTTTGAATCATCAGACTGAAATAGATACTTCAGCTCATAAGGACATAATTATATCCCTATTTTGGGGAGGTTGATACTATTATTTGCTTTTATTACAGCTCATGAAATAACATAGCCTAACTTTCTACACTATCATTAGGTATTCAGGTGGAGTGCTGTAAATATTTCTATTTACACGAAAAAGTAGTGTTCTGGCTATATTTTAAACCTTAGAATAATATTTAGAATCTAAAGACAAACTGAGTTGTAATGGAATTTTTCTTTGATAATTTTTTTACGGAGCTGTTGTTCTTGATTATACATTAAATTTACCTAGGATGACTAAAAACGAAAAGACCAAACCAATTTCAAGCAATTACTCTCCTTTGAGATATTAGGATAAAGGTGGCTGCAAAGGAGAACTCCTAGAATGATGTACTACTGGAGCATGTAAATATCCAACTAAATAAGAGTTTGGTAGTCCAGTCTTTCAGATACTACATTAGTACTTAAGATTAATCAGACATGAGTGGTTTGGCTAAAAAATTACCAAACTGATTTTTTATTTGACAAAAATTGCAGGCCTCAAATTCAAATGCTACACTGCCAAATCGCATGGTGTCTCCCCTCTTCATTGCTGCTACCCATTCACCTGCTGACCCCTCAGTCGGGCCGTGGCCTTCATTTGTGTTAGTGTATGTATTCGCAACCTGTTAAAAAATGAAAAAGCAACAAATTAATGTGAAACTGTGAGTGAAAGTTAGAAAGACAATCACAGACACCCATTCTTTATTGAAACAAAGGTGTAGTAATTAATGCCTTTCAGCCATTCAAGTAGGCTGGTTGAGTGACTGAAGTGGTTCAAGGATGTACGAATAAAGGTTGAACATGAGTCACGTCTAAGGTGACCTTCAGTGTCAGCTATGAATGAAAACATTGAAAGAATTAGAGATCTTAAATGAAAAGACCAGTGATTAAGTATTCACGTGGTTGTTGGTATTGTAAAAATTGACACAGTTCGGCAGATTTTACGTGAACATTTCTACAACAGTAAAGTTTGTTCAAAAGTGGTGCTCAATAACCTTACATCTGTGAAGTCATTTTTGGTTAAGTGTGAGATCCATGTATTGGAACATCCTCCCTAGTCACCAGATTTTGCTCCATGAGACACTTTTTTTTCTCTTCCTGAAAGTGAAATCTGCACTGAAAGCAACAATATTTTAGTGTGTTAAAGCCATGAAAGAAAAAATCAATGGAATATGTAAATATGCTTTCAAAAGATAACTTCAGGTACTCGTTTGAGCAGTGGAAAATTCCCATGGAGTAGTGTAAGGGTTTTGAAGGGAATATTTTAAAGGACATAATGTAAAAATTATTAAGAACTACCGTATTTACTCGAATCTAAGCCGCACTTTTTTTCCGGTTTTTGTAATCCAAAAAACCGCCTGCAGCTTAGAATCGAGTGCAAAGCAAGCGGAAATTCTGAAAAAAGTTGGTGGGTGCCGCCACAACTTACTTCTGCCGTCGAATATATGTAGCGCTACACAGGCATGCTTTGTAGGCACAAAGATAAATACTGGCGCCAAAACCTCTGCGTCAGTAAATAAATTTAATAAAAAAAAAAAGTGAAAGACGAGCTATTTTCTCCGCCCCGACTTTCGACCACTGCATTTTCATACATTATCGAACGAAGTAAATACAAATTCCATGTTGTTCATCTTCGAATGCATCAGCATTTCAGTGTACTACAAAAATCCGACTGGCAAGACTGTTTGGGATGTTTGTCAATATGGCCAACTCTACGCTCTGAATTTTTTCCTACCTGTGAGAAGAGATGGTTGCTAATAGGAACTTTTATAAATTGTGAATCACATGCAGTATTCTCGTCACCATAAGAATAATACGCATATAAACATTTTGCCATGTATTGTTTCGTGTTTGCTGCTATCTCATTTAAATCTGTCTGCCTAATAAACTACGAAACTAGAGTGAGACAACAGCAAACGCGGAAGAATATACATATCATGTCATGTTTACATTTGTATTATTCTTATGCTTAATAGTGATACAGTCGGAAATTAAGCACGGTAATTGACTAGATTTTTAAATCTAAGATGACTCTAATTTCTGTGTAGACTGTAATGTACTAAAGAGGCACCTGCAAAGATTTTCAAACGGAGAAAAATTTTCGTTAAGCTCTCGTTCAGAACATCTTCTATCATACGCAGTCTATTATTTGGTTCTTGTTGATCATTATCAAAGAAAGCAGCAGTGTAAGTAACAATAAATAGCAGTTTCTTGCCATTGTTTCGCTAATGAGACGATTCCTCTCTTGTAGCAGTAGCGGTAGCGCGCACAAAAGGAAGCCATGCCTCGAGCGGCGACAGGCCGTAAACACGCACTATCAGAATGTGACAAACAATGCATGGCACAGTACAGTAATGCATTTTCAGCTTAGAGTGACGTAAACACCTATAACAAAGAAAACTGCGCTTATCAGATCAAAGAAAAATAAGCAATCAATTCAAACCAGACAAAGCACGTAGAAAAGGAAGGGTACCCGTATAAATATGGACGGAGCGCCTGACGCATAGCAATGGCTACCTGGTAAAGCTTTACTGCTAAGCTTATGACTCGAACCAAACTACTGTAGCTGTATCGTCATTCATTCGACCTAAATTGTGTCTCATATTACAATAGACCAACTTTGTTTCGATTTGGAGATGCGGCCTATAATTTTTTTTTCCCCTTGAATTTCAAGTCTCAAATTTCAGGTGCGGCTTAGATTCGGGAATTTTTTTTTTTCCTTGATTTCGAGTCTCATTTTTCAGGTGCGGCTTAGATTCGAGTAAATACGGTAAATATAGAGACTATTTTATTTCTTATGATCTGCTTGGTGCAGTATGTGACAATCCATGCTGGTGGTGATCAGATTTGGTTGACTGGAACCTTGACTATGATTATGCCTGCCACCACATTCCCATGCCATCCAACATCAGACCACTATCACATCCGAATGTCCCATAAATTTGGATATTGCACAATTTGACCAGCCGACTAAATGGAGACCCACTATGAGGCCCCTTTCAAACTGTCGTGTATGACAACTCTGTTTCACATGAGTACACAGGATCCCTGGGTCCCTCACAGTGATCACTCAACATCTGAAACTCTTCATAACCATTATACTAAACCAGGTTTGCTAACAACACTAAACAAGAACAACAGTAATGCACTCTGATGGCAGTTCTACGTGTCACATAGAATTTTAACTCTAATCATTTACATATCCACAAAGAATGTGTGTGTGTGTGTGTGTGTGTGTGTGTGTGTGTGTGTGTGTGTGTGTGTGTGTGAAGTTACATTGACATCTGACCATGTCTTCTGGGTGCTTTACTTTTTAGTGGGCAGTGTATTTTGACATTTGGAGGAGGAGATTGGTGACCGAAGTGAAAAGGCTTCGCTGCATGAAAAGCACTGACTTGCTTATCATATCCATGACATTCTCTCCACTATCATATGATATGAAAAGGCTGTCCTTCATTGAACTTTTTCAGTATCCTCCATCAGTCTTATCTGGTGAGGATGCCATATCACATAGCAATACTTTAGAAAAGGATGGACAGGTATAGTGGAGGCTGTGTCTTTAGTTGATTTGCTGCACCTTGTAAGTGTTCTGCCAATAAAATACAATCTTCGATTTGCCGTACAACATTCTCTGTTTGATGCTCCCAATTTATGCTGTTCCGTCACTCCTAGGTATTTAGATGAAAAGACATCATTTAAATTTATGTAGATTTTGTGTGACAGAAATTTATTACTCATGTGGATAACCTCACACTTGCTGCTGTTTAGGGTCAGCTGCTGATTTTCGCTCCATGCAGATAGCTTGTATAAATAATTTTTTAATTCGATTTGGTCTGATAACTTCACTACACAAATTGTTTGCCATTGATACTGACATTTACGAAGAAGGCTGCTCAACATGTATTGTTAAATCATTTATATAGATTAAGAGCAGCAGAGGACCTATAACACTTTCTTGGGGAACCCCAGATATATCTTCCATTTCACCATGTGACTTCCCGTCATTTATCAAAGATTGTGACGTTTATGTGAGAAAATTGTGAATCCAATTGAATAGCTGAGCCAGTACTAGACATGCCTGCAATTTGATTAGAAGCATTTGAGAGGAACAGTATCAAAAGGCTTCTGGAAAGCTAGAGATATGGAATCAAATTGAGATCTCATGTCAGTAATGTTAATCACTTCATGTAAATAAAGAGCCAGTAGCTCCCCAAGAACTGATTTTTTTTCTGTGCAGGTTGTGTGCCAATAGATCATTTTTTTAAAGGTATTTCATTGAAAGAAGAAATGTTGATCAATACATAAAACTGAGTAGGAGTCAGACTTTATTTCAGCCTGTAGCACAGAAAACACTGCAAGGAGAAGTCCATTGGCAAGGGCAAGCTCAGTTATCCAGATTTTTAGTAGTTGGTCTGAATAGTAGTCAGTTTTGTAACATAGGCACCCAAGGAGAACACATTGAGCAAGGAAATGGAGTAATCCCAAAAATAAATAAATTACCCTCCATTTTGCCATGGTTCCTCGACAAGACTGAGTAACAAAATAAGATCCCCAGTTTCGTGCTGATAAAAAAGAAACACTGCATGCTTGGATACACATGCATGGCTCCTCTCATCAAACACCCATTGTTAGCTCTAAAGCAAGTTTAGTCAATCTTTTTTTTCTACTGCCCATTTTTGTATCTGTTAATAGTAAAATTTTCTAACCACCCACCAGTTCCATGATATGCTGATTTATAAAGTAGAGAAGTAACTTTACTTTATAAAAATTTGGACAGCAAAGTTACAGCAAGTTGAGACACACAATAATAATAATTACTCACCAAATACTTTATAAAAATTTTATGAAAACCTAATGAAAATGTTTTTAAAGCCCCACCGTTCTGTAGTGACTCCAACAATTAGACACAAAGGTTTCTAAAAGATCTCAGAGTATGTGCAGAAAGCAAATCGCATTTGTCTGACTGTTTGTTCATGTTATTTTCTGATAGGAGGAGAAAAAATTGTAAACAATAATGAAACTAAAACTTCAGAATTTAAACTTTTCTTCAATCAGTCAGTAAAACATGGGATGGTGACTAAGTCAGTATTGGGAACAAATATTTTTCAAAGAGCTAACATACTCTCTTCTTCCACCATCCTCAGTACTCCATCATTTCGAAAAGATAAAGAAAGAGCAAAACCTCAGTATCAGATGCCTCCCATATGCCAGTGGATCATAAATGAATTGGGAAGAATTAAAGCTAGTAGCAAAGACAAGACCCTTCTGCTTGGTATTTTTCCTGCACCGTGGTTTTTTTTTTTTTTTTTTAATGCAGCAAACTGCTCTGTCTCGTGGCAATTGTTGAACTTTTGTAGGTTCTGTCTACATGCTGAACCTGGTGTCAAGAAGTGCGCTTATGTGATTTCTTTTCCACAAAAACATTTTTATGTAAATGATGCGAAGTCTGATATTGTAGTTCGTTTTTTAATCTATTGTTTTCCTTATGAAAAAAGAAAACTTCTATTTTTCATTTCCCATAGTTTTTTATACCATGATATTTCTCATTTGATTTTGAAAGAAATATTTATAAAAAAATTTGTTCCGCATTAAAGCGCAAAGGTTTAATGATGTACACCTTACCTTATCACTGTTTATAAAGGCCTTTGTGGACTCTCACCTGCAACATAACTATTTCTTTCAGTATATTAATACGAGGGTTGGAACTTTAATAGTGGCAACTATTTATTTACAGCTCTTGCAAAATAGATACACGTTACAAAGTTTTACTGACCTTCAAAGTAGTCACCAGCATTGTGTATAACCCATTACCAACGATGTGGAAGTCATAGGATACTCTTAACAGTGCCAGTTGTGTTGACAGTTTGAGCGGCATGGTCTATTGCCCGTCAAATTTGTAGCAGTTGTGAAGCGAATGCCGTAAAGTGTTTCCTTCAGTTTAGAAATCGAGTTGAGCTCATGAGGGCTTAAGTCAGGGGAGTGCAGTAGGTTGTATAGCACTTAGCAGCCCCATCAGTCAAACAAATCAGTAACAGCTTGCACTGTGTGTGCTTGAGCATTGTCCTGCGAAATGATGGTAGGTCCTGCAGAAAGTGTCGTCAATTCTGTCTCTATATTGTCCATTTTTGGAACACAACCTACGACCAGCTTAGAGACAGAAGTGATGACACTTTCTGCAGGACCTGACTGTCATAGATGAAGATTTATCTGTAGATAACTTGAGAGAATGAGTATTCTGTACTTGCTCTTGAATTTCAAGAGGCAGTATTTTATGTGAAAGGAATTATGTGACTCGCGTTTTCAGAAGTATCATAGCATAGTTTTTGGAACTTCTGTAAAAATATTAGTATTCTGGAGACTGAAATTGCTGCTATGATGGCTGACAAGTGTTTTTTGTCTTTAAATATTTCACATTAACTCAGCACTATCTATACTGGAAAGTGATGAAAGCATCCTCACTGAAATCTTATTTTATTGGTGGGTCTGTGGAATAAAATTCTTCATTAACATTTTGGAGAATGGGCCCTTAGACGAATGTCTTGCCTAGAAAACTGGCCATTTATGCAATTATTTAAAATTTAAAGAATTACTGGCACAAATTTAATTGATTAAGCCTTTACTTTAGTTCTTTGATAGATTATAAATTTTTAAATAATGACAGAAAGTATAATTATCCTTCAAAAAAAAGTGTGAAGTGAGTTATTGAGCAATTTTTTCCTCTTTAGCCCCCAAAATTTCTTGCTCAGTCAACAAATGTGACATATTTGTAGCAGAATTACAGGAAACTGCGAAACCTGATCAGTATGTGCCCAAAATTACATCAGCATGATCACATAGTGGCTAAGCTGTTCACAATAGCAGCTTTTACATTCGCTTATGTTTCTTTCAAAACGATTCCAGAAATTGACAACAGAAGGCATCACCTGCAAAGGAACAGGTAGCAGGACATATGTACATTGTTCTCAACTACTTTGTTTTTCAATTACATGTAGAAGGTAGGTCACTACCACATAACACTGAATTAACTTTGTTTTCATTCCATATTTTGTTTGGTTAAATCTGGAGTAAGTTTAGCCTATTGTATGTCATCATTGTTATTGTTACGGGGTATGTTTCAACTGAGTGACGTGTTCAAAACATCACATTCCATCGCACTATCACCCCTTCATTCTCTCTCACTCCTCCCCCCCCCCTCTCTCTCTCTCTCTCTCTCTCTCTCTCTCTCTCTCTCTCTCTCTCTCTCTCCTTCCCCCCCCCCCCCCTCCCTCCCTCAGTTCTCTCTGATTTTATGAGAAACATTAATATAGACTTTATTGTATTCTTTTGTTACAGGGCACTATTCATCACTATTTTTAAGCACTTGATGTTTGTAGGCCAACGTGCATGTTACCGAACTGCACTGGAATTGTGCAAAGTTCTGCTTTCACTCAACTTTGCAGATGATCCATTGGCTGTTGTGTTGTGCATAGATTTCTATGCATTACGATCACAGAAGTATGCATGGCTTGTTGCTGCTGCTGAGGAATGGGAAGCAACACGGAATGTTTCACAATTACCAAATTTTGCATATTCACATGCTCTGGCCCTTTACCACCTGCAGAAGCAAATCAGTGTGAACCAGATGCTTCAGATATACAAATTCAAAAGGCTCTCATAATGTTTCCTGGTGTGCTGATGCCTTTGTTGGAAAAATGTTCAGTGCAGCCAGATCCAAGGGTAATAAGGCATAACTTTTTCACCTCACAGGCTGAAAACAGGTAAGAAACTGTGCTTCAGTGCTAAGTATGTGATGAAGGAGAAAATTTCTTGACTTGTCAGAGAAATGCTGTCAATATCTATAAAACTTTTGCTTTTGAATGACTGGTCAGTTCTTCAGGAGGCGAAATTCCGGTACTCCCAATAGACTCATTTAAAACTGAGAAAGTTATTCCTAGTTTTTGGAACTGTTATCCCTTTCCTAAGGGAAGAAAGAGGGTAGGTTGTGGAATGTAAAAACTAATGTTGTTTCCTCAAGTGAATTTTCTATTTGATACATATTTTATTATTGTTATCTTAGTACACATTCTAATATTATACTAATCAAATCAAGTACAAGCTTGATCTTATTAATAAATTTGTTCAGACAGTTTTTTTTTAAACTCAGGCATCTTCTGTGTATTTTGTTTAACCAAGCTCTCAGTAAAAAAACTCTTTTGGATAGTTTATTGCCAGTGGAATTCGTCCAGAGTTCCAGATTTATGCTTTCTGGTATTCAGTGGTTCAAAAATGGCTGAGATAAGTTCAAACATTCCTTATTTCTTTTGTATATTATCCTTATTGAAAATGTCCCAACTGCAACTACAGGTTAAGAAAGGGCACAATCTGGCATTAGACTCTAGTGATTAAAACTGTGTGAAATAACTTACCCTGTGAACACTTGAAAAGATTGAGTATGTCATATTTTACATACAATACATGGCACCAGTCCCTTGAATTCCTAAAGTAAGAAGAAAATTCGTTCATCATGACAGTGGACCTTAACTGTGTTCCTACTCGTTAGCTCAACATCTAATCTTCTTTTATAGATTTATATGGAATTAATATTTTTTTCCAAAGTTTCACTGACCATGTACAGAATGGCCTCATGATATAAGAGCTACAGGAAATTTTAACAGTACAAAATAATTTACCTCTGAAGTAAATTATCAACAACATTTGCTTCCTTCCTTTTCTTGAATTTGCAGATTTGTTTTCTGTTTTTAGTACAGAAGATGGGGAAGTTCTTGAATGAATTTATTCAAGATTTTCAAGAATTACTTTTTCAAATAATTAATTCTAGTGTATATAATAAATTGTATGAAATATATTCTCTTTAGATCACAATAACTTTAAATTTGATTAAGTCAGTTGACGCATATTTAATTTTTCTTCAGTTCAAATGTTGTCTGACATATTCCAGTTTTGTAATGCAAATAAATTTATTAATAAGTAAGAACACTCATTCTGAACATTTTTTTCCCCCTCAAGTGACTTGCCTCACAGTTAAACAACCTCCACTGCATACAATTTTGATTGAGAGATGAGTGCTAACTTTTTCTTTACAGAACACTACAGAATTGATTTACCATAAACATTTATCATTTTATTTTTACAATAAAGAACAAGGGATATATTGACAATGCTGCCGCAGTTGTCTTGAGGCTATTGGCTTTCAGCTGAAAGAGCACAAAAGCCTGTCTCAGATGAAAAAGGTAACACCATATTGACTTGATTCCCATCATTTGCACATCAAAATATGAATATTTACTTGTTGCTGCTCTCACAAAAAGGCTGCAGCTGCACTAGCACTAAAATGTGCCCAAAAAGATACTTAGCATTGGGGAACCTGAAGGAATCGAATTACTAATTTGCTGAAGCAGTCACTTTATTCAATGTGTTTGCTACCCTTAACATAAGGTAGTATGAAAAAAGAGGGGTGTTAATGGTGATTAAGTCTGGCGGGGGGGGGGGGGGGGGGGGGGGGGGGAATACAAGGATTTGTTGGAGGGCAATTTCCTATCTCTGGTGGAGTTCAGGGAAAGTGGCATTATTTGGGAAAAACAAAATAGCCCTTGTGATGCAGCAAGCACTCACTTCCCTTTAGGCAAGCTGTAGACCATGTTCAGCATCTTGAGTATGGGTGTCCCCAAGGTGGACAGTTCTTTTATATTTATGCACAAGTTCAGCCAGTTTAGTGTTGTTATAATGCCTATATAAAATACTGTTAGTTGAGACAAGTTACCTGATAAAAAAATGTGCATTGTTTTGCAAGTTGGTCACCCCGTTATTGAAAGATTTCCCATCGATGTGGCTGTAGTACGTGGTAGTGGGTGGGTGCATGGGACAGTTTTTACAATGGGAACAATGGCAAGGGTTGGTACATAATGGTTTGGAAATTTTATAAGATTTGACTAGGATGTTACTGAGGTTAGGAGGCTGATGGAAGGCAACAGTGTGTGATGGTGTGGAGAGGACATCAGGGGGAGAGGATCTCAGTCCAGGGCTTGACTTAAGACAGTCATTGCCTTGACAGAGTAATAAATCATTGAGGCATTCAGTGCCTGAGTGGTACAGAGTGATGAGGGGGGTTTTTGAGTTTTGAGTGTTTTGGAAATGGAAACTTTGTTAGTAGGTGGATAAATGGAAGATACTGCTCTGGAGAGGTGGCTACTAAGATGCTGCAGATGCGTAGGCTGCAGGGAAGGGAAATTTGATGTGGAATAAGTGGCAGTTGTCATAGTGTAGGTATTAATTCTTGTTGTCCTCCCCCGGTAGCTGAGTGGTCAGCGCAACAGAATGTCAATCCTAAGGGCCCGGGTTTGATACCCGGCTGGGTCGGAGATTTTCTCCTCTTGGGGACTGGGTGTTGTGTTGTCCTAATCACCATCATTTCATCTCCATCGACACGCGAGTCGCCGAAGTGGTACCAAATGGAAAGACTAGCACCTGGCGAATGGTCTACCTGACGGGAGGCCCTAGTCACAAGACATTTACATTACTCGTTGACTTTATAAGGGCAGATTTTTGAATGTGGGCTGTGGTGAGGTGTAGACCAACATTGAGCAAGTTGGTTCTGAATTTGTGAAAGGACAAGAATAATAGAGTTGGCAAATTGAGTTAAATTTTTGCAGAAAGCTGAGAACATGGTAGAACATTATAATCTTTGTCTATCACTACATGTGGATCCCTCCCGCATGGGGTCTGAATAACCTGCCCTTCCTTTTTAATGTTTCCTAGTCTATTCCTGTTTCTTCCCTGGTGCAGGAACCATTAGTTCCTAAAGATCAGTAATTTTTCATTACCTTCATGTGTATATGTAAACAACACTGACAATCCTCCTAAAGGTGGGTACTGGCAGCATTTGCGTCTCAGAATTGTTATTAGTTTTCTCGATTCCACTTTCCTTTGATACAGTAAATTTATGAATTCATATAAAGATATATGACAATTAAACTGTGAATGACTGTATCTTCAATATTCTGTATAAACAAGCTCACATAATCTATCTGTTCATCTCACTCTGTCTTTAGCTCGTCTGTTCTGAAGCTGGGGTACAGTACACCCGTCATCCTGGGGTTTGAGTAACCTGACCTCCCCTTTTAACCTTCCCCAAGATATCCTTTGCTCCTCCCCCCGATTGAGGAACTTCGAGTACTTAAAGAATGAAGTCATGGACAACCAAAAGCAGCTGTAATGTGTATTCACGGACAGCCATGTCATCACCAGTGACATAATAGGTGACTTAATGATGGTCACTTGACCAAAACTGGTTGTCTGTGAATAAATATTGTACATATTAAACCAGCTCTTGGTGCTTCATCATGACATCCATCAAAAGAAAGATTATACAATAAAATAAAAATCGTGTAGAGTGTATGCTGGCTTTTGCTATGGCTTGCTGGCAGGCACCGTTGTCTTTCTAGGTTGCTTTTGTGCAAGGAGCTTTGCATGTTTGCAGGTGGTAGCTCATATGCTATTTTTCCTGTAATATTCTCTGAATGCTACCTACACTAGCCAATATCAAGTTATGTCAGCTTCTGACATTACAACTGCAAGACAGAGCCTATCCTCAAGAGCGACCATGGTAGGCAGGCGCACAACTAGCAGTTAACTTCACAGTACCTGCATCATTGTGGATATCTCTTCTTTAGAAGGAAGACAGCATTATTGCTTTAAATGATGCCTTTCGGGAAGAGTCATTTTATATCTTGAGAAAACTTCCAGTTATTACAACAAATATCTGTACTTGAAACAGACATCTTGCCACTGAACATCTTCTTGCCACTGAACATCTTCTTGCCACTGAACATCTTCTTGCCACTGAACATCTTCTTGCCACTGAACATCTTCTTGCCACTGAACATCTTCTTGCCACTGAACATCTTCTTGCCACTGAACATCTTCTTGCCACTGAACATCTTCTTGCCACTGAACATCTTCTTGCCACTGAACATCTTCTTGCCACTGAACATCTTCTTGCCACTGAACATCTTCTTGCCACTGAACATCTTCTTGCCACTGAACATCTTCTTGCCACTGAACATCTTCTTGCCACTGAACATCTTCTTGCCACTGAACATCTTCTTGCCACTGAACATCTTCTTGCCACTGAACATCTTCTTGCCACTGAACATCTTCTTGCCACTGAACATCTTCTTGCCACTGAACATCTTCTTGCCACTGAACATCTTCTTGCCACTGAACATCTTCTTGCCACTGAACATCTTCTTGCCACTGAACATCTTCTTGCCACTGAACATCTTCTTGCCACTGAACATCTTCTTGCCACTGAACATCTTCTTGCCACTGAACATCTTCTTGCCACTGAACATCTTCTTGCCACTGAACATCTTCTTGCCACTGAACATCTTCTTGCCACTGAACATCTTCTTGCCACTGAACATCTTCTTGCCACTGAACATCTTCTTGCCACTGAACATCTTCTTGCCACTGAACATCTTCTGTTTTCATTTGGAGTCTGCATGTGTCACCTATAATCTGCAACCAATGGCCATTGTGGCAGCTTGTGGGGCCACTTTGAGGATAGTTTCAGGTAACCATTGACAGCAAGAAGTTACGGGGGCTAAGTAGGCCATACACTGGAATGGTTTAAACCCCCACCCCCCCCAACACTCCATCCAATAATCATTGTAATATGGCCAGTGCATCCTTAAGTCCAAAAGGCATCCACCAATATTGGTAATGCCCACCCGGGACGATAAATGCTGTCTTCAGCCAGTTCACTGTCAACTTGTGGAAACCACTTTTCAGTTCCATTGCTGAAACACCCAAGCTGTCCAATTTTTCCATAATATTCAATATTGAATATGCATATTTCACAATTATAGCATTTAAGTAACTATAGTTGGAACAGAATCTGTATTTCCTCATCCTGCTCTACTAGTTTTTTGGCCACTATGATAACGGGTGCTCCCCACAAGCTACCACTCCCTTCAATAATGCCATTCTTCAGCTGTCGATTGACGAGTCCTCCATTGTTGGTTGCATGTGTTGAGGCATTCTCTATGGTTTGTTATAGACAGGAGGATTAACCGCCAGGAGGATCCTGTGTTGCGTGGTAATGGTCCACTAATCTTAAACAAAACTGTGAACTGTGTCAATAGGATTTCTATTGCTACCTTATCTTTCCCTTTCAAATGTTTTACTTTTTCACATAATGCAGCTGCATTTGTGGTTTGCTTATGGCAAAGGTCCACAACTTGATCTGTCCAAATTGTCATCCCCCAGGATGTCCAAAGTGGTAATAATCATTTCATCAGTGCCAATATTATCCACACTAACTGGGACCATTTGTTCTCCATTCACTTCCTACATATGTGGCGTGCTTCTAGATATAAAAGTATGTGATATTGCCAATTTGTCATTGGGTTCCAATGGCTATATAGCAAAGAAAATATCACTGAGTAGGGCAGTTCCTCCCCTTACCCAGAGTAGTTCTCCTGCACCATTTGGCACTTGTTATGTGAGCTGAGCCTTTATGATTGTGTATGCATTTTAATTGGTCTCACTTTCCTACTAGGTGAACTTTGTAACAGTGTATCATTTACAGAGGTCTCTCCTAGTTAGGACAATGTTCCGCTTAATTTGATAGTATGCTGCAAAAGATGCATTTTTGCATGACGCTTCTTGCCACTGAACATCTTCTTGCCACTGAACATCTTCTTGCCACTGAACATCTTAGGCAGGTGGACCAGCTATCTCCAACCCTGCTAGCAACAGTCAAGCAAAGTTAAGGTGGCACTTGCTTTGTGAGAGACAGCTTAAGATTAGGCTCAGTGACTAAATGACTCATTGTCACACTACAAAACCAAAGGTGTAGTATTGTACTCAGTGGTTCCTAGGATTTCTTTCTGTTGCTTATAACTTGCTTAATCTATGGCAGTTATTTCTCAGAGTGAAAAATGCTGAGCTGCAATGGTGTTTGGAGTCCATGTTAAACTTAAGCTGCCACTGTAATTGGCACAGTAAATCAGTTAAGAGGTTGGAGGAAGGGAAGGCCATACCACTTTCAATATGGCCATGCCAAATGAACTTCTGTGATGTTCACTCATCTTTGGTCTGTAGACAGATTTATGTTGTTATGTAGTCATGAAAGAAATGTATTACTGTTTCTGATAGACACATCAATGCAATGCTAACTTCTGGATGCATCACTAGGGAGGTAGCCATTATCAGGAAGAAGACACTTAAGGGACCCCTAATGGTGCAAACGCACCAAGTCGTCTGCACATGGTTTTAAGCACAGGCCTTTGCCTGTTGCTACTGGAGATGAATTTCTTGGTAGGTGACTGGATACGTCATCTGGCACTGCAGTGTCCTCCACCTCTAACTCTGCAGCTGAGGAAGGTGAACTCGATATAGTCATATACAGAGAACATCTGAGAGTGAGGGTCTGATTTTAGGTGATATTTTATGAGTGTTTGCTGGCTGGTACTTCTCAAACAGCAGCATCCCACCCAAGAGAGAGACAGCATGCTGTAACAGCTTAGTGTCATCATTCAGTGGTGGTGACTTCATTTGTTCAGCGTTTCTTGTTTAATCAATCCCTGCATGAGCCTAGTCGGAACTGTAGTATTGGCCAGCATCACCCTTCAGAGCTGCTGACTAGCATATTCTGCTTTGTCAGCTTCCTGATGAATAAGCATTCTTTCTTTGTGAATATACCTTGCAAATGCTGCCTGAGCTGCAAACTGACACTTGCTTCCCTCTGTATGACATCATTTTCAGAGCATAACAAGAGAAGCTCATTGTACTAAACTGAATCATGGTGTAACACTCCTTCCTGCTTGAAACACCTGGTCTCCCATGTGGGACCTGTGTACATTTCTGGAAACAACTATCTTAACACGTTTTGCAGATTGGTGTAAAAATGCAAAGTTTTCCTCATCTTTCTATTCTAATCCATAGCTTAAACCACATGATTCATTGGCTGTTCCTTACTATTAAATGTTTTCGGCAACTGTTGCTCTGGGAGCTTGAGAGCTGGGGGAGTTGTCTGCTTGTAGTAGACATAGATTACATATAGTCAGGCCAAAACTGCAGTGGTACCAGAAACACACACACTCACATTCATAATCATGTCTCGTTGCTTAAAGTGGTGTTGCTGAATGTGCTGAAACATGTGCACAGTGGTAAAATGACCTTCCCATGGGGCTATCAGTTCACCCTACAAATGGAGGAGATGTAGTCTTAGGGTATTATTTAAGGTGGTCAAGTACTGAGTGGCACCATGTGTAAAGGTTTTCCAGCTATTACAGCAAGGGCTGTACCGTATTCATAAGTCATCTCAGTGACAGTAGTTGGGAGCTATATTGCAGGTTGGACTATTAATTAATATCCCGCTTGCTTTGGAATTCTACCTTTGTCATTCCCTTGGGACGACCTTTTTAGTAACAATTCAGTGACTATCTCTGGAGCAAATACAGAGTAAATCCATTGCATTTTGACACTTTGGAAGTTTGGTTGCTGCATCAGAACATCTCTTCGAAATCCTGATCCATTTTCGCTACTTAAAAAATCTGTATCTCATGTGCTTCCATGTCAGTCTGGACCATATTGGTTGTGCATAAGATAATTCTTTCTCTTTGGCACAATCTGAACTCATCCATTGACATCAACACACAGCTTCCTCTCTCCCCTTGGAGATTAACAATACATCCTGCATCTTTACTTACCTTCTGTCCCCTTTTAGTCTCTTCTTACCTTTTGCCATCTTCATAGATAATGGCACTGACAATTCAAGTAGTGTGTCCAGGGTAGCCTTAAACTGTTTAACTCATCCTATGCAGACAATGGAAGTTGAAATTAGTAATTGCAACTTCATATTCACAGGCATTGTCAGCTCTCTGATTCGTATGGCCCTGGTATTTCTTCATTTTGCTCCTAGGTGTATGGGAAGTCACTAGCGTGACCTATTGGCCAGTCCTACACTCAGATAACTTAACATTATGTTTCCTGATTCTTTCCTACCACTCAAGAACTCACTGCCTTACTCTTCCCAGACAGCCTTTAATGTTTTTTTGCTAAATTTTTTATGGATTCTCCATTTTTCTCAAGGTTAGGTTTAATAACTTTCAATGATGATGGATCTACTGTATAACATCTCATATGGTGAGAGCCCAACACTATTGTGCAGTTTCGAATAGTATGTGGCTACAACAAACGGTAGATAAATGCCCTAGTCGATGAGATGACTATTCAGATAATTTAACATTTTACCAATAGTATGGTGAACATGCTCAATCCTCAAGTTTACCCTAGGGTGGTAGGGCCTACTTCTTAACTTCGATTCTGCCATAGGTGACATAATTGCATAATCAATTTGGATACAAAGTTGGTGTCCTGATTCGTAATTACCGTCAGGTAAACCAAATTTCGATAACTAGTTGTTTACTGTTGCTTTTGTTACTGTACTCCCTTGTTGATTTGGGATGGTAACCACTGCAGTGTAATCAGAAAATTAGTCTGTGATGGTTAACAAGCAGCGGTCACTCTTCAGCGTCCTGCTAAATTGACCCAAAATGTCCATCCCCACCATTTCAAATGGTGTAGACACCTCTGGTAATCTTTGAAGTAGTATTCGTTGAGGTCTGAAATCGGCTTGTTGTACACATGGCATGCAGTTCTTCACATACTGGTCAAGGTCCTGTCTTCGCATTCTCCACCAAAACAGTTTAGCCATTATGTGCCCCGTTGTCCTTTCCCCTCTGTGTCTTGCAACACATGATTACGAGACTCTTTTAATGCTTCTTCCTTCAGTTCCGCAGATACCATGATGGTGGCCCAAACTTTGTCATCCTACCTATAGTCAGATTAAAATTACTTGATAGTTGACACTTGATGCATTGGAGCTGGTTTCCTCCAATCAAAAGCACTCAACACTACACTCACACTCGTTGTTGCCAAATTGCCAAAAAATTGATGAATTCAGTTCCATTCCCTTGTCCAGTTTTTTATCCTAAATCCTGGGTGTGGCACTTTTATTTTTGTATTTTATCTCACATGATAAAAACACACACACACACACACACACACACACACACAGAGAGAGAGAGAGAGAGAGAGAGAGAGAGAGAGAGAGAGAGAGAGAGAACACTAACCAAACACTACTGGATCCTTCCACACAAGACACGATTCAGCGTCACATATACAGTTATTACAATCACAGAGATTAACTTACATTAGAGAACTTCACATGACATTGCATAAAGCAGAGTTTTAGAAGGCTGCAATTCATTGTTTTGATAGGTTCACCAGTCTTAAATGTAACAGCAAGACTTTGATTATTATTTTTATTAAATTAATTAGTTTTCCTTTTATTGACTTTATTTGCTCTCATTTTTCTTCCTATCATTCTGTTTTCATTTGGAGTCTGCATGTGTCACCTATAATCTGCAACCAATGGCCATTGTGGCAGCTTGTGGGGCCACTTTCAGGATAGTTTCAGGTAACCATTGACAGCAAGAAGTTACGGGGGCTAAGTAGGCCATACACTGGAATGGTTTAAACCCCCACCCCCCCCCCCAACACTCCATCCAATAATCATTGTAATATGGCCAGTGCATCCTTAAGTCCAAAAGGCATCCACCAATATTGGTAATGCCCACCCGGGACGATAAATGCTGTCTTCAGCCAGTTCACTGTCAACTTGTGGAAACCACTTTTCAGTTCCATTGCTGAAACACCCAAGCTGTCCAATTTTTTCCATAATATTCAATATTGAATATGCATATTTCACAATTATAGCATTTAAGTAACTATAGTTGGAACAGAATCTGTATTTCCTCATCCTGCTCTACTAGTTTTTTGGCCACAATTATAACGGGTGTTCCCCACAAGCTACCACTCCCTTCAATAATGCCATTCTTCAGCTGTCGATTGACGAGTCCTCCATTGTTGGTTGCATGTGTTGAGGCATTCTCTATGGGTTGTTATAGACAGGAGGATTAACCGCCAGGAGGATCCTGTGTTGCGTGGTAATGGTCCACTAATCTTGAACAAAACTGTGAACTGTGTCAATAGGATTTCTATTGCTACCTTATCTTTCCCTTTCAAATGTTTTACTTTTTCACATAATGCAGCTGCATTTGTGGTTTGCTTATGGCAAAGGTCCACAACTTGATCTGTCCAAATTGTCATCCCCCAGGATGTCCAAAGTGGTAATAATCATTTCATCAGTGCCAATATTATCCACACTAACTGGGACCATTTGTTCTCCATTCACTTCCTACATATGTGGCGTGCTTCTAGATATAAAAGTATGTGATATTGCCAATTTGTCATTGGGTTCCAATGGCTATATAGCAAAGAAAATATCACTGAGTAGGGCAGTTCCTCCCCTTACCCAGAGTAGTTCTCCTGCACCATTTGGCACTTGTTATGTGAGCTGAGCCTTTATGATTGTGTATGCATTTTAATTGGTCTCACTTTCCTACTAGGTGAACTTTGTAACAGTGTATCATTTACAGAGGTCTCTCCTAGTTAGGACAATGTTCCGCTTAATTTGATAGTATGCTGCAAAAGATGTATTTTTGCATGACGCTTATTTAAGCACTCTGATGTACCTTCACTTGATATGCATACGATTTCAGAGATTGCACGTCTGTACAGTTCACAGTGCTGCTTATAGAGGCCAGCTGGGTTGTTCCCCTGGTGCACTCTAGTGAGCCACCAAACAGCATTATGTAAGCGATCGCAAACAAGTGTTTGGGCCAATTCTGTAATCTAGATTACTGTTGCCCATTCAGTGTGTACAGTGCTAAGTGCAACCTGTACTTTAATGCACCTTAAACTGCCCATTCAGTGTGTACAGTGCTAAGTGCAACCTGTACTTTATTGCACTTTAAACTGGCTCTGTAAAGTACTATGTTCATAAATCATGTTTGTTCTTGCTATAACATGATCCCAGCCCTTATTGCACAGTACCCCTCGCCAATATATAGCAACAAATCCGTGTGCTCTTGACAGTTCCTTGCTCCAATACAAAAGCTGTGCAACATTGACCCCCAGTGATGCCACTTCATTGTCACCTATTCCATGTAATCTATAACACGGTGAGGAATTCAGTCTCTTCCTACTAAAGGGTTCAAGACTCACTAATGACTCATTAGCCGTGTGTCCACTAAAATCCCTGTTCATACTGTTCACCATGCCGACTAAGCTGTATTCTCAATGTGCAAATATCTTCGTAGCATTGAATTTAATTGGGAATGTCATTTGGCAGTTGTGGAAAACATGTTGATGTTTAACGACCTTCTACTGCCCTACTTGTTATTCATACAATGCCGTTCGTGGTGTCCTACCACTTCACGCTCCAGAGGCATTGCCTCCAAATACGTGCCTCACATCCACACGTGCAATATTTTACCTCCAAGGAAAAAAACGCTTCTCTTATCCTATACTTATGTTGCTATATGCACCTCCTCTGGCTGCCTAACAACCTTAATGGCAGCAGCCTAATCCTTCGGATCCTCCATCCACACTCTACTCGACATATTGGATGGAGGTACCCTCAAAAAACACACTTAACATATTCTGTACACTGCCTCTTGGAGGATAATTTTTTCTACCTCCTCATACTATGTCAACTCACAACTTTTTGCACTTACCTTCCTCATCCTATCCAAGAATGCTTACACCAATTCATTGTACTTCTGGGTTATTCCATTAAGCCGTCCACTAAAGACTCTGGTACTGTTCTATTTACAGTAGTGCTGAGTGCTGCCAGTTATGAGTTGCTGAAATGCGTGTGTCTTTTCAACCCTTCATGGTACATTAAGTATATCTTTGCCTCACCCATAAATTATCATAATTTGGCTGTGTCTGAACATATTTCATCCAACCACTCCCGCAGCCTTGCATTAGTTTCCAAGTTATCAATAAATGCTGATTCATCCTCAGTTGCTTTACTCAAAGAAAGGGTAACTAGACTAGCTGCAGCCAAATTTAATGAAGGAGTAAGTATGCTAAATGAAAATTTTGTTTCTACTGCTCCAGCTAGTTCACCCTGTCGACCTACTTTGCTGTCTGTCTGGGTATCCATTTTGCTTTTGCAAAGCAGCGTTACTTTCCTTCAATTCAGCTACTTGTTTCACCAAAATTCAATCACTTCCTCAGTCGTTATTGCTCATGTTTGTAAGCTTGGTATTTGTGCAACCTCTATCAATCAGGAATACAATACATCTAAAGAACACAAAAAAATGAAAGATAACTATTACAGATTCCATATAGTCATGTGCCTCATGCCAATAATGTTGGCAAATACTACATGTTACTGACACTAACTGCATGCAACAAAATATGTGATGTGCCAGGTTACATTGCTGTCATATGACTGGCCATAAATAGTGCTCCCTATAATTTTGCTTAAACTGGGACATCCGCAGGTCCTTCAGGTTTCACAAATCACACCTGCAGGTTTCTAAGCACATAAATTCTCCAGATCAATGCTGTGTCCAAAAACAGAAGAAGCCACAAAAATAGAAAGTTAATTCACCTCACTAATACTGTCAAAGTTCCAACCAGTAGGTGGTGGTGACATTGTTGTTGGAACATCCTCACAACATTTGGCAGAAACTGATGCTGCAGATATCTGGATTTGGGATGTGAAACAGCGGCAACAGAGAAATTAATGAAGAGAAGTGAATTGGTCAAGAGAAGAAGCCACTCCCTCACTGAGACATGGGTTGCAGAGTTGGTGTTTCGCAGCCACTGCAGTGGCAGGTTATCTCATATAGCTGACAGAGGATCCCTTTGTGGGGTAAAAGACTGTATGGGCAAAAATATAAGAAAGCGGAAAGACAAATCACTTTGATGGTTGTATGTTCACTGGTGGCTGTAAAAACTTTTGGCGTACCTGCATTCATTGCATTTGTTTCCAAGTATTGGATGAGGTGAACCTTGTATTCAGCTAGGTACCATTCCAGTGTTTAGAATTGTTATTAGAGGTGTTTGGAATTCTTATTAGAGAATTATGAGCAGTTCCAATCAATGATGGCCCTGAGCCAATGAGTTTGAAGCACATACTTCACTCAAACAGTCCGCTGTGGCTAAATTTTGTCATGCACAGTCACTTCCTATCGCAATGTGTGATATAGTGAGATTACAGGAATTGGGGTCATTATGCCCATCTCTGTCAGTCATTGGGTCTCTCTCTCTCTCTCTCTCTCTCTCTCTCTCTCTCTCTCTCTCTCTCTCTCTCTCCCTCCCTCTCTCTCCCCCCCCCCCCTCCCCCTCCTCATGCTCATCTGAAGAAAGCAAATGGGTCCATCAGAATTTGCAGCCACTTTAAGGCCACACTTAACAAGCAAAGTTAGATTGACATCTATCTTACCCCTTGGGCACAGGAACTTTTAGCAAAGTCATCAGGGTGGCAGTGTTTTTCAAAGATTGATTTGAAGGATGCATACTTGCAGTTATATCTAGCTACAGACATGCAGAAAATCTTAGTACTAAATATACCTTTTGGAATGTATCAGTACAGGAAGTTACCTTTTGAGGTCATCTCAGCACAAGGAATTTCCTGAATGTACACAGAGCAGCGAACTCACAATATTCGGAAGTGCATAAATTATTTGAATGTCATGTGGTTGACTGATGGTACTAGGGAAGAGCACGTGCAAAGCTTACAAACACTATTTCAGTGGCTGCCAGGGAATGGACTCCATTGTAACCTACATAAGTGCAAGTATTTTTGCACCCTCTGTGCAGTATCTGGGGCACACATCAATCGCTTTTCAGTAGTTGCAAGGGCAACAGTCTGGACGATTGACTGATCTGGCCTTGTAACAATAACCAAAACGGCCTTGCTGTGCTGGTACTGCGAACGGCTGAAAGCAAGGGGAAACTACAGCCGTAATTTTTCCCGAGGGCATGCAGCTTTACTGTATGATTACATGATGATGGCGTCCTCTTGGGTAAAATATTCCGGAGGTAAAATAGTCCCCCATTCGGATCTCCGGGCGGGGACTACTCAAGAGGATGTCGTTATCAGGAGAAAGAAAACTGGCGTTCTACGGATCGGAGCGTGGAATGCCCGATCCCTTAATCGGGCAGGTAGGTTAGAAAATTTAAAAAGGGAAATGGATAGGTTGAAGTTAGATATAGTGGGAATTAGTGAAGTTCGGTGGCAGGAGGAACAAGACTTTTGGTCAGGTGACTACAGGGTTATAAACACAAAATCAAATAGGGGTAATGCAGGAGTAGGTTTAATAACGAATAGGAAAATAGGAATGCGGGTAAGCTACTACAAACAGCATAGTGAACGCATTATTGTGGCCAAGATTGATACGAAGCCCACACCTACTACAGTAGTACAAGTTTATATGCCAACTAGCTCTGCAGATGACGAAGAAATTGAAGAAATGTATGATGAAATAAAAGAAATTATTCAGATTGTGAAGGGAGACGAAAATTTAATAGTCATGGGTGACTGGAATTCGAGTGTAGGAAAAGGGAGAGAAGGAAACATAGTAGGTGAATATGGATTGGGGGACAGAAATGAAAGAGGAAGCCGCCTTGTAGAATTTTGCACAGAGCACAACATAATCATAACTAACTCTTGGTTTAAGAATCATGAAAGAAGGTTGTATACATGGAAGAACCCTGGAGATACTAAAAGGTATCAGATTGATTATATAATGGTAAGACAGAGATTTAGGAACCAGGTTTTAAACTGTAAGACATTTCCAGGGGCAGATGTGGACTCTGACCACAATCTATTGGTTATGACCTGTAGATTAAAACTGAAGAAACTGCAAAAAGGTGGGAATTTAAGGAGATGGGACCTGGATAAACTAAAAGAACCAGAGGTTGTACAGAGATTCAGGGAGAGCATAAGGGAGCAATTGACAGGAATTGGGGAAATAAATACAGTAGAAGAAGAATGGGTAGCTTTGAGGGATGAAGTAGTGAAGGCAGCAGAGGATCAAGTAGGTAAAAAGACGAGGGCTAGTAGAAATCCTTGGGTAACAGAAGAAATATTGAATTTAATTGATGAAAGGAGAAAATATAAAAATGCAGTAAGTGAAACAGGCAAAAAGGAATACAAACGTCTCAAAAATGAGATCGACAGGAAGTGCAAAATGGCTAAGCAGGCATGGCTAGAGGACAAATGTAAGGATGTAGAGGCCTATCTCACTAGGGGTAAGATAGATACCGCCTGCAGGAAAATTAAAGAGACCTTTGGAGATAAGAGAACGACTTGCATGAATATCAAGAGCTCAGATTGAAACCCAGTTCTAAGCAAAGAAGGGAAAGCAGAAAGGTGGAAGGAGTATATAGAGGGTCTATACAAGGGCGATGTACTTGAGGACAATATTATGGAAATGGGAGAGGATGTAGATGAAGATGAAATGGGAGATACGATACTGCGTGAAGAGTTTGACAGAGCACTGAAAGACCTGAGTCGAAACAAGGCCCCCGGAGTAGACAATATTCCATTGGAACTACTGATAGCCTTGGGAGAGCCAGTCCTGACAAAACTCTACCATCTGGTGAGCAAGATGTATGAAACAGGCGAAATACCCTCAGACTTCAAGAAGAATATAATAATTCCAATCCCAAAGAAAGCAGGTGTTGACAGATGTGAAAATTACCGAACTATCAGTTTAATAAGTCACAGCTGCAAAATACTAACACGAATTCTTTACAGACGAATGGAAAAACTAGTAGAAGCCAACCTCGGGGAAGATCAGTTTGGATTCCGTAGAAACACTGGAACACGTGAGGCAATACTGACCTTACGACTTATCTTAGAAGAAAGATTGAGGAAAGGCAAGCCTACGTTTCTGGCATTTGTGGACTTAGAGAAGGCTTTTGACAATGTTGACTGGAATACTCTCTTTCAAATTCTAAAGGTGGCAGGGGTAAAATACAGGGAGCGAAAGGCTATTTACAATTTATACAGAAACCAGATGGCAGTTACAAGAGTCGAGGGACATGAAAGGGAAGCAGTGGTTGGGAAGGGAGTAAGACAGGGTTGTAGCCTCTCCCCGATGTTGTTCAATCTGTATATTGAGCAAGCAGTAAAGGAAACAAAAGAAAAATTCGGAGTAGGTATTAAAATTCATGGAGAAGAAATAAAAACTTTGAGGTTCGCCGATGACATTGTAATTCTGTCAGAGACAGCAAAGGACTTGGAGGAGCAGTTGAATGGAATGGACAGTGTCTTGAAAGGAGGATATAAGATGAACATCAACAAAAGCAAAACACGGATAATGGAATGTAGTCTAATTAAGTCAGGTGATGCTGAGGGAATTAGATTAGGAAATGAGACACTTAAAGTAGTAAAGGAGTTTTGCTATTTGGGGAGCAAAATAACTGATGATGGTCGAAGTAGAGAGGATATAAAATGTAGGCTGGCAATGGCAAGGAAAGCGTTTCTGAAGAAGAGAAATTTGTTAACATCCAGTATTGATTTATGTGTCAGGAAGTCATTTCTGAAAGTATTCGTATGGAGTGTAGCCATGTATGGAAGTGAAACATGGACGATAAATAGTTTGGACAAGAAGAGAATAGAAGCTTTCAAAATGTGGTGCTACTGAAGAATGCTGAAGATTAGATGGGTAGATCACATAACTAATGAGGAAGTATTGAATAGGATTGGGGAGAAGAGAAGTTTGTGGCTCAACTTGACCAGAAGAAGGGATCGGTTGGTAGGACATGTTCTGAGGCATCAAGGGATCACCAATTTAGTATTGGAGGGCAGCGTGGAGGGTAAAAATCGTAGAGGGAGACCAAGAGATGAATATACTAAGCAGATTCAGAAGGATGTAGGTTGCAGTAGGTACTGGGAGATGAAAAAGCTTGCACAGGATAGAGTAGCATGGAGAGCTGCATCAAACCAGTCTCAGGACTGAAGACCACAACAACAACAAGTTCGAGTTACTTGTATATTACAAACACCACCTCATTTCTCTTTTTAGGTCATATTCTAACCTTCCAGACAGAAGGGCACAGTGTTTCTCAACATTGGGCTTTGTTCTTGAGCAATTACCATTACTAAATTTATTTGTGGCCCATTGCTCGGCATGCAAACACTAATGCATTATTGTGCCTGACATCGAGTTTGATCATCTGGAAGCAGTGTGTTTCACACTACATGAGATAATGCATCACACCTTGCAAGATTTTCCAATCACTGCTCATGAAATAGTGATTACTCAGAGGACCCCCCTCCTGCATAGAGTCGTGTCAGTGGTTCAAAGTGGTTGGCCATGGAGTTTCCCAAAAGGATCACATCCTGTATTGCTCAATTATTTGGCTATGAAACACAGGTTTAATATTGTTCAGGGAGCACTGGTGTTATCTACAGAGGATGCTAAATGTTGTCATTGTCCCACGTACAATGTGTGACCATGTCTTTCAGTTGCCACATACTACCCGATGGGAGATGTCAAGGATGAAAGCTTTATCTTGGTGCCACATTTACAGACCAGAGTAGGCAATGCAGTGGAGCATGCAGTGTGTATGTGTCAGGCTTGAGCTGACAACCAAGCCTCCTGAGCAGAAAGTCTGTACCCATGGCTCAAGCCTGAGCACTCTTGGGAGAAGGTGCATATCAACTTTGCCCCCTCTTTTCAGGGTGTTGTGTGGTTGATGGTGGTGAATGTCTCTTCTCTGACTGCACGCACTACGTTTTGAGTGCTTGTTTCACTTTTTACAGTAGAGGGACTCCCCATCCCCAACGCCTTAGTATCTGACAACCTCAGTTTGTTTTGATGAAAGTTGGAGTGTTCTGCAAATGCAATGGCACCTAGCACCTGACCACCACCCCTTTCCACCCAGTTTTAAACTCCAAAATGGAGTGAATGGTCAAAACTTCCAAGTCACAAATGAGGAAGGTGCTGGCATTGATGCTCACTGACGAGACTTTGACAGTGCTTCTTGCCACCTACCAGTCCACCCCAGTCAATGGACGAAGTGCTGCTGAGGTAGCGCATAGCACAGGCCACATGTGTTCCTGAATTTGTTGTGCCCCATCTCGTGAACCCCAAGCTTCTATTACACACCCAGCTACTAGGATGGAGCTGCCTTGTCTCCTACACTTCACTAGATGCACCAAATGTTCCTCGTTGCAGCTGGGCAGGAGCATCTGATCCCTCACTGAAACCAGTTGCAAATGAGACATAACCCAGGAGGTATCCCCAGTCCTCAAGCTGGTGCAGCAGGCTTCCAGTCCTGCCTCTATTGGCGACCACATTTTAAGGCCATCCTTGCAGCCTGCCGGTACTCCTCAGTGCACACTCGGGCCACAGTCATAGTGCTGTTACAACATGTTCACACGCCACAATTACCTGCAGCAGCAGCAGCAGCAGCAGCAGGAGCTGATGATGACTGAACTGGCAAAGAGCTGGCAACCCATGGAGTTTCTTCCAGCTTTGTAGTCACCGATAGTTTAAGTGCTTCAGCAGTAACTGCAGTCTCAAATGGACCAGGCAGCAACTGTGCAGGACACCACAGGGATGGAAACTCAGGAAATTCAGAAGTTGTTGAAGCCACTGGCAGAACTACTCGCACAATGCTCCCCATTGCCCTAGTGGATAAAGCATAACCCTTTATGCCTGTTGGAGAAGTGGGGGGTGGGGGGGGGGGTAGGTAATTAAGTATCGGCAATCGGCCCAGATTTGGGCAGAGATGTCTAGATGAACACACTAGTGTTGTCCATTCATAGTTTTTTGATTTCACAGCCACACTATTGGTGACATGGACACTAAGTGAGTTGGTGAGTTGGCAAGATCCTGTGACAGCATAGACAAAAAGGAAAGTGAGCATGCATTCCTTGTCAAATTGTGTTTATGTATCTGAAACTTTCAGGTCACCAGTGTTACTATTTGTACGCAATGACATGCTTGTTTCTGGTTATTCCTCTTGGTTTGCTGTGTGCGTTTCGTTCATGCACTGTTGATGATTCCTCTCAGTTTTGTCCTTTTGGATTTGTATTTAGATTGCCATTATCCACTTGTTTATTTCTGGGCACTTACCATTTTCTCTGAAACTGTCTAATGGCACTACTCTCCAGTGGTGTGTTATAAAATAGTGTTGCAAATTTTTTCAGTGATCTGAACAGTATCAAATGATATTGTTACTAAGGCTGACATCCTCACACAAGTTCTCGTTAGTGCCCTTCTGGTGAGACTCTGTGTGTATGTTGGCACAGTGACAAACTACTAAATATGTTTCAGGCCAAAGTTAAGATCAGAGGCACTGCTTGCTGTGTTGCTGCTTTTACGTTGGCAATGATTCACTACTGTGTGCTAAACTGGGGATAGTTTGTGTAACTGATGAGGCTACAGCAGTGAATTTGAAAGGTTTTGGTATGATTCAGTCATTGTTCCTCTGTTTCTAACATTTTATTTTGTGTTATAGTGATAAGGATGGTGCTACATTGGAACATGACGGCTTAGTTTAAACTCAAGACACCACTTTGACTGTGTGATCTCTGCTATAACTGTTACACCCTCCCTTGTTTCCTCCTGCCCCCTTTCCAAATACATCATACATATTGAGATTGTATTAAAGTAAGGATAAGCGAGATTAGCTGCATTCCATGAATATGAAAGACATAGTCTGCATTCTCTTTTCTCCTAATTTGCATGCAGCTTTTTGTATACACACTTGCAGAACCGTCACACCTCATTGTGAGTGCTGTCATGTAGCCATGAAAAACACATGTAATAGTCCATTGTATAGTTAATAAACTTTGAGAGTAAATATTACATGAACTTATTATTGAATTTTACAGTCAAACTCAGCCACTGCAACAATTGGTTCAGTTGTATGTCTCAAGAACATATCATGAATGGAAAGATCTTAAAGTGATTGCGTGGCTAGAGAAGAATGTAAATATTGTGCTGGACCGTGTTGACAGTAAAGATGCATTTGTTCTGGACAGTGGTGAGAACAGAAAAAAGAGGTATATGAAAACACCAAGGAATGTGCTTCGTCACATTGTGCTGTCAGATCTCAAAGATGTTTCAGGAGCACTGCCATCTGTAAGTAATTTTGGAAATAATATAATGTCTATAGTTTTTAACTACAAAGTCTGTGTTTGTGTCTGGAGGGGGT
Organism: Schistocerca serialis cubense; assembly: GCF_023864345.2. Lineage (NCBI taxonomy): Eukaryota > Metazoa > Arthropoda > Insecta > Orthoptera > Acrididae > Schistocerca > Schistocerca serialis. Next base: position 612,459,601 of record NC_064642.1, read on the forward strand.
GGGGGGGGGGGGGGGGGGAGGAGTGGCAATTGCTCAGGTGCGTCAAGCACTTTCCCTGTTTAATGAGTTGTGAGCTATCTTCATGCTCACATATTAAGTCCGGGACCCCACAGTGATTGTTTTCAATTATAGTGATGCTTTTAAGATTGTTTGACAGTTCAAGTGACTGACAATCACAGAGTGAATGTTGGAAGCATATGCATGAAGTTTTATTACCTAGTTGCATGACATTTTAAAGATTTTTGAACATGATATATTTTGTGATATTAATTTTTATGAATAACAAGTTTGTTTGCTTGGACATCCTCCTCAGCAAGCACAGAAATTTTTGTTTTGTAAATAAAAACAGCATTTTTCTTGCTGCAAGAGAAAGGTACTTTTTATTTACAGGCTCCATAATTTTTATAAGTTGTAGCAGTTTCAATTTCAGTGACTGGAAGGCATCTCTGTTCTCAGATTTTTTCTTTTTACAAAGCAGGGCCATTAGGATGCAAGTCACATACTTACACATTGAGGTCAAGAGAATATTTATTTGTATTTCAGGAAAGTATTTGATTAACTAAGGTATTGATTACATTATTTTAAAATGTAATGTTGTTCAGTGAGTGTGCCACTTAACTATTGCAATGAACTTACTTCAGTGTTATTCTGCCTTACAGATCATTTGTCAAGCTCACAGGCTGCCTTTATTATCTGCAATATTGTGCTTTCTCTCTTCAGTTACCTTTGACCTGAAGCTTATGTGTGTTCCTTATAACTTCATCCACCCATTACTTGCCAAGTGAAAATGTTCCCTTGGGCCTCCACACTCTCACAACTTTGGCCCTAAAATGGTAAAAGTATGAGGATCACCTGTTGCCCATTGAAGTCGTCGTGCCTTTATTTAATGGACAGTGTTATGTTGTGCATCATTTCTGACAGTTCTCGATTCTTCTTTCATTTGTAGCCTCAGTATTTCGTGCTGGACTGAAGAGCTTTTTCAAAATAGTTCTGCTAAAAATAGTGAGGTCAAAATGTGTTTCTTACTGCACTAATTTTTGAATGCATTAATAATTATTGTTTTATATCCAGCCTTAAGTTGTGGTTGTCGAACCAAGTGGCCAGGTATCTATAGTTCTGTACATTAGAAAATCTCAAATCCCTCTATTTTCTTAACTCTGTTTGCTACTATTCTGAGAAAAGCTGTAGATAAGGTCAGTTCTGCCATACAAACAAAGGTTATAGATATTGAAATTTCCTGGGAGATTAAAACTGTGTGCCAGACCGAGACTCGAACTCGGGACCTTTGTCTTTCGCGGACAAGTGCTCTACCAACTGAGCTACCCAAACACGACTCATGCCCCGTCCTCACAGCCTTACCTCATCTGCCAGTACCTCATCTCCTACGTTCCAAACTTAACAGGAGCTCTCCTGCGAACCTTGCAGAAGTACTGGCAGAAGTAAGGCTGTGAGGACGGGGCGTGAGTCGTGCTTGGGTAGCTCAGTTGGTAGAGCACTTGCCCACGAAAGGCAAAGGTCCCGAGTTCGAGTCTCGGTACAGCACACAGTTTTAATCTGCCAGGAAGTTTCATATCAGCACACACTCCACTGCAGAGTGAAAATCTCATTCTGGGTTGTAGATATTGACCACAACTGTGTGTATGTGCAAGAGTGCCTATGCTACTACATCTGCAGGTATTACTAAAGCATTCCCTACATAGGTCGCTACCAAGCTGCAGGGACAATCTTCAGCCACAAAGCTAGATGCACAAAGCATTTCAACCTTATACAAACAGCCTACATTCTAGCAACAGAGAGCAAACTCCACACCCAAAACAGTTGAAATCCAAAGAAACCTAACATGAAATCATCAGATAGGAGAAGGTAAGTATTAACTGACAATACATCTAACTGACCATATATGCTGATAAAGCAGGTCATCATCCTACTTCTCCACTTGCTGTCCAACGTGTCACCCTCCACCCCTTATAAATTGCTTCTATACTCCAACAGAATGTGAAGTGTTGAAGAACACATACGGAAGAAGCAAAGTTTTCTACACAAGAGACATCTTCATGCCTATACATAAAAGACACACATGTCAAACCTTCATATAAACCTGTGTTTAAAGGTTATAGCATTTGCATGAAGGATGGGCCATTGGCAGAGTGGTAATATTTATCTATGGTGTATACCATTGTGTACCTGTTACTTTCACCATATAACTTCAAGCAGTAGCATTAAAAATAACTGCGTGTGTCCTGTCACCTATCACATGAACACCCAACCATTGAGCCTCTTCAGGATCCCGTAAGTGAACTCCGAATACCTTTCCTCCTTAGAGATTTCAATATACATCACATGCAGTGAGGCTCTACATACTTTTCTCAAGGGTAAAATAGTGGTGAGGTTTCTCTTGTCGAATGATATCACCTCTTCGCTACCAGGAAAATGACATAGTTCAGCTTTGCAAACAGATCCTTCACAGCCATTGACCTGGCACTTTGCTTTTGCATGCTAGCTTATATTGTCCTTTGAGCTGTGGAGGAGGACTTGCATTCTCGTTGCCATATTCAAATTTTTATCCACCTGCCACTAACCACCGAAATGAATGTTAGACAAAGCAATCTGGACACTTTACAGCGTCCTTCTAACATCTAGGACATGGTAGAGCATGTAACTGTCATGTACAGGGCTACCGATCTCTCTATCCAAAAGTTATCTTTTAACCCTTTCAGACATGATTTTTTTTTTTTCTAGAGGAAGGAGAATTTTTATTTATGTGGTAATGCTCTTAGGTGATTTTTTAATGATTCTAGTTGCAAGGTTTATACAAAAATATGTACCTGTTTTCAAAACATACTTTGTACACTTGGCTTCATTTTACAGACTAAAATAACTAATGAGAAAATGCTCTCTATGTAATAAATAGTAAAATGATCATTCAATAATTACCATGCAAAATAACATTATTCAATTGTACAGTGGATGATAGTGAACCAACATCACTCATACATTCTGGTGGTCATGAGCCTCTGCACACTGCTACATTGACTTAGTGATATTTTCATCAGAATGCCCAACAGTTGGCAGCACTTCACGTGATGAAAAGTTTGAACATTCATAAATGTGCTGCTCAGGTTTCCTTTGGGAAAAATACTTCTGTTGCGGCTAAGACACAGTAAAAGTTAATGTACACGTTTGTAGCCAAAGGTTCTGAAAGGTTTAAACCATCTAGATAGGTGGGCAGAACTAAATATTGACCATAGTGTGTTTGCTGACACTCTTGTTGCATTTTGTATTGCTGGAGTAAAAGCTCAGTGCATTATCAGAGAGAGAGGGAGATGATAAAAAACCTCATGGTAAGAATTTTACAATTTTTTAAATGTTTCACATCAGCAAAGGCATGGGGAGTCAACAAGAAAGATCAATGAGAAAACTAATGAAGGCACTGCATTGGCCATATAGAGCAATACTGCTCTAAGCATTGCCCCACAAGCTGTAGCCCAGGCAGTGGTAAAATACTTTCAACATACTACATCTTATGGCAGTCAAGGTCCTACATTCCAATACGGATGAGAATTATCAGTTAATGTTTTCACATTTTCCTTATCAGCATTCCTGTGTTTCATTCGCACTTATACTTCTGGTCCCATATTCAAGTACACATATCTTCTAATATGACAATTGTGCTCCCTGTGACTTCAAAATTCTCAGATTTGAAAATCTCGTATGTTATAATATTAACATCGATACACTGATAGTTTCTGACTTGCCTATTCCTTCAGTGTACCCTCACTTTTTGAACCTGCATTACATCCTTGTCCTTAGGTAGCCCGCCCCACCCCCATGATGAAGCAATTCTAGTTTTGACATTTATTGTTTCTTCCATAATTGGATCATCTTTCTGTCTTGGATTTAGGTTGTCAATGTATTCTAGAAGCCAGTTTTCTATCTGCTTGGGAGTAGTGTAGAATTTAATATATAAAGTAACATAAGAGAATCAAAACAAAGCAATGGAAAAATTTAGAAAATGATATACGAAGATACACAGCATTATATCTACATCTTACACCCAGTTTTCAAAGTACTAATGTATTCTAAGTATGCATTTAGCTTCTAGATACATCTTATTCAATTCCTTTAAATTTTTGTGTGGTATTACTCCAATTGGCAGGGGCGGATGCCCGGAGAAGGTTCGTAGGAGTAGGGAGGACCTGGAGAAGGGTGGGGGGGCACAGGACGTGGACCCGGGGCTCAGAGAAGGGCAGGTCTAATTCATGCCATTCACCGCACGCCCTCCCCTCGCACCCTTCTCCGCCCCCAGTCCCCTCGCACCCTTCTCCGCCCCCGGTCCCCTCGCACCCTTCTCCGCCCCCGGTCCCCTCGCACACTTCTCCGCCCCCGGTCCCCTCGCACCCTTCTCCGCCCCCGGTCCCCTCGCACCCTTCTCCGCCCCCGGTCCCCTCGCACCCTTCTCCGCCCCCGGTCCCCTCGCACCCTTCTCCGCCCCCGGTCCCCTCGCACCCTTCTCCGCCCCCGGTCCCCTCGCACCCTTCTCCGCCCCCGGTCCCCTCGCACCCTTCTCCGCCCCCGGTCCCCTCGCACCCTTCTCCGCCCCTGGTCCCCTCGCACCCTTCTCCGCCCCCCGGTCCCCTCGCACCCTTCTCCGCCCCCCGGTCCCCTCGCACCCTTCTCCGCCCCCGGTCCCCTCGCACCCTTCTCCGCCCCCGGTCCCCTCGCACCCGTCTCCGCCCCCGGTCCCCTCGCACCCGTCTCCGCCCCCGGTCCCCTCGCACCCGTCTCCGCCCCCGGTCCCCTCGCACCCGTCTCCGCCCCCGGTCCCCTCGCACCCGTCTCCGCCCCCGGTCCCCTCGCACCCGTCTCCGCCCCCGGTCCCCTCGCACCCGTCTCCGCCCCCGGTCCCCTCGCACCCGTCTCCACCCCCGCCCCCGGTCCCCTCGCACCCGTCTCCACCCCCGCCCCCGGTCCCCTCGCACCCGTCTCCACCCCCGCCCCCGGTCCCCTCGCACCCGTCTCCACCCCCGCCCCCGGTCCCCTCGCACCCGTCTCCACCCCCGCCCCCGGTCCCCTCGCACCCGTCTCCACCCCCGCCCCCGGTCCCCTCGCACCCGTCTCCACCCCCGCCCCCGGTCCCCTCGCACCCGTCTCCACCCCCGGTCCTGGTCCCCCTCGCACCCGTCTCCACCCCCGGTCCCGGTCCCCCTCGCACCCGTCTCCACCCCCGGTCCCGGTCCCCCTCGCACCCGTCTCCACCCCCGGTCCCGGTCCGCCTCGCACCCGTCTCCACCCCCGGTCCCGGTCCGCCTCGCACCCGTCTCCACCCCCGGTCCCGGTCCGCCTCGCACCCGTCTCCACCCCCGGTCCCGGTCGCCTCGCACCCGTCTCCACCCCCGGTCCCGGTCGCCTCGCACCCGTCTCCACCCCCGGTCCCGGTCGCCTCGCACCCGTCTCCACCCCCGGTCCCGGTCGCCTCGCACCCGTCTCCACCCCCGGTCCCGGTCGCCTCGCACCCGTCTCCACCCCCGGTCCCGGTCGCCTCGCACCCGTCTCCACCCCCGGTCCCGGTCGCCTCGCACCCGTCTCCACCCCCGGTCCCGGTCGCCTCGCACCCGTCTCCACCCCCGGTCCCGGTCGCCTCGCACCCGTCTCCACCCCCGGTCCCGGTCGCCTCGCACCCGTCTCCACCCCCGGTCCCGGTCGCCTCGCACCCGTCTCCACCCCCGGTCCCGGTCGCCTCGCACCCGTCTCCACCCCCGGTCCCGGTCGCCTCGCACCCGTCTCCACCCCCGGTCCCGGTCGCCTCGCACCCGTCTCCACCCCCGGTCCCGGTCGCCTCGCACCCGTCTCCACCCCCGGTCCCGGTCGCCTCGCACCCGTCTCCACCCCCCGGTCCCGGTCGCCTCGCACCCGTCTCCACCCCCGGTCCCGGTCGCCTCGCACCCGTCTCCACCCCCGGTCCCGGTCGCCTCGCACCCGTCTCCACCCCCGGTCCCGGTCGCCTCGCACCCGTCTCCACCCCCGGTCCCGGTCGCCTCGCACCCGTCTCCACCCCCGGTCCCGGTCGCCTCGCACCCGTCTCCACCCCCGGTCCCGGTCGCCTCGCACCCGTCTCCACCCCCGGTCCCGGTCGCCTCGCACCCGTCTCCACCCCCGGTCCCGGTCGCCTCGCACCCGTCTCCACCCCCGGTCCCGGTCGCCTCGCACCCGTCTCCACCCCCGGTCCCGGTCGCCTCGCACCCGTCTCCACCCCCGGTCCCGGTCGCCTCGCACCCGTCTCCACACCCGGTCCCGGTCGCCTCGCACCCGCCTCCACACCCGGTCCCGGTCGCCTCGCACCCGCCTCCACCCCCGGTCCCGGTCGCCTCGCACCCGCCTCCACCCCCGGTCCCGGTCGCCTCGCACCCGCCTCCACCCCCGGTCCCGGTCGCCTCGCACCCGCCTCCACCCCCGGTCCCGGTCGCCTCGCACCCGCCTCCACCCCCGGTCCCGGTCGCCTCGCACCCGCCTCCACCCCCGGTCCCCCTCGCACCCGCCTCCACCCCCGGTCCCCCTCGCACCCGCCTCCACCCCCGGTCCCCCTCGCACCCGCCTCCACCCCCGGTCCCCCTCGCACCCGCCTCCACCCCCGGTCCCCCTCGCACCCGCCTCCACCCCCGGTCCCCCTCACATCTTTCTCCATCCCCACGTCAATCCCCCAGCACTCTTAGGCAGCCTTCTACAGTATCCTACACCAGGGCTTCCCAACCTGTGGTCCGCAGACCCCTTAGGGATCCGCCGGCTCTTTCTAGGGGGTCCGCGGCCACCTTTCACCTTTCCTTTCGTTTCCTTTCCTTTCCTCCTCCCATCCCCTTTCCTTTCCTCCTCCCATCCCCTTTCCTTTCCTCCTCCCATCCCCTTTCCTTTCACCTCCCCTACCCCCTCCCCTCAGCCTCCCCTTTCCCCCTCCCCTTTCCCCCTCCCCTTTCCCCCTCCCCTTCCCTCCCCTTTCCTTTCCCCCTCCCCTTTCCTTTCCCACTCCCCTTTCCTTTCCCACTCCCCTCGCCCTTCCCACTCCCCTCACCCTTCCCCCTCCCACCGGCCCCTTCTCCCTCCCCTCGCCCTTCCCTTCTCCCTTCCCCTCCCCTTCTCCCTCCCCCTCCATTTCTCCCTCCCCTTCCCCTCCCCTTTCCTTCTCTCTCCCCTCCCCCTTCCCTTCTCTCGCCCCTCCCCATTCCCCTCCCCCTTCTCTTCTCTCTCCCCTTCCCCTCCCCTCCCCTTCCCTTCTCACTCCCCTACCCCTCCCCTTCCCCCTGCCCTCCCCCCGCCCCAACCCCCTTCCACCCGCCCTCCCCCCCTTTGCCCTGCCCTTGTTTGTGATTATCATTGACAGTAAAATAAAATCTGTAATTTTATTATCATGTACCTCATAATTAAGTTTTGATAAAATAGATAAAGTAAATGTTGCAGCAGTAGAGATCGTATAACAACACTAAACTAGTAATGTTAGCATATATAAGACTACCTCAGTTGTTTTTAATGGTACAATGTGTTAATTTCTGTTTTGTAGGATGTTCAAGGTCCAGTCCTGAGCTTTGATCCATTTCCACCACTAGACTCCATTGATATCTACTCAAGGCCACAGCGTTTGAGATCTGCATATGAACGTTCAAACGCATTTTCAATGTTTTTTCGCTCTTTGATGCCAAACTTCAACTTAAACCAACCAGCTGCAGCAGCTGTTGTTGCAGAACGTGTGTGAGTGAACATTTGTCCAAATTTGCACCATTATATTTAGAAAACAGTAAGATAACAGAACATGATGCTGTTTTTTTCTGTTTGTAAAACACTGTATACATAGATTAATATAAATACCTTTTTTTTCACTTGGTACTTTCAAGAACAAGCTAGTTACTAGTATATGTTACAGTGCATTTATTAGGGTTGCCCAGAAAGAAATGCACTGAATTTTTTTTTTTTTTTTCAACAATTCTTTAATGAACATAATGAGAATTAAACACACCAAAGAATGGTGTTTTATCTACATGCCCTATTTTTCTACGTAATCTCCATCCCGTTCTATGGCCTTCCTCCAGTGCGAAATAAGGGCATGTATGCATTGTCCGTACCAATACTTGTCCTGGTGGTGGAGCCGGTGCTTCAATGTGTGAACTTCCTTTGCGGATTAGCAGATGGAGCACCAACTGCCAAGTTGTAATGCGTCTGTCCTCACAAATGACATCGTCAGTTTGCTGCAACATGTCAGGTCTGACAGCCGTGTATGGTCTCCCCGACCACTGCAAATCGAGGAGCTCAACCAAACCGCCTTCTGATGACCTCACCTTCAGTGCCCAGCAACTAACTGTACCTCTGTCGACAGCAGATGCTCCATAGACTTTGCACAAGTGTTTGTGAATATTCCCCACAGTTTGTTTCTCTGCAGTGAGAAATGCTATGACTGCATTTTGCCTGTAACATACATCATCTAGAAACGCCATTTTGAAACTGTCCTGCAGCTATGCTATCTGTCAGAAGTGACAGAAACTTGGTGCACTCGCTCAGAAGACTTCAAATAATATATATGTAACGTATTGCATTCATAGCTGATGGTTGGTGGGGGGAGGGGAGAATGTTGTGCATTACATTCTGGGTAACCCTAATACTATAACAATTAAAGAAATTTTAAAGAGTGTTGTCCAGAGAATTAGAAGTCACACTTGATCCAATAATTTACTTTCATGATGTGATTATCTGTTTTAAATTTTAATTTTAAACCATTTTCTCCAGCTTTGTTCTTTCTGTAGTCCATGTACAGAAAGAGTATAATCACCTAAGTGGTAGAGTGAAAATAAAATATATTTAGCCTCATCAAGCCTGTAAAAAGTCCCTGGGTGTATGTACAAAACTCACTCTATTCATGTCCAGAATTTTATCACAGTGAGAGATGGTGCTGTTATCACCACTCTGCATTGAGGTTCAGGTTAGAAAGTTCCATGTGCTGTTCGGATTTAGGTTTTTCATAATAGCCCTAAGTTAGGTTTTCCATGATTGCCTGAAACCTTGCCTTGCAAAATTTTGGATGGACCTGTAAACACCAGCATGATTGATTTTCTTTCCTCTTTTGCTGTGTACCAAATGCAATAGATTGGTTGCTAGACTTTTCTCAAAATATGGACTCGCAGCTTTTAACAGTAAGTTGCTCCAGATGGGCAATGAAGTTGGTGAGCATCTCTATAACATCATTAATCAAGAAATGCACAGCTCTCATTTCATCTTTTCCATCATGTCTATTAATCCTTTAGTGGTGAAGATATCGTACTAACCAATAATGTCCAAGCATCATTCAAATGGGGATTTTGTAAACTCCTGCCTTGCTTCATTAATTAAATTTTCTTGGGATTCTTCATTGAAATGGAATGAGCATGTGGCATTGCTGTCCGGGAGGCCCCATCTGGGGAAGTTCGGCCACCGAATGTGTGTCTTATTGCAGTCGATGCCACATTGGGCGACTTGCATGCCAGTGATGAGGATGAAATGACAATGAGAACAACAGAACACCCAGTGCACGAGCAGAGAAAATCTCCAACCCGGCCAGAATTGAACCTGGGCCTGCTGCTTGGGAGGCAAGCACATTACCATTCACCTAAGAAGGCATAACCTTCATTGAATCCGTCTGGAATCAGCACTATGTAAAACTAGTGTTATGTTGTCATTCCTCCTTGAATCATTGGATGCTTACTCATAGCTATCGGAGTTAAAAATACCAAGATTAGCAGATGCCATATGTATTTCTGCCTCAATTTCAGAAATCGTAGATACTTAAACACAAGAAATGGTAAATGGGAAAATCTAAAGGAGGGTCAAGCAGTAAATGCTCAGATACTGGATGTAAGTTTAGTGGACATACTCTTGTTCTGCATTTACAGCAGGTTTAGTATCACATTTTGTCTATTTCTGGGGAGGGAGGGGGTGGCTGTGCACAGCTTCGTATTCCCATTGGGTAATGCTACATTGGCTTCCCACGGCTTCTTACGTAAATGTTCCTGTGTGATATTACATATGTACTACCTTGAAATTTACATATGCAGCCCAAGTCAGTGTCCCGATGAACAGTCTTAGTATGGAATTTACATGATTGTGTACATATGAATGTGGGCATTGTACACTCGACATCAGTTCATGTTGCTAATATTTATTTTTTGGTGACTGAATTTTGATACTAACATTGCCAGTTCAAGACCCTCCACTAAAGTTATTGAAATACAAAACTTATTAATTACATTTAATTTAGATGTTATTTTTGCTTGCTATGCTAAGTTCCTCACACTCTTTCAGTCAGAGGATTGTAAGTAGCTTATATTAATTTGAATCTAGTAATGTCTCTGGTTTGATTTATATCTGAAATCTCTTGCTTTTGGAGTTTGTCATTTTCTCTCTGGGCGCTCTCAACGTAGTGGTGTTTGAAAAAAATATTAATTATTATGTTGGCCTTGTTAGCATAAATAGCATGTAACACTTCTTTCAACACACTATTTTCCTACTAGAATGCTTGCAGAATAACATGGTCGGTAGGAGCAGTCAGCAGGGCTCGCTTGGGGAGAGTAGTAGTGGAGGGGGTAATAGGCAGGTGCTGTAGGGGAAATGCCAAGCAATGGAGGGAAAGTGCCATTCTAAAATAAAGCCTATATTTGTATTTTTTGTAAATATTAAGTGAAGGCCCTTCATGCCCACACTTGCGTGGTGACCATTCAAAAAGATCTTCTGTCACCTCTGGTTTGGTTAAAATCTAAAATAATTTCCACTGAAAATGTGACAAAAGCAGCTATTTATTTTCGCCTGACTTGTTAACCATTCCTAACTCTCAGAGAAGCATGACAAGTGGTGAATTTTGTTATCTCTTGTTGCCCTGTTAAAATTTGCTTCTTTTGCCAAAACATAGTAGAGTTCACATGGAAGTCGCCACATTAACATGTTGTGCAGATGCAACTGCAAGAGAATTCTGAAAAAGTGGTGTATTGTGTTTATTAAGAAAGGAACTAAGGAAAAGTAATGTTGATACCATATGAAAAAACTGTATTCAGTACAAAAATAAATGTGTAATGTCTTCACTTATTTTGTTCCAAAACCCATGTCATTTCTCATTTCACAAGCTGTCAGTGGCCCTTAAAAATTACAGTATTTCATTGAAAAAGTAGAGTTAGTGGAATAACATGGTATCCAATGAAGTTTTGCTTAATAACCACACAACAAAATGCTCTCCTCTTGGTGTGCTATCATTTGCTAAAACTCGTTTTGATACCTCAAACTGTTTATGAAATATGAGGAATGTTGTGGATATTTCATTTTGGCTTTATCATTGGTGTGCACAGTCACAAATGAGTCTGCTACATGGAATCAATTTTCTTGACACTGGTAACAGAAAGAGACCTCCACCCAAGCTGAAGGAAACTGCCATATGTTAATTAAATTTCATATGCAGCAACATATTATGTAATATGTACCAAATGCAAATCATAGTGACCCCTGTTTTTCATTGCAAACTTTGTCGAATTTCACACAGTGTATTATTCAAACTAAACTTACATCCAGTATCTGAGCATTTACTGCTTGACCCTCCTTTAGATTTTCCCATTTACCATTTCTTGTGTTTAAGTATCTACGATTTCTGAAATTGAGGCAGAAATACATATGGCATCTGCTAATCTTGGTATTATGAACATTAACAAAATGAAGGCCACATCAGCATGAAGTTGACATATAAAGCTATAATTAATGCAAAAATGAAATTTTTTTTACCAGATAGTTTCTGTAAAATTGTTAGAGAAAGACTGCATGGCTTGCACCACAATTCTGTAATCACAGCACATTCCTGATCAGCCAAAAGTGGGCAATCTGTGTCGGCCTCCCTTCCGAACAAACAAATGAACTTGTCCAGCACTTTCGACGAAACTTGGTCACTGCGCACTGGCCACCGTATACTGCACAGATTCTGTCGTTAAATATCTCATCAAAATAATTGCTCATGACATCTTATACCAAAAGACCCTGACAGCTGTAGTGTAATGTATTGCCACTCTCATGTATTAATATTGCAATGTTAAAAAGAAATTTCATGCTATTGTTCATAACCAAGAGCAGTATCTCAGTTGACAGCCATCAGCTGCAGAAGACAGTCAGATATAGCTCTACGTCCTTTAGTTTTCTCCTCCACTGATGTGACAGATTCTCTCTCGATGAAATGTATTTCTTGATTCTAGTATTCTAGTTGACCTCGTAGTGTTTGTTTTTCAAGCAGCTGCATGCATAAATTTATAGTTGTATTGTAATTATTGTCTTTGTCATAGGTTTGTGCTGGGAAAAGTAATTGTTGGTGTGCAGATTTTATTATAATTTGTGTGATGATGTAGATTAACTGTTTTGGATTAGCTGTATGTTTTTGTTGCCATAGCACTAAACAGAGAAGTTTATTTATTTACTTTCTCATTGCTATTGTGTCAACGAGAGTGTAATTTTTCATTTCTTCTATTCTTGATGTACTATTCAACTTAGAGTCCCATTAAATTAGTCTCCATCATTTAGATGTAGTCTATTTGTTCATCATATCATGTTTTCCATTACCCATACTTTTAATATTTCGAAAATGTGTAATTCGCATATATGGTAGTTTTCACCATATTAATAGCAAATCAGTGTATAATCTTTAATTGCTTTATCTTTCATGACTGTATAAAACATTTCATTTCATTCATCAATCTTTCAAAGTTCCAATAAAACATGAAAAATCTGTCAAACCAAAATATTTAGACATTGTAGTTTATTCACATTCCACTAATAAAATATTAAGTTTCACACTTTACTGTAAAATAATTTAAATATTTCATAGATGTTTTGCTGCTGTCTGCCATAAGTTGTCAGATGGACAACCTTTTGGTGCCTGATATAACATGAAGACTGAATATTACTAGAGAGAAATTTGTACAGCTTTACATGTAATCTCTTTTCGTTATAAAGCACAATTACATTACTGATTATCGCAGGAAATGAAAACAAAACAGTGGTATCTTCTCGCGATCACTTGCCATCGGTTAAATGTGTGGCTCTGAATGGTGCAGCGATGGTCTGCCCCAGTGAAGAATATTTGGTCCTGATGATCCAAATCACACTCATTTTATATGAAACATAAAAAAAAAAAATTTTTTTTAAAATGATATCACAAATCATAATGGATAGAAACTCCTTAATTATGTTTTAAAAAGAAAAATTATTATATGTCACTCAGGTGGCAAAGAGAGCAGTGTGATCAAGAATTCTGTCACACTATAATATGGTGTGCAATTTTTAACTATTTGAAAGTAAAAACAACCAAATCAATATTGTGTCCACAGCAAATTTGAAAGCATCAATAAAAATGTCAATTCTAGGAACATAAATGTGAAATTGCACTTTATTTAATTTGTGCGATTTTCATATGACACAGAAAAAATGTATATTCGTGGATGGAAAGGCAACCATTCACCTATAGGCTATAGCTGACTTGTGTGTTGTGCATAGAAATGTGAATCTGTGTACTTTTACTAGAGGAAGATAAAGAGCTCAAAAGATATTGTAAATATGTTTTCTGTTGCGAGTTTTTATGTGCCACACATCAGTCACCTTAGTGGTTGCCTTTCCTTTCCTCTCCTTTATTTTATGTATCACATAGAAGTACATAAGCATCTGATTAAACCAAAATTAAAAAATAATCACGGATATTAACAGAGTACAGGGTTATTCATAAGTACTTTCAGAGTTTCAGGAGATGAGTGTGCAAAAACTAAGCAGCATACATAAAAATGACACATATCTGTGGATAAAGCATCTCTTAAAAGTTTCAGTTCATAATACACACTGCGATGTAGTTGCAGAATTCGTGGAAAGTGTCACAAATCATTGTGTACAGTGGAGCAGTTCGAACGTTTTGTGTTCTTGAATTCACTAAATGTGAAGCAACTGTGATGATTAAACTACAGTTTTGTACCAGATAACAGTTAAAAGCTTCAACAGACAAAATAGCATATTCCATGAGACTGGCTGCTTACTTGGCATGAAAGAAAAAACAGGCTCTCCGGGACAGTCAGCAAAGGATGTTTGGGAATCATTTGTCAGGAGCTCAAAGAAATTGATGAAACAAGCAGTCGTAGAATTGTTGATAAAGTGGCCAGCTGTCTGATGCGTTCTATCCATAGGTCTGTGTGTAATACCATACTAGCTGCAGTTGTTGTGTGTGCTGACTACTCAGTATAATGAGCTGTGTTCTGAATTTTGCAGTGACTTGTAGTGGCTACTGAGGGAAGACAGTTTTGCATGAAGTTGGTTTTCAGTGACAAAGCCACATTTAAAGTGCCTGGAAAAGTGTCTTCATAACGTGTGTTTGGGCACAGAACAACCCCATAAGATTGTGGAACACCTTCGTGATTCACCTGAAATGAATGTCTTTTGTGCCATGTCCTCTTCATATTTTGTAGACTATTTTTCTTTGTGGAGAAAACTGTGACTGGTCTTGTGTACCTCAGCATGTTGCAGCAATGCTTGTGCCACAATTATAGCAAGGAGGTGGAGACTTAATTGTGCAACAATACAGTGCCTCACCACACTTTGGTTAAAATCTAAAAAAATTTCCACTGAAAATGTGACAAAAGCAGCTATTTATTTTCGCCTGACTTGTTAACCATTTCTAACTCTCAGAGAAGCATCACAAGTGGTGACATTTATGATTACCTCAAGGACATACTCTCTTATTGTTTAAGTGGATGTGCTTCCCGTCATGGCTCTTTCTCCTTCAGTGGCCACCAACTCCACTGCATGAGATATCTCCTAATGGTGCCATATCAAAGATAACGTGTTCCTGTTTCTACCACCACTTAATTTGAAGGTGGTATAAGCAAGGATAATTAATGGGGTCACTGATATCGACCATGATCTCTTGGGATATTTACGGTAAGTATCCAACTACCATAATGATGATTGCACATCACAAATGGTGCCCATATATGGAACAACTGTAATTTGACTTTAAAACTTTGAGAGAAGCTCTATCCACTCATATATATCTATTTTCTATATGTCTTGCAGTTGTCACACAACTGTCTTCTGAAACTCTGAGATACTTACGAATAGCCCTGTATATTCTGAAGTACTGAACACTAATAGAATCACTTACGTGCTTCTCGTAGTCGTAGAGGGATCTCAATAGATAAAGTTTTGATAAGGAACCCATGTCTGGAAATGTACCCTTTGGATATAAAGTAAGTCTGAAGATTGGTTCATTTTCAAATCTTCACAGTATGCAAACAAAATGAGAACCAAGCACTGCCATCAGTTCCTGTTGTAATTATGACATGTAGTATAACATACCACTTTGGCAAAGTGATATGTTGCACAGTAGCATCAAATGATGGTCACTAAACATGCAAGTAATTCTCATTAGTTGGTTTAGTGAGTTTGGACTCGTATGTTGTGCGGAGGTTACATATTGCCCATGCATGTAATCAAGTGCAGATGGATGCAACATTTCTGCAAGACAGCATGATACTTGCATTTCAATCACACTTTGCAGCACCCTCTAGTTTGGCATTGGAGAAACACAATGTTCCATGCAATAGCACACACTGTGACAGTGTACTATGTCATGAAGGCAATGGAAGAGGAGTTAGTCTACTCTGGCGCAAAAGCAGTCTGTATTGCTTGATGTAATAGTCAAATTATTATTGAATACAGTTACTGGATCTTTCTACATTGTATGAGGTGGAATAATACATGCACATATTTGAAGAGTTGCTTCTGTTATTTAATAGTTTATTGGGGATCATCTTGTGAATGTGACAGGTCTTCTTTTCCATGCTTCCTTAGAGAAATTGGACAGGAATTCTGTAATACGCAACACCATTTTGTGGTCTGGTTCCATCCTAACAAGTTTCAGTACTTTTTGTGCTGTGCTGTTTTCAGTGTTTTTGTTTCTGTAAAATTGTTGTTACACTTTAATCTTCTAAAGAAACTTTTGGTACAGAATATTTACATTTGTAAAACGAGTGGTTATTGTCAAATATTTTGCACAAGTTTGCAACAATACAGAACTGAGACATGTATCAGTGAGTTGAGGCATTCCATCTCATTCATTTACAATTTGTCTAAAAGTTTTAGTTTTACAGTAAATTTAAAAATAAGTGGATGTATACATTTTTTTACATTTCTCACTTGCAGCTATTAGTTGTATATGCTGGTAACTTTAGATCTGCTATACAATTTGCAGCTTGTCATCTGCAAACAGCAAAATGTTCTTTATTCTCTGTTTATTATGCAGTTAGGAGTGAAAGTTACTTTATACAAGGTTATTTGGCATCACTATATATCAGGTTGTTTGGCGTATTACTTAAACATTTCTCTTACTTTGTGTGTGTCAAGGTAACACACTTATTTCTTGTGCTGCTGTTTGTACATGTGCATTTTCCAAGATTTGTTGACAAAGTGCAAAGTTTCTACTGCCATTATGTGTTGTTATGGTTGAGTGGTATTCATTTGTTGTGTGGCATGTTTGTTTGCGATGTGGCGCGCAGATTTGAAGTGTTTTTGAGGTTTGTGATGTTTGGTGGCCGCACGCGCGCCCGTGTGTGTGTGTGTGTGTGTGTGTGTGTGTGTGTGTGTGTGTGTGTGTGTGCGTGTGTGCGTGCAAGAGAGAGAGAGAGAGAGAGAGAGAGAGAGAGAGAGGGGGGGGGGGGGGGTGAGTTATGGATAGGCAGGTAAAGTGGTAAGTGGTGTGAAGTATGGGGAGAGGGAATTTAATTTTAGATGGTGATTATGTGCTGTTTTGGGGCGGTGTTATTGGTTTAGTACTTTCTTTCTGGGGCTATTGATTTTTGGAGATGAGTTTTCTTCTATTGTTAATTTTTTATATAAGCTGTTACTAGTTGTAAGAATTTTTAAATCAGTTTCTGTTTTCACTGTGCCTTTGACTGATCTGCAAATGTTGAATGTGAGCTATTACTATTCAGTGCTCTGAGATATCCTGTATAGCTGCTTC
The DNA here is from genome assembly GCF_023864345.2 of Schistocerca serialis cubense. Lineage (NCBI taxonomy): Eukaryota > Metazoa > Arthropoda > Insecta > Orthoptera > Acrididae > Schistocerca > Schistocerca serialis. Next base: position 612,476,636 of record NC_064642.1, read on the forward strand.
TAAAATTTCTGGTTTGTCCCACACAAAGAGATTGATAGCAGTTGCAAGGTAGTTGATATATACCAGGCTAGCTGTATTTGTCAGTGTTGGTGGTATTTCTTCCAAGTCTGTTCTGTATTGTATTGTTGATTCTGTATGCTATGTTCAGTCCTCGTCTCTCTAATATATTACCCACCCTGTGTGTAATTTTGTTATGCAATTTGTTGTGAGTTGTGTTTATCAATGTGTGTGATTCTTTTTATGACTGTGTTGCCTGTTTTTGCATTTTGTTGATTATTTTATCTGCTATCTATGAACCATACCTATTCACCTGTGCAGGTTGTTTTATTTTGTTCAGTTCTTCTGTGAAATCATGTCTGTTCATAGGTGTTTTGTTTAGCCTTTGTAGTAAATATCTGAAACCATCTGCTTTATGAGTTATAGGCTGATTGGACAGGTTATGAATGATGGCACTGGTGATTGTAGGTATGCTATAAATTGTGAACTCATGTATGGTGTAATCTAAGAAACTGAGTTTTTCACCTGTTTGTGTTTCAGTGATGAACTGCATTTGTGGGTGGAAAGTGTTTGTCCTTATGAATTTTTTAAATAAGAGAATTGATTCATCTGTTACAAAAATTATATCAACTACATATCTGTACCAATGTTTTGTTTTGTACTGCTTTGGTTTAAAACACTACAGCACATTGAAGTTTGTCATTGTATATGGTTTGGTGAAATGATTGGGGGTGTATGGATATACCCATGAAAGAAACAATCTACACCAATATTAAGGATGAAGATACGTAGTTCCACTATCACAATGAAAATCGATTATTATTTGGGGGTTATATTTGTTCTGTGCGAGATGTATTTACATGCGTGCATGTAGGCGTGCGGACACACTTGTATGTGTGCATACTTTTGTTATTTCATCCCAGATTTTCCATTGTTTATTTACAATACTTCATGTATGATACCAGGTTATCAGGTGTTGGTCTGTGTGTATAATTCTTATCACTGCTTCATCAGCAGAAGGAGATTCCAACTTTACATCATTGTTTAGCAGATACTGAGAGACAATCCTTAAGACCATCTTTATTGACGATACTAATAGAATGCTTGTCATCTTTCTGGATGCATAACAACTCGACTTAGCAATTTTTTTTTCAGTATGTGCCTTTATTTGTGATTCCTGCTTTTTTAATTCAAAATTCAATCCAAAGTTTGGATTGCATTTTTGTCTGATCCTATAGATTTCTGCTTTGGAACCATCACCACATCCTTTAAAATAGCAAAACACCATTCGTTGATGTTGTTATTCATGTGTCAACTTAGTTTGGAGGGACTGTGTACCCCACAGGCAAAAGGTATGAAACAGTTTGCAGATGCTACTACATACAGAGCTCAATCTCAGATCTGAATCAACTTACATTGACATTTCACGTCATCATACTAACCTGTGACATGACAATATTATGAAAAGAATAGATTTCTGCTCACCACATAGAAGCAGCATCGATTTTTCTCTGCAACTCGGTACCTCCTCTTTGTGGTGAATAGCTCACTATTCTGTTCACAATATTGTTGTTATTCCATCGTGAACTTTCTTTTGTTTGATTTAATCTGTGAGATGGATAGATGTACATATAGAACTCAGCCAGGCATTTGCATCCATTGCTATTCTCCTCACAATATTCTGGCCCCTTTTTTTTTTTTTCACTCTATCCATCATTCCATGCTGTTATGATCTTGACCTCCTTGGGTCAGAGTGAAAGGAACCTTTAAAAAAAAAAGGCACATTTTCTGAAGTTGAAAGTTCAAGAAGCTAATACTAACAAACACAGTACACCCAAGCATTTCTAAATAGACATTAAATATAAATATTATTTTCATTCTATACCAATGAAAAGTTTTGTTGGCATTGTATACACTATGTATACTACAGTTTTAAAAACAGTCTTGTTTGATTTTCATACTTTTCCAGGGAAAATGAAGCAGCTGAAGCAGATGCCGATGCAGGGGCAGGAGGAGCAGCTGCAGCTGGGGTAGAACTTCGCATCAGTGTAACAACATTGTTAGATGCAATGCGAGACTTGCTGTCAAATATTTACACATCTGATGTGGTGCATGGTGACCACTATTTGGACAACAATGAAGATGATGATGATGATGATGGGGAAGATGAGGATGACTATGATGATGATACTGACAATGATTGAGGTTAATTAATATGTAGTTACTGTTCTGTCAAATACCTTAAAACCTGATGCACATAAAATGTCAAGACATCAGAAAAACAAAATTTTTATTATTGTCTGTGCCACTTCATTTATGATCAAAGGAAACTAAGCCCAAGATAACATGTGTTGTGTGTGATATAATATGATCAAAGTGTGGAGTTCCACTTAATTTGTAAATACAGTCTTGTTATTGTTGACTGTGTTGTTGTTCTTGTTTTTTATAATATAAAATTCTTAATCTGTTAGTATTTTGCAGTGAAATTTTATGCTGGGAGGGGGACTATCTACAAAAAGTGGTACATGAAGAAGAATATGTGAATTTGTTTCTTGGAAACCTGTAGACTAGACACCAGTGCTAATCTCATTGTGTGTAACAGCAACTTTTCTGGATTTTCTACATAACTAAACATACACGCAGGTATCATCTCTATTTTGCACCTACGAAAAGCCAGCTTATAATGTAATATTCTGTAGGAGGTAAACTTTTTGTTTATTAGGAGAGAAATTTTTTTATTAAAAAGAGGCATCTGTTTATCAGAAAGTGGTAACTGTAAGGTGGGCGATCCATTGGTGGGGGGGGATGCAAACTTTAGTGAGTTGCTTCTGAATAAGGAAAAGACATTGGAAAATTCAGTGGGCTTTCATTTTTGTTGGCCAGCCTATAATTTATTTGTGAACAATAGTGTTTATTTGCCCTTCTGTGCTTCTCTTGTTTATTGCACAGTGTGTGAAAATTCCAGAATTGTCAACGTGTCAAATATCAGTGTTATGGCCAAAGGAAGAATGTTTTTACTGCTTATAAAGAGCTAATTTTGGAAATGTATTACTTTGGGATGCAATAACTAGATATTTAGTGATTTTCCTGTCTCTTCTTATGATATTTTTATTCCTTTTCATTTTATGTTTGTGTATTATCCAGCCCCCCTCCCCAATGAACCATAGACCTTGCTGTTGGTGGGGAGGCTTGCGTGCCTCAGCGATACAGATAGCCGTACCGTAGGTGCAACCACAACGGAGGGGTATCTTTTGAGAGGCCAGACAAACGTATGGTTCCTGAAGAGGGGCAGCAGCCTTTTCAGTAGTTGCAGGGGCAACAGTCTGGATGGTTGACTGATCTGGCCTTGTAACACTAACCAAAACGGCCTTGCTGTGCTGGTACTGCGAACGGCTGAAAGCAAGGGGAAACTATGGCCGTAATTTTTCCCGAGGGCATGCAGCTTTACTGTATAGATAAATGATGATGGCGTCCTCTTGGGTAAAATATTCCGGAGGTAAAATAGTCCCCCATTCGGATCTCTGGGCGGTGACTACTCAGGAGGACGTCGTTATCAGGAGAAAGAAAACTGGCGTTCTACGGATCGGGTGTGGAATGTCAGATCCCTTAATCGGGCAGGTAGGTTAGAAAATTTAAAAAGGGAAAGGGATAGGTTAAAATTAGATATAGTGGGAATTAGTGAAGTTCGGTGGCAGGAGGAACAAGACTTCTGGTCAGGTGACTACAGGGTTATAAATACAAAATCAAATAGGGGTAATGCAGGAGTAGGTTTAATAACGAATAAAACAATAGGAATGCGGGTAAGCTGCTACAAACAGCACAGCGAACGCATTGTTGTGGCCAAGATAGACACGAAGCCCACACCTACGACAATAGTACAAGTCTATATGCCAATTAGCTCTGCAGATGACGAAGAAATTGAAGAAATGTATGATGAAATAAAATAAATTATTCAGATAGTGAAGGGAGATGAAAATTTAATAGTCATGGGTGACTGGAATTCGGTAGTAGGAAAAGGGAGAGAAGGAAACATAGTAGGTGAATATGGATTGGGGCTAAGAAATGAAAGAGGAAGCCGTCTGGTAGAATTTTGCACAGAGCATAACCTAATCATAGCTAACACTTGGTTCAAGAATCATAAAAGAAGGTATTATATGTGGAAGAACCCTGGAGATACTAGAAGGTTTCAGATAGATTATATAATGGTAAGACAGAGATTTAGGAACCAGGTTTTAAATTGTAAGACATTTCCAGGGGCAGATGTGGACTCTGACCACAATCTATTGGTTATGAACTGTAGATTAAAACTGAAGAAACTGCAAAAAGGTGGGAATTTAAGGAGATGGGACGTGGATAAACTGACTAAACCAGAGGTTGTACAGAGTTTCAGGGAGAGCATAAGGGAACAATTGACAAGAATGGGGGAAAGAAATACAGTAGAAGAAGAATGGTAAATTTGAGGGATGAAGTAGTGAAGGCAGCAGAGGATCAAGTAGGTAAAAAGACGAGGGCTAATAGTAATCCTTGAGTGACAGAAGAAATATTGAATTTAATTGACGAAAGGAGAAAATATAAAAATGCAGTAAATGAAGCAGGCAAAAAGGAATACAAACGTCTCAAAAATGAGATCGACAGGAAGCGCAAAATGGCTAAGCAGGCATGGCTAGAGGACAAATGTAAGGATGTAGAGGCTTATCTCTCTAGAGGTAAGATAGATACTGCCTACAGGAAAATTAGAGAGACCTTTGGAGAAAGGAGAACCACTTGCATGAATATCAAGAGCTCAGATGGAAACCCAGTTCTAAGCAAGGAAGGGAAAGAAGAAAGGTGGAAGGAGTATATAGAGGGTCTATACAAGGGCGATGTACTTGAGGACAGTATTATGGAAATGGAAGAGGATGTAGATGAAGATGAAATAGGAGATATGATACTGCGTGAAGAGTTTGACAGAGCACTGAGAGACCTGAGTCGAAACAAGGCCCCGGGAGTAGACAACATTCCATTAGAACTACTGACAGCCTTGGGATAGCCAGTCCTGGCGAAACTCTACCATCTGGTGAGCAAAATGTATGAGACAGGCGAAATACCCTCAGACTTCAAGAAGAATATAATAATTCCAATCCCAAAGAAAGCAGGTGTTGACAGATGTGAAAATTACTGAACTATCAGTTTAATAAGTCACGGCTGCAAAATACTAACGCGAATTCTTTACAGACGAATGGAGAAACTAGTAGAAGCCGACCTTGGGGAAGATCAGTTTGGATTCCGTAGAAATATGGGAACACGTGAGGCAATACTGACCCTAAGACTTACTTTAGAATCTAGATTAAGAAAAGGCAAACCTACGTTTCTAGCATTTGTAGACTTAGAGAAAGCTTTTGACAATGTTGACTGGAATACTCTCTTTCAAATTCTGAAGGTGGCAGGAGTAAAATACAGTGAGCGAAAGGCTATTTACAATTTGTACAGAAAGCAGATCGCAGTTATAGGAGTCGAGGGACATGAAAGGGTAGCAGTGGTTGGGAAGGGAGTGAGACAGGGTTGTAGCCTCTCCCTGATGTTCAATCTGTATATTGAGCAAGCAGTAAAGGAAACAAAGGAAAAATTCGAAGTAGTTATTACAATCCATGGAGAAGAAATAAAAACTTTTAGGTTCGCCGATGACATTGTAATTCTGTCAGAGATGGCAAAGGACTTAGAGGAGCAGTTGAACGGAATGGACAGTGTCCTAGAAGGAGGATATAGGATGAACATCAACAAAAGCAAAACGAGGATAATGGACTGTAGTCGAGTTAACTCAGGTGATGCTGAGGGAATCAGATTAGGAAATGAGACACTTAAAGTAGTAAAGGAGTTTTGCTATTTGAGGGAGCAAAATAACTGATGATGGTGGAAGTAGAGAGGATATAAAATGTAGACTGGCAATGGCAAGGAAAGCGTTTCTCAAGAAGAGAAATTTGTTAACATCGAGCATAGATTTAAGCGTCAGGAAGTCGTTTCTGAAAGTATTTGTATGGAGTGTAGCCATGTATGGAAGTGAAGCATGGACGATAAATAGTTTGGACATGAAGAGAATAGAAGCTTTTGAAATGTGGTGCTACAGAAGAATGCTTAAGATTAGATGGGTAGATCACGTAACTAATGAAGAGGTATTGAATAGAATAGGGGAGAAGAGGAGTTTGTGGCACAACTTGACAAGAAGAAGGGACCGGTTGGTAGGGCATGTTCTCTGAGGCATCAAGGGATCACAAATTTAGCATTGGAGGGCAGTGTGGAGGGTAAAAATCGTAGAGGGAGACCAGGAGATGAATACACTAAGCGGATTCAGAAGCATGTAGGCTGCAGTACGTATTGGGAGATGAAGAAGCTTGCACAGGATAGAGTAGCATGGAGAGCTGCGTCAAACCAGTCTCAGGACTGAAGACCACCACAACAACAACAACATTATCCAGCTTTCACTCTTAGCTAAAGGACAACAAAAATAAAACCGATCTGGAAATAGCACACCAAACACTAGCCGCAACATTACGCATTGGCTATCTAATGTACTAATGAGGATTTTCTGATGTGTAATGGTGCCTGCAAGTTCTCATACACAAGACAGACTGAAGAAAGCCTCATCTAAACAAAATAGAAAACTTGAGGTTCCATATGTCCCAGCCCCACTTCATTTAGAAACTCACTCACACAACAGAATACTTGTAAGTATACAAAGACAGGTCAGGTGTGATAATTTTCTAACGTGATGACTGTTTATTCTGCACCAGCACAGCTAACCTGTGATATAATTTTGTCACTTATTTTTCTTGGCTATGTCCTCTTAGCTCTTCAGATTGCATTCTGATGAAATTCCAAAAATAGTTTTCAAGCCAGTTTTGTTTTGGAAATCGAGCACATTTTAGATTATTCATATTAGATTTTGAACAAACATTCTTATTGGAACCTAATTTCCATTAATCTTTAAATCACAAAGAAACTGAACTTGTTTTATCCCAATATGTACTCAGTGTTTCATCATCCATCTACAGACAGATGATGTTAAACTGTAACCAGGTAAGGAAATAACTTTGTGTCATTGCTTATTTATTTATTCCTTCTTAAGATATTGGCATGGAAAAAGAATCAATTTGGAATCTGTGGACACTAAATGTATTGTGAATGATTATCTGAGAGGATTTCAGTGGGTACCGATCCCATAGTCAGTTTGAACTGACAAATGGAAACATACATTTAAGTTCCTTGGTAGCTAGTATATCTACAAATAAGAATTTTTGTTTGAGGCTTCAGAGATTCCTTGTCAAATACCATTGATTGTCATTTACTCGCTTCTTTCTCCACTAGAGGTGGCGTTAAGATGTATCCAAAGGTAAGCATGCCAGAGAAACAAAGGAATGTAGACCCATTATCAGGTGATGTCTGTGGACGTTTAGGTGACAATATTAATTCATGAATTCACCAACAATTGCTATGCTTCTGCCAGGGCAACTACAACAGTGCTTCTGGTCAGATTCTCATCAGTATGTTGAGGGGGCATTGGGTTGTGTGGGGAGAGCAGGTTTTCTGTTTCAAATATTTTGTTACCTATTATCTCCTCCAACCCAGTCTCTTACACCCACACTAAGCCACTTAGTTAGCTGACGGGTGTTTGGTGTCATCTTATTGGCACTATCATAGTTTTCTGTGATACATGTGTAAAATAAGTTCATGTGTTACTGTTCTCTTTGTATCATGAGACAACTTTAAAATAAGGGATTTGATCATGTATTGTCATGCACCTGTAGTGTGACCATTATTCAATGAGCACCAAAAGCTAATCACTAGATGGATCACCCTACATACATTTTGTGTTGCAAACCTCATTGAAATTTGGCAACATTGAGTGTTCAGTGCATTTTTATCAGTATTACATACACCAGGTTATTTTGATCTTCCCAATTTTTTTGGTTATGAAATTACCCATTTGTTTTTTAATCACTTCCTGAAAGCATCTCCCTGAGGAAAATGGGTAAAGATAGTAGGAAGAACCTCAAATTTTACAGTCAACCTCTGTAATCCAACTTATTTGGCACATGTAGCTACTTTGGGCCAGTGTTTTTGTAACTTGCTAGGTAAGTACATTAATTTAACATTTCTCGGAATCAAGATGTCAGTGTAATGTGATAAGAATAACTGGAGATTTTTCCCAACAGTAATGCTGTGTTCTCTGACAGAGCTTGACCCTTTTCACTGGCGCCCTGTTTTTATCATGTGACAGGTGATCGTGGGGAATTTTTCATAGTTTCAAAATTAATGTAACTGCATGCTTTCCAGAAGAATTCATCTTCCCAGAGCACTCTTTTATTTCCTTTTTAAAGTGCAAGCACTAATGCATTTTATCATAAACATATCAATTTTTGCTTCCATATAATTGTGATATGTTTATGTATATATGTTTTAAGCAAGTTAATTGTATATCACTCATAACTGCCACATCACCTATGAGTAAAATCCACACATTTGTATTCAACCATTGATTAAGATATTAAATATAGATTTTAAGATGGTGGAACGTACATATCAAACATCAGTTGGTGGGAACAAAGTACTGAACTGTTTGATCGTGTACTAGACTTTGTTGTATTCACCAACTGCAAACTTCCGTGAAAGAAATACTTAGAGACAGCTGAATCTGCGGTGTTTGATATGCCACATGTGCCTCCCCTGGTCGAGCTAAATGGTGAGCACTGCAGATAGCTCAGCAATCTGTTTGGTGGGTACAGGCCTGGCAAACCAAGGTTTTGTGAGCTGAGCACTGGTAAGTGCCTCCAGTTTTCTGTAACAATGAACTCTGAGGAAGCTTCAGCAACCACCCCACAGTGCGACGGTGAAACATTATGTTTTACAGTGAGCGGGGATCTTGGGTTAATCGCTGTGATCACAAGGGTGGTAAAAACCTCACAAGAAAACACTCAATCTGAAGGTGTACTGTTCACTGATGATATGCATGGCTGTTGAGGCGGAACCGTCATTAACGAGCAGCCTCTGGTGTACCTGCCGTACCTTGATTATATAAGGCTTAACCAGGCAAGCAGAACTCTGGGTGAACTGGTATGTCCATAGATGCTCGTGGAAACATCATCCTGAATCCAGTCAATACTGACACTCACTCATTGAAGCGAATGGAGAGGCTAGTCATCCTGATACTTGGAATGTCTGTAGTAGCAGGGCCCAAGGACTCATGAATCAGAACTTGTATATAGTGATGATGAGGTAAGAGGGTATGTTTGAAAAACTGTCTCCTTCCTATATTCATGAGGAATTAGAACGGCTTTCTGGTACTTTCAAGTCTATTACATTGTTGTGAAATGGTTAATTGATAATTGAAACTAACTGATCAAAGCAGGTGGAACTTCTTAGAAAATCAAAAATGACTGTGAAAGAGTTCATGAGTTGCACAACTCCCCCAATTCAAACAAGCATGTGATCATGTGCCATGATATTATGGACATAGACATTTCAGAATTGAAATAAGTATGGGTGTCACAGGGGATAGTCGTTGTGGAACAATGGAGAGATTGAGAAGACTGCTACCTCCATTGCGACCTTCAAATCTCCTGCGCGTCATGGCAAGCTTCCTATTTCTGAAGGTTAGGCCTTATATATACGTAACCCCATGAGCTGTTTCAAATGCTAGCAATTTGATCACACAGTGCTGAGTTTCAGAGGTTAAGTGACTTGCAGGAAATCTGGAAAGTCAGCTCGTGATGCGTTATGCATCAACCGCTCTGGGAGCCACCCAGCACAGAGCTGAGGTTACCCAATTGTCACTGATGAACGAAAAATTATGGAAATAAAGGTGACAAAGTGGATCCCTTATGTGGATGCCAAAAAAGGGTGTAAGGTGAAGAAACCCTGTACCTTTGCCGTTTCTTTTGCTTCCCCAGCGAAGAACCTTGTTCTCATTGTAGACGCTCCAACACAGATGCCATTTAGTGAAGTTGTATTCAACACCAGCACCTGTACCTATACTTGCACTTGCACTTGCACATGCCAAAGCAATGAGAGTAAAGACATAGTGATACAAGCAGCTGCAACACGAGAGAAGGGCAACACATTCACATTGGGCATAGAGCCCCAAAAGTAGAATGCCTCTAAACTTCCCCTTTCCCCACCAACCTTGAAGTGAAAGAGGGTAAGGAAAAGGTCAGAATTTTTGGGTCCCAAGCAGCTCCAGGCACCAACAGACATAATTTTGGTACAGTTGACAGACAAGGGGACATGATCACCGAATTAGATGCCTCATCGTCAGACAATGACAGCCTCTTTAATCCCCCCTAGATCTACAAATGCCTCACCAACCTGACTAAAAGATTGTAGTAGCTTAAAACCATGCCACTGAAGTGGGTCCCGTACCCTAGTGGAATATAAATGGATGCAGGACACATCTCCCGTGTGGAGTTCCTTCCCAAGTGGCGGTTAGGGGAAAGTTACTAAGGAAGAAAACCCTAAATGAAAATTATCCATTCTCCAGTGGAGATTGGACATAGGGTTGACCCCCCACACTGTAAAAAATACATGTTAAGAAACTTCAGCAAAGAAAAGCCGGGTTGATAAAGGATAACGGATATGGCATGGACCAGGTTATGGAGGATGGGCAACCAGTCGATGGGGACAAAAATTATGAGAAAAGAAAGAAAAACAATATTAAGTGTAAATTGAATATATTCATCGGTACTAACGCCCAGGAGCCCTGAAAGTCATTTTAGACAAAATACTGAACCTGAAGCAGCACATCACAGCATTACAAGAAGTAAGATGTAGACTGGGAGTGGAATACTAAAAAAGAAAGACGCAAATGTATTTTATAGCTGTATCGAAAGGAACCATGAGTTTGGGACAGGATTTGTGGTGCATCACCAACTAAAGCACTTAGTAATAGGATTCAACCCTGTGAACCCAAAACTATTGACACTTCAGTTACTCTATAATTAATGCCCATGCACCAACTGAAGAATCAGAGGATGAGGAAAAAGAAGCTTACTACGAATCTCTGGAAAGAGCATATGATGAATGTTCAGGGCATGATATAAAAATACTTGACAGAGACCTAAATGCCCAGATGGGACGAGAACAGATCTGTAGACCAAATGTTAGTACCTATAGTTAACATGCCGTATGTAATGACAATAGGGCAAGGTTGATAGTATTTGCAACATCTCTGTTGTGGTAAGCTCCACATTGCTCCCCCACAAGGAAATACATAAGGGAACATGGATAGCACCTTACAGAAATACAATAAATCAGATTGACCATGTAATAATTGATGCAAGGCACAAGTCAGACTTTTTGGGTGTAAGGAGTTTAATAGGTCCAAATATACACAAGGAACACTTCGTAGTTTGGGCGTGGGTTAGAGCAAGAATATCTAATGTGGTGAAAGGAACGCAGCCCGGGACACAGAAATACAACAGTACAGCTTTAGCATCAGAGGAAGCAGGGGAACAATACCAGTAGAGAATAATTCAGGCCCTTGAAGATGCTGGAGAATGTAACAACATTGAAGATAATGGGAAAAGGTAAAAAAGACATTGCAGATAGCAGCAACAAGCAAGATAATTGCGAACAGCATGAGGCAAACAAGAACCTCATGGTTCCATACCAAATGTGAAGCAGTAACAAATAAAGAAAAGAAAGAAGCACACAGAAAGACATTACAACCACATTGTACCAGGAGGATAATGAAAGAATTCAAAGAAAAGCGGAGAACTGAAAAAGAGGACCCATCAAAGGATAAAAAGGGAGTGGATGAAGGGAAATATTGAAGAAATGGAGCTTCCCAGAAGTGCAAATGAGGCAAGGAAATTTTATAGAGAGGGGAATAAGGCACGGAAACCTTTCAGGGACAGAAATAGGTGAGAACTGCAATAAGGAAATTAAAGAACAATAAAGTGATAGGAATGGATGGCATTCAAGCAAGGAGGCTCTAATTGGAAAGGAACATCCTGAACTGTTTAATCTAATGTGGGGAGAAGAGGAAATGCCTCATACATGGAAAGAGGGAATTAGATGCCCTTTATATAAGAAAAGAGACCAGACGAAATGTGATAACAATAGAGGAATTACCCTGCTTAGTCTGGGATGTAAAATCCTCTAGCTTACTGTACGGCTGACTCCATCCAATAATACAGAGGGAAATGGAGCCATAGTAATATGGATTTATCTCCAGTGAGCCCACTATCGATTGGATATTTACCCTAAGACAAATTCTGGAAAAAGAAATATGGGGTCAAAGTATATCATCTATTTATTGATTTTAAAGCAGCTTAGTGTATAGGAAGAGAACAACTATATCAAACTCTAGGTGAATTGGTTATTCCAAAAAAGCTGATAAAGATAGTAAGAATGACAATGAGAGACATGCAAGGTTGCATAAAAACTTGAGGATTGTTGTCCAATACTGTGGAAATTAAAAATGGAGTATGGCAAGTTGACGTGCTGGAATGCCTTCTATTCAACACCGCCTTGGAGATGATGATGAGAGAACCAAGTAACTCGAATAGGGGAATGATTTTTCATAAATCTGTGCAGGTACTGGCCTCTTCGGATGACATCAATGTAGTAGCAAGAACTCTGGTGGCAATGGAAAAGTCATTCACTGCACTTGAACAGGCCAGCAGTAATATAGGATAAATATGAACAAGCAGAAAACACAATACCTAGCTGCTGGGGAGGCACCCAGGAAAAACATGCCAGCCAACCTAGCAATGGGTAACTACACCTTTGAAAGAGTTGATCATTTCAAATAACTGGGTTCAACTGTAACCCATCTAAATGATACCTTCTATGAAATAAAGCAGTAATTAATTGTAGCCCATAAAGCTTACATTTGCCTTAACAAAGCTTTTATCATCAATACTCCTGACTAGAACCACGAAACTAACCATCTGTGTAAAACACTCATCAGACCAGTGCTTACATACACTATGTGATCAAAAGTATCCGGACACCCCCAAAAACATAAGTTTTTCATAGTAGGTGCATTGTACTGCCACCTACTGCCAGGTACTCCATATCAGCAAGCTCAGTAGTCACTAGAAATCGTGAGAGAGCAGAATGGGGCACTCCGCACAACTCACAGACTTTGAAAATGGTCAAGTGATTGGGTGTCACTTGTGTCATACGTATGTATGCAAGATTTCCACACTCCTAAACATCCCTAGGTCAACTGTTTCCGGTGTGATAGTGAAGTGGTAACGTGAAGGGACATGTACAGCATAAAAGCATACAGGCCAACCTTGTCTGATGACTGACAGAGACTGCCGACAGTTGAAGAGGATCGTAATGTGTAATAGGCAGACATCTATACAGACCATCACACAGGAATTCCAAACTGCATCAGGATTCACTGCAAGTACTGTTAGGTGGGAAGTGAGAAAACTTGGATTTCATGATCGAGCAGCTGCTCATAAGCCACACATCACGCCGGTAAATGCCAAATGACGCCTCGCTTGGTGTAAGGAGCGTAAACAATGGACGATTGAACAGTGGAAAAACATTGTGTGGAGTGACAAATCATGGTACACAATGTGGCGATCCAATGGCAGGATGTGGGTATGGCGAATGCCCCATGAACACCATCTGTCAGTGTGTGTGCAGTGGCAACAGTAAAATGGGAGACAGTGGTGTTATGGTGTGGTTGTGTTTTTCATGGAGGGAGCTTGCACTCCTTGTTTTTTTGTGTGGCACTATCACAGCACAGTACTACATTGATGTTTTAAGCACCTTTTTGCTCCCCACTGTTGAAGAACAATTCGGGGATGGCAACTGCATCTTTCAACACGATCGACCCCATGTTCATAATGCGTGGCCTGTGGCAGAATGCTTACATGACAATAACATCCCTGTAATGGACTGGCCTGCACAGAGTCCTGACTTGAATCCTATAGGACACCTTTGGGATGTTTTGAAACACTGACTTCGTGCCAGGCCTCACTGACCGACATTGATACCTCTCCTCAGTGCCGCACTCCGTGAAGTCTGGGCTGCCTTTCCCCCAAGAATCCTTCCAGCACCTGATTGAACATATGCCTGTGAGAGTGGAAGCCTTCATCAAGGCTAAGAGTGGGCCGACACAATACTGAATTCCAGCATTACCGATGGAAGGCACCACAAACTTGTAAGTCTTTTCAGCCAGGTGTCCGGATACTTTTGATCATATAGTGTACACCTCTGAAACCTGGGCTCTGCAACAAGGGATGCATTCAAGAGAAGGATACTCAATAGAATCATCGCCCCAATTTGTGAAAGGGAAAATGGAGGAGGCAATACAATCATGAGTTGTACACCATCTACAAAGATCAGCTGTGGATTGTGAAGTCATCTAGGCTGAGAGGGGCTGGACACGTGGCATGGATGAATGATACAGAGAGACCAAAAAAGATTTTACAAAGAAAGTCAGGTGGACAGAAAGGACATGATCGACTGAAAACTAAATGGGAGGATGGAGTCTTTGAAGACTTTTGAAAGATGGGACCAGGATAAGTGAAAGGAGATAGTTGAAGAGGGGAACATTCATCATGAGTTGTAGAGCACAGAAGAAGAAGACGAGACCCCTCTGGAGGAACTTGCACTCCTTGTACAGGACAGACCTATGTGCTTACATCTCCAAGAGACACATTTTAAAGCTACTGAAGCACTTGTACATAGAGGCTTTCACTTCCACAAGAAATACAATAAGACAAAAGATGGGAAGCAGTATTCATCAAGGACACATCCCGCTGCTCACCTATGTCCGTAACCACAAAGCTACAAGTGATAATGTTGTTAAGATAATGACCCATGTTAATATCTCAGTGTGCTCTGGGGGTACCCTCTACACCATGAGCCCATTGACAGTGAGATCCTCACACAGCTTTTTGCTATATTGCTCCACCCTGTTCTCCTTTTGAGAGACTTTAATGCACACATTGTACTATGGGGACCCAACACCTCTTGCCCCCAGGAGTTGTATACTAGAAGATCTTGGATCAAGCTATGCATTTCAGCATTGTTACAGGTTTGTGTACTCCCATAAACCTCTCCTCCTGCTATTGCTCAGTGGGAAGTTGATGACAACTATCATTCCAGACAACCTTTCCCTATCTGGATCTATCTGCCAGATGGAGTAGATCATGAATGGAAGCTGCCGAAATGGCTGTTCCGAAACTCTGACTGGATGCTTGGCATGCAGTTAGCTATTTTTGAGCAATGTGCAGGTATCCAGTACTGGGTAGATCACATTACAGCTCTGACTCACCAATGCATCCTTCCCCAAGTTATCAGGAACACTTAGGAGGCAGCCTGTCCCTTGGTGGAATGATGAGTGTCATCCTATAATCAAGAATTGGAGGGCTGCTGTGTAAAGATTTAACTGGTGCCCCACATATTTAAAGCTTGCAACCTTTTGAATGGCAAGAGCAAAGGCAAGGAGAATAATGTGAGAGAGGTCAGTGCAAGAGTTCCTGAGCTGCTTCAGTAGTTCCACTCCCACAAGCAAAGAACGGGAAGCCATTGGGAGGATTTCCAGGTGGACTCACCTCCAAGCATCTGCACAAGACCAGGGGTCTTTTCCACCATTGTTGAGAGACACTGCTCACTGTTAGACAATCATGGCCAATTTTAGCCAGATCCAGCTTTCCATGGTTATCATGGGTTGGTTTTGATTTGTGTTCCATTAACAGGAAGTATACAACCAGCCTTTCTCTATTTTGAACTAGGATTCTGCATTGTCAGTAGCTCACTACCACAACCGGTCACAACCCGGTAACTTACAGCATATTGAAATAGTTGAACATGCAGTTGAAGGTAGTCCTCCTCCAGCTCTTTAATGCAATTTGAGTTACAGGATGCATTCTCAACTTATGAAAAGAATCTGTTTTAATCAAGATTTTAACCAAGGAAAGGATCATACTAACCCAGTAGTTACTGTAGCGACAGTCTTGCAAGCTGTGTAGGAGAGACACTAGAGTGTATCATTAACCGGCACATAGTATGGGTTCTCAAAACTAGGTCAGTACTCAGTTGCATCCAGTGTGGGTTTAGGAGGTATCACTCCACACTCAATAACTTGACTCTGCTCAAAGTGGCAATTCAACAAGTTTTCCTTCATAAGCAATACTACCATTGTAGTCTTTGATTTGCAAAAGACCTGCAATATTATATGGATGCGAGTAGTGTTTCTATGTACATCAACCCACATTCATAGAGTCTTTCCTATTTTCGGTACACGGTCAGGGACAACCTATCTTGTCTGTTTTAAAGTTGTGAGTGGCATCTCTCAAGGGAGTTTTTTAAGTGAAATGGTGTTTGCCATCCAACACTACAACGGCTACTCAGCAATTGCATTTTATGATTAGGCAGTTGGAGAAATGGTCAGACACCATAGGTTTTTAATTGTCTTTGGAGAAAACTGTGTGTGTTAATTTTAACCTCTCCCACTTTCTTTTTAGTTCACATGTTTTAAAACTGTGGATACTATTTTCACTTTTAAAGAAAAGGTGAAATATGTGAGCCTCTACTTTTGAAGAGAGGCTGACATGCCTGCCACACTTTAAAGGACTGAAGGTACGTTGCCTCAAGGCCTTAACTGTGCTTAAATGCGTTAGTCACATGTCTTGCGGAGCCGAAAGGGCACAGAATGCTGGACACAGTTCACCACAAGGGTATTTAGCTGTCAACAGTGGCTAATTGCACAAGTCCAGTTTCTAGCTTGTGTCCCAAGGCTGATGAGTCTCTATCTATTAGACATATTCTCTTCGTGCTACGCCTAGCATACAGGTCTTGGTCCTTTCCTAAGTCACTGGTATACATCTCTGTTGCACAGCTGCCACTGGAACATCAGTTATGCAACCCTCCGCTGAGAAAGAGGCCTTTTGGGATCCATACGAGGGAGAGCAGTTACTACAAGGGTATTAAGGTCTGAAACCAGGGATGGAGTACCATATCTCCATGGTTACTAAACAGGCCCTGATTACTTTTTGAATTGACTGCATACGGAAAGCACTGTGTTTTTAAAATTAAATTTAATGGGATTTTTAATAACCAAACAGATTTTAATAGTGTTTAGATGGGTGGGTCCAAGCAGGGGGATTTTATTGGCTACTTCACTGTATTTCCCAACATTGTCCTCAGACTAGGTCTCCCAGAGTAATAATGTGGAATTGTTTGCAGTCTTGCAGGCAGTGTAGCAGATGAGATGGCATTGTGGCAAGAAATTCCTCGTCTGCTCAGATTCCCAAAGTGCCCTTCTTGCCATTGATCAGATGTACCCAGCAAATCAGTTGGTGCAAGAAGTGCAGACTGCTCTGTCTTTTGCAATGGCAGAGAACGGAAATAATTTTCTGCTGCATTCCAGGGCACATAGGGATATGGGGAAATGTGCTCACTGATGTGGCTGCCAAGGAGGCATGCTCCCTTTGACCTCTTGCTCTCTGTTCAGTCCCCCTGTGGGTTGTTTTTACATTTGTTACCCAGAAGGCCATGTTTTGGTGGGAGATTTAAGTATCTTGAAGTGAGGAATAATAAGCTGCATTCGGTGAAACTCCCAGTGTAGCAATAGCTTGCCGCCTCCTGACTACAACTAGCTGAAGAAGTAGCCCATGCAGGGCTTGGAGTGGAACATTTCCCATTGACACATGGCATTCTCTTACATCACAAGAAACCCTCAGTGTGTCACAGATGTGGAACACAGGTGTTGATATGACATATTTTAATTGGGACAGTATTATTAAAAGGATAGATTGCTACTTACAATACAGTACAGATGTTGAGTCACAAACAGGCAGAACAAAAAGACTGCCAAACAATTAAGCTTTCGTTGTGTGTGCGTTGTGGTGGTGTGAATGTGGGTATGTATATTGTCTAATTCAGAAGGAGGCCTTTTGGTCAAACATATACTTATTTAACAGGGTGTTTTATCCCCCCCTCTCCGGCAACTCAACATCTCCACTATATGGTGAATAGCAATCTGTCCTCTTCATAATATTGTCTGTTCCATCCTGGAATCCTGGATTTTCCGTTCTTTGGTATTCTAATTGTAGGGAGATTTGGGTCTCCCACTAGATCCGCCCTCTGTTTTAATTAATCATGAGGTGATTGTGTTTGGTGTTGCGAGATTTTCTGAGATGTGTGGACTTATTCCCAAAACACTGAGTGTGAGATTTTAATGTGTCAGAGTGGCTCCATCACCCATTGTTTATAAGCAGACACCCAGTCACAGCCATATGTCCCCTTTCTGACTGTGTATGTAATGATATTTTAGCGTTGATTTTACCTAGTTGCCATGCTACATTTTGTCCGACTTTTATTGATGCATTTTGTTCCTCACAAGCAACTGTTAATCAAATTTTGTGCATATGGAGCAACGTCTCAGTTGTGTGACTGGATTTGTAATTTCCTCTCAATCATCGAACAAAACAGAATTGATATCTGGCATTCTGCAACATAGTGTCATAGGCCCTCTGCTGTTCCTGATTTACATAAATGATCTAGGTGATAATCTGAGCAACCTTCTTACATTGTTTGCAGATGATGCTGTAATTTACTGTCTAGTAAAATCGTCAGATGATAAATTCCAATTACAAAATGATCTAGAGAGAATTTCTGTATGGTGCGAAAAGTGGCAATTGGCACTAAACATAGAAAAGTGCGAGGTCATCCACATGGGTACTAAAAGAAATCCGATAAATTTTGGGTATATGATAAATCGCACTTATCTAAGGGCTGTCAATTCGACTAAATACCTAGGAATTACAATTATGAGCAACTTAAATTGGAAAGACCACATAGATAATATTGTGGGGAAGGCTAAACAAAGACTGCACTGTGTTGGCAGAACATGTAGAAGATGCGACAAACCCACTAAAGAGACAGCCTATGTTACACTTGTCCGTCCATTGCTGGAATATTGCTGCATGGTGTGGGATGCTTACCAGGTAGGATTGACGGAGGATATCAAAAAACTGCAAAGAAGGGCAGCTCGTTTTGTGTTATCACATAGTAGGGGTGAGAGTGTTACTGATATTGAGTTGGGGTGGCAGTCACTGCATTGAAGGCGGTTTTCTTTGCGGCGAGATCTATTTACGAAATTTCAGTCTCCAACTTTCTCTTCCAAATGCGGAAATATTTTGTTGACACCCACCTACTTAGGGAGAAATGATCATCAAAATAAAATAAGAGAAATCGGAGCTCGAACAGAAAGATTTAGGTGCTCCTTTTTTCCACACGCCATTCAAGAGTGGAAGGATAATTAAGTAGTATGAAAATGGTTCGATGAGCCAGGCACTTAAGTGTGAATTGCAGAGTATCAATGTAGATGTAGATGTTGTCTGACTTTTATTGATGGCCTTGTCTGATGCTCACCGTATCAGGTTTATTTTTCCAGTTCTAGTGTGTGGATACAATTTGGTTTTTCAATATTTAATAGATTTCACCATGCTCCTCTGTATTTGATTTAGAGAAGGTGCTGACCACCTTGCTGTTTAATTCCCTAACCCACAAACCGTTATCACACAGCTGCTGAGGCGCACTCAAGCATTCACTGAATGTGCTAAAAGGTTTATTTGTTGTGTTATTCAGCTGTTCTCTTAACATTCTAACTGTGGGTGATTTTCTGATTTTTCCTTACAAAACTGGGGGCATTTTTGTTTGATAATTAGAATGGTTGTTAGGATAGAATGATAAGAATGTAACAAGAAAACCAAAAACTACTTTAGAATAATTTTTTAATCTAAGTTTAACATAAACAGTGCGGGAAAGGCAAAAATTATCTTCAACATTACAAAAGCTGAATAGCATACTGATAAATATGCTGAGTGTTGTACATCTCAAAGCAAGATTCCACAGACAAGGTAGGGAATATGGATGGAAAATTGCTGCCTAGAGAAGATATGTGTGTAAGTATGTGAATGAGACTGGAGAACATGTAAAACAGGACTCCGATATTCTTGAGCAACAGAAAAAGATTTAGTGGGAAATTCTAAAGTGCTTCAATTTTCACTCATTAAGTAATGTAGAGAACATCAAGGCAGGCCCTTCTCCCTTTTTAATAGCTGCATCTTGTTAAATAGAAAAAATAGTGAGGTTTGGGTGGTTCTGTTACATTTTTCCCTAAATGTGGCAATGGACTGGTACCGAATCATATTTGATACTTTAAATGATTCTCATATCTGTAAGCCAGTGTACTAAAACTGCCAGGAAAAAAATGCATCCACTATGATCTGTCAACAGTTGATAAATGTGTGTGGAGATGACACAGATTGAATCTCATAAGTTGGTACCTTTCACTTTCCACACACATTCTGAACACCCTTTTGTCACCATAACCTGTCAAAATGAGAACCTGAACTGTCACATCTTCTATGTGAATCTGTAGATTATGGTCAGGGAATTAACTTTTTTGGGTTATATGGTGTAATAATGGGTGAATAGGAATCCAAAACTTAGTTCATGAATGGTAACATGGTAAAAAATTTAAGTTGCAGTCATCTTTGTTTGAGGCATTGTGTAGTCTATAGAAACTGGCAGAACATGACTTTAGTGCAAATCTTTCGAAAACAGGCGTCCCAACATCCCAGTGTGTTGGGTAGCAGCATGAAGAGTATTGTGAGATAAGTAAATTTTGAATTAAAACAAATTAAAAACTTGCAATGAAATAATACAAAATATCCTTCTCTTCAGTGTAACCAATTGTTGATATGTTGAATTCCATTATTTTGTGCACGCATCCTCCAGTTATGATACCAGATGAGAGTCTTCTGCTGCCATATACTGGCACTCTCAATCCATCCTTCTCTTAACAAATTCTTGGAGTGGTGATAGTGGGAGATTGTACACATTTCCTTCAGTCTGTTTCGTTAGTTAGATGGGTTATTATTTTACTTCCTTTGAGGTGATGTAATTTACAGAAGACACCAGTAATGGATAAATTTAATGCCAGAAAGAGACAGTTTATGTGAAACATCAGATACAGAGCAATGTGTCTGAAACTTAAGTAGATGTGAAACAACAGTCAAATAGTGTATCTCAGACCTGTTTGTTTTGAACCTTCATGCAATAGTAAGAATACAGAAATGAGGGTATACAATGTTGAATAGACACACTGGAGTTCATGTGGTTTGGCAATGAAGGATGCGGAGAAAAATTCTCTAATGCAAGATGTTATCGAATAAATTGCTGTGCCATATTTTAAAAAAATGCAAACAATTACAATGAAAAAGTTTTGATTATTTCAAAGGAATTCTAAGACAGAAGAGGTGAGCAGAGTTCTTTGTATATTAGGAAATTTAAGACCTGTAATAAAACTCAAGAAGCTACACTGCCCAACAGAATTAAAGGCTCTTCCTTTCTTTTCTCATTGCAACACAGAAGTTTAAAATTGGCTCAAAGATGCCTACAACCTTCCTCTGTAATAAAGCATAAGTGTGGCACCCTGCAACATTACCCTCAGATATGACAAAGCTTCAAACAGCAAGGAGTCAACACATGGGGAGAAAAGGCTGGCGCTCATAAGTGAATGTGATGTGTGGGGCTGGTTTATGGTGTCGCACTGGCATCAACTTTCACTACAAATCTGCCTAATGCCACCATAAATGTGTCACAGAATGGGAGGGTTGTCACCTCCATCTTGCGCATATTTTAACCCTTCTTTTGATGCCTCTGCTTTGGAGTCAGAACCGCAACACCCAGCATTGAAGTGGTGCAGTTGTCTTACAGGTGACCGAGGAAAACATTTCAGACACACTGCAACTCAGAATCAACATAAAAAGGCCTCAGCCTATAAATGAAACCCCCCCCCCCTTTTTCCCTTACATTTTGCAGTCAAAAATGACAGTTCACAGAGCGACAAGCAACAGGATGGTGTTCCTGACAAACTTTGGCACTGCTGACAGTGTGAACACCTCAACCATTCTCAAAGGGCAGTGTGTAGCTGCATCCCCATTGAATGTGACTGCATCCGTTTGGAGTGTAGTGCCCAATTTTTCCTATTGTGTACAATTTGGAACCACTAGGAACCATTGAAAACCATTTGACAATATTTGAATGTGATTCGAAGCAGCAAAGGGTGCTTATGTTGTTTTAAGCCCTTCCTTTTTTTTTTGCGCACTCCTGTGCCATGACTGCTGGGAGGGAGGGAGGGAAGGAGGGGGGCAGGGATGTTGTAACAGACACATGCGAGAATAAAACGGCAAAGGGTCCCACCAGTAAGCCTCCCTGCTTCAGCAGCACCCTAGGTGGCACCCACCCAACTTCATTGAGAATTCTGAAACTGTACCTGTACAGATACAACCTACGAAGTAGTGCTGACAGGCAACCCCTTGACACCCATCTGATTTCAGATGTCTGTCTGCAGGCATGTAGAACTGTTTCACAGGTTGTCTCTGTTAAGACATGTTTTTAAAATTCTCAATAAAGGTTGGTGGGAACGACTGTGGGTTTTGCAGAACAGGGGGTTCTTAGAGGACCGCTTTGTCGTTGGAGGGCTGGAAATGCATAAGCATAAGTATCCTTTGCTGCTTCAGGTCATGTATAAATTTTGTTGAATGATTCTGAATGGTCCCTAGTGGTTCCAACCTGTATGCAAGAGCAAAGATTGTAGATGCTTGCACTCCAAAGCAGTGTGATAACATTCAATGGGGATGAAGCCGCACAGTGTCCTTGTAGAAGAATTGAAATGTCTGGAGTATAGGCAATGTCAAATGTTGTCAAGAATGTTGTCCTGCTGCTCATCATACTGCAAAAATTTGAGGAATGAAATCGCCAAGGAAAGGCATGCTTACATTGCCGTCATTTATACTAACCCCTGGAGCCTTCCCTTATCGATTCTGAGTGGCAGTGCATCTGCAGTGTTTTCATCAGCTACCCGTAAGAACACAATGCAATTTCATTACTGGGCTTCACAGTTCTGTCCTCCATTACTGTGGTATCAAAAGAAGTGGTGAATTGTGAGGTATGCCAAAATTAACCCACATTACACATCACATACACTTTTGAGCTATTACCATTTTTTAGCTTGTATCAACACCATGCTGTTTGAAGCATTGCCAAGCCTGGGGTGATGTTGCAGAGTACCACACTTTTGCACCATTACAGAGGAAGGTCATAGGCACCTTTGAGCCAAGTGCCATGGGAGACAATTATGGATTTAAAAAGTATCCTTTAATTGTGTTGTGTTGTGTTGTGTAGTTACCTTTAGCTGAGATTATGGGAAAAAACACAATTACCTCATGTAGTTGCAGAGAGAACCAGAAGTCCAGCTTGTGTTGCTATAGTGTAAACAATATTTGGCCATGAGTATGAATGTGATGTGAAAAAATTTCCTTGGCGGATGATATTGGTGGAAAACATATTCAGGATATGTCTGAAAACACTGAACATTTTGTTAAAACTCGAGTTTGCGGAACAAATTTAATGTTTCCAATTCATTTGGATGAATCTACTGATTTAAGTGGTCTGGCATAGCTAGTTTCTCTCACTCGTTTGATGGATGAAGGAACCATAGTTGAATAATACCTCTGTTGCAAGGAAATTCTTTTAACTACCAAAGCCAAATAATTAGCTACATAAAGACAATGAATTTGACGCAGAAGAACTGCGTCAGTGCATGCACAGATGGTGCCCCTTAAATGGCAGGTTCAAAAAAAAAAAAAAAAAGGTTTCAACTCCCTGATGAAACGAAAAACTTGATTATTACATACTACTTTCTGCACAAAAGTGTGTGCCCTTAGCGAAAACTATTGGAAAAGATTTGAAATTTGTTTTGGATAAGACTGTTAAAATAATAACATTATTACAAGCAGGCCTATCAAGTCAAGACTTTTCTCTCAAATATATGATGGGCTAGGAATACAGCATTATAACCACCTCCTCCCTGCATAAGAGTGCTGGCCATGTAGAGGGAGATTACTTAGTAGTGTGTGTATTGAAGGATGCATGCTGCAGTTATTTGGGCAAGAAAAACAAGTTTGTGCTTGCATTAAGGGACAACCTCTTGGGGCACAAAATTAGGTTTAGTTTCAGAACTATTTGAATTACTCAGAAAGACAAACACTGGTCTACAAGGTAAGGGTGCATACTTCCTAGCCACCACAGATAAAATTGCAAACATAAGGAATAATAGAGAAAGAAAAGAAAGCAATTTTGAAATATTTCCATTGCTATCTGAATGTGCAGTTAGTAAAAAAATACATCCACCAATTCATTGGCAGGTGCTGCAGATGAAAGAGGCTGGATGGATATTTCCTAATGCTAGA
This sequence comes from Schistocerca serialis cubense, assembly GCF_023864345.2. Classification (NCBI taxonomy): domain Eukaryota; kingdom Metazoa; phylum Arthropoda; class Insecta; order Orthoptera; family Acrididae; genus Schistocerca; species Schistocerca serialis. The sequence goes on from NC_064642.1 coordinate 612,500,899, forward strand.
TATAAACCAGTACGACTGGATAAGAAACTCTTTCACACTTACCAGCACTGGTGACCTTCACTTATAGAGGAGGAACTGTCAGACCTTAAGAGCAAGCACATTTTTAAGCAGAAGTACCAAAAATCAGATTTATGCAACTTCTGGATTTCCGGTTAGCAAGATTACCCTCACTTAAGAGTGCTCATTGTTTTGCTGTACTTTTTTAGAACATATTTGCGTGAAATTGCATTTCCTTTTATGAGTGGTATAAAACATTTAGACGTTTGAGAATGTTAGGTGAGGAAATGCATGTGAATTTGCCCTAAATCCAAGCTAATATAAGGCAGATTGTAATGCTCTTTCAGCCGACAATAGTAGTAAACAGTTTTGCACGTGTAAAAATTCTACTTTACTTAGAAATGAAATATATAAATTAACGTTTCTTTAAAATATCATTTGCTCCAAAAGAATCTTCTTTACTAATATTTTCGCAGAAGAAGCTGAGTAGCACCGTCGCTGTGGTGTAGTGGTTATGATACTAGACTGTTGTAATGTCAAGAATCATTGTACTGGAATGTTCTCTAACTGTATATATTCCGTATGTGTTCTAGCCGGAGGCAGTTCGCTCCTCGCTATTGTATGTGCAAGTGCTGAATAAACTTTCATTAAGTAAGTTAGTGTTCGCCATTCATCTAATTACACCTTCTTCTACGTGACAACATTCTGAAGGAGGCGCCTGGTATTGGAACTTGTGATAGCGCATATTATCGACAACACAGTGGCTCCCATCAGGCCATGACAGAGCCGCTGTTTACGTGGCGAGAAACCTGAGTTCGAGCCATATTCAACAGATCACAATCTATCAGGGACAGAAGAAGAAGAGGACATTACGATGGCAGCACCTGTGTGCCACCACATGAGACATCCTTTGGGGTTCTTTGGTGACAATGGCCAAGATCCAAGCAAGTGGCTGAAGGTATATGAGTATATAGCCAAATTTAACAAATGGGATGACACTGTGTGTTTGGCTGATGTATTTTTCTACTTGGAGGGCACTGCCAAGCAATTGTATGAGAACAAGAGGAGAAGTTCAGAAGCTGGGAAGTATTTCGGCGACACACACAACAAGAAAAGTGCAAGGCTGAAGATAAATTAAAGTGCAGGGCACAGTGTCCAGGACAAACAACAGCATCCTACATTCAAGACGTCTTGGAGCTGTGTAAAATAGTGGATCCTAGAATGAAGGAGGAAGATAAGGTTGCACATCTAATGAAGGGTGTTGCTGAGGACATGCATCAATGCCTACTTCTGAAGGAGGTTTCAGAAGCAGACGACTTCATAAAATGATGCCAGTATATTGAGACAATGCATCAAAAAAGAATTACACGCAAGAAGTTTGAACAGCTTCCAAACATCATATCGATGTCTGTGATGCAGGAAAAAACTGATTTCACAAGTGTTCTTCGTCAGATAGTGAGAGAGGAAGTTCAGAAGGCACTTGGATTCCACGGCAAGCAAAAAACCGAGATGCTTCAAGAGGTCATAAGGGAGGAAGTGGAACAGACATTGAACCCAATCTCTCGTCCTTCATTTCCTTTCTTTTTAAAACGGTAAAAAAGTTGAGATCCAGGCAAAGCTACGTTCCTACAGTGCCGCATGGGGAACCTTTTTCGGCACCAAGGAAGACTGATATTTAGAGGACCCAGGATAACTAACCAGTATGTTTCCACTGTGGACGACCGGGATGCCAGAAAACAGCAGACTGATCTTGTTGTTGTTGTTGTGGTCTTCAGTCCTGAGACTGGTTTGATGCAGCTCTCCATGCTACTCTATCCTGTGCAAGCTTCTTCATCTCCCAGTACCTACTGCAACCTACATCCTTCTGAATCTGCTTAGTGTATTCATCTCTTGGTCTCCCTCTACGATTTTTACGCTCCACGCTGCCCTCCAATGCTAAATTTGTGATCCCTTGATGCCTCAAAACATGTCCTACCAACTGATCCCTTCTTCTAGTCAAGTTGTGCCACAAACTTCTCTTCTCCCCAATCCTATTCAATACCTCCTCATTAGTTATGTGATCTACCCACCTAATCTTCAGCATTCTTCTGTAGCACCACATTTTGAAAGCTTCTATTCTCTTCTTGTCCAAACTGGTTATCGTCCATGTTTCACTTCCATACATGGCTACACTCCATACAAATACTTTCAGAAACGACTTTCTGACACTTAAATCTATACTCGATGTTAACAAATTTCTCTTCTTCAGAAACGCTTTCCTTGCCATTGCCAGTCTACATTTTATATCCTCTCTACTTTGACCATCATCAGTTATTTTACTCCCTAAATAGCAAAACTCCTTTACTACTTTAAGCGTCTCATTTCCCAATCTAATCCCCTCAGCATCACCCGATTTAATTTGACTACATTCCATTATCCTCGTTTTGCTTTTGTTGATGTTCATCTTATATCCTCCTTTCAAGACACTGTCCATTCCGTTCAACTGCTCTTCCAAGTCCTTTGCTGTCTCTGACAGAATTACAATGTCATCGGCGAACCTCAAAGTTTTTACTTCTTCTCCATGAATTTTAATACCTACTCCGAATTTTTCTTTTGTTTCCTTTACTGCTTGCTCAATATACAGACTGATCTTAGCCAACGCCAACTCCGGGACGACTAAGATGTGGGTGCAGGATGACGTAGATCACCAATGCCACAAGCTAGCCGCTGGAGAAGACACTGCCCAACATGCCGATCAAGGTCTCCATTGCTGTTTAGGAGCTCCAGCTGATCACCTAGCCACTGCAACTTGGAAAACTAAATGGTGCGACCTTCCTTGGAGGTGAGACCGCTGAAGAGAAAAATCCTCCGCCGTTGATCACTACAAAAATGATAGGAAACCACATCGATATCCTCATGGCGTAAAAGTACCATCGCCAGTTGCAGAAAAGCATATTTGTCAACAACAAAACATCTCTGCTGGAGGTGGCTAACAGGAAATATATAAAACCTACAGGTAGATGTGTCATTCGTGTGGGTATAAGTGGCCATATACAGCCCTTAGAATTCATCATCATACAAGAGTGCAGTCATGACGTCATTCTCGGATGGGTCTTTTTGAATGTTTCTCAGGCAATTATAGATTGTGGTCACTCGAAGATTATGCTAGATGAGATGAGATACTGTGGACAGGGAGATGCGCATCTGAGTGTGTGGAGACTATGTGTGCTAGATGAATCATTCCTGCAGTCAGCACTAGAAAGGTAACTGGCATGTGTCATGCCATGCATCAACCCATGGATCTAGTAGTGGAATGTAAGAGAAGCATACCACTGAAAATTAACTTGATCATACCAGCCTCTGTCTTCTCGCTTAAGAACGGATTCGGTGAATTGTGGATAGTTAACTGTCGCCAAGAACTGCAGATCCTTCCATGTGCGTAGCAAACGCTGAGTCGTTAACTGCAGAACAGCTTTGCGTCATAGAAACCTCCCATACCGAGTCTGTGGGCGAAATTAATGCTACCACTATGAGACAAGATCTTCTAGCTTGACTATCACCAGATCTCACTAAGGAACAACGGAAGAAGCTACTTGCCATTCTCCAAGAATTCTCTGAATGCTTCAACCCACAGGTGAAGAGCAAATGAAACAAATCGACAGTGGAGCACTTGATTAGCACTGGAGACCATCAACCAATAAGCCAGAGAGCATACCATGTGTCAGCAAAGGAACGTCGAATAGTTTGCGACTACGTAGAGAAAATGATGAAGAATAACATTATTCAACCTTCACAGAGCCCATTGTCGTCACCAGTGGTTCTCGTCAGGGTCAAGGATGGCAGTTGGCGCTTTTGTGTTGATTACAGGAAGCTTAATAAGATAACTAAAAAGGACGTTTACACTCTTCCACGAATTGACGATGCACTAGATTGAAGGGGGCTAAGTTTTCCTCAACCATGGAGATGTACTCGGGATACTGGAAAATCGAAGTAGATGAGGCTGATCATGAGAGAACTGCATTCATCATCCCTGAGGGCCTGTATGAGTTTAAGGTAATGCCGTTTGGTTTGTGTAATGCACCAGCAACTTCTGAACGGATGATGGAAAATCTTCGAAGTCACCTGAAATGGACGATGTGTCTTGTTATTTAGATGACATTATAGTGTTCTCAAAGACATTTGATGAACACATAAAAAGGCTGAGGGCTGTTCTTAAGTGTCTCCAACAAGGCAGTCTGAAACTTAATCCAAGAAAGTGTCCCTTTGGAGCAAAAGAAATCAAAATACTTGGACACCTTGTGTCAAACTAAGGTGTGCGGCCAGATCCATTAAAAGTGAGATCTGTAATGGAATTTTCTATTCCTAAAAGTATTAGAGATGTGAGAAGTGTCCTCAGATTACGTTCTTATTACCGTTATTTTATCAGAGACTATTGTATCAACGCCAGGCCACTCCAAGAGTTGTTAAAAGCCGATGCTAAATTTATCTGAGGTGGTGCTCAACAAGATTCTTTCAATGTGCTGTGAAAAGCTCTGATGACTGAACCTGTACTTGGTCTGGATGACAAGAGAGCACCTACAGAACCATACACAGTTGCCAGCATGTATGGGATTGGTGCTGTTCTTGTGCAAATTTCGGATGGAAAGAGCAGGTTATATCCTATGCTTCTAGGACACTTACAAAAGCCGAGAGAAACTACTCAACTACAAGAAAGAGAATTTCTTGCTGTGATCTGGGTCATGTGCAAATTTCAACAGAATCACTATTGAAGGCCATTCACAGTTGTTACAGACCATCACTCACTTTGTTGGTTGATAGGTCTTAAGGATCCAACAGGATGAGTTGCCAGGTGGGCGCTACGTCTTCAAGAGTATGACATTACCATAGTGTACAAAAGTAGAAGAAAACACCAAGATGCCGACTGTCTCTCAAGAAACCCTGTGCATGACCATCAAGACTTGGATGAAGATAGTGACTGTCTCACTGCACTCCTGGATCTCTCTGCTGAGCAGAAGGAGGACACCAAATATCTGAAATTATGCTTGCCTTAAATCAGTCAGAGGATGTAAAAGGACAATTTAAGGTAGTTAATTGATTATTTTGCAAGAAAAACTTTGATCCGTTTGGAAAGAGAGGTCTACCAGTGACCCCAAACACATGCACTTAAATGTTCTACAGAAATTCCATGACACACCTGAGACTGGACGTTTAGGATTTATTAAGACATACTATAGGATCCACAAGAGATTTTTCTGGTCAGGTTTATTTAGGAGTGTCTGTCACTATGTGTTGCACTGTTGGGAGTGCCAGAGGAGAAAAGCAGTTCCTCAGAAACCACCTGGCCAACTCATACCAATTCCACCAGCCGAAACACCTTTCCAGCATGTTGGGATTGACCTCCTTACATGATTTCCAACGTCTGCTAGTGGCAATAGATGGATTATTTTTTGCAATCATCTGACACGCTATGCCATTATAAAAGCCATGAAAACAGCCGAAGCATTCGAGGTAGCCAAATTCATGGTGGAAGACATTGTATTAAAACACGGTGCCCCAAGGTCATTAATTATGGATCGAGGGAAAGTTTTTCAATCAAATCTTGTGACACAGATAAACTGTCGGTGCAACATTACTCACCACATGACGACTACCTACCATCCGCAGACTAATGGGCTTACTTAACGCCTTAAGACCTTGGCCAACATGCTATCAATGTTCGTCATTGTTGAGCATAGCAATTGGGATGAGGTACTACCTTTCATGACGTTTGCCTACAACACTGCCAAACAAGACACCACAGGATTTACGCCATTTTTCCTGGTGCTTGTGTGTGAGGTGACTATGACAATGGACACTGTTTCCGTTAAACCTGATGACGTGGACGACGACTACATCGGCCAGGTGTTAACCAGAGCTGAGGAACCTCAGCAGTTAGCTCGACTCCACACATTGCAGGCTCAAGAAAACGATTGTCGAAGGAATGACGTGAGCCACCCCCCCTGTTGTCTACCAGCCCAGTGACCTCGTCTGGATCTTCACTCCTGTTCGGAAGGTTGGTCTCTGAGAAGCTCGTCATGTGCTCCTTTGTACCTTATAAGGTTGTAAAACAGTTGTCTGATGTTACTTATGAAGTTGAAGATTTCGACCCCGACACAAGACAATGAAAGATCAGAGAAACAGTCCAAATCCTTACAATGAAGCCCTATAAGGATCCTGCAACCCAGGGTAAATTCGAAGCTCCAGTAACAGGCAGCAAGCGGAAAGGTGACGAAGAGCGTAGCAGCAAGGGAAGTTTTAAGAAGATCACCACCAGGGCGAACATCAGTCATCGGGAGTCAGAGTATGCAGGATCTATGACTCGCTCCTGGACTAGGAGGACATAACAGCGAGACAGTGTTCTCTTAAGGAGAGAGCAATGTCGCAGAAGAAGCTGAGTAGCACTGTCAATGTGGTGTAGTGGTTATGATACTAGACTGTTGCATTGAGGGTCATGAGTTCAAAAGATCTCCTATGGTACAGGGTTTTCCCGTTACGTCCAACGCTGGAGTGCTATTCCAGTGTCTGGGAGCCCTGGCAGTAGTAACAGTGTAAGGGAAAATAAGCAAAAGATGTGAATTGAAGTTTGTGTTGGGGAGAGCACTCAACTTGGGTAGTTTGTGCAACAATGTTGACCATTGTACTGACTAGCATTTCTGCCTAGCAAGCAAGAAGACCCGGGTTCGAGTTCCAGCCGCAGCACAAATTTTAATTCATTTCTTCTGCTTTGATCATTATTGTAAAATTTTAATTTCTATATTCAGTTCGAGTACATTCTAGAAGTATCCACAAATATCAAGAATCATTGTACTGGAATGTTCTGTAACTGTATATGTACCGTATGTGTTCGGGCCGGAGGCAGTTCGCTCCATGCTCTTGTATGTGCAAGTGATGAATAAACCTTCGTTAAGTGAAGTTAGTGTTTGTTATTCATCTAATTACACCTTCTTCTACGTGACAATATTAGTGATAGTGTGTCTCATGGAATTGCATGTGTTAGAAGTGTGTCATCGTGAGGAAGAGATTGGAAAGCCTCTGTTATAATTACTGCTTTGGAGACTCAAGAAACTTCCAAATTCAAATACTATAAGAAATCAGTGATTAAACTGAAGGCAGAATTGCCTGTGTTGGGACACAGCAACACAGCAGAAGAAGACAGGTGTTGTTTTTTTTTTACATAAATAGATCGGACTCCATACCATTAAGTCCAAGTATATGTTCCTCAAACTCTCTTGAGTTTCGACTTACTATATGGAAATGAGTTCTTGAGTGCTAGGCTGTGTAGGACAAATCAGTTAATTTTTTAAGACTTCAAGTCACTAATGTTTTGTGTCTGCACAAAGCCAAGTTTAACAATGAAACAATATGACTTGTAGTAGTGTTGTGGTAACTGTTGGCGAATGTAATATTTAATTTTGCTGTAGTGCATTTGGGCTCTTCATGTTAGAATAAGCATAAAGCAACTCCTGGTTTATCTCACGTATAATGGGTGTGGTGCCTTGTTGCCTTTTCCCCTCTGCAATTCTCCTTTCCTGACAGAAGGCAGATGAAGATGAATACTACTTCCTCTGCTCACTGCACTACATTATATTGGTGATAAAGGAAAAACAGTTAACAAATGGTATGAAACATGGACTGGAATGTGAGACAACATTTCCAAGATGATGTTTTCATTGTAACACAGAGCTTGTTGGTTGTTAATAAAAGTGTACAACAAGTGATGGTAACCGGAAGAATGAGGTTATGTAAAAGAAACATGCTCCTTGTATTTGTCACTATACCTTTTATTTTCCACGATAGTAAATATAATTTGTTCTACAACATTTACTATCACAATCAGTGCACTATTAAAGACAGACAACCTTGTCTTTCAGCTTTAGAATATCCTGAAAGTACAACATATTGCCTTGCAAGTTTGCTTTTATTGTTCTAATGACGTTTCCTAGTGACTCATTGTTTACAATCTATGCCCAGAATCTGACTCACTGTTATTGGAATTACGTGAGTCTATTAGTCTTTGTCATTGGCAACAAGTGGCAGAATAATCGTACATTTAGCACATTTAGATTTAAGGATTTGATCTCCCTTCAATACTGCTCTGTCTCTCTTGATGTGGCACTTGGCTATCTTAAGGGAACAAGGCATGTGGAATACTAGATTCCTGATTAGTCTAGCTTCATCCTTTCCTCTGTTTTTGCCAAGTGTAATACAGTGCATGCGCAGGGCTTGATCTCCCTTCAACTCTGCTCTGTCATCCTTGATGTTGCACTTGACTACCTTAAGGGAACAAGGCATGTGGCGTATTAGATTCCTGATTAGTCTAGCTTCATGCTTTCCTCCTTTTTTGCCAGGTGTAATACAGCACAAGGGTACAAGTTTGTGCGCGCACTCACATGCACATCACTGTATTATGTTACTGTTATTGTTAGGTTATAGGTGTTGCATATACAGAGAGAGGTGCCTTCACCCTGAATATAGAAGCTGGTGAGGAAGATGGCTTATATGGTGATCACTTTGCTTGTAAGGTCCTATCAAAGAGGCACTGATGTCATGAGACAAATAAAACTGGGTGGTATGTAAACACAAATGTTCATGGAGTCATGACAGTAAGGATGTGATATGATAAGATGATGCACAAAACTCTTTCACTTGATGAGGGGCTTGGCGGGTAAGGTTCAACATTAACCCTCAGTTTTTCTGTTGTTTATTGCTTCTTTCATTTCTTGGAATGATTTGTTGATCTGAAACTTGCTAAGCTGCACACCAGTTTCAAATTCTCATTAAACTGAAGGTCCTCTGTAATTGTCTGGATAAGTCAGTTCAAAGGTTGGAGGAACTGAAGGCTATACGAACACCAATAGAACTAAGTAAGTTGGTGTAGTAGTAAGACACTGGATTCTTATTCAAGAGAACAGTGGTTCAAAACCCTGTCCTACCAGCTAGATCTAAGTTTTCTGTGATTTTCCTAAATTGCTTACAGCAGATGTCGAGTTTGTTCCTTTGAAAATCCTTTGGCTGATCTCTTCCCCTAACCTTCTCCAATCCAGTCATGTGCTCTATCTCTGATGTCTTCAATGGGAAATCAAACCCTGTCATCCTCGGAAACACAGTGGTGTTCAAATGGACCTCTATGTTGGTTTAATTTAAAAACGCATCCTAAAATTTCCTAGGATAGTTAACTTCGATTTATCTTTACACTAGTAATCTTTATCAGTAACTTTCTAGCACTTGTCACATAAGGACTTATATTACAAAGTTATATGAAGTAGAGTGATCACTTGAAGGAGCATGTCAGGCTTACATTTGTTGGGAAGATCCTGGGTATGACGTGTGTGTAAAGGAAAAAGTGTACAAGGCAGTAGTATGACTTATTCTAGCATACTGCTCCAGAGGTTGGAGCTGTTATGTGAGGATGACTTCAGACATCAAAATAATTCATGCACACTTCTAGCATCATAACAAGTCAGAATAGCCCATGCAAAAGTGTAATGAAGTAGTCAGGAGACTTAAATTAGAATTCTCTCTCTAAAGGGGAACATTTTTGTGACAATATGTTGGCAGAATTGAGAGAACTACTAACCCCAACTGTACATATTGTATAGGTCTATAAGATGAGTACTGAGAGGATGTATGGAAGCATACAGAAATAATAATGTCCTTACTTCACACAGTTGGGGCCTTAAGACTAAACACTGGTTTGATGCAGTCCACCCCATGCAAGCCTCTTCATGTCTGCATAATTACTTCAACAAGCATTCACTTAAACCTGCTTACTGTAGTGAAGCTTTAGTCTCCCTCTACAGTTTATTTAAACAGGCAGAATACATTGCTGCAGCCAGTAATGCCTGTACAAGGGCTGTTCAAAAAGTAAGGTGACTTTCATATTGCATGGGCAACGTACATTCGATTATCGATTTATTTATTTATTTTTTGTTGAGTTGGTACACATGTCCTGAACATACAAGGGTGGTTTGAAAAGTTCTCGAAATCACCACGAGAGGTCAGCAGTTGTGCAGCTAGTTATTCACGTGGTATTCATTGGAGTGTTGTCTGTAAACATGTGCCACTTCAGTTCTCTTGGAAGAGAGCTGTGGCGGTGACATAGCTCTATTGTTGTTACTGCATAGCGATTTGCGAAGATGGAAAAAATTGAGATTCGAGCAGTGATTAAATACTTTGTAAAGAAAGGTATAAAAGCAGAGGACATTCTTGACGATTTCTAGAATACACTGAGGGACACTGCCCCTTCATATTCAACTGTTTCCAAGTGGACAAATGAATTTAAATTTGGTCGGGAGAGCTTAGATGATGATCTGCGCAGTGGTCAGCTAAGATGTGTGACTACTCCTGAAATCATTGCAAATGTGCACAAAATGGTCATGGAGGATCACCAATTGAAAGTGCATGAGATTCATCACGCTTGTCAAATGTCACCTGAAAGGGTATATCACATTTTAAGTGAAGAATTAGAAATGAAAAAATTATCTGCAAGATGGGTGCTGCGACTCTTGATGCATGCCCGGACACATATGCCATCACCATGGCAAAATTACACGAACTAAGGTATGAATTGTTGCCACACCTGCCTTATTTACCTGACATGGCTCCGTCAGACTTCCATCGCTTCCCAAAACTGAAAATTTTTCTTAGTGGATGAAGATTCACTTCAAATGAAGAATTGATAGCCTGAGTTGACAACTATTTTTCAGGCCTAAAGGAAACTCATTTTGAGATATGATCAAGGCATTGGAATATCATAGGCCCAAGTGCATTAATCTACAAGAAGACTACATCGAAAAATAAAAAAAAGTTTCAGTGATGTAAGTACTTTCTTCCTATTCCGTTCTGAGAACTTTGATTATTATAAAAAATGGAGCAAACAATTTGCATCAAATTTTGTGTGAAAAATGGAATCAAGTGCTCTAAAACACTTGAAATATTGACAGTGGCATACGGTGAGTCTGCTGTAAGTAAAAAAAAAAAAAAAAAAAATTTTCAAGTGATATAAGCTCTTCCAAGATGGCCGAGAAGATTCCAATGACAAGCCTCCCTCTGGATGCACCAGCACATCAACAACAGATGATAACATCAAAGCAGTGAAGAAAATTGTTTTGGAAAACCATCAAATTACCGTAAGAGAAATTGCTGAGGATGTTGGCGTATTGTTTGGCTCGTGTTATACAATTTTTTGGATGTTTTGGGCATGAGACGTGTGTCAGCGAAGTTTGTTCCAAAACTTCTCAATTTTGATCTGAAAAACTGTCATATGAGCATCGCTCAGGAGTTATTGGATGGTGTCAATGATGATCTTGATTTGTGAATTTTAAAATTTTCCCGGCGAATTGACTGTTCAAACAAATTTCGGGCTTGCAGCCGGTCGTCGTTCAATACTTCGCACGATATTTCAACTGGGCACCTGCCAGCCATCTTCAGGTGAGCCGTCGCAGTCTGCGACGGCTCACCTGAAGATGACTGGCAGGTGCCCAGTTGAAATATCGTGCGAAGTATTGAACGACGACCGGCTGCAAGCCCGAAATTTGTTTGAACATGATCTTGATTTGCTCAAAAGGGTCGTAACTGGTGACAAAATATCGGTTTATGATTATGACATCGAAACCAAAGCCCAATCGTCCCAATGGAAGAATCCCAGAGAGCCAAAACCGAAAAAAGCATGTCAAGTTTGGTTAAATGTCAAAGTTTTGCTCACTGTTTTTTTTCAATTACCGTGGTATAGTGCATCATGAATTTTGGCTTCAAGGTTGTACGGTTAATAAGGAGTATTACCTTGATGATATGCGCCGTTTGTGAGAAGCAATACGCAAAAAATGTCCAGAAATGTGGAAAAACAATTAATGGATTTTGCATCGCGACAATGCATCTGCTCATTCATCATTGCTTGTGAGAGATTTTTTGGCCAAAAACCACATAACAATCATGCCTCAGCCACCATAACCACAGCATTTGGCCCCCTGCGACTTTTTCCTGTTCCCAGAACTGAAGAGACCTGTGAAAGGACAAAGATTTTCAACGATTGAGGAAATACAAATAAAAACTATATCACTGGAAGTACGCAAGGTTGTACTAAAAAGTGCTTATGAGAAATGCTTGGAGGATAGGAAGAAGCATTGGCAGAAGTGTATTGTATCTAAAGGGGATTACTTTGAAGGGGACAACATGAATATTGATGAGTAAATAAATATTTTTTCATAAAAATATAGAGTCACCTTACTTTTTGAACAGACATGTAAGACAATAATTGTTTGGCACAATTTATAGATTGCTTACTGCTATACTGCTACTACAATGGCAGCCTATGAAGATTTAAGTAAGTTTGTACGTGGTGTTATAGTCAGTATGCGAACGATGAGACACAGCATCTCTGTGGAGATTTTCCGATATGACCATTTCATAAATGTACTGTGAATATCAGGAATCTTGTAAAAGATCAGATCTTCGACACTGCAGCAGCTGGAAAAAGATCCCGCAAGAACAGGACCAAGGCGACTGAAGAGAATCGTTCAGTGTGACAGAATTCCATTCCTTCTGCAAATTGCTGCAGACTTAAATGCTAGGCCATCAATAAGCATCAGCATGTGAACTATTCAACAAAACATCATCAATATCTCTGGAGCCAAAGGCCCACTCGTGTACCCTTGGTGACTGCATGACACAAAACCTTATGCTTCGCATGGGCCTGTGAACACTGAGATTGGACTGTTGATGGCTGGAAACATGTTGCCTTGTCGGACAAGTCTCCTTTCAAATTGTATTGAGTGGATGGACGTGTATGGGTATGGAGACAACTTCATGAAACCATGGACACTGCATATCAGCAAGGGACTGTTCAAGCTGGTGGAGGCTCTGTAATCATGTGGGGTGTGTCCAGTTGGAGTGATATGGAACCCCTGATGCGTCTAGATACCACTCTGACAGGTGACATGTATGTAAACATCCTATCTGATCACCTGCATCTGTTCATGTCCATTGTGCATTCCGACTGACTTGGACAATTCCAGCAGGACAGTGTGACACCCCACATGACCAGAATTTCTACAGAGTGGCTCCAGGAACACTCTTCTGTGTTTAAATACCTCTGCTGGCCGCCAAACTTCCCAGACATGAATGTTATTGAGTATATCTGGGATGCCTTGCAACATGCTGTTCAGAAGAGATTTCCACCCCTTCGTCCTCTTACTGATTTATGGACTGCCCTGCAGGATTCATGGTGTCAGTTCCTTCCAGCACTACTTCAGACATTAGTTGAGTCAATGCCATGTCATGTTACGGCACTTCTGCATGCTTGTGGGGACCCTATATGAATTTAGGTAGGTTTACCAGTTTCTTTGGCTTTACAGTATATATTGTATAAGCTATTGTAAATACTTGGTTATCGTCTTTTTTGTTATTAACCCTTCTGTTCTGTTCACTTGTACTATAAAAATTTACTGCTCTGGTCAGTATGACTCAACATTTAAAATACTGTAAAAAAATTCTACTAACTCACATTTCTCGTACAGTTGTTGACATTGTTATATACCAATATTTTGTTCAAAATAGACACTCATATATAAGTTTCGGTCACAGCCTTCGTCAGTAAAAGAGACACTCACACGCATCACGTCATTCACACACACACAAACACAAAAGCACACATGACAGCCAACTCCAGCATCTTGGGTCAGAATGCAACACCAGAAGAAGCAATTATTGGTATGACTACCAAGGAGCTGTCCTCTAGGATGAATGGCCACCACCAAATTGTGGCCAAGAGCAAAGTAGACCACCCTGTGGCATGGCATGCAGCTGAACATAACACACTTGATTTCAATGACTGCCTCACTAATCGAGCCATCGGGATCCTTCCCTCCACCACCAGCTTCTCTGAACTGCACAGATGGGAGTTATCCTTACAACACATTCTCTGCTCCTGTAATTATACTGGCCTCCATCTATTGTCCCCACACCCTCCACTTAACAGTTTCAACCCTCTCTGTCCTATCATATCATCTGCAACCCTGTTTTTTTGCAGCCCTCTGCTTGCATCGCACATGATGTTGCATTCTGGCCCGAGATGCTGGAGTTGGTGGTCATGTGTGCATGGGGTGTGTGTGTGTGTGTGTGTGTGTGTGTGTGTGTGTGTGTGTGTGTGTGTGTGTGTGTGTGTTTTACTGACAAAAGCTATATGTGAGTGTCTTTTAATTGTGCCCGCACATATCTTTGTCTTCTTTACAGTAAGTAGCAATCTGTCTTTTTCTACATTGTTGATATTCCTACCTGAGTTTCCATTGTTTGAAATTTATTATTTTAATATTCATGTAGAGTAAATTTGTAACAGTCAGTAAGTTTTTGGTAAGGGAACCTTCTTATAAAGCATTACATTATTTTTCTTATCATACTTATTTTTGTTACTTACAGCCTGCAGTTTGGACACTAGTAGTCATATAATACTGGTGAAATCATAAATATGAAACAACGGGTTTCAATACAAGTAATTTTTTTAAAAGGTCTAACATTTATGTTCCAACTTTTATTGCTAATCATTGCAATTTGAACACAAGTAGGTGACATGTTTTGCAAACATGTTTATTACATCTTCCACACAACATGTTTGTTTTATTGTCATTGCTTTCTGGATACAACTTACAGCAAAAATATTTAGTAAGTTTTCTTGTTATCACTAATTCTGATCCACTTGCCATACCTTCAGGGTTTAGATGTACCTAACCATTCTCAGATAACCCTATCTTCTTGGAAAGTGCTTCCTTGATTCAATGTATTCTGTGACCAGTGACTCTCCAGGTTTCTCCAAGAATATTCTATCTGTCAGTATTTGACATCTTTCTTATTTCATTTTGAAGCACTATATAAAAGTCTACTTCAAATTAATTTTTTACATCACTTACTCTCTAGGCTGCATACCTGGTAACTCCTGGGGCATTCTCAATGATACTGAAAGATATAGGTGGCTATATTGTGTTGGAGGGTGTAACTGTCATTCTCTATTCCCATGTTTAGAAAGAAAAGACCACGCACTATTTTGTTCAGGCTGTGGACTGTCATCGGAACACTTGCTTCAAGATGCACTACTTTCATGACTTTCAAACTTGGAAATTGTTCCTTCATCCGTAGAGGAAATAACTAATTCTTCCAACTCAGTGTCAGTGATTTAATAACTGCCATTGTGTCTCATCTAAAACAATGAATATTCAAATCACTGAGTGCAGAGCCTTTTTTGGCCGTTCAGAGTAAGTTGGAATGATAAAAATCATTATTACCACAAAGTGCCACAGAAAACTAAAAATACCTGTGATATTAAGAAATGTGGTGAAATGTTCCTTCGGACATACAAGCACATCAGAAGGAAAAGGCACTACAGCAACTACAGCTGTCAAGAAATACATGAAGTATATTTGCATTTGAGAATATGAACCACCATTGGCTGTATATCAGAATGACTACAATGAAAATTTGTGCTGGACCAGGTCTAGAACCTGGATTTCCCACTTTACCTGAACAGTCACCTTAACTGTGCAAGAATCACAGCCAGACCTCAACTTCCATATGTCATTGTCCATGTGTCACAATCTGCGCCCATATTTTACCTATATTCCCGTCCAGGAAAGACATAATTCTTGAGAGTTGAGGGCCTGGTATTGGTGAATAGATACGAAACTAGCAGTGCCTGTTTTATTTAAAAGAACAGTGGAATGTTCCTTCAGACATGCATAACAGGCCCTAAGCTCTCACTAAATAAGTGCTCCTTGAACAGGGATATACATAACATATGAGTGAAGGTTGTAAAGCATGGACGAGAACATATGGAAGTTTGGCTCTGGCTATGATTGGTGTGCAGATACCCGAATCGATTAAGTGAACACTCACATAAAGCAGGAAATCTGGCTTCATCTCATAGTCTGGAACAAATTTTTATTGTCATTATTCTGATATAAAGCTGATGGTGGTTCAGATTTTCAATTTCAAATACATTTGTTTGGGGATGGCATTTTGTGGGGCCGACATATGCCGCTGGTGGTCATGGAAGGTACCGTAACAGCTGTATGATACGTGAATACCATCCTCTGACTGATAGTGCAACCATATCTGCAGCATATGGTGAGGCATTTGTCTTCATAGCCAACGATTCGTGCCCCCATTGTGCATATCTTGTAAATGACTTCCTCCAGGATAATGACATCGCTCGACTAGAGTGGCCATCATGTTCTACTGACATGAACTATATCGATCATGCCTGGGATAGACTGAAAAGGGCTGCTTATGGACGACATGACACACCAACCACTCTGAGGAATCAACGCCGAATCATCACTGAGGAGTGGGACAATCTGGACCAACAGTGCCCTGATGAACTTGCAAATAGTATGCCATGATGAATACAGGCATTCACCAATGCAAGAGGACGTGCTACTGGGTATCAGAGGTACTGGTGTGTACAGCAATATGGACCACCACCTCTGAAGGTCTCACTGTATGGTGATACAACATGCAATGTGTAGTTTTCATGAGCAATAAAAATGGTGGAAATAATGTTTATGTTGATCTCTATTCCAATTTTCTGTGCAGGTTCCGGAACTCTCGGAACCGAGGTGATGAAAAACTTTTTTTTATGTATGTATAACAGAATATCTTATACCTATGTCTGACATTTCATCTGTCGCTTAAGTTTTAAAATGTCAAAATTTTTCATTAACTGGTTTCTATTACTACAGTTTGTTTGTTAGTTTTAACTGATCTTTGGTCACATCACATACGCAAATTAATTACGTAACACATTGTTACGGTACAATACATGCATATGATACATTTATACTTCATTTTATAGATAGGCTTTTATCACTTACAGGAGCTCATTTCTTCCTTAGGTAGAGGAGAGAGAAAAACATTCGCAATAGGACTAAAATATTACGCATTGCTGGCCTAATTATGAGCTAGCACCGCCTCCTTGCTTGGGAGGGAAGGAAGGAAATACTCGCCTACTGGTTCAAAGATTAATGAGGCAATGTTACTTGTACAATCATGGACTAGTTGCCAAGGAAATCTTATTTCAAGGAAATTATGTGTACTACTAATCATTCATGTACTATAATGTTGTTTCTTCATGCCCTAGTGCTGTTTACTTCAATTCATGTGTAGCTTAGTCTTAATTATGAAAGAGCTTCAACCATCGCAGACATGTCTTTCTCGAATACATGGAAATGTCATTATTTATAAGCATAAATGATAAATATTAATTGGTTTTTGTAAAATCACATGCTTAAATGTTTATGTGTACGTCGCATCGAACAGGTTCTGGTAAATGTCGACGAGCTACACTGTGATGATGCATATTTTTAATTTTTCATTTGCCTTATGACCTCTGTATAAATACCCTTGTAACTAAATTGTTTACTTGAGGTGTGGCCTGTTTCTTCATTTGGTACCTACTAATCTCGACATAATTCTTTTCTTCTGCACAGTGACGATGCACTGATCGCTGAAAAAAAAAAAACTTAAAACTAATTGCATTATGTAGATCGGTGGCCACTGATACGTTTGATCATTACATCTGTCGGCAGATATTTCCATACTTTATTTAAATTCACAGTCATTCATCTATTCTGTTAACCTTTATGATCATTTACCTGCAAAGAAAATTATTTTACATTTCTTACCGTATTTTATCATTTCTTCTTATCTCACATACCTCATATATTTTTTCATAATGCTTTGTTTTGCTTGTAAATATGTTCTATAAAGCTTAGTATTTCACTGAATCTCTGTGTACATATATCAATAGGTTTCTTAGCTCTTCGACAGGAGATGTAATTGCGTAGTATTTCCGTTTACTTTGTATTTAAGTTAGGTACTTGTACATGAACCATGGACCATGCCGTTGGTGGGGAGGCTTGCGTGCCTCAACGATACAGATAGCCGTACCGTAGGTGCCACCACAACGGAGGGGTATCTGTTGAGAGGCCAGACAAACATGTGGTTCCTGAAGAGGGGCAGCAGCCTTTTCAGTAGTTGCAGGGGCAACAGTCTGGATGATTGACTGATCTGGCCTTGTAACACTAACCAAAATGACCTTCCTGTTCTGGTACTGCGAACAGCTGAAAGCAAGGGGAAACTACAGCCGTACTTTTTCCCAAGGGCCAGCAGTTTTACTGTATGATTAAATGATGATGGCGTCCTCTTGGGTAAAATATTCCGGAGGTAAAATTGTCCCCCATTCGGATCCCTGGGCGGGGACTACTCAAGAGGACGTTGTTATCAGGAGAAAGAAAACTGACGTTCTATGGATCCGAGTGTGGAATGTCAGATTCCTTATTCGGACAGGTAGGTTAAAAAATTTAAAAAGGGAAATGGATAGGTTAAAGTTAGATATAGTGGGAATTAGTGAAGTTCGGTGGCAGGAGGAACAAGACTTTTGGTCAGGTGAATACAGGGTTATAAATAGAAAATCAAATAGGGGTAATGCAGGAGTAGGTTTAATAATGAATAAAAAAAAATAGGAGTGCGGGTAAGCTACTACAAACAGCATAGTGAATGCATTATTGTGGCCAAGATAGACATGAAGCTCACGCCTACTACATTAGTACAAGTTTATATGCCAACTAGCTCTGCAGATGACGAAGAAATTGATGAAATGTATGATGAGATAAAAGAAGTTATTCAGGTAGTGAAGGGAGATGAAAATTTAATAGTCATGGATGACTGGAATTCGAGAGTAGGAAAAGGGAGAGAAGGAAACATAGTAGGTGAATATGGACTGGGGCTAAGAAATGAAAGAGGAAGCCGCCTGGTAGAATTTTATGCAGAGCATAACTTAATCATAGCTAACACTTGGTTCAAGAGTCATGAAAGAAGGCTATGTACATGGAAGAAGCCTGGAGATACTGACAGGTTCAGATAGATTATATAATGGTAAGACAGAGATTTAGGAACCAGGTTTTAAATTCAGGTTTTCAATTGTAAGACATTTCCAGGGGCAGATGTGGACTCTAACCACAATTTATTGGTTATGAACTGTAGATTAAAACTGAAGAAACTGCAAAAAGGTGGGAATTTAAGGAGATGAGACCTGGACAAACTGAAAGAACCAGAGGTTGTACAGGGTTTCAGGGAGAGCATGAGGGAACAATTGACAGGAATGGGGGAAAGAAATACAGTAGAAAAAGAATGGGTAGCTTTGAGGGATGAAATAGTGAAGGCAGCAGAGGATCAAATAGATAAAAAGACGAGGGCTAATAGAAACCGTTGGGTAACAGAAGAAATATTGAATTTAATTGATGAAAGGAGAAAATATAAAAATGCAGTAAATGAAGCAGGCAAAAAGGAATACAAACGTCTCAAAAATGAGATCGACAGGAAGTGCAAAATGGCTAAGCAGGGATGGCTAGAGGACAAATGTAAGGATGTAGAGGCTTATCTCTCTAGAGGTAAGATAGATACTGCCTACAGGAAAATTAAAGAGACCTTTGGAGAAAGGAGAACTACTTGCTTGAATATCAAGAGCCCAGATGGAAACCCAGTTCTAAGCAAAGAAGGGAAAGCAGAAAGGTGGAAGGAGTATATAGAGGGTCTATACAAGGGCGATGTGCTTGAAGACAGTATTATGGAAATGGAAGAGGATGTAGATGAAGATGAAATGGGAGATATGATACTGCGTGAAGAGTTTGACAGAGCACTGAAAGACCTGAGTCGAAACAAGGGCCCCCGGAGTAGACAACATTCCATTAGAACTACTGACAGCCCTGGGAGAGCCAGTCCTGACAAAACTCTACCATCTGGTGAGCAATATGTATGAGACAGGCGAAATACCCTCAGACTTCAAGAAAAATATAATAATTCCAATCCCAAAGAAAGTAGGTGTTGACAGATGTGAAAATTACTGAACTATCAGTTTAATAAGTCAAGGCTGCAAAATACTAACGCGAATTCTTTACAGACGAATGGAGAAACTGGTGGAAGCCGACCTTCGGGAAGATCAGTTTGGATTCCGTAGAAATATGGGAACACGTTTGGCAATACTGACCTTACGACTTACTTAGAAGAAAGATTAAGGAAAGGCAAACCTACGTTTCTAGCATTTGCAGACTTGGAGAAAGCTTTTGACAATGTTGATTGGAATACTCTCTTTCAAATTCTGAAGGTGGCAGCAGGGGTAAAATACAGGGAAGCGAAAGGCTATTTACAATTTGTACAGGAAGCAGATGGCAGTTGGCAGTTACAAGAGTCGAGCGGTATGAAAGGGATGCAGTGGTTGGGAAGGGAGTGAGGCAGGGTTTTAGCCTACCCCGATGTTATTCAATCTGTATATTGAGCAAGCAGTAAAGGAAACAAAAGAAAATTTTGGAGTAGGTATTAAAATCCATGAAGAAGAAATAAAAACTTTGAGGTTCGCCGATGACATTGTAATTCTGTCAGAGACAGTATAGGACTTGGAAGAGCAGTTGAACGGAATGGACAGTGTCTTGAAAGGAGGGTATAAGATGAACATCAACAAAAGTAAAACGAGGATAATGGATTGTAGTCAAATTAAGTCGGGTGATGTTGAGGGAATTAGATTAGGAAATGAGACACTTAAAGTAGTAAAGGAGTTTTGCTATTTGAGGGAGCAAAATAACTGATGATGGTAGAAGCAGAGAGGATATAAAATGTAGACTGGCAATGGCAGGGAAAGCGTTTCTGAAGAAGAAAGATTTGTTAACATCGAGTATAGATTTAAATGTCAGGAAGTCGTTTCTGAAAGTATTTGTATGGAGTGCAGCCATGTGTGGAAGTGAAACGTGGACGATAAATAGTTTAGACAAGAAGAGAGTAGCAGCTTTCGAAATGTGGTGCTACTGAAGAATGCTGAAGATTGGATGGGTAGATCACATAACTAATGAGGAGGTATTGAATAGAATTGGGGAGAAGAGGAGTTTGTGGCACAACTTGACTAGAAGAAGAGATTGGTTGGTAGGACATGTTCTGAGACATTGAGGGATCACCAATTTAATGTTGGAGGGCAGTGTGGAGGGTAAAAATCGAAGCAGGAGACCAAGAGATGAATACACTAGGCAGATTCACAGGGATGTGGGCTGCAGTAGATACTGGGAGATGAAGAATCTTGCACAGGATAGAGTGGCATGTAGAGCTGCATCAAACCAGTCTCTGGACTGAAGACCACAACAACCTATCTGGTTGCACCTTCTGCCAGTCTGGCGCGCATCCACACAGGTCAGTGCCTCCTCTCCTACTACTGACGTCAGCGCATATTGTTGACTGCACACAAATGAGCCATAAGTTAATTCTGTTTGTACTTGAGCTTCTTGTGAAGCAGTGTATTACTTCTCATTGCTGTTGATTTTATGCTTACGTGTACAAATCAAAAGAATTACTTATACTTATACACATTACTTTATCCTAAAATACACTGGAGAAAAAAATCGCACTTAGAGTTGTGTAAGTTATGTAAAATTATCTTGTGGTAGAAAAAAAATGTTACCTTGCTTCATCATTCTATAAAAGTTTTTATATCTTTGGGGGTGGAGACCCTTGTCTCTACCTGTTTTCTCATAGACTAATCTGTTCGTTCCAGGGTAAGGTATTTTGGAAATTATATATGATCCTGAAAAGAGTAATTGCCACTCCTTATGTAGTCTGCCAATTTTTGTCGATTTTGGGGTGTGTCCGTAAGAGGACTTGTTGCCCTTCAGAAAATTGTCTAAAACATTTCAGTATCTTATTATAAATTTTCTTTCTATACTCGGCCCTATTTTCGAGTGTAATCATGGCTTTTTTTATTTTATCTTCTAGTGTCATTTCTGTAGTGGGTACTTTTGGTATGGGCAACTCCTACTCATTTGTTTGTTTTGTCCAGAACATCAATTCTTAGTTGTGAAACCTGTTGAAGAATGTGGAAGGTTATTGATAATTTGCATGAAAGGATTTACGCATTCAACCCATCAGGTGTGTTTGTGAGGGATGTATGTCCTAATAAACTGGTTAAATTCTTTAAAGACTCATTCTACAGGGCTTGCTTCTCGGTGAAAAAGCTTACTAATACATGTTTTATGCCCTGTGAGGTCATAAATTGTTTCCATTTTTGCCCAATGAAATATTAAGCATTATCTGTTAGTAGTACCTTTGGTTTACCCACTCTTCTCAAATATTCTTCCTCAATTTTTTTTCTGATATTTTTAATGGCATACATTTTGATATGTTTCTAGAAAACATCATAGAGTGCCTCTATATATCTTACACCTCCCATACTTCTTGAATACGGACCAGCTAAGTCTAGGAATACTATATCTAGAGGGTTTTTTTGTGAGTATTGGGTGTAGTTCAGTATATTTTGACACATTGGACTGTTTTGATTTTTGACGTACTGCACACTTTCTTAGTACCTGTAGGACTCGCCTTCTCAAATTTGGAAAATAACAAAGTCTTGCAATTTTTTCAGTACATTTGCCTGCTTCATAACGTCCCCACACTTCATGTGTGTGTCTGATCAATTTGTCAATTTAATCTTCAGGGATACACACACACCATTGATCAGATTTTCCATTTTTCCTATGAAAAAAAATTACCTTGTACTCCTGATAGCATTTACTTACCTTTTCACCTTCATCTTGCTTAAGATTTTGCATGACTTTACCCCATCTACAATCTTGCTGTTGTATAATTTTCGTTTGATTACAAAACTTATGGTAAACAGACTGTTGTGTTGTACCTTGCATTAATAATGTTTTGATTTCTGCATCTTGCTCTGTTAATTCACAAAATTCCTCTTAACCTTGTGATAACCTAGAGAAGGCATCTGCAATAATGTTCTGACTTCCTTTAATAGATGTCAAAATTGAATTCTTGTAAATATAGACACCACATAGTTAATCTATGGTGGAATAGTTTACATGTTAAAAGAAATGTCAGTGGCTGATTACCCCACAAAAAATATTCAGACTTTTTAAATGTCCATATGACAGCTAAACTTTCGAATTCTGACACAGAGTAAGATCTTTCTTCTGGTAAACCTTCCGGGATGTAAGGTCGTGGTCCATGAAACTCTTCAGCTCCTAACGTTTCGTCCAGAGCTGCGCTGGACATCTTCAGAGGGGTGTTTCTCCTCCGGTGAGTCTTGCCGACTGACGGGTCGGACGTCTGAGAGCGACTTATGTATCGTAGAAAGTGGGCGTGACCAGAATTACACGTGATATGCAGGTTATCTCTGCATATCACGTGTAATTCTGGTCACGCCCACTTTCTACGATACATAAGTTGCTCTCAGACGTCCGATCCGTCAGTCGGCAAGACTCACCGGAGGAGAAACACCCCTCTGAAGATGTCCAGTGCAGCTCTGGATGAAACGTTAGGAGCTGAAGAGTTTCATGGACCACGACCTTACATCCCGGAAGGTTTACCAGAAGATATGTCATCCGGTCGTGAAAGCTTTCATACTAAGATCTTTCTGCTTGTGGTAATGTTTGACTAGAAAAACTGGTGACCTTGGGTACTTCCCTACCTTCTTATTCTCACATCTGGAACAAGCATGCCCCCAGTCCCTGAGATGAGGCATCTGTGCATAGTCAAACATCCTTGGACATGTCACAGTGCCTAACAATTCTTTGCATTGACTAATGCCTGCTTAATGTTATTAAAATCCTTCTGACACTTATCATCCCATAACCAAGGCCCATTTTTTCATAACAAGTTGAGAAATGCATCACTGTTCACCAGTTGCTGTGGTATGAATTTACAAAAAAAGGATGCTAGTCCTAAAAAACCTTTTAGTTGTTTTTTTATTCCTTGGAGCTAGACAATTGCATATGGCATCAAGTTTTTTTCAGATCAGGTAAAATACCATGTTCTGACACATGTCCTAAAAATCTGACTTGCTCCATACCAAAACTAGATTGTTTTTAAATTGGCTGTTACTCTGTAATCTGCAAATCATTGAAGTACCTGTTTAATCAGCTTGATATGTTCTAACCAAGTGGGTGTGACTATTAGAATGTCGTCTACATAAACAGTGACTTTGCCAAGCAATTCTGGTCCTAAGACCTTGTCCAGTGCAGATATAAAACTGCCTGCACTAATGTTCAGTCTGAAAAGTGGAACACAGATTTCTGCCACCACAAACAAATGCTGTATATTTTCGACTTTCTTCGTAGAGCCTTATTTGCCAGTAGGACACCTTGAGATCGGGTATACTGAAGTATTTTGTATTGTAAAACTTTAAAAGCTGTTCGTCCAAGTTGTCTGGTCTTATGCATACTGGTACTAAAATCTTATTGCTACCTCTAGCATCCAGAACTAATCTTACAGTTCCATCTGGTTTACTTATTGGCAATATAGGACTACAATAGGGTGAAAATGAAGGTTGTATAATTCCCCATTTAATCATATGATTGATCTCTTACTTTACTGCATCTTCTTTTGCCCATGGAATAGGATATGACATTACACAAAATGTTTCATGTTGATAAACTTCAAATTTATATTTGTGGTCTTTGATTACTCCTGGCCCCTTGCTGAAAACATTTGCATACTTAAATAACAAGTTAGAAAGTTCTTGTTGTTGCATATCATTTAGTATCTGTGATTCACTTACTTTCTGCTCTACCATTTTGTAACTAATCTTGTTCAGTATAAATTTGTTTGTGAAATATACAGTTGGAAAGGAATATTGTACTATTACATTTGACTCTGGTTTGTTTTTGTTACTTTTATCAGGTGGTTTGTCGAAATCAATGGAAAAAATCTGATCCTTTACATAAAAGTGGCATTTAGCATTACCTAAGTCAATCTGTTTTTTGTATGTTCTAACATATCCATTCCAATAAGACAATTAACTATAAGCTTGTCAATTATAATAAAATTGCACTTCACTGTAAAATGTTAAATTTTTAATGGAATAAGTGGCTGATGTTTTACCAGTTAAGTTTTACTGCCTGTAGTAGTTTGCACCTTGCAATTTTGGTGGGAAATGTTGGAAATTGGCCCCTCTTGTTCAAGTCACAGAAAAAAGCATTGTAATTTATACCATGTCAAAGCCTGTTTTATGTCCATTATGACACACAAACTATTGTGTTGGCAAATTTTTATGTTTTACTGACAAAGCGAATCACACTGAAAAATTCCTGTAAATTTTCCACAATAAAATTCAAGGAAGGAATAATGAGGAAAAGGTTTCTGTCTACATCAAAAGAGTTGCTACCGAGCGTAACCATGCAAACAACTTGCGTGGCCGTCCTACCTTTGCTGTGCCGAACAAACCAGATTACTATGAAAAATTTTACGTAACCTGGGACCAACTGTTTTTCCTTTCCAAAACTTTCTTCTCAGTTTTTGCCTTTTTGCATTGTAAGATGGCAAGAACTCTGCCCCTTACATGAAGTCATTAAAGATCACCTAACTCACGTCGAGCGAACAGTAGGGCTGAACAAAAATGACTGACAAGGCACAATGCATCTTGTAGAGGCTATAGTATGGACGTATTGGAATAATTAATGTCGGGTGATGTAAAGTACTTCACACGACATGAAAACTTTGTGGAAACATGTCGATTTACTAGTGGCTAGTTTATCCCAGGGAAGTATTCAGAGTTGAATGTGGCCGGCTGGGGATAGGCAAAGGGAAGCGACAATAGGCAGCTTAGAGCAGCTCAAGCTCTGAGAAAGCGGTAACGGGGCGCAGCCTCCAGCTGCCTTAAGATGAGTGACAGTGAGTGGGTGGTTGACCCCCTGCTGGTGTACCAGGAAGCAGCCAGAGAACTTGTACGCCTGTTGATAAATGTCCGTCGTCCCGTTTTCAGTGAAATATGTGAGAAAGCCGTGCAAAGCTACAGTGGAGCGGTCAACAGTGGCCAAAATACGCGTGTTCGTGACTATAGCAACTTCACGCTGAATTCATGGTCCGAAGAGTCTGGAGTAAATCAGGTGAAGAGTGACAGAATGAAATACGCCGGCCTTCAATGGGAACGTAGGACCAAGGAATTTGAAGTACTCTCCTGGGAGTCAGAATTCCGCTAACCTTGATGGGTGGCCTGGGAGGAGCTAAATAGCAGAAGTTGAGAGGAATGGAAATTTTGTGGGAATTTGTTCACTTCTCAGAGCAGGCATTGGTCGGCGCTGGTAAGCGACGCATAAATAACGCGACTTGTGCTGCAATTGGCGTAAGTGATTTTGCTGGAGGGGAAACCAAGGCAAAGAGCGGACTGGGAGAAATCTCTCTAGAGGTCTTCCATTCCCAGCTTGCCTAGAGTGCAGACGTGGCGTTCTTGACTCAGCTTGCCTGAGAAAGAGTGAGCATCTCTGCAGTTTAGGACTTAGCAAATGGAACGATTGAGATTGGAGATAGAAAGTTTTGGTTCAGCTATGTACTGAGCAAGATAGCTAGGAGTGAATAGACGAGCACAGCCTTGCAGCACCAAGAGGCGGGCCGATGTCCTCACAACGACAACGCCCCGCCACGCTGAATTCGGTGATATTGCACCCGCTCCATCGCGAATTAGGCCACATTAATTTGTTGAATCATGTCGGCAAAGTTTCCATGAGGATTTCATGGTCCGTGTATTGGGGAATTCTTGTAGCACTTCGCCTTACGCCTGGGTCAGTCAATAGAAATTAATTTTGATTTATTGCGCTTCACTCCACATAAACGCAATTTATTACCACTGCCTGATAGGAGAGTCGTGTAATGTGATGATGGAAGGTCGGGAGTTAAAATAAATTTGTGCCAATCGACTGCATCTGTTTTCAATCAAGTAATTGAAATTCCAAGTAATTTTCTTAATTAATTTTATGTTCAACGTTTGCATCTGGCGTTCAATAGCTGAATATAACATCAATGTGCACCCCTTTTTAATTAAAAGTGATCAATTCTGAATCAATTACTGTCAACACTGCCACCGCAATTCAATCATGAGTCACAGGGCCTTATTACTTTCTTTGCATTATCCGATATTGCGGCAGTTTTGCACTCTCTGTTGATCTGTTAGTCAATTAGCTGGAGTGAACACACACCAAAACCAGATAAGTGACGGGTGGGGTGTTTACATATGGCGACCCTGCCAGGATACTATACTTCGTGATTTTCTAGGAAGTAGTCTTGAAAAAGGAAATTTTTCCACGTGATCTATTGCTTAGCCATTTTTAATTGAAAAACGGGTAGCATTAGTTACAATAAGTTACATTGTCTTCTTCATGTACTGTCCTTTAAAATTGACATTTATAGGTGCTTATGCATTGTGTGCGTGATTTGTTCGAGTACTTATGATGTGCAGTGCCGTAATCAGCCGATGCTGAGCACACAGAACACAATCATTGGTACTAGCCCTTTTGGAGGAATGCTTCATGAACTGTTTGTCAGGTCACTTGTCACACCAAGTGTATCAATTTGTGTTCTGATATATGTTTTGCGTTATCTAATTATTGAGTGTAAGGGGTACCTGGGTTTTGAGTTTTCGTGTAACATAAAAGTGCAAATGATAACAAGGGGAAAAGCCAAGACAACGGCAGAATATAATCAGACTGTTACTCGGGAGAACATGGGTGATATGGATGATAGTAGGGGAAGCTCTACTGATGAGCGTGACAAATGTGAGTTGCAACTTCCTGAAACTGGGTCTCACGACCAGTTTAGTCCGCTGAATAGCAAGGACGTTGATTCGGGCAGTGACACTGAGGGCTCGGGGGAGAGTACAGGATTAATCCATAAGTATGGAAGATCCAGCCTAAGAAGCCAGAGTGTATTGGAACAAAACGGTGTCCGACCATTATGAAACGATTCATTCACAAGTGATCCGACGGGGGCACGGAGACGGTACTTGTCTAGATATCGAAGGGTTCCTCAGAACAGAGGAGAAGAGTCATATTTTCAACCACAAAAGAATGAGGATCAAAATGCGGCTACTCTCAAAAACATCACGGACCCGTTGCAACAGATGCAAACAATGAACTTAGAGGAGAGCGCCAACCTTAATGCCGAAATTAAAAAGGCGAATTCGGAGCTGGACTATAGGCTCACATAAGTTCATAGGGAAGTAAAAGAGGAGGTAAAGAATCTCGGTGTCAGAATAGAGAAAGAGATTGCCATCATCAAACGAACGGCAATTGAAGCCAAATTAATTGCAAAAGGTGCAAGGAAAATAGCGAGAGAAACTCAGGAATCCACACAAAGCATGGCAAAAGTAGGAAAGGTCTTGTTATCGAGGCTACAAAGCCGAATAAAACATGTCAAAGAAAAGCAACAAGAGCAACTGGACATAGGGCCTAACGAGATGCTGAAAGAGGAGGTAGCGATATTAAAAAGAAATTTAGAGGACGAGGTAAAACGTCCCATTAGAGAGACATCAGGAAAGGAGAAGGGTGTAATTACTGCGTTGACTGAACTGTCACTTGCCGGAACACAGATAACCACTTCACGGTGTGACAAAGTTGACACTATAAGCAACGGGAGCCACGCCTTTATTCACAGCTCTGAGGCAACGACCGAGGTAAACACGGACAGCGTGCAGAAGTCCAGTGAGCACAATTGCTGTCAGCTGATTAGATGTACCGAAGAACTGTTGAACATATAGAGGGGGAGAGATGACGATAGCGTGTCGGAACGAATTAGTCCACATCCCAAAGTTCATACGAATTGTAAGATCGGGCAAAATGATAACTGGAATGATGACCGGTTTGACTACAAGCATTTTGTATCAATCCGAAAGTTCCATCACTACAAGGACAAAGGTAATAGCTTGCATCCAAAAACTTTTATGGGACAATTCGGGTTATCTTTACCCGCACACTGGCCATTGATGTACCAGCTGGATTTTGTGTACTCCCATATGTAGGGCGTGACCACTGAGTACACGAGAAATGTAGCTAAGATGAGTGTCTCATTCAAAGAATTCAAAAATGCCTTCTTGGGCAAGAATTGGTCTAAAGAAACCCAAGAAAGGATCATACAAGAAATTATGATGTCCAGAGATATGGAAGGGGCAGGGTACCGGAGTCCGGTCAAATTTTTTGAAAATATGACAAAAAGGAACCAGTATCTATACAACCCACCTAGCAGTGCGGAAATCATCAGATTATGCTACATGAAACATCCCATCTCGTATCAACAATCACTTGCCGGTCATTGTGGTAGCGATACTGAGGTATTCAAGGGCATTTTGCACGAACTGGAATTCGCATTTCAAGAGGAACAGGTGCGGGAGAAACGCCAACAGCGTGAACAAAATAACAACCGTCGCAATAATGGACCTCAGTGGGATAGTAGGCCAGTACCGAACTACAATGGCCACAATCAAAGTAAGAGTAATGGCAACTCGAAAAGAAGGTACACAGAAGAAGAGCGACACTCTTCGGTGCAACATAATAAATCACAAAGGACTTGGGGTGGTAATCAGCAATCAGGAAGGAACAGGAATAATGGTTACCAAAATAACAACCAGGAAGAGGTCGAAGCCCGCCCTCCGAAGCCTGGTCCATCCCACCTTAAGGGGCAGGATTACGAATGACTAGACCAGAGCGCGGACGTAGTAAATATAGGCTTAGAATAAGGACGGTTGCTAAAGTGTCTTGTTTGTTTGTGTATGTACAGATCTTAGTGGTAGAATGTCTCGTTATATGTGCTGATATTTTGTGTTTTTATTGTTAATAATGATATCTTGCCTCTCAATGTTGTGAAAGTGAAGTGCACTGGATTATTTTGTAAAAACACATAATTAAAGAATGGAAAACAAGTATTTCTGGGCGTACCCCTAGAAAAAGACAGATTAGGAATTCTGTAAATTACAGAAAAGTTCCCTGTAATTGTATCTCCATCATTGGGGATCATATTTAAGGTGGCCAGACCCGCAGGTCGTTACGAGGATGCACCAACGCATCTCGTATGCCCCTGAATATGTAAGAGGTGGACAGCTATGCGCAGTTGCGCGAATTAGTGCAACCAATGCATGTTAAAATGAACCAGATGTAATCATCTACAGAGTGAACAGCAGCATTAATACGCCAGAAATACCTGTTGATACAAAGATAGTGTAACAACTGCGAGTGTTATCAGTAAGCTATATTTATGTTGTGACATTGCTAATCCGAAACATGTTCACAGGCCTTATAAAACCATTCATGACAAAAGGAGAAAATAGGAAGAAAATAGAGGAGAGAAGAAGTGTCGCAATAGAACATGATAAAGGACGCTATCCAAACTTCCAACAGAAAATCTTGGTAGGACTGATACATGTCTAAGTTTGTTGTGTTTTATACATGTTCACAGGCACAATAAGAGGGACGTCTGCCACATAGGGGATTCAGAAGAAAAAACAAGATTAGAGATAAAAAGTAGTAAATAGTAGATATGTAGTCAGGTTGGCCAACATTGTGTTAGTCGTAGGAATTAGTAGTTAGAAATGGTGATGGGATCCTGTTCAGATAATCTTGATTCCCTATCCCTTGATTTTTTGTGTGTGTGTGTGTGTGTGTTTGTGTGTGTGTGTGTGTGTGTGTGTGAAAAAGTTCTGTTACATTTCTATTTTAATTGATCCTGAAGTTGATTTACAAACAAGTAAAATTATTCCTTTTGTATGGAAACAAGTTCATTGTCTTCAATCAAATGTAAAAAAAAGTATTGTACTGATGGTTAAACATGAGCACTTTCCATGTACTAAAATTAGTTGTCTTAGTGTGTTAAGGTGGCGTAACTGAGTAAGCTACGACACCTGGCACACCACACTCGAGCTGACAAGGAGCAAGGATGACAGCAATGAGGGCAGCACACAGCTGATGATGGTGATGGCATGCAGACCACGCCCTGAATCGACGGGGACGGTGGTCAACTCAGCAGCCAAGGAGAGGTGACATCCCGCACCTCTGTGTACGACAAAGAGGTCGGTCCTGGTCTCTGTACACGGTGCGGATCGGGGGCAGCAATGAAGAAGTCCAAGAAGGTTTCTACATTTGTTGCTCACCACATCAGGTGGAGTGACAGCCCAGCTGACCTTTTGTACCTTATGACACCAACTTTGAGGGCCTGAGCAAAAAATAGGCTCTTGTCTGATCACGGTCCCTCCCTTGCCCTAAAACATCCATAGAAGGAGCAATGACCTGTGGCTGAGTTGCGAGAGGTCACCGGTCATAGATGCACCGATGGTGTCTTGTGTCTGTCGGACAAGATGTCAACAACGAGCTCCTAGGTGAGAGCCATCCTGTCTCGAGAAGATGCGGGTGACTGTGGCACCATCTCGGTAATCGACATTGTTCTCTTCTCAGCTGTTAGCCATCCCTCAACTTGCTAGTCAGAACTAATGTCACTTCTGTTCCTGCAATAAATTTGTGCCATGTGTGTGAGTGTGTCAGTGTGGATTCAAATGAATAACATGCACCTCAATGAACGTAAAGTACTCATTTGTTCTGTTTATGAATTATGTTACAAGAAGGTTATGATTTTATAAATGTGCCATTTGTTAAAATGTAATATATTTGTCATGCCACGTCTCTTTGTGTTAGAATAAGATTTCATACTTATGCATTGTTACAAATACACAACCGTGGTTGCTCAATACACAATGAATGATTCTTTTCATTTTGGTTGTGTCAAGGAGGTACATGTGTGTACACAATCCAGACACTGGACTGAGCCAGACCTTGTTGAATTGTGTAAAGATGACACTTACACCATGCACAATATAAACGTCCAGAGACAATGAGACACACACACAAAAAAAAAACCTTTATTTATAAAATGTCAAATGGGCGTTCACATATAAGTGAATGAGAGCAACCACTATGAACTTCACAAAATGTTGCACAAATTTTATTCATGTATGTTTTTAGTAATTTAAGTCGAGTAGGGATGGATAACTGAGAGTGAATGGACCTTAAGTTATAATTGCGGGTCTTGCCATTCAAATGACAAGCACAGAGGTGCTTAAACATGTGTATTTGCCCTTTGCGATGTGTGTCCTTGTAATATAATTGTAGTTTTCTTTTGAGTACTCTGACCAGTAATTGTCTCAGAAATCGGCAGAGATTAAAGTAAAATTAGACTAAATAATGACCACGTCTTTAACAGTAAATCCAGTCATTGAAGGCAGGTACCCTAGGAATGAGTGGGAGTTTGCATCAGAGAGGAGGCAGTGGTAATCAATCGCCCGTAACTAATCACGCAAACGGATTAAAATACCAGTTATAGAGATATTAATGGTGTACCACAGGTGGTAACACCATAGGACACATCACCTGTACTACAAAATTGATTTGAAGGGAGGGGCTATGTAAGATGGCAAGAACTATGCCCCTTACATGAAGTCATTAAAGATCACCTAACTCACGTTGAGCGAACAGTAGGGCTGAACAAAAATGACCAACAAGGCACAATGTGTCTTGTAGAGGGTATAGTATGGATGTATTGGAATAATTAATGTCGGGTGATGTAAAGTAATTCACATGACATGAAAACTTTGTGGAAACGTGTCGATTTACTAGAGGCTAGTTTATCCCAGGGAAGTATTCAGAGTTGAATGTGGCCGGCTGGGGATAGGCGAAGGGAAGCGACAATAGGCAGCTTAGGGCAGCTCAAGCTCTGAGAAAGCGGTAACGGTGCGCGGCCTCCAGCTGCCTTAAGATGAGTGACAGTGAGTGGGTGGTTGACCCCATGCTGGTGTACCGGGAAGCCGACGGAGAACTTGTACGCCTGTTGATAAAAGTCCATCGCCTCGTTTTCAGTGAAACATGCGAGAAAGCCGTGCAAAGCTACAGCGGAGCAGTCAACAGTGGCCAAAATATGCGTGTTCGTGACTATAGCAACTTCACGCTGAATTCACGGTCCGAAGAGTCTGAAGTAAATCAGGTGAAGAGTGACAGAATGAAATACGCCGGCCTTCAATGGGAACGTAGGACCAAGGAATTTGAAGTACTCTCCTGGGAGTCAGAATTCCGCTAACCTTGATGGGTGGCCTGGGAGGAGCTAAATAGCAGAAGTTGAGAGGAATGGAAATTTTGTGGGAATTTGTTCACTTCTCAGAGCAGGCATTGGTTGGCGCTGGTAAGCGACGCATAAATAACGTGACTTGTGCTGCAATTGGCGTAAGTGATTTTGCTGGAGGGGAAACCGAGGGAAAGAGCGGACTGGGAGAAGTCTCTGTAGGGGTCTTCCATTCCCAGCTTGCCTAGAGTGCAGACGTGGCGTTCTTGACTCAGCTTGCCTGAGAAAGAGTGGGCATTTCTGCAGTTTAGGACTTAGCAAATGGAACGATTGAGCTTCAATGTGCACCCCTTTTTAATTAAAAGTGATCAATTCTGAATCAATTAATGTCAACACTGTCACCGCAGTTCAATCAGGAGTCACAGGGCCTTATTAATTTCTTTGCGTTATCTGATATTGCGGCAGTTTTGCAGTCTCTGTTGATCCGTTAGTCAATTAGCTGAGGTGAACACACGCCATAACCAGATAAGTGACGGGTGGGGTGTTACAGCATTACTGGGCCCCCTGTTCTGATTCATGCAAACAGAAAACGCAGACAATTAGTTTTTATGACTAATAACAATATCATAGAAATTTCTTACTATAACAGTAGTTAACAAACCCTACTTAGACAACTGGTGTCCTGAAATTTATTTATTTATTTATTTATTGTCCTCTGAATCAATACTGTACATGACATGCACATGGTGATGCACAAACATACATTTGATGTTGGACATTGTGATAATTTGCTGGCATGAAGTAATATGCCAAAAGTTTACACAAACATGAGCTTACATACATATTTTCTGAGAAGTTATGGACACACAAATTACATACTCAGTTACACATTTGTATTTTAGTGCTGCCTTCCTCTAACACATATACACAACAGTACCTGGTTGACTATTCTTTCTGCACTTAATTTGCTTAGTAGCAGATGATATAGATGCAAGATTTTTGCACATACTTGCATTAATGTTTTACTCTTTATTAAATTCTTTGGTGCAATTTGTTTCGTGTTTCTTTCCACCCATGTGGAGCAGAAATTGACTTGCACTGTAGAAACAATGATCAAGTAGGAATGATTTTAATTTTTTATTAAATACAGTCAGGGACTTACTGTTTTTTATTTCTGATGGCAGGCTATTGTATATTTTAATGCCTTTGTTGTTGAAGGGAGAGTTTTTAAAGGCAGCGGTGCGCATTTCTTTAACATGGAGTTCCATTTTCTGTCTAGTACCATACTCATGGACATTTACATTTTTATTAAATTTTGTAATATTACTTTTTACAAATTTGCATAGTTCTAGTATATACAGGCTGCCAAGGGGTAGGATGAGCAACTTTTGAAAGAGAGGTCTGCAGCTATCAGTCGGCTTTGCCTTGTTCGTTATTCTTATAGCTCTCTTTTGGGTGAGGAGGATGTTTGTGCTATGTGTAGAGTCTTCCCAGAATATAATATCATACTGCATTACACTGTGGAATTGTGCATAGTAGGCTGTGTGAACAGTTTCCGGGCTTGTGCAGTATGCAAGAATTCGTAGGGCATAGCACACTTGGTTTAGCTTACTATTAGTTTTATTAATGTGTCTTTGCCATTTTAGATTATCCTGAATCCATAGGCCTAGAAATCTTGTTTCTGTATTTGGGGATATTTGGGAACCGTGTAATTTCATATCAGGCATAATTTTATTTGATCTTAGGTTGAAGTTTAGGTAAGTGGTTTTCTTTGTGTTAACTGTGAGCTTGTTTTTCTCAAACCAATCACCAAGTTCGTCTGTATTTCCATTTATGGCCTCTTGCAGTTCATGTTCATTTTTGATTGTTATGAGGATACTGGTATCATTTGCGAAGAGTGTACTGGTGCTGGCATTGATGTTTGACGGTAGGTCGTTTATGTACACAAGGAAGAGCACTGGCCCAAGTATTGAGCCTTGGGGCACACCTTGTGTAATATTGCAATAGTCAGAGTAGTATGTTTCAATATGTCCTTGGTTGTTATGTTTTATTGACACTTTTTGTTTCCTATTTGTCAGGCATGAGCTGAACCAGTTTAGTGGGGTGCCTCTGATGCCATATGACTCCAGTTTGTTGGAAGAATCTTGTGGTCTATGACATCAAATGCCTCGGACAGATCTAGGAAGACCCCAACTGCTTTTTGTTTTTTGTCTAGAGCATCTAGGGTGCAGTGTAAATACTCATATATGGCAGTTGTCGTGGATTTGTTTTTTCTGAAACCATGCTGGGCATCAGATAGTATCTGGTTCTTATCAAGAAAATTTTTTATTCTTTGGTGAACTAGTCTCTCCAAAAGTTTACCAAACACAGGTAACAGCGATATGGGCCTGTAATTTTCTGTGTTGAGTTTTTCACCTTTCTTGAAGACTGGGATGACTTTAGCCACTTTCATGCATTTTGGAAATGTACCTGCCATCAACGATGAGTTGTACATATTTGAGTGTGGGAGAGATATTTTGTTTATGCAGTTTTTGATGATAAAATCTGGGATGTCATCGATTCCAAATGAGAATTTATTCTTGAGGTACTTTGCACTTAGTACAATTTCTTCAGGAGTAGTTTCCCAGAAGAATATAGATTCTACAGGAGTTGTTATTTTGTTTTGTCTGTTGGGTATGGGTTTGTTGAAGCTTTGTAACAGATTTTTAACAATATTTTCATAGTAATTGTTGAAGATATTTGCAATTTCTTGTGGATTAGTAACTCTGGTGGTGTTGTGGATCAGGATAGTGTTTTCATGTTTACGTGGCTGTTGATTTGTTTCATTCCTTATAATGTTCCACACTGCCGTGGTTTTGTTTGAGGATGTTGCCACATAGTTGTCATTTGCTGTTTGCTTTGCCACTACTATGACTTTTTTAAGGATTTTGACATATTGTTGTTATTTTTTAGATACTTCAACAGATCTCTCTTCCTTCTGCAGGAAATCTTTATACCAGTTGTTATCCGTTGGGTTCTTTTGATGTGGTGCATTTGAGTTTAGGAGGAAAAGCAATATTGAAGTAATATAGAAATGTGTTTAGAAATGATTCCATTTTGTTGTCTGTATCGTCTGCTTCATATACTTTGTTCCATGTTTCTGCAGCTAAGAAATCATTGAATATTTTCATGTTTTCATTGCTGTAGTTTCTTACTTTAGTTGTATATTTGTTGTTGCAGTGTAAGCGGAGAACATTTGTAAGGTATAGGACTTGGCCACAGTGATCACTATAGCCTGTGTCCAGAGGTTCGACTCTGTGGTAGGGCCAGTTTACAAATATCTGATCAAGTGTGGTTTTGGTGTTGTTTTTGCACCTTGTGGGTAATGTTACTGTGGGATTCAGACTGAATGAGTTAGAGAGATTCAGTAGGGATCCTTTCACATGCCCTGTAGACGGGAAATCAACATTGAAATCACCACATAAAATTAGTACCTTTTTGTTTTGGTGAAGTGTGTTTAGGAGTATTTCAAGGTTTTTTGGGAAGACATATACATTGCCTGTTGGAGAACGATAGATACATGTTATGATTATATTTGCTTCTAGAATTTCGATTACAGCAGCCTCAAAATCGTTTTCTTTATTTAAGTGGTCTAACTGGTCAAAACTTCTATAGTTTACGGAATTTTTTATAAATATGGCAGTACCTCCACCTTTCTGGCTTTTCCTGCAGTAGTGGGAAGCTAATGTGTGACCAGGTATGCTAGCTGAACTAATTTGGTCTGGTTTCAGCCAATGTTCTGTAATGCAAATGACATTTACATATTGTAGGTCTGTTGTGAATAGGAGTTCGATTTCTGCAAGCTTGTTTGTTAATGACCGCACATTTTGGTGGTATACGGCGAAGTTGTATGTATGTGGACACTGACGACTCTTTTTTGTTGCCTCTACGGAGGTAGGGGGCTTGACCATAAAAAATTTTCTAGATTTAACATCCTACCCTCATTGGTGTAACCTGTATGATTTACACTGGTTTTGTCTTTGGGTGCAAGGTTCTTTAGTTATGTTTTGTTCCTTAAATCTAAGAGGTATTATAGGACCGCTTTGCCCTTTCTTTTGCTCTACAGATTGTGATATTTGATTTGCAATTTCTCTTCTGCCAAGGTTGTTCAAGTGGAAGCCATGCCGTTTGTAGTGTTCTCTGTGAAATTTGCTAGCTTCAATTACAGTGACATTTGCGAATTTTGAACAGAGTTTATAGATTTGTGAGTTTGTGTTTGTTACGTCTGTGTTTACACGCGACCTGTTTGGAAGGTCATGTCTAAATGGTACGTCAACTAGGAACACTTTCTTTGATGAAATGCACGGTAGTTTGTTTCTTAGTGTTTTTAGTAGATTCTGGCTGTTGTTGCAGGCGACGTCGTTTGTTCCTGCTGCAATTACACGTCGTTTGTTCCTGCTGCAATTACAACTATGGCAGAGGTGTATGTTTTTGGAGAGTTTTGATCAATGTTTTTTAGGACAACACTTGCATCTGCTGGGGGATGGAAGTAACCAAAACTTTGAATGTGGTTACCATCATTTAGAAATTTTGATATATTGCGGGCTTGGCTGTCGCCCAAGATGATTGCCTTATACTTTTGTTCGCTCATTTTTTGTTTTTCACGGAATTTTGTAGCCATTTCCACTTTGTTTTGGGGATCATTGGTGGGTAAACATGGGTTTGAAAGTTGTGTTTGCATCATTTTCTGACGTATGATTGTCTTACCTGGTTGCTCTTTACCTTTTGAGCTGCTGTTGCTACACAGGCCTACATCATTACTGGAGCGATTAATTGTAGCACTAAAATCACATTCTTTATTTCCAATAGGCCTAACCAGCTTGTTATTTCCGGTATTCCCGGTCACACGTGAGTCACACGAACACAATACACGAGTATTTTGTTGATCACTATCCACTGTAGCCATTTTCTTCTTTATTTCTTCAGGATCCAGGTGTGCCGCAGCCAGTTCTTCCCTTAAAGCATCGTTTTTCCCTTCCTGGGACGCCAACAGAACCTCGAGATTGCTCACTGTTATGTATTCGGCAGACAGTTTCTCCTCCAGTATTTTGAGTTTGTTCAAGAGATCCTTAGGTCGCCAGTTGTATTATAACAATAAAAAAATGTATATATATATAATTAAAATGGAAAAATTAAAGGATAATACAATTGCATCATTATTAAATGTTTTGCTTGTATGAAATTTTGCTGTTGGTCATTCACTTTACCTTTGCATTGTTGCTCCTTTTTTCTATGTCAATCACTATACATATTTTAATTATATATGTTGACTTCTGAAAGCTTCCGCTTCTTGTTAATCTTGTGAAAATACGACCGTGGACTTCCTTTCCGGTATTTCAATTGTAGATGCAAGCAGCCGGCTCCAGGGAACATCAGTGCCTCTCAAGATGATATAAAACATGAAGTAAATTCCTTCCAATTTGACCCCACTTCACTTCAATACTTAATACTGTTATTAAGTCTTCTCTTATTCATAATCACATATAATACAAAATACTCATAGAACATCATACTCCGAACAATACATCTTAGTCAACCTTTTACTTAAGAGAGAGTGAAACAAATCATGTATAAAAAAGTGAATGATGTTTCTTGTTCATTTGTCTGCACCTTACTGTGCATTCCTAATTAATGTCTTTGCCAATGCTTATGGTCAGTCTTTGATTCTGTCATTATCGCTGTTTCATGTTTTAATAAATTGTAACTTTACCATATTTGGGGGGTCTTTCACCATGTACTTACACGACAACTACAGTTATGCGATGTATCAGTTCATTTATTGTTGTTGGTAATGGAGGCACATAAACAGAGTCTTCTATAAACCCCCACAAGAAATAATCACATACACTCAGGTCCGGTGACCTTGGAGACCAGTAAAGTAAAGCTGAGTCATCTGGTCCAGTGCAACCGATCTATTACACAGTAATTCTTTGATTTAAAAATTCTCACACTTCCAGATGTCAGTGTGGTGGTGCCCCATCCTGTTGGTAAATGAAGTGATTTGAATTAGTCTCCAACTACGGGAAAAGAAAGTTCTCAAGCATATTGAGATATGTGCTTCCTCTAACTGTTCTCAGCAAGAGAAATGGACCATACTACTCCTCCTGTGAAACTGCACAAAACACATTAAATTTTGGAGAGTCCCTCTCATGTTTTACAACTCCATGTGGTTTTTCCATACCTCATATTCTCATAATGTGAAGGTTCACCTTTCCATTTAAATGGAATGTTACCTCATCACTAAATGCTAAGCGTGTCAGAAAGCTGTCATCCTCCATCTTGCCAAGAACGAAATTACAGAACTCCACATGTCATTTATCACCTTCATGAAGAGCTTGCATTAGCTGAATTTTGTATGGTTTCATGTGTAAATGTCAACGCAACATATGCCAAATGGACATCAGGGGTTTGTTGAGCCGTCGAGCTGCATAGCAAACGGATTTCTGCAGACTCCTGGTGAAACTCCTCCAGATGCATTTGACATCTGTGTTAGACACTTGGGGATGGCCCGGCAATTTGCCTTTACACAAAAAACCTGTCTCTCAGAATTGTTCATGCCATCATGTAATGCTCTGTGATGTAGGAGGATCCACACCATACCTAGTACAAAACTCATGGTGAACAGTTATTACTGACCTGCACTGCGCAAAACATAGAATACAAAACGCTTTCTGTTGTCCCAACACCATTTCCACTAGAACTGAAGTGGGTGCACACTGCTGCTACCTAGTGGGAACCATTTAAAACTCTAGAGTTTGCTTTTTCCAACAGTACGTTGTTCACGCATATACAGGGTGTTTCAAAAAGACCGGTATATTTGAAACGGCAATAAAAACTAAATGAGCAGCGATAGAAATACACCGTTTGTTGCAATATGCTTGGGACAACAGTACATTTTCAGGCAGACAAACTTTCGAAATTACAGTAGTTACAATTTTCAACAACAGATGGCGCTGCGGTCTGGGAAACTCTATAGTACGATATTTTCCACATATCCACCATGCGTAGCAATAATATGGCGTAGTCTCTGCATGAAATTACCCGAAACCTTTGACAACGTGTCTGGCTGAATGGCTTCACATGCAGATGAGATGTACTGCTTCAGCTGTTCAATTGTTTCTGGATTCTGGCGGTACACCTGGTCTTTCAAGTGTCCCCACAGAAAGAAGTCACAGGGGTTCATGTCTGGCGAATAGGGAGGCCAATCCACACCGCCTCCTGTATGTTTCGGATAGCCCAAAGCAATCACACGATCATCGAAATATTCATTCAGGAAATTAAAGACGTTGGCCGTGCGATGTGGCCGGGCACCATCTTGCATAAACCACGAGGTGTTCGCAGTGTCGTCTAAGGCAGTTTGTACAGCCACAAATTCACGAAGAATGTCCAGATAGCGTGATGCAGTAATCGTTTCGGATCTGAAAAATGGGCCAATGATTCCTTTGGAAGAAATGGTGGCCCAGACCAGTACTTTTTGAGGATGCAGGAACGATGGGACTGCAACATGGGGCTTTTCGGTTCCCCATATGCGCCAGTTCTGTTTATTGACAAAGCCGTCCAGGTAAAAATAAGCTTCGTCAGTAAACCAAAGGCTGCCCACATGCATATCGCCGTCATCAATCCTGTGCACTATATCGTTAGCGAATGTCTCTCGTGCAGCAATGGTAGCGGCGCTGAGGGGTTGCCGCG
The DNA here is from genome assembly GCF_023864345.2 of Schistocerca serialis cubense. Lineage (NCBI taxonomy): Eukaryota > Metazoa > Arthropoda > Insecta > Orthoptera > Acrididae > Schistocerca > Schistocerca serialis. Next base: position 612,541,537 of record NC_064642.1, read on the forward strand.
TTTGAATTTTGTATGGATAGAGGTGTAAACTCTGGCGCATGAGACGATACGTGGACGTTGGCGTCATTTGGACCGCAGCTGCAACACGGCGAACGGAAACCCGAGGCCGCTGTTGGATCACCTGCTGCACTAGCTGCGCGTTGCCCTCTGTGGTTGCCGTACGCGCTCGCCCTACCTTTCCAGCACGTTCATCCGTCACGTTCCCAGTCCGTTGAAATTTTTCAAACAGATCCTTTATTGTATCGCTTTTCGGTCCTTTGGTTACATTAAACCTCCGTTGAAAACTTCGTCTTGTTGCAACAACACTGTGTTCTAGGCGGTGGAATTCCAACACCAGAAAAATCCTCTGTTCTAAGGAATAAACCATGTTGTCTACAGCACACTTGCACGTTGTGAACAGCACACGCTTACAGCAGAAAGACGACGTACAGAATGGCGCACCCACAGACTGTGTTGTCTTCTATATCTTTCACATCACTTGCAGCACCATCTGTTGTTGAAAATTGTAACTACTGTAATTTCGAAAGTTTGTCCGCCTGAAAATGTACTGTTGTCCCAAGCATATTCCAACAAACGGTGTATTTCTATCGCTGCTCGTTTAGTTTTTATTGCCATTTCAAATATACCGGTCATTTTTGAAACACCCTGTACTTCAAATAACATAATAGTCATGATTTTTTTTAAAGTCAGATGATTCTTTTTGATGCACCCTATACTACATTATAGGTTTTACTACTGTCACCCACTGTAACCTAGCAAGGTGGATCAGTGGTTAGCACACTGGACTTGCATTCAGAAAGAGGTTCAATCCAGTGCCTGGCCTTCCTGATTTAGGCTTTCCATGATTTCCTAAATCGCTTCAGGCACACTGGACTCGCATTCGGATGGGCGATGGTTCAATCCCATGCCTGGCCTTCCTGATTCAGGTTTTCCATGATTTCCCTAAATCGCTTCAGGCAAATTCCAGGATGGTCCCTCTGATAGGCTGACTTCCTTCCCTAATCCGATGAGATTGATGAACTTGGTGTTTGATCTCTTTCCCTCAAATCAACCAAACTCGACCCATCCACTGTAACTGCATACCACTCATTGACATCCCACCAGAACCTCGTTTATTTTAATCACACTGTCCCTGTGTATTGTTTACCTGAAATTCTTATTTAATGTATATTCTTGAGGTCTATTTGTTATGATAGGCCATAAATGTTCTTTAGTGTACATACCCTTCTCTTTTTCTTGATACTGTGTCAACTAGAACTATGGCTTTTGGGTGTGGCACCTTTGAAATTGTATAAGGTCCTTGGCCAAGTAATAGAACTTATTTGTTAACTTGTGGATTTTTGAACTCTGCTTGTGATACTTCACTAGAACCAGGTCTACTATCCTATACTGTGTTTGCATATACTTTCCCCTTTCTTCTCCCCCCTTCTCAGAGTAATGACTCGCTGAATCCTCCTTTGCAACTGTCAGGATACACACGTTTTCCTATGGGAGCCACTCAATATATTTTTAACATAGATTCTTCTTCCAATGGTCTCCCTATTACTTCTGTGGGGGCAACTTGTGTTGTCAAATGAGGTAGTTCATTTATTACCTTTCAGAGTTTTCCACTAAATCTGCCCATCTAGAATGCTTGTTCTCACTGTTTGTCCTGCACAGTTTAACTAAATCAGCATAACTCTCTCAACCGTTTTGGCATGTGGATGGGATTTGGATATTAATTAAACTATGATTTACATTTTTGCATGCTAAGAACTGCCTAAATTGACAGTGGTAAACTGTGTGCTATTATCTGAGAGCTGTTTTTTGGTTTCCCCGTTTCTCAATTTAGTGATTATACTCCTGATTGTGACCCTTTTTTAATGTGCATAGTTTAACCAGCTTCATCCAAAATTCTAAAACTACGAGGATGTATAGTACACCTTCCCTCGCTCTAGCAGGGGACTATAAAAGTTGACTGCTTCTAGATCCCACAAATCGTGCAGTGTTGTGGAATAAAGTTTTGTATGTATCTTTGCACAGAGCACAACATAATCATAACTAACACTTGGTTTAAGAATCATGAAAGAAGGTTGTATACATGGAAGAATCCTGGAGATACTAAAAGGTATCAGATAGATTATATAATGGTAAGACAGAGATTTAGGAACCAGGTTTTAAATTGTAAGACATTTCCAGGGGCAGATGTGGACTCTGACCACAATCTATTGGTTATGACCTGTAGATTAAAACTGAAGAAACTGCAAAAAGGTGGGAATTTAAGGAGATGGGACCTGGATAAACTAAAAGAACCAGAGGTTGTACAGAGATTCAGGGAGAGCATAAGGGAGCAATTGACAGGAATGGGGGAAAGAAATACAGTAGAAGAAGAATGGGTAGCTTTGAGGGATGAAGTAGTGAAGGCAGCAGAGGATCAAGTAGGTAAAAAGACGAGGGCTAGTAGAAATCCTTGGGTAACAGAAGAAATATTGAATTTAATTGATGAAAGGAGAAAATATAAAAATGCAGTAAGTGAAACAGGCAAAAAGGAATACAAACGTCTCAAAAATGAGATCGACAGGAAGTGCAAAATGGCTAAGCAGGGATGGCTAGAGGACAAATGTAAGGATGTAGAGGCCTATCTCACTAGGGGTAAGATAGATACCGCCTACAGGAAAATTAAAGAGACCTTTGGAGATAAGAGAACGACTTGTATGAATATCAAGAGCTCAGATGGAAACCCAGTTCTAAGCAAAGAAGGGAAAGCAGAAAGGTGGAAGGAGTATATAGAGGGTCTATACAAGGGCAATGTACTTGAGGACAATATTATGGAAATGGAAGAGGATGTAGATGAAGATGAAATGGGAGATATGATACTGCGTGAAGAGTTTGACAGAGCACTGAAAGACCTGAGTCGAAACAAGGCCCCCGGAGTAGACAATATTCCATTGGAACTACTGACGGCCGTGGGAGAGCCAGTCCTGACAAAACTCTACCATCTGGTGAGCAAGATGTATCAAACAGGCGAAATACCCTCAGACTTCAAGAAGAATATAATAATTCCAATCCCAAAGAAAGCAGGTGTTGACAGATGTGAAAATTACCGAACTATCAGTTTAATAAGTCACAGCTGCAAAATACTAACACGAATTCTTTACAGACGAATGGAAAAACTAGTAGAAGCCAACCTCGGGGAAGATCAGTTTGGATTCCGTAGAAACACTGGAACACATGAGGCAATACTGACCTTACGACTTATCTTAGAAGAAAGGTTAAGGAAAGGCAAACCTACGTTTCTAGCATTTGTAGACTTAGAGAAAGCTTTTGACAATGTTGACTGGAATACTCTCTTTCAAATTCTAAAGGTGGCAGGGGTAAAATACAGGGAGCGAAAGGCTATTTACAATTTGTACAGAAACCAGATGGCAGTTATAAGAGTCGAGGGACATGAAAGGGAAGCAGTGGTTGGGAAGGGAGTAAGACAGGGTTGTAGCCTCTCCCCGATGTTGTTCAATCTGTATATTGAGCAAGCAGTAAAGGAAACAAAAGAAAAATTCGGAGTAGGTATTAAAATTCATGGAGAAGAAATAAAAACTTTCGAGGTTCGCCGATGATATTGTAATTCTGTCAGAGACAGCAAAGGACTTGGAAGAGCAGTTGAATGGAATGGACAGTGTCTTGAAAGGAGGATATAAGATGAACATCAACAAAAGCAAAACAAGGATAATGGAATGTAGTCTAATTAAGTCGGGTGATGCTGAGGGAATTAGATTAGGAAATGAGGCACTTAAAGTAGTAAAGGAGTTTTGCTATTTGGGGAGCAAAATAACTGATGATGGTCGAAGTAGAGAGGATATAAAATGTAGGCTGGCAATGGCAAGGAAAGCGTTTCTGAAGAAGAGAAATTTGTTAACATCCAGTATTGATTTAAGTGTCAGGAAGTCATTTCTGAAAGTATTCATATGGAGTGTAGCCATGTATGGAAGTGAAACATGGACGATAAATAGTTTGGACAAGAAGAGAATAGAAGCTTTCGAAATGTGGTGCTACAGAAGAATGCTGAAGATTAGATGGGTTGATCACATAACTAATGAGGAAGTATTGAATAGGATTGGGGAGAAGAGAAGTTTGTGGCACAACTTGACCAGAAGAAGGGATCGGTTGGTAGGACATGTTCTGAGGCATTGAGGGATCACCAATTTAGTATTGGAGGGCAGCATGGAGGGTAAAAATCGTAGAGGGAGACCAAGAGATGAATACACTAAGCAGATTCAGAAGGATGTAGGTTGCAGTAGGTACTGGGAGATGAAAAAGCTTGCACAGGATAGAGTAGCATGGAGAGCTGCATCAAACCAGTCTCAGGACTGAAGACCACAACAACAACAATGTATCTTTGAAGTCTGTACTTGTATGTTTTGACATATTTCACGTCTACATTAACTTTTTATCTGTTCTTGACATGTTTCTGAAATAATAGTATTTCCTTATGTGACAGACATTCTTCTTTGGACCTAAATTTGCATTGGCTAGGTGTATCTACCACATGAATAAGTTAATGCTATCGTGAGGGATATACATCATCCATTTGCTTTTTTTTTCCCCCTTATGAAATAGCACTCCATTATGGAGTGTACATTAGGTGTTAATGTCTGTTGTATTTCATACTAATTTTTGGATATACACACATCAAAAAAAGTGTCATATCACCTTGGTTCCAAGCTCTCCTGAACATTGTATGTGTGTATACAGCATCAATAACACAGTCGCTTAGACTGTTCACAGATGTCACTCAACCTCCACAAAGATGAAAAGAGCCATGCATGTGCAGTGCCTATGTGATGGAGTGGGTAAGACAGCCATCAGTTCCAGTCATAACACCAGGAAGGAAGTCACTACTTGTGTTGTCTGCAGTTCTGCCATGCCAAGAAGGTCAATTCTGAAATTTCATCATGTCTGCATTGTTACATTGTGTCAGGAAGGGCAATCATCTAGAGAAGTATCCAGATGTCTCAGAGTGAACCAAACTGATGTTCTTTGGGCATAGAGAAGGTACAGAGATACAGGAACTGTCAATGACTTGCCTCGCTCAGGCCACCCGAAGGCTACTACTGCATCTGATAGTCACAATTTATGGATTTCAGCTCAGAGGAACCTTGAGAGGAATGCCATTATGCTGAATAATGATTTTCGTGTGGCTACAGGACATTGTGTTTCGACTCAAACTGTATGAAATGGGCTGCATGATGTGCAACTTCACTCCCAACGTCCATGGCGAGGTCCGAGGTCACTTAGATACTGTACAGCACAGTACAGATGGGCCCAACACCATGCTGAATGGACTCACCAGAACTGGCAACAAGTTCTTTACTCAAATGAGATGTGCATATGCTTTCAACCTGACAATTGTCAGAGATGTTTTTGGAGGCAGTATGGTCAGCCTGAACATGTTAGAGACACTGACCAGCAAGGTGGTGGTTCCATAGAGTTTTTGGATGGCATTATGGTGGGGCCAACATGTGCCACTGGTGGTCATTGAAGGCAATCAGATGGCTATACGATACAAGGATGACATCATCCGATGTGTAGTGCAATGATGCCAGCAGCATTTTGGAGAGGGATTCGTCATTGTGCACATGTTGTTTGTGACCGCATTCCTTCATGATAATGAAATCGCTAGAATGGAATGGCCAGCATGTTCTCCAGGCATGAACCCTATTGAAAATGCCTGGGATGCATTGAGAAAGACCTGTTTGGACAAGATAACCCATCACCCAATCAGAGATCTACGCTGAATCACTGTTAAGGAGTGGGACAATTTGGACCAACAGTACCTTGATGATCTAGTGGATAGTATGCCACAATGAATACAGGCATGCATCAATGCAAGAGGATGTGTTAGTGGGTATTAGAGGTATTCATGTAACTGCAGTCTGGAACACAAATTCAGAAATTCTAGATTATTATTGTACAACTTGCAATTTTTGTTTTTGTTTTCATAAACAATAAAGAGAGCTGAAATATAGTTTTTGTATATCTCTATTCCATTTTTTTGTAAAGGGTCAGGAGCTTCTACAATTGTGCTGATGCATATTTATTGACTTTCAGAAAGTATATAGTAAAATTATCTGTGTCTTTTGAATCTGCAGCCAGGTGTAAGCCTGTTGGTAATTGAGATAAAGCATCTGGTACTATGTTTTTCTGTCCCTTTATGTATTGGATTAAAAATAAATTGTTGTAGGGCCATAGCCAACTGTATCAATCTAGTTTTAAGCTCACTTTTTAATGGGAATATCTAAGCTTTATGGTCGTTGTGGACTATGGTTAACATGCAGATTGCAAATGCTCTTGTGTCGTGTTCTATCCCATGTCCTCTATCCTCTTCCTTGTACAAATGTATGGAGACCACGGTCCCAGGCATTAGTGGCTACACGGAAGGATAAGTGAAACATAGGATATACCAAAAACTGTATCACTACTAGGTGTTCTTTGATCTTCATGAATTCCTTATTACTCCCCATCATCCACATCCAAGGTATATTAGCCTTTCATAAGTTGATTATTGGTGGTCCATTAATAACTTTACCCCTAGGAATTTTCTAAAAAATCCTACCATTCCAAGGAACAACTTAACTTGCATTTCATTTGTTGGTGTAGGGCAGTGTTTTATTGCATCTAACCAATCTGGATCAGGTTTGATCCCATCTGTACCCACTATATATCCTGAGAACTTGACCTGGCTTCTACCAAACTGAGATTTTCCCAGTTTTATTGATTGACCTTGTGAATCTTGACTTTTCAAAAGTTGATATAAAGTCTCAAGGTGCTCAGTCCAGTCCTTTGAAATAATAGACCAGAATCCTTTTTCATAGTGTGTTACCTAAAACAGAGACAGACATATTCAGACCACTGGTAAGACATTAAACTGATATGACCTTCCCTCGAATAGGAATGCTGCATATTTCCTTGAATCCTTATGTAATGGTATCTGCCAGTATCCTTCTGCCAAGTCTCCTATGAATTTTATCAGTAATTCCTCTTGTTCTGGCTAGATTATCCTATTTAATGTATGAGCAGTAACAATTGCACTAACCTGTCAGTTTCTTTAACCAAGACCAATGGACTATTGTAACAGCTGTCTGAAGATTCAGTAACGTTCCACAAAACTATTCTGTTTATTTCGTCTTTTTAGTGACTGGTAGCTACTGGTATTTGATATGGTTTGACAAAAAATGGTTTATGCTGTTATATCTTTAACTTGCACACAGTCATGTACTGGTCCAGGCCTTATGGAGAATTCTTTTATATGCTTCTTTGGTAGTGTTGTTACCTTTATCATCTGTCTCTCTTTCTCTCTCTCCCTCCTAATATGATGATTTATTAACGTAATTTATTAAGTTGTCTTTATCATGCACTTATTGTAATCATATAAAAACTTTGGTCCACAGTTATCTGTACTCTTTTGAATGTTAGTCATATGTGAGGGTCATGCAATTCAATGTCACCAGTCCTATGTTATTTTTCCATAAGTGGATGTTATCATGCCCTTCCTAAAGTCTAATATAACTCCCTGTTCAGACAAGCAGCCTGTACCTAAAATCTCCGATCATTTAATCCATAAATGAGTATCAGATAGTAACACACACAATAATCATGAAAGCTTACCATATTTACTCGAATCTAAACCGCACTCGAATCTAAGCCGCATCTGAAAAATGATACTCGAAATCAAGGTGAAAGAAAAGTTTTAGACCGCACCTCCAAATCGAAACAAAGTAGGTCCATTGTAACATGAGACACAATTTAGGTCGAATGGATGAAGATACAGCTACAGAAGTTTGGTTCGAGTCGTAAGCTTAACAGTTAAGCTTTACCAAGTAGCCATTGCTATGTGTCAGGCGCTCCGTCCGTATTTATACGGGTACCGTTCCTTTTTCACGTGCTTCGTCTAGTTTGAATCGATTGCTAATTTTGCTTCGATCTGATAAGTGCCGTTACAGGCGTTTACACCACTCTAAGCTGAAAGTGTAGTATTGTGTTGTGTCATGTATTGTTTGTCGCATTCTGATAATGAGTGTTTATGACTTGTTACCGCTCGCGGCATGGCTTGCTTTTGTGCTCACTACCGCGGCTTACAATAAAAAAGAAGAGGAATTGTCTCATAAGCGAAACAATGGCAAGAGACTGCTATTTGTTGTTACTTGCACGGCTGCTTTCTTTGATAATGATCAACAAGAACCAAATAATAGACTGCGTATGATAGAAGATGTTCTGAACCAGAGTTTAGCGAAAAATTTTCTCCGTTCGAAAATCTTTGCAGACGCCTCTTTAGTACATTACATTCTGCACAGAAATTAGTCACCTAAAATTTAAAAATCTATTCAGTTGCCGTGCTTCATTTCTGACTGTATCAATATTCAGCATAAGAATAATACGAATATAAACATGATACATATATTATTCTGCTGTTGTCTCACTCTAGTTTTGTGGTATATTAGGCAGATACGATTTAAATGAGATAGCAGCAAACACGAAAGAATACATGGCATAATGTTTACATTCTTCTACCTTTTCTTTTAATTTATTTACTGACGCAGAGGTTTTGGCGCCAGTACTTATCTTTGTGCCTGCAAAGCATGCCTGTGTAGCACTACATATATTCGATGGCATAAGTTAGTTGTGGCGGCACCTACCAACATTTTTCAGAACTTCCGCTTACTTTGCACTCGATTCTAAGCCGCAGGCGGTTTTTTGGATTATAAAAACCAGAAAAAAGTGCGGCTTGCGGCTTAGATTTGAGAAAATACAGTAATGTCACTAACACCTCTGATTGTATAGGTTTACTATTGTTCCTGTGGCTCATGTTACTTTAACTCCACATACTGGAAATGTCAGAAAAAGCTATAAAAATTATATGTTGTTGTAGAATGTACTGATTTATCACATTTCCGGAATATAAATGATATTAACTGGTATGTTTTCCATTTTTCCATTGGTTGTTCTAATTCTTCCAAGTCCTCTGAAACACCAGCTCCATCATTGTACCAGTTGCAAATGTTTGCCAGGTGGTTCATTAGGTGCTGCTGGGGACTCAACCCCTCCCTGGAAACTTGCTAGTTTTCCCTCTCCATATTTTGTGAAGTATTAGCAAAAGTTCTATTAATTGCCCTCTGTTGCTGCCATTGGTACTTCCTCCGGCTGCTTTCCTGTAGTAATGCCCTGTTGAGGTATAATCCTCTTTTAAACGTTGCCAACCTGTAGTAATGCCCTGTTGAGGTATAATCCTCTTTTAAACGTTGCCAATCGTTGATGCTATAACTGCGTCTTTTGGTAGTAATCAGGCGAATTCATAATCACGAATTGGTCGTAGTCAACGTGAACATTGTAGTTACAAAATGGGTTGATTTGAAAATAATCTTCTCAAAGATTTCCCTGTTGTATCAAGTGAATTAATCTTGAATAAACTCTTCTCAATACAATCATATCAATTGTTTGCCTTTTTATTAGCCTGGCAAAACTGTTTACTACTGTTGCCATGTTAAACTTTGCATATTTGGTGCCAAATTATATTTTTATGATCATTCCAAATCAGTGCCCATGCATCTAATTCATGTTACTTCATAACATGGAGTCATTGTTTAACATTAACTCGTAATGTTACGCAGTTGCTAATACTGTTACATTCACTGGTATCAACGCACCTGCATCATGTTTTTTTTAAAATGAGTTTATATCTTTTTCTTTTACTATTCTGTTCCTACTGAATTTTGTCAACATTATCAATTCTATTATTAATGTGGTCATCTCTAGATCAGGTGCTCCATATATCTTCTCGCACAGTAATCATGTCTCAAGATGCCAGGTTTGAGAATTCATTTCCATATTGCCATTCTCTCCTTATCACAGAGACGCGTCACCACATGTGGGAATTCTGCTGTCTTGATGCACGCTTTTACCATCAGCTGGCAGAATTTCTCCCTTTTTTCTGAAAATTACTATTTACAAAGAAAAACTATTCAGCTGTTCTGGAAGATTATCTGGTTTTATTTGCCAGATTATAGACAGACTTGAATTCACAACTCAACTTACAACTTGTTAGTAACACAATCACCACTGATCTGTTCCAATGCTATTGGCAGAATTCTCTTTTACCTCATTCAAACTATTAGGTCAGCATTGACCTTCATCATGGAACTACTTCTGGAGGGGCTCCTTGGTGCGACACATGGCACTGTAGTCCGTGGCTACTTGCGATGATACACTTTTATCATAAGATGGTCTTTCTGTGTCGCACAGCATCCCGGGAGCACCTCTGAAAAAAATATCCAAACACAATGAACCCAGAATCAGTTCAACGCTCTCACTAACCCTAACAACTTGCTTAACCCTCGCATTACCAAGTGGGTTATTCTGACTACCCCAGGTTGATTTTTCCCTATAATAAAGTTATCTGGAGAGACAAGTGAGTGGTGAAGAAAGTGAACACAAACCCAAAATCATACTACACTACAACAAAACCAAAGGTGCTGTAAATAATGGGGACAAAATGAAAAGAGAATACAGTTGTGTTAGAGGAACGAGGTGGTGGCCACTAAGAATCTTCATGGAAATGATAGATATTGCAGCACTGAATGCATATATTCTGTACACTCAAAGATTTCCTGAAAGACAGAAGAATAACCAAAGCTGACGTAAACTCTTCACGACTGAACTGGCATTGGGACTCAGCAAAGGCAACACGGGAGAAAGAGCCAAAAATATCAATAGTCTTCATAAAGATGCACTGAAAGCTTGTGGTATTGCAATTCCTACAGCAGTGATCCAGACCCAGTGTTTCAAGTTACCAATGCCACAACGATATCAAGATTGCAAGAGAAACGAAGATCGGAAAACAAGATTCTGTTGTGTAACGTGCAAGAAACCTGTTTGTAATATACACAGAGAAGAAACTATTACTGTGAAGTGCATGTAGTGCAAAACTGTACTTGACTGAAAAGTTGAAAAACGTCTTGTGTAATTTTACTGCAGTGACTGTTGATGTACACAGATTATTAATTTTCTGTTCGTTGAGTACTGAATTTAGTGAAAGATAAAAAAAAATTTTTTGCACTTTGTATCTGTGATCTGATTAAATACTTCTAATAACCTGAAAAGTTGGTTTCCAATACTAAATAAACCCATTCAATGGAAATAACGAAATCTGAGAACAAATATTACAATAAAACACAAAACTCTTTTGGGGTAGTCCAAATACCCCACTTGGTAACAGGAGGGTTAAACTTGACTGATTACCATCTAGCCACGATTTTTCTATTATATTATCTATTATGGGGCCAGGTGTTTTACAATCTCCTGAGTTACTAATTTGTGTCTTTGTATCCTCACAAAAGATCATTGTGCCACAGCAATGAGATTGTATACTTACATAGCTCACAGGTTATAACACTAAAAGCATCAGCTACAGAACAGGAAAATTTTACCTGCCAAAATGTAGTTTCCTGTAATTTTATTATAACAAATTGAAGTGTTTGTCAGAAGACACTCAATTTGTTGAAGCTTTGAAACAGCTTATATTTGTACGACATACTCCATGAGAAAGAAAATTCACCAAATATGATGTTTAATGCCATACAATATGGCAGTTCCTACTTTCTGCTTGTGCTGTAAAACAATGTCTTACCTCATTGGCCACGTTATTTTGCACGAGGCAAAAATCGAACATGCCAGATTCTTTATTTCATGCACTGCAGTGTAGTGGAACACAGAATTCAATGATGTAATGTCACTAGCTCCTCGTCCATGTTCATTTTCATGCTTTGAGAGAGACAGCTTTACATGTACATGATCTGTCCACCTGCTTAGCTGGGTGGTAACGTTCTTGCCTCCTATCCACTGAGCCCGGGTTCGATTCCCGACCAGATTGGAGATTTTCTCCGCTCAGGGACTGGGTGTTGTGTTGCCCTCATCACCATTTCATCCTCATCATCGGCCGCAAGGTGGCGCCGACTGAAATAACACTTGCACTTGGCGGCTGAACCTGAATGGGACCTCCCGACCAACAATGCCATACGATCATCTCATTTTTTTCATGTACATTGACTCACGTCAATCCATTAAGAAAAATTTTACTTTCACATTAATATTCTTTGTATCCTCTGACTTTCTTTTATGTTTATTATCCGGAATATACACAGACAACATTGTGCATTGAGTACATTCCATGTTCAACTACTAACTGTTCACTCTGCTTACGCATGAAACCATGAAACAGAAAAGTAATTTTTAGGTATAGAAAACCAATCCTGGTAATCCATGCTGTTTAGAGCCACTAGCCCACAGAAAATGCAAAAAGGAATAATTACATTACAGTAAAGCTGCCCCCGCCCCCCCAATAAGAATATTTACAGGCCCAACCATGTAATTCAGTACGTTTGTCAAAAATGTATAAACTCCTCAATTACTAGTGATCATTCAATTTCGTATCCCAACAAAGTTTTACACCCAGGTACGAGTTGGTCAATTCCAACAGTGACTCATTGATATTATAGTTGTAGGATACCAAGATTTTTTGTTTTGTGAAGTACAAAATTTTACATTTCTGAATATTTAGAGTAAGTTGCCAATCTGCACCACATTGAAGTTTTATCAAGCTCTGACTGAATATTTATGCAACTTCTTTCAGACAGTACTTCATTATAGACAAAAGCCTTATTTTATTATTAATATTGTCTGCAAAGTTATTAACATATAATATGAACAGTAAGGGTCCCAATACACTTCCATAGGGCACACCCAAAGTTACTTCTACATCTGATGATGACTCTCCAGCAAAGAAAAACATGCTGTGTCCTCCCTACCATAAAGTCCTCAATCCAGCCACAAATTTCACTTGATACCTCATATGATCATACGTTTGACAATAAGAATAGGTGCCACTAACAGCCTTTACATACGACCAGAATTTCTTTGAGTTCTGTGAAAGATCACTTGATAATATTCTGCTACGGGTAGTCTTTGAAGGCTTCACACATTGCTCTCTTGACAGCCAAACGTGTTTCATTTAACATCTCTCTATCTACTGCCCTAAGCTTTGTTTTACATCTATTATGTAGTAATCTCGGTTTCTTAAGTTTCTTTACATTGACTGCATACCATGGAGATTCCCCTCCATTATGAATTGTTCTACTGGGTACATGTTCGATGACACTACTGATTTTTTATCTAGTTTACTGAACATATATATCTGCTTGGTTTAGTTGTTCTTTGTACTTGTGGTAATCACTGTTGTCACAACCACATAATAGTTGCTGATACCAGTTTCGATGTGGACATCCTCAAAGAGGGCAGGTTTATAAATTGCCATTAGATGCAATATACTTCCATCATGAATGAGGTTCCTAACTACTTGTTCTAAGTAGTTTGCAGAGAAGGCATTTAGTAAAGTTGCCCGCCCCCCCCCCCCCCCCCATTAACAAAACTGTGTGCCGGACCGAGACTCGAACTCGGGACCTTTGCCTTTCGCGGGCAAGTGCTCTACCGAGTTCGAGTCTCGGTCCAGCACACAGTTTTAATCTGCCAGGAAGTTTCATATCAGCGCACACTCTGCTGCAGATTGAAAATCTCATTCTGGACACATCCTCCACGCTGTGGCTAAGCCATGTCTCTGCAATATCCTTTCTTTCAGGAGTGCTAGTTCTGCAAGGTTTGCAGGAGAGCTTCTGTAAAGTTTGGAAGGTAGGAGACGAGGTACTGGCAGAAGTAAAGCTGTGAGGAAGGGCATGAGTCGTGCTTGGGTAGCTCAGATGGTAGAGCACTTGCCCGCGAAAGGCAAAGGTCCCGAGTTCGAGTCTCGGTCCGGCACACAGTTTTAATCTGACAGAAAGTTTCGATTGTTGGGTGATTAAAGTCACCACAGACGATTACAGTATGATTGGGGAATTTACATACAAGTGAACTGAGGCTTTCCCTAAAGTTTTAGGTTACAGCAGGAGATGAGTCTGGTGGGCAATAGAGGGATCCAATAATCATTTTATACCCACTTTGATACTGAGTCTTACCCAAACCATCTCACATGCAGTTTCAATTTCTACATTGGTGGATTTGAGTTTCTTGTCTACTGTGACAAATATACCACTTCCATTTCCCATTTGCCTATCCTTTCAATACACACTTAATTTTTTCCCAAAAATCTCCCTTCTATCAATTTCAGGTTTCAATCAGCTTTCTGTACCTAATATTATGTGGGCTTCACTGCTTTTCATGATTGCTTCAAACTCTGGCACTTTGTTGCGAATGCTCCAGCAGTTTACCATTAGGATTCTAATACTCTCTCCTGTGGGAGGCATTTCTTTTGGTCTTACACTGATACTTCTGGATTTCCAATAGCTATCACATAATCTAAAAAACCCTTGTGTGCCCCTCACATACAGTCAGCTACCTGAGTAGCAGCCTGTGATGTGTAGTGCATAGCTGACCTATTTAGGAGAAGCCTACAGTTCTCAATCCTATGGCGCAAAACCATCAAGTCGCAGTCTACCTTGCCACAGAACCTTCAGTCTCTTCCACTCGACTCAGAACCAAAAGGCCACAATCAGTTCTGGAGACAATGCTGCAAATCGTGAGCTTCATTAAAACTCCATACGCAAGGCTGGTCTTCTCCACCTTCTCTGCCACTTGCTGGAACAACCTTAGAGCCCATACAGGTATCATTTGTCCCAATGTGCACCACAATCTGCAGTTGGTTCCCTCAATGGCTGCCAGAACAGCCTTTTCAACATGCTGAATGAGACCCCCAGGCAAACAAACAGAGTGCACCTTGTATCCTTTCATTTGCTATACGTTTGAACTGATGATGATTAATAGACCCCTACCCTTTTGTGTTTGCCTCCTCCTGACACTGGACAAACAAGTTTCCCCAAAACAGGTGAAGTGAGTCCCACTGGCTCAGTTTAAGTTTTAGTGAAAGACAGCACCTCAAACTTGTTGGCTGGGGGATCGATACAATACCCTGAGTCCTCCCTGGTCCCTGTCCAAGACACCTAGATCTATCATTGACACACCACTCGCAGTCAAGTGGATGGGTAATGACAGATCCTGTACTTTCTGCAGAGGAGACAGGATCCTTAGGAGAGAACAGTACTTGAGGTTGCTCTGGTATATGAATCACAGGTACACGACTCTCAGAGGCTCTTCCAACACTCTGATTCGCAGCAGCTGCCAATCGTTAAACAGCAGTCACAGCAATTTCCACGGATATTGTTATATGCATGACATTATTTCAAGAACCACAAAAAATTTACTGGCTAAAAGGAACTCAACTCTTCGTTAGTTCTTACCTGACACTGATGTTCCCTATGCCTTATGCAGACAACAAAGTCCAGGCACATGTGGCCGCATTCATTCATTTAGCCAAATATGTAATTTCAAGGAGCCGGATTAACCAGGTAAAGTCTTCTGCCTTATTATCTTGGAGCAACCCTTCAAACAACAGCATCTTACCATTGTGTGCCTAAATTGTTATGGCAGTAATGTCCCCTTATCTCCTTTTAGTCCCATCATGGTATAGGTCCTCTCTCTACGAGATTCATGTAACCAATTCATATCGAGATGCATTATCCCATACATTATGAAATATCTTTCTACCCTTAAATCAGTTTTCTATTCTCAAGGCAGCTTAGCCCCTTTTATAGCTAGAACTTACTTTTGGACTACCTAGCTTACCTGTGTATTGCGGCTCTCATGCCTTCCTGCAGCCCGAGTTTACTTTAAAAGATTTATACTTATGCATTATCCTTGGCCTACACTAACGTGCATACCTGGATGTTAGCTCACCACTTACTTCCCAAGGTGGATTTCTGCCTTCTCTTCCCCCCCCCCCCCCCCCCCCCCCCCCCCCCCCCCCCCCCCAGTGACCGTGACAATGCTAACATCTAGCACCTGAACATCAGCTGAATAGTTATTTGACTACACTGTATATCATTTTATTTTATATGTGTTGGCTATTATATAGGATTTTCACTTTCTTAATAACTGTTTTCCTCGTGGGTTGCATTTATAAGGATTCACAGTGCACTGAAATAATTCTCAGTATTCACTAGTATCTATGTTCATTTCCTCTCCTCTGTGAAGTTGGGGAAGGTCGTTTTGTTGCAATCTGATGTTCTCCACTTATATACATTGTCATTAAATTTTGCATACAATAGGCAGCATGACACAAGATTGTTGCTATGTTGTCACACGATATCTACCCTCTCATCAACTTTAAAGAAGGTAGAAGAAGCAACTGCATCCTTGTGCTGTATCTACTTAAAAAATAATTATAGTCTAAGGAAGTTAAAAAATGAAACGAAGATGAAATGAGATAGATCCTCCTAGAAATCTAGTCTAGTTCTATTGTCATGTGCTGGAACATGCCCCCGCCATAAAACATTCTGTTTCCCAACTGTTGATTTGGAAAAAGAGCTATCTGTAGATCATGAGGATCTCCCCATTATTTAAATCACTACAAGCAAATACCTCAGAGCAATTATTTATTTGGTTATTGCCTGCACCTTACAGAACTTACTTTCTGCTCCCTATTGACACCTTTGGTGAGGAACAATAGCTTTCATTACTTTCACCTAGGCTGCTTTCACCAGAGTATAATCCCCAAGATCCTTGTTGAATGGGTCCAAACCTTAAATAAATGTTAATAAATCACTAATTTTAAACTATCCCCTACAGCAAATGTCTTCCCTCACATGAAAAAATCTCTACAATAACACCTTAACTAGATGCCTTTCCTCTAATAACTATTTAGATTTTCTCATGGCTATTGTAATACTTGGGATCGAGAATTTATACTTTTAGTTTCTCTGGAGTAGTTGGAGACCAGTACTTCCTTTTAAATTTTTTTCTACGAATCATACCCAGAAGTAAATTCCTCAATCCTCAGGCTGTGCTGTCACCCACTCAAATGCACTACCTTCTAAACAACGGAGCGCAGAATCTATTTTTTTTTAATCTTCCCACAATTTCAGGAGTGACCTAAAGAATACCCTCAGAAAGTAAGTGGGATGTATCTCCCCCTCTGGTTTGAGCTTTGGGAAATGTTCGCATAAATTTGTCTGACTTTCTACTTGCAATTCCTCAAGCAATTCTGCTGATAGTCCATTATCTGCACTTCTTTCTTTCTGTTTGATTCCTTATTTTTTTGTCTTGTCTTTTCGAGTTCCTCCCAAATTCCCCTTCATGCTTGTCGAAATCATCAGCAGTTATCTCAGTCACACTCTCTACTCTAAGTTAACAAGAACAGAACCTATAATAGCCATCACCTCTAAATCCTTATTTTGTTCTAACATCTCCAGTTTTCTAAGCATATCTGAGATATATTCATAAACTTGTTTGTTAACCTCTCAAAATTGTTTGTTAAATTCATTTCCAACTGAAATTCCTCACTTAACTCAGTTACTGTTGTTTGTGATCTACTATGTTTGAATCAAGTTTGGTACGCAATCCTGTTCTAAGATTTATTATGTTTGTATTTAACTCTTCGACTGCCTTATCGAACTTCGCAGTCATCTTCTCTGTAAACACTCTTAATACCTCTTCTACAGCTTGTTACCTACTTTGGGTGACTAAAGGCACATACCAAACAATAACAGATCTACTGATAAACCTCCACTGCAACACAGCTCATAAAAGGTTTGTGGCAATCTCACCATGTAGTGGTGCCAATGAGAAGTTAGAGCAACACAGTGGGTGGTCTGTGATGCTGCTGCTGCTGCTGCTGCTGGCTCTTGGGGAACAGCTGACCACAGTGTAATCAGCTGCCCAATGTCAACATGGAACTGCTTTTATGCAAGCTCCATTTTTTTCTAACCACAGACTTAATATACTATTCTCATTCTTGAATATTTTTGCAGGAGTTAATATTTACTATGCAACCATTTGACACCTTGCGAAATTTCTGTTTCTGCTAGTAATAACTTATGCACCAGTTGTTGACCGCTTGCTATGGATAACAACTACAAATTCTGAGAAAAGTTTCTGGACAATGCTATAATTTCCTTTTAATTCTGACTTCTTCTCAACCAAATGATGTTACTTGCTGACACAGACACATCCACTCGCCCCTGTGCAGGTACCAGAAATGCAATATGGCAACCTTTGTAATGGTCCATTTCCATATATATTTTACGGTCACTGCAAAATGTAAATTTCACTTCCTTGCAGTTTAAACCAGTTGCAGCAGTACTGCGGCCCAGACATCTTGGGTTCAGACTCATTTTCCTTTGTTGCAATGCCTCGTCAGCCTGAAAAGTTTCTTAAAAGAACAATGGTCTCAACCTCTTCCTCTATCAAATATGTATATTCGACTCCTATTACAACATAAACATTGTGTTTTACAGGAGTTTACAGCTCTCAATTATCCAGTCTAATTTATGAACAATGGTGGTTTGCGCAGGTCAGGCACGGATGGGGTTCGCATTGTTGCTGGTTCCAAGTGACAGTTGTGGTACATGCATGCACATGCTTTGCATTTGAAGAAAGTGTGTATCCTGCAAATTACATCTCGCACTTCGTTGCATAGATTTTTCTCTTATCACCATCAGCGATGAAAATTCACAACAAATGGAATGAAAAATCATTGGATAACTTAACGACATCATGTTTAATGCTCACATTGCCTAAAACATTTACAGCAGAGCACTCAGAACTACTGAATGCTCATTGGCTGTTGGTGAATGCCTGATGCAGGTGTGCAGAATGAGCCCAAACTCGACCGCCATCGTTCGTGACTCCAACTATTGCATTCTACAATGTCTCTTGTATATGAGAGCCATTAAGCAATGACTGATTTTTCGTCATAGAGACGTCAACAACTATGTCTCGGACTCTGGAGTTTTTATGGGCTGAAGTGTCCTTCTAGACAGGACGTAAGTGGCATGGACTAATCACTCACAAGTGCTGCAACATGCCATAACATCGCTGACAATGGACACATTTTGCACATACGCTGTGTTCACCCAGCATGTGGTCCTTGTCTGTCTACAAAATGTGGGTTGTAAACATCTACTAAACTGAAAAGAAAATGCCTTTTAATAATTGCCGACTCCATTCACTGGATAGAAAGATCAAGGTGTAATACATTGCTTTACTCCAATCTGGTGCTGGTCTGATAGCATTAAGAATCTATTTTTCAAGTAATCATCTGAGTCCTGAAAGAGAGGAGTATACAGACCTGTATCATCATGCAACAAACATACGGAATAATGTGGTAACACTGGAGTATGTTCTTACAATTTACTAATTTTATGAGAACACCAAGAAATTGGACAAATGTGTTTTTAATGAACAAACTAAACAATAAATCACTATTCCCATAGGAGTCAATTTGTCTGCACTAGGATAAGAGTAGGAATAAATGTAATGCCTCATAGTTGAGGGTTTGACAGGCACAGGAACAAAACAAATTATCATTACACAAACAATGTCCTTCCCTAGGCACACATTCATGTGTGCACCTCCCATTCTTCAAACCCTTAAAACTCACTCACTCCCCTCTTCTCTTCACCAAGAACCTCTACTTAAATTCCTCTCTTTTTCTTGTCTTCGTCTTTGACTGCTTTTTGTCTGTATGTGGAGGGGGAAGCGAGCAATGGCTGCTCTGCAATGCATTACTGCGACCATACATAATGCAGGTTACCACTGTAATATAGATCTGTGATCAAGGACTGTGGGGACCTGCTTGACATTGACGTATTTCCTTCAATTATCAATTCTAAGGGGTTTATTACCCATGTTGAGATTAATGAGCTGACAGGAGATGCAGAGGCTTCCAAGTATTATAGTATTCTCGAAAGATTTTTTTTTTTTTTTAAACTGTTCAAAGTATTTAGCAAGAAAGTAAATTAGATATAACTACAACTGCTCACCAAATATGAAACTCATATTTATTATTTTACTTCACCAGAAAAAAGGAAACATATCCTGGTTTTAACAACGTGTTTATAATTCTGTATCTCATGCTGTGACAAAGAATAAATTACATTTTCTCCCTATATGTTTCAACAACATTATGATATGACATCTTTAAGGAATGCTTTAAGTTTTGTGTAAACATTTCTCATTAAGTTCAGCCGTCTGTCCTGGAAAGTAAATGCATCAGATCCCTCCATAACACTTCTTTCGCTGAACAAGCAACAGAATTGTTTGGAATATTATAAACACAATTACATACACTATACAAAAAGTGGTTGATGACACATGAGCAAGGCCTATAAAAGCAAAAATGCAAGCTATCTTGTAAATAATAAAAACCTGGAGGATTATAAAAAAGCAACTTTTTTTCATAATAGTAGCTTTTTGTTTTTACAATAGCATTTCCATGCATATGAGTACAAAACTTTGAAATCAATCAACATACTTAAATACAAAAAACAAATTCCTCTTTGTTTTGAATTACACATCCTTACAATTAGTGACAGGAACAGACAGTATCAAGTAGGCCAAAATAAATCTTCAAGTTCACAATGAATAAGCAATCCACATAATTAAACTGGATTTGGCTGTCAATTAAGAATAACTCAAATTCACTGTTCCAACAATAAATTCACCTTTATCGTACTGCTGCTTTTCAAATAATTATCTCTGTTAAAAATGTTTGTGCATTATTTATGTCATAGTTCCAAAAACTGGATTGTGGCGACATATACTTGGCCCATATTCTTCATAAGCTGCTTTTGTGTGACAAACCTGGTAAAATTCAGGCTGAAACAAAAGAATTGTTCATCAGTTAAGGGGAATAATCCAACATTTAGAAGCCAGAAATACTGCTTAAAGAAGAATTCTGCAACATACTACAAATATTATTTGATTCAAACAGATGGTCTCTAATTAAAATTCTCACACTTACTGAACCATAAATAGATTCTGAATGAACTAAATAATATCTGAAAGTAGATATCATTTAGTTTTCAAATAGTACTGTTAGAATATTACTAGAACAAACAGTTTCAATTGTAGCATACAATTTTTTTCTTTTGTTTTTGCTATTAAAATACGGCCTCGTCGACAACGAGACCAAATATACAACTGGAGTGCTCTATGCCTTTCGTGAAACTGCAATTTTATAAGTAAAAGCTACGATTAGTGAAGGTTCTCCAAGAAAAAGAGTGCCACCCTCATAACCTAACATAAACCTGAATTAGAACAACTGAACCTCATCCTTTGCCAGGACTGGGGTTTGATTATCTAGCATTTTGCCCTGAAATGAAGGACATCCTACCTAACTTCCTTCCCATCCCTCCGAACAAAAGTGGTGTCCCATAGCCCGCTCAATCTTCACAACATTCTAGTACATCCATATGCCAATTCCACTCCCAAGCACTGGCCACAGGGATCACTAACCTGTAAAACAACCAGGCACAAGACCTGCCCAATACACCCAGCCAGCACTTCCTACTCCAGTCCTGTCAGGAGCTTATCCTAAGCCATCAGAGACAGGGCCACCTGTGAAAATAGCCATGTCATGTACCAACACTGCTGCAAATCACTGCACAGCTCTTTATGACAATATGACAACCAATCAATTTTCCGTCAGAATGAACGGTCACCACCAAACTATGGCCTTGAATAAAGTTCACTACCTGGTCACAGAGCATGCAGCCATGCAAATCATGCTCCATTTCAATGCTTACTTCACAAGCCGGGCCATTCTTACACCCATCAGCAGCCTCTCTGAACTACGAAGATGGAAATTATCCTTGCAACACATCTTTCATTCCCATAACCCTCCTGGCCTCAATGTCCACCAACCCACTGCCCAACCCACTGCCTCCTGCTTCACTATCTCTTTCAACACCACTGCCAAAATATGATCCTGGCATTGTGCATCCAGCTGACACCATATCGGAGCACAGGTGTGTGTGTGTGTGTGTGTGTGTGTGTGTGTGTGTGTGTGTGTGTGTGTGTTTGGGCGCGAGTACCTGTCAATGAATCAATGCTGCTGCTTCTTGGTAAGTGATCTCCTTTGTTCCTAAAATATTTACATTCTACCAGAACTTTCCTACTATAATCATCTGCATAGTAATATGATCTAAAAGTAGAGACTTTGAATGTAAATACTCAAATATGATGACTTTTTCTTATTTCTCATCAATATTTAAAGAAATTATAATGCGGCATAAATTTATCACTACAGCTTTAAATACCAGTCTGACGAAAATATTTTCAAATAGTTAACAGAGTATTTCATCTGTACACTCCATGTGGCAAGGTTTTCAAATAGGAAATTAACCAGATCAGATTATCACTCGGCAAAGGGAATTACAGGAAGCTAACTTGGTCACAGGACTACGTACAGTCATGCTCAAGTTAAAGTAGTGCCCCTGTTACCTGACGGTGGAAGCTAGCTGTAAACAATTTTTTTTTTTTTTTTTTTTTTTTAAGATCCACTAAAATGCCTGCAGGCTGAGAGATATTGTGGTGGCATAGTGTGGAATGCCTAGGGGTGTTGGTTCGATCCTACTACAAAATGAATATACTTTTTCTTTCTTTTTTTATTCTTGGTGTACTTTTAATTTGATCACAGTGATTACCATCTTCATTGCAACAGTTACACAATGGATGAAAAAGTGATAAAATTCAGTTGGCTTAATATGCAGTATGCACATATAAATTTATTTGTTATATTATGATTCATAACTTTTAGAGTGACAGTTATAACACAAACCTAAGTAAGACAAATTTTTCTCACATCATGGAAATTCTGAGAAGGATGCCTCGCCATAGCATTATCTAATTTAGAATAAATTTAAGAGGAGAGTTATGTCATCAACATTCTGAATATTATTTTTTCATATATTAAATCTGTATTCAAAAACCAGATGAAGCATCTGTAAGAAAGCTCATCAGTTTGAACAGGTTTACTGTGAAGTAGATGGCATCTTAAGCTAAATTACCATTCAGTTCATTCTCTGACCAGCATCCTACACTTTTGGGGGGATGGGGTGGTGGTGGTGGTGGTGGTGGTGAGGGAGAAGCTATTGGCTAAATGCAATTTATTTTTAAATTGTACCAGAATAAGAGTTCTCATGTACGAATGAGACATCAGTTTCAAAAATGGCCAATTACATTACACCACAAACACGAGGCACAAAGGCTAGATCATTTGTTCAGTTTGTCTGTAACAGAAGTAATGCCCCAGCTGTGTTCTGGTATGCATGCTACTTTTTTCATTTGTTGTGGCCTACTCTCAGGGTGTATATGCGGACAAGGAAAAAAAATTTCCAAATTTTTCCCGGATTTCCCAGTTAAAAATACACTTCTCCGGGATGAAAACATACATTTTCCGTGTTAAGTGACCGTATATTTTCCCTTATCAATCCTTTGAATGGTTATGGTTTTATACACGGGGTTAGAATTTCCCGGCACTTTAGAAAACAAAACTCAGGGAAAAAGACAAGTTTTGGAAATATCTTTGATGTTCAGCAACATGTACACTGCGTTTCGTATTATGAAAGTATACATTGGAATTCCACCAAACACCACGTTACTTTCCAAATAATTGAAATCGAGATTGCGATGCATATTTGTAAGCCAGTCACAGCTCATGTCACGTGATCTCGCCAGCCGATGGCAGCGGATATTCAAAGCATAGGACACATGATGTAGCCAGCCAACAGCAACATCACTGTTGAGTAGCACGAACAATACATGGAAAGTTAATAGTTTAAATTAATATACATAGTGTTGATACAATAAAAGCAAAGCTTTCACATATAATATCGGTCTCTAAGGTTAATAAGCTGCAAGAGAAGCTAAGCTTTTGTATATGATGTTGATCTTTTTTCCGCGTGTTACACTTAAGATATATCACACAAATGTGCCAGTAAAATTTTTAATAATGACATAAATGTCTGATCTTCAGGGTTCGAAATTCTTCTAAATGGCTCATCATCAAAGAGTTGATTTTTAAATGACAGTCAAACGCTCTGTGGTTTAATAAATTCATGGTACATTCTTGTACATAGTTCAACTTGCCGTAAAAGGATATTTACTTTGAAAGTAACGCTTTTCAAATCACCATTCGCAACATTTTCCCGCGACCTGTTACATATAGGTTCATTTCAGCAGTTGCCGGAGAGTGCAAATAACAGGCAACACCGCACTTGCACTTGACATAGAAAGCCCATATGTACATACGTGTAAAATATTAAAAGATCAAATAATATGTCATAAAAGAAACAACGCATCAGAGGATACTCCAAGAGCATCGGAATTTTGTGAATCATACTAAAATGCGCACATTTAAAGTGCACATTCGTATGTCCAGATTCCCAATGAAGTAGACCTCGACCTGATATAAAGCTTTTCAGTGTGGTTTTCGGAATGTAACTTTTAAAATAAAATCTGAAACTAATGACATATTTTAGCCTTCCCTAATGATCTGAATGCATTTTAATTCACTTGATAGCTACCGGCCACAGATATCTGGTTTGTTTTCATTTGACGTGAGAGTAAACGAGGGGGAAACAGCAAAATCACTAAATGTAAACACAGGTCACGTGGAGACTACCCACTATAACTCATACTGCTCTGTGCATCAGCCCCGTATCTACGATATTTGCTTACTGGGTCAATACTAAAAAAACTGAATTTTCAAAAATATGTTCATCTTGTAGCACATATCTTTCTGAAAAGTCTGAAACATAAAACATATGTGTTCAAGGAAATGTTAAGACATATTATTTGGTCTTAAGTGCGCCAAAGTGCAGTGCCACGCCTCTTCATAAAGCATTCTCCTACCGCACATCACTGTATTTCGCTCTGTGGAATTGAAACGTGTATATTTTGTAATGTATGCTATCAAACTACATTCAGGACAGTGGAAATTGAAATGTCCTGTGATGCCTCTCCAGCTCCCATTCGGCTGGTTTGACTTTTTTTTTTTTTGGCGGATAGGATTATTTTCAATCAGGAGAACAAGAACACTTCAGAAAATTTGCACTCTTTATTGCCTATTAGTTAATAACTTGCTGTTTTGTGTGATATAAAATTAAATATAGGCTACATAAAACCAATAAAGACAAGAGATAAGCAAGAAAGTACACATTTCTTCAACCCTTAGCTCCTAGCACTTTTTTCTTTCTAATCTTACTACAGCTTTACATGGTGTGCTTTCCTTTCTGCGGGAGAATCTATTACCTCATCAAAGTTCGTCAAACGTTTTGCAACATGAAAAATCGAAATGTCGATATCTAATACTGAAAAAGCTGTTAACACACATAATACCCAAGACGGGTGTGGTTTCTCGATCTGATTATGTCTATTTTGTCACTGTCTGCTAGATAAAACAAAATAGGCCTTTCTAATATTGCAGCAGTTTTGAAACACACACCAAATAAAAGAGACTGTTTCTAACAATACAGAATATAATTCATGAAGTACCAATATCAAATGCCTATGAGGCCTACTACAAGCAAAAAGTTTTATGTTAGGAAACAGTTTTGCGTTTCATTCATATGCACCAGTTTCTCAAACCTGAGATCAAAAAGTAGTATTATGAAATTTTTATATAAGTTTGTAATTGTCTTATTCTTCCATAATTTGTGTGATGTCACTGTTTCTTCTCCTTCCTTGTTCTAACAAACAATCTTGTCATCACCAACTTAAGCGGCTGCTAGCTGGGGACTGTACAATTGGTCCTTACTAGTATAGGGGTCTGATCAAAAATTTTCTGTCAAAATTTCATTTTCTTGGATACACCGAGAATCTTTCTCACCTGTTATTCCTGTCAGTCGTTTATTTCCATTCTGGTAGTCTGAATCTATAGATTTCGTTAGTAATTATAACAACGCTGATCATTCGCAAACCCATAATCAGACAGTGATTGGCATTCATCTGTTCGGCTTTACTCCGCTCAGCTCATATAGCCCCGTCCCCTTTTGTCTGCGGAAAGTTTATTTCTAGATGCGATGAGGATTCTCCTGACAGAGACATCACGCATTCAAAAATCAACTTATGATTAATTCAGAAATCAACTTAAAATGTGCTCACAAATGTTCAAAACCCAACGGGGAAGTGGTTCAAAACCATACGAATAATCGATAGACAAACGTGGGCTGGATGCTAGGCGCTTTGTGAAACAAGTTTTTTTCCCTCAAGTATATCAATTTGGCACCCCCTTTTCCCGGTAGCATCTAGTTGCTTGCTGTGACTGCTTGCACAGCCAACAGCCACATTCCTGTAGCCAGAAGCGGGAGAATCTACAACTCAAACGCGACTCAACTGCGCATGAGCACGAGCCCGCTCATAACTTTAAAATGAATCTAACATAAACAGTTGTGACTTCACGCTCATTGGAGGCAATTTGTTGTTATGAAGCACTGCATAGTCTTCCTACAATCTTTGACACATTTTGCTGTTGGCAGACGCTTGCATGAGGACTGTGTGTCGTTGTTGTATATGGTGCATTTCCTTTGCAATTTGAGTTATTTTAGTTATTTTCGTTTTTTTCTTTCGTTTATGTTTTATTGTTGAAGCATTATTCTGCAGTAGCGGGATACAGCAATACACTTTGTTAGAGTATTGGTTCTTACCAGTCAAAATTACAAAAATTTAACTGAAAACTAAAACAATGAAAAATTCCCGGAATTCTAAAAAATCCACGTGTTTTTCCCGGTTGAAAAAATTCCTGGGTTTTCCTGGATCTCCTGGGTCGTATACACCCAGGACCTTAAGGGGCTTATGGAAGTAACATTAGTTCATGGGCAATCATACGAATAATCGATAGACAAACGTGGGCTGGATGCTAGGCGCTTTGTGAAACAAGTTTTTTTTCCCTCAAGTATATCAATTTGGCACCCCCTTTTCCCGGTAGCATCTAGTTGCTTGCTGTGACTGCTTGCACAGCCAACAGCCACATTCCTGTAGCCAGAAGCGGGAGAATCTACAACTCAAATGCGACTCAACTGCCCACCCCCCACACACACACACAAAAGAGAGAGAGAGAGAGAGAGAGAGAGAGAGAGAGAGAGAGAAGAAGAAGAAGAAGAAGAAAAGTTGACAATTTTTCCACACCAAAATCGTGCAGTGGGTTATAAGAAAGCTATGCAAAGTAAATGGCTGAAATTTTTAATATATATTGCTACAATCCTAATCTTGAACAAATTCTAAAATTTTCTTGATATCTTTATCTGTTTCGCAGACAGAGAGGTTCAATGTTATCCTATTTGCACATGTAAAATACGCACATAAAATCTGCTGAGAGGCAAAAACATTGATTACAAAGTGACACAGCATGGGAAAATACCAGTAAAGCACTTCAATTATCATGAGAAGGATTCTCGGAGCCCCACATTGTAATACTGAAACGCACACAAAATTTTTGTGCATGTAAAATCCAATGTTAAACATGAAACTAATGTAAAATCCAGTCTGTGATGTAAAATTAGTTTTGTATTATTTCACTGCCACATAAGTAAACCATCAAAATTTTACTGACCCATACAGTCATTCGCATATGAGTGACATGTTCTGCTCTGGGCAGGGAAAAGAATGGAGTTGGCAGAAAAATGCTCCTATAGGAGCACATAAAGGCAAATATGTTTCTGTTTACTAAAACACTGATTGAAAAGTGTGGTACCAGCCGCCCCATTCTAACTTCCTTACCACCTATAAATATTTTCTCAAAAATTTGGCATGTGAACATATTCATGGTTTTTTATGCTGAGAGAGGAGAGAGTGACAGAGGAAAAGAGACAGAAAATTAATAAATACTGGACGATAGTAGATAGTGGTTGTGGTATAGAAAGAGCAAAGGAGAAAGTGACAGTGAAAAAGAAAGAGAGGGACACAGTGGAACCAGAACACAGTTGACAGTGATGAAACAATGCTAGGAAAAGAGCGAATTAGCTGTTGCCAGGGAGAGGAATAAAAGGAAGGAGAAAGTTGATGTGGGTGAGAGCCAGTGATAATGAGAGACAGAGTCTATGACAATGACAACAAGGAAGACAATGACAGTGAGAAAGAGACAGTAGCAGTGGGAAGGAATGAATACGATAGTAGCAGTAAGAGACGACAGCAAGGTCAAGACAAGTGTCAAGAGTGTCAAGTGAGAGGAGACAGTAGTAATAGGACAGAACAAAGGAGACTGTGGCTGTGAGAGGAGACAATTACAGAGAGAGAGAGAGAGAGAGAGAGAGAGAGAGAGAGAGAGAGAGAGAGAGAGAGAGAGCGCTAGATAATGACAACGAGCTGGACTAAATGAGAGAGTGAGAATGGGGATGTGGGACAGGACGGGTATGAGCGACTTACAGCAATCGACTAGTGGGTGACACTGACGTTACCATTAAAGGATCTTATGGAACTGAGAGGTGAGCTGCATATCAAAAAAGAGCATGTATATGTTTGCAAGACAAAATTTTTGGGAATATTTTTAAAGGTGCTGAGGAAGGCAGAATGAGGCAGTTGTATAAACAGGAGTATATTCATCCTTTTTGTGCTCTGATAGGAGCATTTTTCTGTTGGTTTCTTTATATTCAGTAAATAAATATTCAGTGAACTGACTGGGTGTATGATGAAAAGATTAATTATACAACAATCAGCTGCACATGATTATTAACGTGATGTTTACATCTTCAGCTACTAAAGGATACACAAAAGAAGGAAGCAAAATTGGGCATAGCACCATCACAAATGTCAAATATCACACATACTAAATTGTTACAACTTTGCTAACAACTGGTAATGTTTAGTTGTTGTGATGCAGCCAATACGTTCAAATGGCTTTGAGTACTATGAGACTTAACTTCTGACGTCATAAGTCCCCTAGAACTTAGAACTACTTAAACCTAACTAACCTAAGGACATCACAAACATCCATGCCCGAGGCAGGATTCGAACCTGCGACCATAGCAGTCGCGCAGTTCCAGACTGAAGCGCCTAGAACCGCTCAACCACACTGGCTGGCCTGCAGCTAACAGCACATGACTTTATTATACAGTGGAAACAATATTTCCTCCAGACAAGACGTCATTAATAAAACAGTGCTCACAGAAGAAAAATGTCAGCAAATAGCAGTTTGTCTCAATGACGTGTCCTACTGTTATAGATTACTGTTAGAGGGATAGTTGTTATGAATTCACTTAAAATGTTTAAGCTTAGACTTGTTCTAACGTGTTTAAGAAAAAGGGAGAAATAAAAAGGCTGAGGGTGTGTTGGTGGAATGTAGGCTGTGAAGTGCCGGAATGGGAACGCTACTCAACATACCCACCACCACAGTCTCTGGCTGCTGAGGCCTGACCGCGAGCAGCAGCACACAATGGGAGAGACCACTGGGTGGTGAGGGTGTAAGGAGGAGGTGAGGCTGGGGTTGGGGAGGGATAGCAGATAGCTACATCAGTACCTCTGCCCATATCAAACCTACCAACCACCAGCAATACCTCCACTTCAACAGTTGATGCACGTGGCCGTCAAATCTGTAGTGACGAGAGGTCACTCTCAAAATATACCGAGGGTCTCACTGAGGTCTTCCTCCCAACCTTGTACAAAAACAGATCTCCTGTGCCGTATCACTTCAGTCACCCACCACCTCCCAAAGTCCCACCGTCCGGCCATAGAGGAACATTCCCCTTGTGACTCAGTACCACCCAGGATTGCAGCAAGTGAATCATATTCTCCACCAGGATTTCGCAGCATTTCGACAACCTCTCTTCATTCACTGAAATGAGAAATGTCCTACCCACTATCCTCCACCCACCCCTTTCCCACTGGAGTGTTCTGCCAGCCCACCAAACCTACACAATATCCTCGTCCATCCCTACAAACCCCTGCTCCCAACCTTTTGCCTCATGGCTCATATCCCTGTAATACGACCTAGACCAGGGCTTCACAACATACGTGCTCGCGGAGCAAGCTGTGAGCAGCAAGGCGCGAGCACGGAGCAGTGCGAGCACGCTACCCCCACTACCGGACCAGAGCGGAGAGTGGGGAGAGTCACGTGGGGCACACAACAGCTGCCGCCAGTCAATGTAAATCCGCGGCCACCTGCAGGGATATCACTCACGAATTATTACTGCGACAAATGAAACAAATAAAGGAGAATGTACAAGTGCCACATAATTTTATTAGCTTAGTGTATGCCCCTACATTCGTATTAATTTGTGAACTGTTACACAATAAAAGGTGTCACTGAAGTGTGGGATTCTCGGTTATCTTGTACTTTTTGCCCTTTACAATTGCGTCTATGTTCGGAGTAATTGTTCTTGTGCATTGTAGGCGCAGCGTGCAGTTTAAATTTCGATCAGACAATGCGTTTCTCAGGCGCATCTTGTTACATTTCACTGCAGAGAACAGTTGTTCACAAACATACGTGGAACCGAACACTGATATTATTGTAGCCGCCAGTTTGTGCAAACGAGGAAATCTGTCCTGAGGGAAGTGTCTGTAGAATTCCAAAATGTTTTTCTTGTTCTGAAATTTGTCTCTGTATTCTCTGTCACACTGCAGGTCAATAATTTCTAGTTGCAGCTCAGGACGAATCTCTTCAATATTCGCTGAATATGGAGAGGAGAACAGATCAAAATCACTGTCTAGTGCTGTCAGATCTTGAAAGCATTGATCAAATTCTTCCTTAAGGGCAACTAAACTATGTGAATAACGTTCACAGTCTTTGTGAACATCTTGCATTGATGATAATTTAGGAAAATGAGCTAGATTTCCTGTTTCCAGCTGACTCACCCAAAGTGTCAATTTCATTTTAAAAGCTCGTATTCGATCTATGAAATGAGTAATTAGCAGATCTTTACCTTGTAGTGTGAAATGTTCAAAGCATTCAGATGGCTAGTTAAATCTGCTAAGAACGCGAGATTACATTTCCATGAAGGCTCTTTCAATTCAGGAACACACATGCTATTTATTTCCATGAACATATTTATCTCATCTAATAGGCAAAAAAATCGATTTAATAATTCGCCACGACTAAACCAGCAGACCTCGCTGTAATAAGGCAGGCTACCATACTGGCTTTCTACATCCTCAAGAAAGCTTTTAAACTGCCTGTGTTGTAGCCCATGCTTCCTTATATAATTGGTTGTACGAACAACACTCGTCACATTTTTTAGAGTGATACTCTTTGCACATAAGTTTTCCTGGTGAATCGCACTTTCCTGGTGAATCGCACAGTAGACGCCCCTTATTTCATTCGGCACGGTCAGTTTTTGCATTTTCTCCTTCAACAGCGCAACAAAACCTGATTTTTTCCTAGTCATCGCCGGTTCACCGTCTGTAGGCACTGAAACTAAGAATTCCATGACAATCCTATTTTCTTCAACACTACTTAAAATATCACCTCCGGTTGTAGTGTTCTTCATGGCTACTACATCGAGGAGCTCCTCCCTCACCTGAAGATCTCTATTAACACCTCTAATAAATATGGCAAGCTGCGTTGTTCCAGTGATATCAACACTTTCATCCAGAGCTAGAGAATACGCCATAAAATCTTTACAGATATTTGCAAGCTGGCTCTGGACGTCGTCTGCCATGTCCTGTATGCAACGCATAATGGTCATGCTAGATAATGGCACAATCCGAAACTGTTCAACTTGAGATGGACACAAATGTTCTGCTGCAACTACCAAACATTCTTTTATTAAATCGCCATCAGTGAAGGGGCGCAGGGATTTTGCTAAAAGCAAAGCAGTTTTGTACCTCACTCTGAGAGCTGCCTCAGTTGATTTTTCTTCGTCGTCCAGATCTTCTTCGGATAGCTTCCTTTTAAGTTTAATAACTTCCTGTGCATGATCTGGTCCATCACATTTTCCACTTCCGTAGTCTTCCGCGTGGTACGACATTATATGTCGCTGCAAATAAAATTTCCTAAAAGAATTCAGCGTTTTGTGACATACTAAACATTTTGCAACACCATCTTTTTTCTGTAAACACATACAATTCCTCCCAGTGGGGGTTGAATTGCGAAAGCATGGTTGGGGTTACACAACGGCGATTTGACATGATTCTTAACCAGCGAAGTGACTGTTAGAGCTGATAGCAGTACTTTAAACGTTACACAGTCAGCACGAATTCAATAGGCACGCTGCGGCCCTATTCAAACGTGCGCGCGCATTTCCCCTCCCTCCCCCCCCCCCCCCCCCCACGCCCTACTCCGCGACCTTGCACCTGCTCGTGAGCATGTGCCTGAGCAGACGTCGAGTACTCGCGCTCAAAACCGGCCAGTTGTTAAGCCCTGACCTAGATGCTTGATCTGTTCCGTACATCCTCCCACCACCACTACTCCGGTCCGGTCTCAAGCATCTATCCCGTCAAAGGCAGGGCTACCTATGAAACCAGTCATGTGTTCTACAAGTTATGGTACAACTAATGTGCTGCATTCTACATGGGTATGACAACCAATAAGCTGTCTGTTCGCGCTAGTTCATGGCTCTTGGTAGTTTACTGATGCTTGGAATACAAAAAATATAACAACTATTTTGTTAATTAAGTAGAAAAATAATTAAAAACAAACATTATCCATCCTTACAATGCAAGTGACTGTCTGCACTCTCCCTGCTTGGAGCACCAGCTGTCAAACAGTAACAACTTTTGCAGCAGAGAATGTCACAACTGTATGGTTTGCATGCTGCTTCTATGACACAGACAGCTGTACTATAGGTGCAATTACACCAGAGGGTACATTACAACCACACCAGGAATGTATCTGTGAAAAGGCCACCAGAACAATATATGGGTTATGAAGGAGAACAACAGCGGTATCAATAGGAGCAGGGCAACAACCTGAATGACTGAATGACATTAGCCAACATGGCCTTGCTATATAGGTGGGGGTGTGGATGGCTGAAAGCAAAGGGACACTACAGTCATTTATATTTCCCAATGACATACAGGTCTAATATCTGCATTAATGAGGATGGCATCCTTTTGGGTAAAATATTCCCACATTTGGATCTGTGGGCAGGGACTACGAAGAACGATGTTGTCATTAAGAGAAAGAAAAGTGGCACTCTATAGGTCAGAGCATGAAACGGTTGATCCTTTCATTGGATAGGTATGTTACAGGATTGATTAAGGGAGACTGATTGATTGGAGTTATACAAACTGTGCATTAAGGAAGCTCATGGGAGGAAGAATATGACTTCTAACCAGGGAGCAGATAAATCTGATAATTGGTGAAAAAAAATAGGAATGTACCTAAGCTACTGTGGACAGCTTATTGACTGCATTATCATAGTCAACATCCACTTCAGTAGAACAATGTGGAATGGGGTAAAGGAGTGAAAGAGGACATTATCTGGTGGAATTCAGTGCAGAGCACAATTTAATCATTGCTACACTAGATTTAAGAATAATAAAAGAAGGTTGTACACTTGGCAGAGACCTGGAGCCACTGAAAGGTTTCAGATAGATTACATTGTGGTAAGGCGGAGATGCCAAAGTCCAATTTTAAACTGCAGTACATTTCAAGGGCCAGATGTCTCTGACACTCATTTACTGTTTATGAATTGCAGATTAAAACTGAAGACATTTCAAAGAGGTGGGAAATTCAGGAGATGCAACCTGGATTGATTGAAAGACCCAAAGGAAATTTAAAGTTTAAAAATGAGTAGCTTCGAGATACAAAACAGTGAAGGCAGAAGGCAGCAGAGGATCACAAACACAAAAAGTCAAGGCCCAATAGAAGTCCTCAAATAGCACACAAGATACTTAATTTAACCGATGAAAGAAGAAAATATGTAAATGCAGAAAACGAGGCAGGCTAAAGGGAATACAGACCTAAACAAAATGAGACTGATGGAAGGCATTAAACAGTGAAATGAAATGGGAATTGCTGGAGGACAAATTTGAGGACTATAGGAAATATGAAAAGGGAAGCACCTTTACTATTAGTAAGAGCTACAATGGCAAGCCAGTACCAAGCAAAGGAGGGATGGCTAAAATGTGTAAGGAATATGTATAGGGTTTCCACAAGAGAAACACACTCCAAGGTAGTATAACAGGAAGTAGATAAAGATTAAATGGAAACTGTGATACTACAAAAAGAATCTTACAGACCTAAGTTAAAAAAAAAAGCACCTGAAGCAGATGATATACCCTCCAAAGTACTGAGAACCTTGGAAGAGCCAGCCATGATAAAACTGTACCAACTGCTGTTAGTAACAGGATAAACTCTCTCTGGCCTTATGATGAATGTAATAATTCCTATTCCAAAGAAAGCAGGCACTGACAGGTGTCAGTATTACTGAACCAACAGTTTAATAATTTATACGTCCACAATATAAAAAATATCATTTACAGATGAGTGGAAAAAAAAATGGTTAAGTCCAACCCTGGGGATGATCAGTTTGCCTTCCAGAAAAATGTGAGGCAGTACTGGTCCTAAAGTTGATCTGACTGTACAAAAGCAAACCTACATTTACAGCATTTGTAGACCAAGAGAAAGTTCGTTACAATGCTGACTGGGACACTCTTTGAACTTCTGGAGATAGCAAGCATAAAAAACAAAAAGTGGAAAGTTACCTTATACACGAATCTTACACAGAAAACAGAATAAGAGTTGGCGTACACGTAAGGGAAACAATAGTTGAGAAGAGTGTGTGACAGGGTTCCAACCTACCCCAATATTTAATCTGTACATTGCAGAAATAGTAAAGAAAACCAAAGAGAAATATGATAAGGGAATTTAAGTTTTGGAAGAATAAATAAAACAAAAATTTTGTTTGCTGATGACATTGTAATGCTATCATAGACAGCACAGATATTGGAAGATAAGTTGAACAGAATGGACAATGTCTTGAAAAGAGATCATAAAATGAACACAAAAAAAGTAGTGGAGCATAGTTGCACTGAAGTATGTGATGACAGAATTGAATTAGAAAATGAGAGGAGTTTTGCTATTTTGGCAGCAAAATAACTGACAATGCCCAAGGTAGAAAGGATATAAAGTGCATTGGGGGAGGGAAATGCAGGGAAGGCTTTTCTGTTGTCTTGCACAGAAAGTGAAGCATGGATGATAAACAGTTAAGAAAAGAAGGCAAAAGAAACTAGAAATGTGGTTCTACAGAAGAATTCTTAAGATTAGATAATTTTATTAGATGTGTTTATTTACTGAATAGAACTAATAAGAAGCCACTGAATCACATCGAGGAGAAAAGAAATTTATGGCACAACTTGACTACATTATGGACACACCTTGAGGTATCAAGAATCTTAAATTTGGTAATGGAAGGAACCGTGGTGAGCAAAAATTGTAGAGGGACACTAAGGCTTGTTTTCAGTAAGTAGATCAAAGTAGATGTGGATGAAGATGCTTGCATAGCATAGATACCATGGAAATCTGCATCAATTGAGCCTTTGAACCAAGTACAACAACAATAATATAAAAATGATAATTACAGAGGATGAATATGACATGGTTAGAAGAATAAATACTAAAAATTCACACATAAGATTTATGTTTTGGTCACTTAGCACCTCTCTCACCTCACATCCAGTAAGGTCTTGTAGGAGGTGTGTTTGAAAAGTAAGGGCCATTTGTGTATATTTAAATACTGGCAGCTCACAATAATACATGCCATAGAATGATAGTTTATAAACCCACTGAGTCAATGTTTTGATTCATTACTCATCTGACTGTGTGTGAAATCATTTAACAATAGCTTTCAAAATAGTTGCTCCTGCAAGTTATGAGTTATGGAAAGGTTAGGCAATGATGCTTGAACTTTAAATCTTGCAGTAGATATGTTTGTAATGAAAAGCAGAGTGGCAGTGACATTATGCAACAAATGGAAAAAAAAACCCGTACTCTGGTTGATGATTCACAGTTGGTTCTCCAGCTGATGAATTTCCTCATGCTTTACACACCATTGTTTACATCATGGACATAGTCAGATATTCCAAATTACATGTAAGGTGAGTACCAAAAATGCTTATCAATCAACACAGAACATCAAGTAGTTAAAACAATGGCTTGGTGGACAATAGTTTGAAGCTCAAGAGGCACTCAAAACTACCATTGTTAACTTGTTCAGTTCACTGGTGGAGATTTACATTGCAGACAGGTTGGAGTAACTAATGCAACATTGTGAAAAAAGTTTGAAAAAATAAATATATATGTGAAAGGTCTATTACAGAGATATGAGCCATACTGCAAGGGGTTGGAAGCAGGGGTGGAGTAGGGATGGTCAAGGATTGTTATAGGTTGGGTGGGTGGTAGAATATCATTGTGAGACGAATAGGTGTCCCATACATCCTCCCACTACCACATACTCCAGTCCTGTCACTGGCATCTCCTACCCAATCAAAGGCAGGATCATCTATGAAAGCAGCCATGGGATCTAGAACCTGAGTGTGAAGAGACAGCTGCACTACCCATTTGCTGAATGTGCTCCCCAACACCATGTGCTTCATCATCTGAATGACTTGATTCAGAACCTGTGCAATCTTGATTTTTTCTACCAACACCAGCTTTTCTGAATTGCGCAAGTGGGAACTCTCCCTACAAAACATCCTTTGTTCCTGTAACCCCCCCCCCAAGCCTAAACCTTTGCTAGTCCCTGTCCTCCAACCACCTATCTGCTTTCCTGATCCCATTCTACATGATTTTTATTCATAACACTCCTACTAGTCTTTTCCTCGTCTCTAACCCTCACCCCACCTGCTCCTCACATCAGACACAGTTGTAACTGGCAATTAGTGCCTGGAGATAGTGGCCATGTTTGTGTGAGTTGTTGTTGTTGTTGTTGTGTGAATGTGTGAGTGATCCACTTTTGAAGGAGGACTTGGTTCGAAAAGATACATAAAACTTGGGGTAAACTTTGGCTTACAAAGCAAAGGCACCAGTTGTATGTTGCCTGCTTATGTGGTTGCCAGGAGGGGTCTACCTAGTGCAACTAGGTAGCTCACCCGCTCCTTTGTTCATTACATACCCAATGTGTGATAAATTGATATATCAACAACACAGCAACAAAAGGCATTTTGCTTCTTCACTTCAACAGTAGTAATTTCAGTTACAATTGGCCTGGCCGACTTCAACGAGAGTATGGCACTGCACCTCCTACAGCTCAAAGTATTTGGTGATACAACCAAGAGTTTGAAGATAAATAGTTGGTTGTTAAGTACAAACCTGTGCTTGGCTCTCCTCTTCCAAGAACTTTGGGTGAATTATGACATGCAAAGCAATAGCAGTGAATGAATTAACTATAGACATGCTAGCAAAAATATGGGATGAGTCTGATTACAGCCTGAAAGTTTGGTAAATGTCCGGTGTAAAGCTCACTGAAAATTTAAGAAAAGAAAATGAAAAGTATGACTCTAAACATAATTGCAGAATGTACTCCAAAGTTGTGTGTGCAAGCAGGTAGAAGTTTTACTCTTGCAAAGCTGACCTTTTTCTGTAAATAAAAATTATGTAACTCTAAACGTAAGTTAAAATTCATGCAGAGTTTCTATCGTCATTCATGTAAAAGGTACAGTCTTGTGAAAGTGAATGAATTTTTTTAACACATCCCGCACTGATCAGATCAAAAATAAATAAATAAATCAATAAATAAATAATAAACTTGATTAAGGTGTGTACCTGAACATGTTGACGATTGATTCTATTGTTGAAATATCTCATGGCCTTACAAATACAAATTACAAATAACAATCTCATTCACTTTAAATTACTTGCAAACTGGTGTTCACTAAACCTTGAATGAAGCTAAAAGTTGTTATGACATAACTCTTGGTAGAAAATTTTTTGTAACAGCATTAATTACTAAATCATTTGCTGCAACACATCACCCCATCTACTGTTGTTACATTAAAAACAATTGTTTTACTTTCCATAACAGAATTTGCAGCAAGTACATTTTCTTTGTGCAAGAACAGAACTGGGCCAAATCACATTGAAAATATACATACTGTGGATGCAAGCATGCTTCCGCCAAACCAAACTGCATATCTCTGCATGTGATGTGACACCACTTGC
This sequence comes from Schistocerca serialis cubense, assembly GCF_023864345.2. Lineage (NCBI taxonomy): Eukaryota > Metazoa > Arthropoda > Insecta > Orthoptera > Acrididae > Schistocerca > Schistocerca serialis. The sequence continues at coordinate 612,579,482 of NC_064642.1, forward strand.
ACGTCTATAGGTTTTGGCTGAAAAAAACAAAGGGAAAGAGATACTTAGAATATGGTCAAAAAAATTGCATAAATTTTTAGAGCAATATCAAAAGATATTTGTGGTTCACCTTAGTATAATAGCCTTGAACTATCAGGAATGGGGTGTTTGAGGCTCTGTTTTACAAAGCATCACATCTAAAAGAATATAAGATATTACGCAAGATGAAATGGTACAAATTTTAAGCTGAACAATGCAGATAATCAATGTGAACTGCTCTCTCTCTCTCTCTCTCTCTCTCTCTCTCTCTCTCTCTGCTTCATCCTACTTGATAATACGACGAAAGAACCTATCCTTGAGGAAACATGGAAGAAAACAGTTTTGAGTAAAGTAGAAAACAAGTGAGGGACAAATGCTGTTTTTGAAGAGAAAGAAAGAATAAATTGATTAACCATATGTCAGAACACTTATCAAATAATTTAACAAGAAATGAAGATGAAGCAGATGAAGATTAAAAAGGAGATGGCATTCTGCAAGAAAAACTTAAGGAAGCTCTTCAAAACCTATGATGGAGCAAAAGCAATGGGCACTGATGACATTCCTGCAGCACTAATCACGAGATATTGGTGGCAGCACCAAAATAATTCTGCTGAAATTTATCAGATCCTTCTATAACACAGGAGATATAACCTGACTTCCAAAAATGCATCATGCTTCCCATACTGAAAAAGGTGACAGCTACAAAACTTAGCAGTACCAAAACTTGCACCTAATATCACATGCATAAAAAATTGTGAGGAGAGTGGTAGACAAGGTGGAGGGTACGCTAATTAAAGATGAGTTTGGATTCAGGAAGGGATTAGGAACAATAGTGGCCATTCTGGCACTGAGACGTCTTATCAAAAAGCAATTACAGAAAAATAAACCAACTTATATTGCTCTTTTAGATCTGCAAAAATACTTGTGATAACGTTACCAGGTGACAAGATGCTAGTGCTGAAGAAACTGGTCTAAAATACGAAAACATGCTGGTGATACTCAGATTCTATTAGATCAAAGTGGCTGTGATTAGGAACAAGGAACAGAAATTAGAAAAAGGGTGATGCACAGATGGTATCTCTCCTCTTATATTTACAGGTCTACATCCAGGAAACTAAACACCCAGTTCATGAAACAGATGGTTTGGAGCCCAAAATTAATGGATGTGCTGCATTATGCAGATGACATTGCTGCCATCATGGAAACCAAAGACTGTAGAAGTTCGTCAGCATAATAAAAAAGAATTTTGGTAATCAGTATGTTATGACAATAAATGAGAGAGGCTAAAGCGATGGTATACTGTAATGAAAAAGAATATGAACGTATAATAATGAGGACTAGATGAAAGGAGTTAGAAGCGATAGAGGAATTTATCTATTTGGGATGCAGTATCACAAGGGATGGTAGAAGCTAGCAAGAAATTGTGAACACAGAACAGCAGGCCAAAATTGCATTTAATTTGAGGAAGAACATACCTCACCAGGACCAACATCAGTCTGGAAATATGCAAACAGATCATGAAAGAATTTGTTTGGTGTGTGGTCCTATATGGGTGAGAAACTTGGACGATAAGAAGACAAGAGAGACAATGGCTAGAAGCCTTAGAACAGACAACGGCAACCTTTGGTGACCTAATAGGTGGATTAACATACTCACTGAAGACTAGAATGGCAGATTTTCTGACCACCTTAAAATGGCGAAAAGGGGACATTTTGACCCCACGTGTAATATTTTCATATCTGAGTTTTAGTGTTTGCTAATCCATACATTTTGTCTAGTAACAATAATTATTAGTTACTTATTTACTTCAACAATAAAATATCTGATAAATTTATTGTTGCTAATAAGTTTCCTTAACTATAGTTTTTCATTTATTAACTATTTGTACAACCTTCCAGAAACATTCAGTACATTTGGTCCATTACTCTCGCTTATTTCCTACACACAGCTTCACTGGAATCTGCTAGACACACTTAGCACAGGTGATTTCTGTTTTACGCACATATTTTCCATACATGGCTTTGTGGCACTTTACACAGTTTTTGGTGGTCTTGTTACCGTTTCAGAGGCTTATTGGGCACTTCCTACGTGATTTCAGTCTCGTATCCTCTTCCTTTGCCTGATGTTCTTTTGTTCCCTTGAGTTCACTAGATGAAGTATGAACTACTTCCTTTTAATTTTATTGTTCATTATTATGTTGTAGATGACCCACACATCCACTGCTGCCATGCCCAAGATACTGCAGACTATATGCACTGGCCACCTTCTACATGCAGCCTTTGTAGTATATTTACTGGTCACTTGCTCAACCACATCCACCCTATACTTCGTTGCATTGTAGAATATAATGGTTTCAGGTTTCTTCTTTCCTTGTATACCACCATGGTGCAGTCTGTGTTGTCACTATAGTACATAGTGTCTAGTGTATTTCAGAATTGGCCTTCCTTACTTCACCAGGGATTTCGTGACAGATCTTGTTCACTGTACCAACTAATGAAGTTTTCTTTCCTATGAGTTTCTTAGCAAGTTGCAGAGACGCAAAGAAGTTGACTGTCATTACATTTATTCATTGATTTACAAATAGCTCCATGGGACACAGAACGACATGTGCTCAAAGTGGCTGCTTCTCTTCATGCGTGTCCTCTTTGCCGAGGTATGGGAAAGCATTACATATATGCTTTGTCATTAAATCGACAGCCAACCAGAATTGAGTAAGAAAAATGGAAAAGGATGTAAGTGCCGAAAATTAAAAAAAGACTTATGGTAAAAGGGTTGTATAAGCCAAGCACAATGAAACGAGAAAAAGTTGCAAGTGCCAGAAAAATTCCTACTAGTTTCAAGAGCAGTTCGAAGATAGCAGCACTGTGCAAGTGCCAGCAGGGCTGAGACGGGAAGGGATGTAAGTGCCACCGCCATGTTATATGTGCCTCAGCGACACAGTTGCTTTAGTTGGTGACAGTACATTGACATGGCACTGATTTCCGTCGTTTCACGTGTGCGTTTTAGAGCATTCTCCGGTTGTGTGTTTAGTGTGCCAACCAGAAAATGGAAAAGCCTGTTAGGAAGAAGGTGATTGTTCGTAAGAGACGTGAAGCAAGAGAAAAGGGCCAGCCGTACATTAACAGTCGTGGAAAGAGATACCTGCAAAACAACCACCAGCAGAACAGGCAAGCTGCTCCTGTATGTACAAGTGTAAGAACATAAGCAGTGAACAAAAACAGCTATTGTTTTTGGAGTTTTATAAAGTTGATGAAGAAAGCCAAGGAACATATTTGTTGAATCATATTCAAATGTTATCTATTGGTCGCATATGTCAAGTGCAGCAGAAAGTATGCAGACTTGTACTTTTGCTTATAACATCCCCAATGGTACTGGGAGAAATATACAAGTGTGCAAAAAAACCTTCAAAGAATTTTTTTCTATATATGAAAGGAAATGAATTGTTTTACAAACAAAAAAAGAAATCAGGTTGCTTGGTTTTTGAGGACAAAAGACGAAAAACACCTGCATCAAATGCACACAAGTTTAAATTTACAGAAGATACCATATAAACTCATTCCTCAGATACGAAAGTCACTACAGCCAAAAAAAATCAAGTAATGAGTTTTTATCACCTGATCTAAATAAACACCAAATGTTTACTTACACAACCTTATGCATGGACCTACAAAAAGTTATGTTTGTTCCAATGCTTACACATAGCACTATGTTTTATTGTAGACAGCTATCTTGCTACAATCTAGGAATCCATGTTGGAGACAATGGCTCTGCTTATACGTGTATGTGGCATGAAGGTATTGGAGGCCGTGGCGCTAATGAAATAGCTTCTTGTTTGTCCAAAGTTGCTTCTACTGAAGGCCATTTTCCTCATAAAATTGGTGCGATAATTGTGGAGTGCAAAACAAAAACCAGATAATATTAATGTCTATTATTTATTTAGTCCACAAAGGAATTTATCGTTCAACTGATGTGAAATATCTTGTAAGTGGACACAGCTACATGAGCTGTGACCGTGATTTTGGGGTGATTGAGAAAAAACACAAAGCTACGAAAGCGATAACACCTAAAGGTCTTGAAGCTTTAGTTGCAAGTGCAAAACTGACAACACCTTTTACTGTAGTATATATGAATACTGATGACTTCATAGATTTTAAAGGCCTTGCTAAAGACCACCTAAATACAAAAGATCTGGCTATAAGTAAAATTTTCCACTTATGCATTTCCCACAAGAATCCTAGCACAGTGAAATCGGCATCAGTTTTAGGTCTTGAAGATGACGTTATGGTAACTTGGAAAATGTTGATGTTTTAAAGAAAGGTGCTAATCTTGACAATGTACAGGGTATTCATGACTTACCAAAAATACACTTTAAATCCAAAATCTCACAAGAAAAGAAGAATGATCTTTTGGGAATGACGGATTATATAGAGAAAGAAGAATACAAGGACTTCTACAGAGCCCTGTTGGAGAACAAAGATGAAGAGGCCTGCAACATGGGGGTGTAGGAAGAAGATGAGGAATAGGACTGCTTGGAGGAAAGAAGTACAGTACTAAAAGTTTATTTCGATTACTACATGCAGATAACTTTGAATTTGATTTCTCGTATATATACGTGTTTTTACAATAAAACTGATTTAGTCAAAAACAATCAACTGTATCATAACAAATTTCAAAAGTGAATAAAGTCAAAATATCGTGTATATAGCTGAGAAACCCATAATAAATTTAGACATCTGATTCAGTTTTTGGTTTTCAGGTGGCTTATACTTACCGATGAAATATGAAGCGGAATAAACTGCTTCAAAAAACCATCCAAAATTTCATTTTATGCCTTTTCTATATTAGCCTAGGACTGAAAGAGTAAAATTATGTGTAAAGTTATTAAACGTTCTCAAAACTGCAATGGACTTACTATCTTTTTTTAACATAAACCCTTAACTTACATCTTTTCACAAACTTAGTAAGGCACTTATAGCGTTTTCCAGAAGACGAAAGGATGGCACTTCTTTTTCCACATAAGTCTTGTTCCCTTTATATATATTCATAAAAAAACTGTTTTCATGCTTTGTAGAGGTATTTTGATATACACATTAATTTCATAAAATTAATATAATCATCCAATATTTAAGACATATTTATTTCAATATTGAAAATTTTAGTTTGTGGCACTTGCATCCTATTCCATTTTTTATACACAATTTGAGACCATATTTGTCTGGTATGTTGGATATGAACTGAGTGAACCTGCATCTTGTTTTTCTTGGTAATAGCTGCTCATCAATGTTATATTTTCTTCAGTGTAGTAAAACTGAATACTGTTTTCAATGACCAAAAATGGAGATATCTGAGAAACTCTTGAAACCTGTGCCTCAGTATTACGTCCTTGATAAAAGTAGGCCCACAACAGCAGCACAACCAGAGATCATCCACAGACATATCTTTTGTACAAATGACGCCCCGAGCATACATTACGGTTTCTCGAGTGACACAATCCAGTCATTGCTTTTTAATACTTTTCGAGCATTTGATTCTGTGTATTTGTGTGCTGTACCACTGCTTCGTCAAAAATAAGATGGAAGGCACTGGTAACAGAGTCGTTTAGTTGTTTCCTTCAGAACGTTCACAGCTGACATTTTTCCAGATGAAAAACTGGCATCTCTCATATGGTTCCATCCCTAGAAACAATCTTTGTAGACACTACCAACTGTGCCTGTTGTGACGCAGGTGGTGATGATTGACACGGATCAGCATATAAATCCTCTTCCACTAATTGCTTCCCGTTCACAATGTCTTCATCTTCTGTTGCCTCAGGTACATAATCACTATCTTCATCAGTGAAGTCAATTTCCGATTCAACATCGAAATTCTCTAAGAGATGTGACACTTCTTCAAAGTGCACGCTGATGATACACGAATGAAAATGTTTTGCGGACAATGACTATTACCTGAATGACACAGGATAAAAATGTAGTAGACTGAAATTTACATATGTCAAGTTGCAACAATGAGCAGCAACTGCGCTGCATGACTGGTGACTGTTGTTACTTTACTGTCCGATTATTTAAATATCTTCATAAAATAAATTACAGTGGGATCAAACTGACACCCCCCGCCTTTACAGGTACATCAGATAAAATATTTAAAGAATTGTAAATCCTATACATCAACGTAGAGAGGAGAAAAAAATTAGGAAAAATCATATGATTTCATTAACAAAGTAAATAAATTGGATATTAAAATGAAGGAAAAAGTTTGAAAGGCATCATTTTGACCACTTTCGCCATTCTAGTGTTAAGCTCGCGCACTGTTTCATTACGCGATGCAACGTCAGTGCTCCTAACACATAGTCAAAACTATAGTGCTCATGATTTTAATGTTTACAGGGCAAATGGCACCATGACACACGACACACCAACAAATTATCCCTTAAAAGTCACATTACTGAGTGTACATTAATTTCATGTCCACCCCATCTTCAGATGTTTACATTTATTTTGTTGTGAACATTGTTCCTTTACTTACAATGGTTTACATTAGCTCTATTACAACCTTCCACTGCAAAATTCTGCACTGCCACTAGTAAAACGCACGCGCACACACACACACACACACACACACACACACACACACACACACACCTACGTTCATGACCCATAAATAAATGTAAACATCTGAAGATAAGGTGCCAAGCATCTTGACATGTCATCATGGAAAAATATACTGTTATAAAAGAATCTGGTAGCAGCTAATTAATTGTAAATGACATTTAATTCTAAAAGTTGCAGTGTTTTAATATGTCCACAAAAGACAAGAATTATTTACTAACATTAATACGAGAACAAATAGAAAACAAAATAAGGCAATGAGACAGGCAATCTCAGTCAACAAGCAATGAAATAACTTTAAGATTTTTGGCCATCTGAGTGTTTGAAATTTAGTGTATTAATATCCTCAAACACTACTAGCAGCAAGTAATTTTTTAGTATATGTTCAAAAATACTTTTGATTGCCGATTGCATAGACATGAGTTGTTTCTGTAACATTAAACAAATTATGCCATCATTTCTCTGTTTGCTTTAAAATATTTGAAAATCTAAATCGCTAGAACAACATAGGCTATATTATACAAAAGCCTAACTTTGCTAGGCTAGCACTTGAATGCATGACTGTCTGGACCTGCCAACCACTGTTGGCAAGCAGGGTGCACTCAGTACTGAGGCAACTGAGGAGCCACTCGATTGAGAAGTAGTGGCTCTAGTCACAAAAACTGACAACAGGCGATGGAGGGCGGTGTGCTGACCACATGCCCTTACATATCTGCATCCAGCAATGCTTATTGGTTGAGGATGACACTTTGGTCAGTCAGTTGATACTGTTGGGCCTTACAAAGCCTGTTCGGACAGTTTGTACAGGTGGAGTACAATCTGAGCATCTCTCTCTCACGAATTCCTTCTGTGGGCTAAATATTTGGTGCTACATAAGGAAGAAGATCAGCTGGAGAGAGAAGAATTATCAATGAAGATGTCCTGTGAAGAGTATAGGTAACCAGATATCTCCGGTGGCACATTCAAACAAGATACGACAAATTCTTAGGACAAATTTTAAGACACAATAATATGATCAGAACAGGATCAGAAGAGTTACTTAGCAAAAGGAATAGTAGTTAAGTAAAACCATCGCTGTCATGCATGCAGCATCTTTTAGGTGATGAGGGATGTGCTACGTATGCAGAAATTAATAGGAAGGCATGTGCACTGCTACAAACCAACCTCACAGTTGAACACATTAAAGGAGAAAAAGAGGAGGCACAGAAAATGTGGGCATAGTCAAAATACTACCTGTGGTCAAATCCGGCTAAATACCGTATGCAGAACAGTGTATCTAAGTGCTAACTAAATAAGTAGCCTAATGCTTTATAAAGGTACAATGTGAATAATAAAATTATGTTATAAATACTCTTATGTCACTATTTACAGCAATGAAGTACCATAAATCCTTACCTTTATTCTCCCACCACTGAGTACTTCACTTAATTTTAATCTGGCATCAACTGTTCGTTTAATATCTCTTTGTAAACGTCTTCCAAAGTCTCGAAACATAGTGGAACCTCCAGAAAGCACAATGTTATTGTAGAGAGGCCTTCGTACATCAATAGGGCAATTCTGAATCACAGTATCCACCACTTCGGAAAGTGGCATAGTAAAGTCAGGGTTTGAAAACTGTAAATGAAATGCAAATATAATGTGTGAGAACATAACAAAAAACTGTCAGAAGTAGCCAAAACCCTAAATATAATGCGAAATTTTTCTGTTCCCCCAGTTTTTAAAAGAGACTGTTTGTGAAATATTTCAAATTCAAAAATAATACAAAAGCACATCATATGCTATTACACAATTTCATTGCAATGATCACAACAATTACAACCTAAGTAAAATAAAGATTTCCCTACATAAAAACTCCACAAAGCTCCTACAAAATTGTAATTGTGGAATTAAAAAGTGAAAATGTAAAGTAAAAGATGTAAAGGAAAAGCAACTCAAGTTTATTTCTAGCAATAAAAAGAAACTATGCATTGTGTTATGCATAGTTTCTCATGTAATGGTACAGAGATCTCCAACTTAAGTTTGATTCAAACTAGAAAACCTAAGTTGTAGAAAATAAAATTTCATTCAACAGTAATATAAGCACTGACTCTTCGTAGCCCTGTTGTGTGTATTTGCATACAATAGACACATTTGGCATCACATTACAAAGTATTTCGATGACTGCAGGATCAAGGAATCAGTATGCAGTCTATATAACTCTTATCAGTAACTGACTTGCAGTATGTGAGCGTGCTACAAATAAACCAAATACATAAACAAAGTAACCCAGACACACAAAGAATTTCAGACCACAATTTCCCTATCACTTCCATTTCATGCAATGGACGGAAAATATCATACTGACATTATTAATTCAGTGCAGGCATGTTTCTGCTGACGCCGTAACTTTTAGAAAATTTCAACATCATGGTCGTCGTCAATTATTTGCTATTTATACAAAACAAACAAACATGAATGAAACACACAACTTTAAATATATAGATAAATTCTAGTAATAATTCTAGTTAATACTGTGATAATAAAATAAAAAATGTAACATAAAAATGGTCCTATGGACCACGTATGATTTCAAAAAATAAAATGTCAAAAAAGATGCGGCGGCATGTTCCAGAAAGCACTGTCAAACCTGTTCGTAACACAGTCATGATAACTGTTACAATAATGGCATATCATTTAACTTTCCTCGCTAGCACTGAACAAAACATTGACCACGCATGAATGATGTACCAGAGGCATGTTACATAGCCAGCAAATGTCACAGGCCAGAACTCATTCACAAGGGTGTGGATTCTTAAGCTGCATATTGCCTGATACACCCAGCGTCATACATGATTATAATACACAATAAATGTCATTCAAACTTAAGACAACCTTTCAATTAAAAGCATTAGGGCATATTGCAGTCAGCAGTGGCTGGACACAGCTTGCACTGATCAGCACATGCACAGTCGGGCACACATCACCATGGCAAGCATTAATATAAATCGTATAAATGCCTCCATACAAACATGCTATATATATCTGATCACACTATCATGTCACAATTTTCCTGATTTCAATTGCAAGGTTATCAGGGGAGGGAGAGGGGGAGAAAGATGGGGGGGGGGGGCATATAATAAAAATCAGGACATATATTTGATACCAATGAAACAGAAGCAAGGAGGAAATTCATAAGTGCAGGTTTTATTGTTGCTAAGAAAATTAATAAACAGCATAATAGGTCTCAAACAGAATACTTTTGAAAATGTACAAAAGATATTCTATGGAAAATATCCAAGTCCATCCACCAATGTCCACACATTCAGATGAGAAGGTAGGAAACTTCCCTCCATAAAGAGTTACAGAAATTGATAAAAGACGGAAAGTTGCACTACAGAAAGGCAATTGAGGATTTTGATGCAAAATAGTAGGACTCAAACTTAATAACACTTATGCAGTGAAAAACTATGGCAATGATACCAGAAATGACAGACGTCACACTTTAGCAGAATTTGCCGAGAAAAATATCGTGTCTCCTCTCAGCACATTCTTCCAGACGAAAACAAATGCCAAAGACCAAACAGAACTGAAAATAAAACTCACTACGTTTTATCCAGCAATAAAGAAACTGTACAGGATGTAATGGTACCAACCCACTTCAGTATTTCGAGTGAGTATAAGATCTTTTACTGCAGAGTAAAATTCTTAAAAATACAAGAGGAAATAGACTCCATAGGTACAAATTCTAAAATTTAATTTTTGTGCTCTGTATCGGAAATGGAGAAGCATCGAGAATAGCCTGGCATTTGCTGAAATGAGTGTAGGAAACCAGGTTGCCTGGTTTACTGACTAAAGGTCCAGATGTGGACTTGGCTGAGTTTGAGTACTCTTTCTGTCTTGTAAGCTACTACACTGCATACTTTCTATATAACAGAATTCTTTTTATTCTGCATACTTTACAATTACAATGCTTACAATGTTTTCTTCTATTACCTTTCCTCATTTTCAATTTTTATCTGCAACCTAAATACTGTGCTAAGTAGCACGTCCACTTCATTCAACAGTAAATCTTCTACTGTAAGAATTTTCACACCTGTGGAACATAGCATCCGTATGGATTTTAACTGCTCTTTCATTCCTGCTCTAAAGTTTCTTTAATTTCTATCACTTGAGCAAGCTCTGCAGCCTAATATTTTTTGTCCATGTTTGACACTTTTATGGAAATCTTGCTGTTTATGACATGAACAAATTAATATCATTAAGTGTCAGTCAGACACATGACTGATGCAATTGACATCTTTAATTTGCTTGCAACCCAGAATTTTGTTACAAAATCTGTCATCAACCATGATGTAGTCCTACTGGCAACCGTCATAGCTGTTAACCCCTCCACCCCCCATCCGTCTGTCCACGTAACACACTGTCGAGTCACATTAATGTGACCACCTGTCAAAAGCCTGAATAATCACCTTCTGCACATCACTGCAAGACGTGGGAAAAGTCAGTGAGGTCATGGAAGGTACTGACAGGGATGTGGAGCCACGCTGACTCCAGTGCCACGGCCAACTGCGCTAGGTTTCTCGACTGAGGATCTGTGGTGCATACACTCCGATCGAGATGGTCTCACAGATTGAATTTAAATCTGGGGTGTTATGTGGCCAGGAGAATACGGTAAACTCATCTTGGTGCTCTACACACCACTCTCATACATTGCGAGCTATGTAGCACATTGCATTTTCCTGTTGGAAGATCCATTGTGCCAAGGAAATTGTCCCCTAGGATAGACGTATACTTGTGTTGATCCACTGTCCCTTCCAGAATGACGAGATCACCCAGGGAATACCACAACAACATTTCCCAGACTGTAACGCTCCCTGCTCCAGCCTTGACCATTCCGACAATTGTTGCAGGGTTGTTTGCTTCAAATGTCTCATGCCATACACGCACACGGTCATCTATCCAATGGAACATAAAACATGATTCATCTGAAAAGACTGCCTATCGCCACTCAGTGGATGTCCAGTTGCAGTATAGGCATGCAAATTCCAGCCTTTATCATCAATGAACAGCAGTGAGCACGGGTGCATGAAACATGTGCTGAACAGTTATTGAGGAGATACTGTTGGTAACCCTTGGTTCATCTGGGCAGCCGGCTGTTCAATGGTTGCACTTCTAGTCACCCACACACATCTCTGCAGCTGTCATTCACCCATCATCTATGGCCCATGGTGGACCACTGTTATCTCAGAGCTGGTTTCAGATAGCACAGTTTTGACATGCATGGCATATTTTAACCATAATGGAATGTTAACAGTTTACAAACCTGGTTGTTTGGAAAGTGCTTTACCCTTGACCCAAAAGCCAATGCTCATGCCCTTTTTGACATCATATAAATCGCTCCGTTTTCACATTAAGACAATGACTGCATTGTTTTCTGCATCCTCCAAAAATCTTTATATAGCTTCCACTGTAAGTGATGCTATCTTCCGTATGTGAGTGGTTATTACACATTGATATTGAACATGGGTGGTCGCCACATTAATGTGACTGGACCATGTATAATTTCATCACTTGTCTTTTTGAAAGCAGTGTTCAATACAACGAGCTGAGATTTATCACATGATCCCAGAAGTGTTTCTTCTTTCTTACTTTATTTGACCTGTTCATTTTTTCTGGTTATTCTGTCTTCCTTTCCTCCCCAACTAAGGCCTTTTAAAACACCAAGAGTATCAGACATTTATTCCACCTCATATACTAACCCTCAAGCATGCATGCTGTTGCAGAAAGTACAACAGCAGCTTTTATGTCTAATCAATACCTTAACCTTGAGCTATTGTGCCGTGTATTCCATTATTGATGTTTTCTCAACAATGTTAATGTAGCTTCAGTTTCTTTGGTTAGCTTTCTCAGTTTGTTTCCTTAATTGCAAGCAATGAGGCTTCAAATGTTGTAAAAAGTACAATGCGCAACTGCTGGTGTGACAGTTGCAAGCTTTGTTCCAGTGGTCAGTATGCAGGGGTAAGTTTAATGAAAGTTAACTATACTTATTGTTTTTTTTATTTTGTACAGATACACATTAAATGTTAATCAGATTATACTGGCAACTGGACTTTGTTCATTCACTTCATTGCTTCTGATGTTTTATTTCAGTTAAATGATGTATCAGACGAAGAAATTCACAAACTACTCTAAGAAAGTTATAATGAAGTCTATCTAGACTTTTCAGACCTGGAGGAAAGTGAAGTGAATTTGAGTGATGAAAACATTGAATAAGAGGACCATGGCAGTGAATCTGAACCTGAACCTGAAGATGAGGATGGTGGTGATCTCGAAGAGAGAGTGAGCATACACATGGGAGTTCGTGTAAAAGCGATTGTGCTTAAGTGTCAATAACCAAGAGAAAAAAAGAATGTGCAATTTTTACCAGGTCCAAAGAAAAATGTGTTGGATATAAATGATAAAGTTAATGCTTTTCTGAAAATAACTGACCTTGAAATAATTGATGAAACTGTAAACTGTACAAATACATATATAAATACACAGTGAGGCATATGTCAATTCTTGCGCAAGGGAGATAATAAAGTGACACCAAGACACAAAATTAATGACACTGTTCGGGATTCTCTCTTTTTTTTCTTTTTTTAATGGAACAAGAAAAGGCCATCATCCTAACGTACTAGAATTTCGGGTGGCAGATGGAACAGGAATACTACTGCTTAGGGCAGCAATGAGCTACAAAAGGTTTCTGTTTCTTCTATGCTGTAACGACATGGAAATGAGGAACAACAGAGCAAAAACTGATAAGTTGGCTGCAATTCATACAGTTCGTACAGTATTGGACGCTTTGTTGTTAACTGTGAAAGTTCTTACAGCCTGAGTGAATCCACCACAATAGATGGAATACTTCATCCTTTCTGACTTGAGCACCTACCCAACATATGAACTAAATATGGGCTTTAAATGATTGCACTATGTGATGCAAAAAAAATTGTTTGCACTAATCTGGAAATTTACTACGGTATCCAACCAGAAGGGCAATGTTGTGTATCCAATGCTCCTGAGAATATAGTGAAAAGACTTTTGGTGCTTACAGAAAACTAACAGGAATCTTACAACCGACAACTGATACACAAGCTACCTACTTTTGGAATATTTGCTGCAAAAGAAAATCCCTTGAAGTGTAATGTCTGGATTGCAGCAACATAAGGTCTTAGTTTCATACATTCCTCATAAAATCCGTGCTGTCATACTTTTGCCTGAAAACAAACACACACACACACACACACACACACACACACACACACACACACACCTGAAATCACAGCCAAGTGCAATGTGACGAAAGGTGGAGCTGACGCGGTAGGTAAGATCGTGTGCCTGTTACGTAATTTCAAGAACTGCATAAAGATGGCCACTTGCTATTTTTTTCATTTTTTTAACATTGCTGGAGTTAACTCACAAGTACTGTTTTCTTCACAAAGCCAGAAATAACTTAACAATGAAGCTACCAGAAGGTCTTATGAAAGAACAACTTGTATCTAGAGCTTACCATTTCATTTCACTAATCACTACTGAGAGCTGCTTCAACAAATAAAATCTCCATACATGTTTTCACAACATAAAACTCAAAGCTTTCCACAATCTGAATCATAGAAATTAGCACAATTTAGTCACTTCCTGATCTCACACACACACACACACACACACACACACACACACACACACACACACAAATTGCACTATAATGTGAAGTTATTCTCTGATGTGGTACTGTTCCATTTCAAATCTTCTAAGTTTTTCCTCTATTATGTCACCTGTTTTCTCAAGCAACTGCCAAAACTTTTTCTTTCCTGCCATTTCAATGGTGGAATCTCTTCTCTACCCATGGACTCTTAAACAAACAATCAAGGATGCATAGTTTTTCCTAACACATCCAGTCATTACGAAGGCTACAGCATTCATAAAAAAAACTGAGCTATCTCATCATATAATTTTCACTTGTTGCTACGGCTTATAACACCATAATGTCATGAAAAGTGAAACAAAAATGAAAATTTTGATCTGGAATGATTTTGCCTTCTTGTATGTCAATTCAAAAGTCAGAATGTATTATTTCTGAAATTTTACATTACTTCACATCACAGTGGTGTATACATAACTAAGAACAACTGATGGAGATTTACTCAAATAAAATGGATAAAAATGCATGATTTTTGATACATCACATTTTGACATAAAATGTACTACTTTGCTTTTCCACTGTTTTGAATAAATCACTTAGACATATCAAAAGACTTTTTACATCTTAAAAATAAAAGAAATAAATACAGGGATGTATTGTGCCATAAGCCACAAACAACAACACAGTCACAATGAACCAAATTTTATTCTTCTTTCACATCCAAGCAAAGAATAGCTCATCATATAGACACAAACACAGAAACAATCCACGTACTGATACAAGCAGTTGCTGACAATAAGTATGACACAATATGAGACACAGTATCTGCTGGATTGTGTATATAAAGAGAGTGGCTCCGGTAGGCAGCACGGCAGATACCATGTTTCATACACAAGTCACATGTCCCACCACAGTCTCTTTCTGGTCGCTGGCCCACTGCAGGCAGCCTTTGGTGGTAAACCCGTGCAGATGTGTTTGGCACAATATTCAAAATGTAGTGCTCTGGCACATAGCCAAGTATAACATACAGGGTTATAGCACTACCCACGCTCCCCACCCCCGCTCCACCCCACCGGGATAGAGCATTCTGTTGGTGTGAGCATAGGGGTGACCGCTGAAACATCCGTGGTTTCTGGGGCGGCTGCTGCAGGTGATGGTGCCAGAAGGAGATTCTGGGCTGGAACCGTTGAGTAGTGACAGAAATGGTGAGTACAATAACGCACACAGCAGCTACTCACCTACGAAGCAACTTAAGAGAGGACTGATGACAAAGCCGTTGGTAGCATCTCAGTTCCACGACATGAAATTGTGCCTATGCTGAGGGCACTGGCCGCTCAGTTGGGGTCAGCGGTGTTTAAGGACTCAAAGGCCTGGCAGTAGTGCTGCGGGGCTGGACCCCAGAGGAGAGCAAGGAGCTGGTGACATCTACCCCCACAGCAGGGACACCCACGGAGTCAGGACAGATGCTGAGGGAAGAGGCGGAGGTTGTGGACCTGCAGTCCTCTTTGGAGTGCTAGTACACAGTTGGTTGTGGTAGTGCACTACCACCCCATGACTGGTGTGCACAACACAGAGGTGACAGCCCAAATCCACTTTGGTTGGTGGTCGAAGCCCCAAGCTCAGACCAAGGAGTCAGGAGCCAACCTTGACTAGGGCTGCACTGGCGGTTGTTGGTGGGGCACCAAGACCAGATGCAAGAGGGTGCGTGGTTGGTGACCATACAGCATATCAGCCAAACTCCGATCCTCCACCTGCGCAAACCCGTAGGAACTCAAGAAGCCTGTCAAAGTGTAATCAGTGGAGGAGTCCGCAAGGTGATTCTTTATTTGAACTTTGAATGTGAAGACAAAACATTCTGTTTCGCCATTAGATTGGGGGTGAAAAGAAGGAGCAATCACATAGTGAATGCCTTCATTGGTGCAGAAATCATGGAAGGCCTGAGGCATAAGCTGTGGGCCATTATCCGCCACAAGCTTTTAAGCATTTCTACAATAGAAAAATTTTTGGAGTGGGTGTGAATCACAGCTGCAGCTGACGTCGAAGGCAGTGGATAATGTACGGAAATTCAGAGAAAGTGTCGGCAAACAACAACTTGGAAGAATTCAGGAAGGGTCTCGAAAAATCAACAGGGGTGCATGCCTACGGACTCTGCAGTGCAGCCCATGGACAAGTGTTGCCTGAACTGCTGCATGTTGGTAGCATAAAGAGAGCAGGCCATGACAAAATGTACATCACTGTTGATGCCAGACTGAAAATTGGACCAATGGGCCAATAATTTGGTATGAGAGAGCCCCCCTCCCCGAATGTTCATGATGTAAGAGCTGAAATACATCCCACTGTTATGGTGGCCAGAATCACAGCTCTAAGTAACATTCCGTACGGAGTTGAAAGACCACCACCACATTAAATACTGAAAGGCAGTGATGGGGGGCAAAACAGTTACACAAAGGATCAGAAAGCCTACCCTGAGGCCTGTCCAGCCAACTACGCCAAAGGTTTTTTTTTTTGTTGTCGTTGTGGTCTTCAGTCCTGAGACTGGTTTGATGCAGCTCTCCATGCTACTCTATCCTGTGCAAGCTTCTTCATCTCCCAGTACCTACAGCAACCTACATCCTTCTGAATCTTCTTAGTGTATTCATCTCTTTGTCTCCCTCTACGATTTTTACCCTCCAATGCTAAATTGGTGATCCCTTGATGCCTCAGGACATGTCCTACCAATCGATCCCTCCTTCTAGTCAAGTTGTGCCACAAACTTCTCTTCTCCCCAATCCTATCCAATACCTCCTCATTAGTTACGTGATCTACCCATCTAATCTTCAGCATTCTTCTGTAACACCACATTTCGAAAGCTTCTATTCTATTCTTGTCCAAACTATTTATCGTCCATGTTTCACTTCCATACATGGCTACACTCCATACACATACTTTCAGAAATGACTTCCTGACACTTAAATCTATACTCTATGTTAACAAATTTCTCTTCTTCAGAAATGATTTCCTTCCCATTGCCAGTCTACATTTTACATCCTCTCTACTTCCACCATCATCAGTTATTTTGCTCCCCAAATAGCAAAACTCCTTTACTACTTTAAGTGTCTCATTTCCTAATCTAATACCCTCAGCATCTCCCGACTTATTCGACTACATTCCATTATCCTCGTTTTGCTTTTGTTGATGTTCATCTTATATCCTCCTTTCAAGACGCTATCCATTCCGTTCAACTGCTCTTCCAAGTCCTTTGCTGTCTCTGACAGAATTACAATGTCATCGGCGAACCTCAACATTTTTATTTCTTATCCATGGATTTTAATACCTACTCCGAATTTTTCTTTTGTTTCCTTCACTGCTTGCTCAATATACAGATTGAATAACACCAGGGAGAGCCTACAACCCTGCCTCACTCCCTTCCCAACCACTGCTTCCCTTTCATGCCCCTCAACTCTTGTAACTGCCATTTGGTTTCTGTACAAATTGTAAATAGCCTTTCGTTCCCTGTATTTTACCCCTGCCACCTTCTGAATCTGAAAGAGAGTATTCCAGTCAACATTGTCAAAAGCTTTCTCTAAGTCTACAAATGCTAGAAACGTAGGTTTGCCTTTCCTTAATCTAGCTTCCAAGATAAGTCATAGGGTCAGTATTGCCCCACGTGTTCCAATATTTTTACGGAATCCAAACTAATCTTCCTCGAGTTCGGCTTCTACTAGTTTTTCCATTCGTCTGTAAAGAATTCACACTATTTTTTTGCAGCCGTGACAGGTATACAAATTGGTACAAAAACAGATCGGCACCAACAATAGCTGCAATCTGGGAGCCTGACAGCGGACTGACTTTGGAATGTTGTGCAATAGGTCAAAACTGTATTTAGTAGTTGTAGTGAGGCAGAAAAAAGAACCAACATTGGAAGTGATGTGCTGATTTTTTGGACAACAAAGCAGATTAAACAATTAAACCAAAAGTTTATCATCAGTAAAAAGGTGGAACTTAGACCAATACAAGAACACACAAACCTTTTTGAGGGCATAAACAATAGCAAGTGCTTGCTTTTCAACTTGTTAGTAGTGCTTCTGAGTGGAGTTGAGTGTTTTTGACATGTAAGTATTGAACGTTTGCAACCATCCTCATATTGATGAGCGAGAATTGCCCCGAGTCCATACTGACAGGCGTCTGGCCAAGATGGAAAGTAGCCAAACAAAGAGCAGAATGTAATTTACATACAAGAAGCATGAAAATGTGCTGAAAGGCCATGTCCACAGAAAAGGAACATGCTTGTAGAGCAACTCTTGGAGAGGATGGGCTATCGTGGCAACGCCCAGAATAAATTTGTGATAGTAAGCAATTTTACCTAAAAATGCTTCACCTCTTTGACATTCGTAGGGGAAGGTAGAACTGTGACCACGGCGATATGATGATAAAAGGCTTAACACCACATCATGAAACCTCATATCCCCAATAGATGTCAATGAATGGTTGAGCATTAACTGAAACTTTAAAGCCCCCACCAGAGGCGAAGCTGACCAGTCAGTTTCACAACCACAGGGGAGGTAGCCACTCATTCGATGTAGTACAGGGTGTGTATGTGGATGAGGAAAAAAAATTTCCGGATTTTTCCCAGATCTCCCGGTTAAAAATACACTTTCTCCCGGATGAAAATACACTTTTTTCGTGTTAAGTAACAGTATACTTTTTCTTGGAACTGTAAGACTTATCAATCCTTTCAATGGTTGTGGTTTTATATACACCAACGTAGAATTTCCCGGCACTTTAGAAATCGAAACTCAGGGGGAAAAACATATTCTGGAAAGATGTCTGATGTGCAACAACATGTACGCTGCATATTTTCGTATTACGAAAGTATAAATTCAAATTCCACCAAATATCGCATGTTACTTTCCGAAGGATTGAAATCAAGATTGTGATGCGCTTTTGTAAGCCAGTCGTAGCTCGTGTCAAGCGATCTCGCCAGCCGATGACAGCGGATATTCAAGAGCATAGGACACGTGATGTAGTCAGCCAATAGCAACATCACTGTTAAGTAGTGCGAACACACAAACAGGAAAAGGTAATGGTTTAAACTGATATACATAGTGTTGTTATAACAAAAGAAAAGCTTTTAGGTATAGCATTGGTCTCTAAGATTAATAAGCTGCGAGAAAAGCTTTTACGTATAGCATTGGTCTCTAAGATTAATAAGCTGCGAGAGAAGCTAAGCTTTCACACATAATGTTGATCTTTCCTGTGCGTGTTACACTAAGATACATCACACAAATGTGCCAGTAAAATTTTCAACAATGACATAAATGTCTGATCTTCTGGACTCAAAAATATTCTAAATGGTCATCCTCAAAGATCTGATTTTTGAAAAGAGTCAAACACATTGTTATTTAAGAAATTCATCAGACATTCGCTCACAGAGTTCATCTTGTGTACAAGGAAATTTACTTTACTTGAAAGTAACACTTTTCAAACAACCATTCGGAGTATTTTCCCGCAACCTGTTAGAAATAGATTCATTTCAGCAGCTGTGCGAGATGACAGGCGTCGCTGCGCTTGCGCAGCTACGATGACACAGGAAGCCCATACGTTCGTACGTGTAAAACATTAAAAGATCTTACATTATGTCATAAAAGAAACAAGGCATTAGAAGATGCTCCAAGAGCAAGGGAATTTTGTGAACCATACTAAAATGCAAAATTCGGCTTAAAGTGCACAGTCATAAGTCCAGATTCAGATGTAAATTTTCTTGGAGTACCAGTACCGTATTATCTCCTGTTTGGTTCTTTATTATGGCATAATAACCATATGTGCTAGAAGATGAAAACGTGAACTTGTAATGCAGCGAACAGTTGAAACTAGCCAATAGTGTGGAATTAAACACTTTGTTTCAAATAAATTGACTGCCTCAGCAGAAAAGATTAATAAAAGCCAAATTTCTTTAACAAAACGACAAAAATAACTTCATTGTTCTGCAAGGCGATTAATGCTTGACTGTCAGAAAGCTGGAAACAAAATAAAATTGAGTTCAGCATTTATGAAACTGATGAATTTTTAAGGGAGGCAAAGAATATGGCATGACAACACTTTGTGATCAGTTTTTATATGCTTCTACATATGAGTAAGTCTGTAATTGGCTAAATTTACTATGCAATATCAATTTGTACCAGAAGTTTCTCTGTTTTGTTTTTGTGTGAAGGTACTATAATTATTTGTGTAATATTTATATAGTGTAATATTTTTCTTGTTTTTGTAATTATTTGTGTAACATTTATACTATGTAATATTGACTTTTGTAATGCCTTAGATGATCTCCGAGGTCTCTACAACAATAAAAATCAATCAATCATAACATATTTTAGCCTTCCTCAATTATGTGAATGTATTTTAATTCACATGATAGGTGCCGGCCACAGAAATCTGTTTTGTTTTCATTTGACGTGAGAGCAATAAATGAAGAGGAAACAGCAAAATCACTTAACGTAAACACAAGTCACGTGGAGACTACCACCTCCCCACAACAACTCAAGACTGATCTGTGCATCATGTCCGGATTTTCTTCAATCCATAAGTCCTAGCTTTTTTTCTCTCTAATCTTGCCACAGGTTTACACGGCGTACTTTCCTTTCTGGGAAATAATCTATTACCTCATCAAAGTTCATCAACATTCTGCTACACGAAAAAACGAAATTTCGTTGCCTAATATTAGAAATGCTGTTAATACAAATATACAAATAGTACCCAAGACTGGCATGGTTTCTCGATCTGATTATGTGTATTTTGTCACTGTCTGCTAGATAAAACGAAACAGGCCTGCCTAATATTGCAGCAACTGTTACACAGACCAAATAAAGGAGACTGTTTTGGCACAAATGGTCATTTTTATAACATGATAGAATATAATTCACAAAGTATCAATATCAAATGCCTATTAGGCCTATGACAAGCAAAAAGTTTTATGTTAGGAAATAGTTTCACATTTCATTCATACTCTCTAGCTTCTGAAGCATGGGATTGAAAAGTAGTAGTACTAAATTTTTATATAAATTTGGAATTGTCATATTCTCCCGTAATTTGTGAGAGTCCCGTTTCTTCTTCTTCCTCATTCTAACAATCTTGTCATCACTAATTCTGTAACTATTCCTGCCAGTGTCAAAATTTATTCTCTGGTTAACTTCACTATCCCTGCCACAATCACCGGTTTAGTTATCCTGCATTTATTCTCTGGTTAGGCATTATTACGTGTTCATACAATGCGTTTTCCATGCTACACCCAGAATAGAACTTTAGCGGCTGCTAGCCAGAGACTGCATAACTGGCCCTTAGTAGTGTAGCGGTCTGGGCAAAAATTTTCTGTCAAAATTTCATTTTCTTAGATACACGGAGAAGACAATACTTAATCTTTGTTGCCTGTTATTCCTGTTAGGCGCTTAGTTCCACTCTGGCACTCTGAATCAATGGAATTCGCTAGTAGTTATAACAACGCTGATCATCTGCAAACCCAGTCAACCACATAAACAGCGATTGTCATTCACCCTTTCGGCTTTATTCGCTCAGCTCGTATAGACACGTCCCCTTTTGTCTGCAGGAAAGTTTATTTCTAAATGCGACAGGGATTTCTCTGGCAGAGACATCACATACACTATGCACGCATTCAAAAGTCAACTTATGATTCATTCAGAAATCAACTTAGAATTTGATCAAAAATGTTCAAAAACCAACAGGGATGCGTTCAAAATCATATGAGACAGACCAATGGGCACTGGGTGCTAGGCGCTATGTGAAGCAAGGTCTTTTTCCTCAATAACATGAATTTGGCGCCGCCCACCCCCCACCCCTTACTGTGTTAAACTTTAAAATAAGATTGTGTCTTCTAATGAGTGCATTATGACGCCATTTTAAATGTCTAAATTCAGTCAAGAACTACGTAATGTATTGAACATCAAATTTTTGTTGCCCCTATGACTCAACTGGTACTGGTTTCCAGCAGTGTTTTAGTAACATAGATGGCAGATAAAATTCTGATAAAGGCCAATCACAGTTGCTAGGAATGATGTTACAGACATTAACACTTGATTTTGTCTTACATTTGAGGGGGGCATGAAGAGGGGGTACAAATTAATTGTGGCAATGCACTGGACAAAATCACAAAGAATATCATAATAAGCTTCTACGAATGTGATTATGTATCACATTAGGTCCTTGGTAGAGGAGACAGAGAAGCTAGATCAGCTTTCTGTAATGAGAAATGACAAAAGAATTATCTCAATATGACAATTTCTGAACTGTAACATTTTTTTCATATTGTAACCTCCAGATGTGAAAATTGAGTTCTCATCCATTGCAGCTCGCACAACGACATCCACTACTTCCTTCTGACATCCCAGCAATTGTCATGGTAACATCAGTATTCTATGTCCAGCATAGTCTAGAGTATAGAAAGTTTTTTGAATAAAAACAGCCAGCCAGTAAAGTCAATTATATGCAACATATATTTCAAAAATCTTGTATTTTGGCACATGCCAGTTATCAGTTGGTGTCAATGGAATAATGAGGAGACGGGAAGATAGTTAAAATGGTGCAGGAATGTTCTATATATGATGTTTTCAAAATACTGAAGAAAAAATGACCGAAGCTTCTTATTCACTGTCATCAAAAATACGCAAACTGATTTCCATGAAACAACAAAAGTTAAAATTTTCAAATAATATTTGTCTTCTCCACACTGATTTCATGAGAACTGCACTATTGCTTATAGGATTGGGTGCAGAGTGCACACTGGAATAATGAACAAGTCACTATTCACACTGCAGTTGCTTACAAAGTTACCAGTCCATTTTCATATGCTAATAGACCCGATTATTTGGAACATGACAAGCTAGCTGTTCGTGCTTTCAATCAAAAAATAGTGATGGAATTATTCTCCGATGGAGGTAGTCGACATTTCAAACTGCAGCATAGCACATAAGATTGTGGATAATTTAATTTAAAGGCTTGAGCCACGTCATTACAAACTACTAAACAACTAAACTGCAGACTTTTGACCAACTTGCTGCAGTCCTCTTCAGGGCGATTCACATGGTCTTGTATTAAATTGCCATTGCTTCTGTACAATCTGTGGAAAAGAGCTATTGTTGGGTCTAGAAGAATGATGAGGCAAAGTGTGAAAGCTAGACAAAATCTTGTTACTGACTGTACATCTTTTGTACAACGTGTAAAATCAGTAACTGATTAAGCTAATACAATAGAAGTTGCAGCAGAGGAGCTGAAAAGCCATGCTGACAAGTTAAAGCAGCTTTGGAGCAAAATCAGATCTCAATTCCACAGACTCCACAACGCTGCTAAGTATACAGTTTAAACAGGTTTGTTGTCTGATTAAGTGGTACCTACTTCTATTTTATACCCATTGCAGACCAAGTCGTTAAGAAGAAACATCCATAATTTCTTTCATTATGAGTTCCAACAATGAAAACTTTTCACTGTCTTTTGGTCTGTGGGTTGTTATTAATACAGAATCTGAACAAGGACATTTGAGCAAATTTATTGGGCAAGTTGTCAGAGGATACTTGTGAAAAAAATAAAAGAAAAAAGTTGTTTTAGTTAAATTCCTCCATAGTATGAAGTAAACTTGTATGATTTTTCCCAAGTGATGTGTGCTTTGTAAGACCTTATCACATGTTCTCAGGAAAGGTTAACTTTTGCTGAACAGAAATCAAACCTTTTAAACCATATCTATTCTCTATTATCTGAATGCTCTCCATTTATTCACAAGTATGTCACTACACAACGATTTTAGCATTGTAACGTGTTCAATTTCAGTCCTCCCCCCCCAGATTAAATGGATGTGTTACATCTGAGATACTAAAATGCTACATCTGTAACATTTAATTCTCTGTTTTGCATTAATCAAAGTAAATTCATCTAAAGCCCCATATAATTTCGTAAGAGCTACCACTGGTACTTTATGTCAATACCACTGGTTTCTCTTTGTACTGAAGAATCTCTCAAATATTGTTGTTGTTGTCTTCAGTCCTGAGACTGGTTTGATGCAGCTCTCCATGCTACTCTAACCTGTGCAAGCTTCTTCATCTCCCAGTACTTACTCCAACCTACATCCTTCTGAATCTGCTTAGTGTATTCATCTCTTGGTCTCCCTCTACGATTTTTACCCTCCATGCTGCCCTCCAATGCTAAATTTGTGATCCCTTGATGCCTCAGAACATGTCCTACCAACCGGTCCCTTCTTCTTGTCAAGTTGTGCCACAAACTCCTCTTCTCCCCAATTCTATTCAACACCTCCTCGTTAGTTATGTGATCTACTCATCTAATCTTCAGCATTCTTCTGTAGCACCACATTTCAAAAGATTCTATTCCCTTCTTGTCCAAACTATTTATTGTTCATGTTCCACTTCCATACATGGCTACACTCCATACAAATATTTTCATAAATGACTTCCTGACACTTAAATCTACACTCGATGTTAACAAATTTCTCTTCTTCAGAAACGCTTTCCTTCCCATTGCCAGTCTACATTTTATATCCTCTCTACTTCCACCATCATCAGTTATTTTGCTCCCCAAACAGCAAAACTCCTTTACTACTTTAAGTGTCTCATTTCCTAATCTAATTCCCTCAGCATCACCTGACTTAATTCAACTACATTCCATTATCCTCATTTTGCTTTTGTTGATTTTCATCTTATATCCTCCTTTGCTGTCTCTGACAGAATTACAATGTCATCGGCGAACCTCAAGGTTTTTATTTCTTCTCCATGGACTTTAATACCTACTCCGAATTTTTCGTTTGTTTCCTTTACTACTTACTCACATATTACAAGAATTTAACATACATGTGAATTACCTTCAATTTTCTGAGCTATGGCTACAACATTAACTTTTTATTTTCTTTAATGGCAAATAAACACAGCTTCCTTCATCAAATCTTGGATGTGTGTTGTTTACACTGAGTTCTATCTATAACACAATTAATAGCTTTTGGATTTTATTTACATGTTAATATTCCATTTTCAGTTGAACACGTCACTAATTTCAGTTGTACACATGTTACATCACTCAGCTGTTTAATTCAGTACTGATTTATATGCTTGCTGGATCATGAAAACTGGAGCCAATCACATCTAGTTGAATTTATTGTCTGCAACATTTACATATTTTTTTCAGTTTTAGCTCAATTCAAGTGTTCAGTATATAATTAATTAGCTTTAAACAAATGCCTTATGTTAGTAAATGTAGCTCATTAACTTCTGCGCCACAGTGGCAAGAAGAAAACAATATTCCTGATTAACTCCCCCATGGTCCGTATTTAAAGGCTATATGTTTTACCTCTTTCTCCCTTTACAGTTCTCAAAGAAAATGTCCATTACTCAGTGATACTGTTCATGGACAAATGATGACCTTTTTATTCCACTGCTGCAGAGACATCTATTATGCAATGAAAGCAGCAGCCTTAATGTTCAAGATCTCTCTTCCCTCCATTTTTTCTAGATTGTTTAGGCTCACTTTTCACACTCATGCATTATGCTCTCCAATGCAGTTAACTTTTTAAGAAGCAACAGATTTAATTACAACAAAATTTAATACAACAAAACATGACAATGGCACAATGTGTGTGTCATACAAAATAGAGCAAAATGTGTTCATCCTATGATGTTGCTCAGGCTGGAATGTGGAAATGTCAAATTAGCCATGCTTCGAACAGTTGACAAAGACAATAACCCTATTTCAACTAAAAATGTCTATAATGAATTATTTATACCTTAACAGAATTGCAATCATTAGGAATATTGTAATTTGTATTTTCTATACACTTGGATATCGCACACGACATGAAACTCATGATAGAATTAATGTCTTGGCATTTTCCGAAATATGCAAGTAACTGCAACTAGTTGGTCTTCCCACCATGCACATGGCAGGATTATACCTCCTTCATCAGAGATATTTACTTTTGCAGGGCTCAGTGACTGTGTATATGAATTTTATGGGAACCTTCTGTCACTGTGTGGCATGAGAGGACAAGAAATTCTTTTAATACATGGCTCTTAAGCTTTGTGCGGAGGATGATATCCCATTTTATTATTATTGTGAGCTGTGTGTGTGTGTGTGTGTGTGTGTGTGTGTGTGTAAAAGGGAATGGACAGATGAGTTATGACAGTTAATGTACGATAGAGATACAATACTGCGAAAATGAGTGGTTAGAATATAAGTAAAAGTGACTGTTAAAGTTACTTTTGTATTTCAATTGATGTTCCTGAGTGTCATGGTTATGCCTAATCTAAAAGTTTGTATTTAAGAGCTTAAATAAATAACAAAAATATCAAATTCACATACCTCAGGATGAAAAAATATTTCTGGTCCGAGAAACCTCTCATAGCCCACATCCACAACAAATGGTTGTTTTGTGACAGAGTTGATGCCCTCATATTTCTTCATCCATTTTGATGAATCTGAATCATATTTAGCAAATTCTTTTGCAATATCTGGGCAAATATAACAATAACGCTCCTTTATTGCTTTTGCTGTTTCCAGAGACTGTTCAGGTGGAATCCCAATTTCACGTTCTCTCAGCAAAGACTGGATGAAATAGGTTATGTTTCTGCCTGCTATAGGAATGTGTTTTATACAGCTTCCTATTACATACCCATCTGCCTACAAAAACGAAAGAATTGTAAACAAATACTGTAAAATTAATAACAAATTAATGAAAGTAAAATTTCTTCAAAATGTAAACACTTTAAAATTACAATTCTACCTGCTATATTAACTTATATGTACAACAGTTTGCCAGTAAAAATCTGCTCGAAACTGCCGCTCTCTGACCACACAAATATAGCACTTTTATAAAATAATATCAGGCTGCCTGTTCACTTTGTATATTCCATAAAACATATAATACAAACACAAGTACAAATATGGTAACATCTTAGAGAAAGCTCTGTGTGTTGAGGCCTTCTTTGGACAGTTACTATCATTAGGGATGTTTCTATACAAATAATCCATCCACATAATTCTATGGAAAACAATAAAGTGAGAAACTTGTAAACAATAAAGTAAGAAACTTTAAGGACCTTACCACAGGTATGACGTGTGTAACACCATCACCACTATCCACAACTATTCCAGTGAGCGTGCGTTCACTAACAGAACGTGATGCCCAAGAGGCTGCCAAAGCTAAAACAGCTTGTACAGCAATATATAGTCCTGGGACGTTAAATGATTCAAACATTATCTCTGCAAAGAAGAATTGCAATTATTCTCATATTAAAGATTACACCATAAAAAAGTGGGAAAAAAGCAGAACTGCTGCTTACAATATGAACTTTAATAATAAAAAGACATCATAATTTTTACACGGAAGTGAGAGAAAAACAAGAAGACTTTAAAATACATTTCTGTTAACAGCCCTAATCTACTGTTATCCAAATTTCCTCTGATACTGTCAAGAGCGGTGTCAAACATCCACTCAGCACATCCTACTGCACACTCGTCCCTGATATCAAAAGAAGCCACAGCTACCATCTGGAAATCCACGTGGAGTTGTGCACCTTGTGACCTGACCACCAATATGCCTGCAGTACCAGCATACTGGGCAATGTTGTTTCCTTTGTCCCATTTGCCCATCCGTTAAGTTTTCTGGTGGAATGAGTGACCATCTTCTTTACTTTGTCTGGTGTAGGTCGACTTATTTACCGTCAGTGCCAATAACTGACTTTGAAGTGCGTCCATTTGACAATGCAGACTTTGGAGATGTTCATTTGGGATCATGTCATATACCAGCTGTCTCACCTAAGATGACGTCGCCACGAAGTGTTTGCCAGTTCCATCAAAGCATGAACTTTGTTTGCTACTGACAGTAGAGACTTAATACCATTTTTGCCATGTAGCCATGCACAATTTTACTGGCAATGGAAGGTGTGATAGAAAAACATGACACAATGTCGCATTTGACATTACTTCTTCCTCAATGACATTTATTAGGAGATGCCAGAATTACGGCGGTGTTCTATCTGATACATCCAACGGTAATACTTGTTGCACATGTTAGTCCACTCATTTACACATCGAGTGAAAGCGTCAGTCAAGTGAAGATATTGTTGTTGCGAAGGTGGTTTTAATACGGGGTGTCCCAAAAAGAATGACTCGATTTTAACTTGTAATAATATTGAGGCAAAGTCACTGAAGGTAACTGAAACAGCGCTAGATGTAATCGGCATGGTCTAGAGTTTCAGAAAAAAAATCTGCTAGATGTCACTACGAGTGCTGACCTGGAGCATGCAGCCAGTCTCGCACAATATGGTGTATGTGCAACAGAAGGCATATTGTGTTATTGAATTTAGTCGTACTCAATCAGTGATCGCAGCTAGTGGGCATTTCATATTCAATTTTGTGCTAAACCACCATCACCAAAGAACATCCGACAGTGGTATAAACAGTTTGAAGAAACAGGGTACCTATGTAAAGGCAAAAGTCCTGGCTGGCCACATGTTCCTGAAGAAATAGTGGAACAAATCCAACGAGCATTTGAGCGGAGCCCCCGTAAGTCTACACGTCGTGCTAGCCGAGAACTTGCGTTACCACGCATGACAGTGAGGCATGCATTACGGCCTCCCATTTAGCCTTCAAACCATACCGATTACAACTGGTACAAGCTCTTTGAGAGACTGACAAAGTGAAGTGAGTGGACTCCTAGGTTCCCTGACTTAACACCATGTGATTTCTTCCTGTGGGGATATGTTTTAAACAATGTGTTTACATTCCTCCCTTACCTCGTGACATTGAAGAATTAAAAGCCAGAATATCAGCAGCTGTAGATTCAGTGACAGAAGACACCTTACGTTCAATTTGGGATGAAATCGGATATCAATGTCGTCCGTGCAGCCAATGGAGGACATATTGAACATTTATGATAGATTTTTATAAAGTTCTGTCTTTTCTGAGTATTTTAGTATGCAACTTGTTGGTGTTAAGCCCTTCTTCCTAATAAATAATTCTATTTAAAATCTGGTCATTGTTTTTGGAACACCCTGTATATTGTAGCGCTTTGAGAATTTCCGCGTAAATTCTAGAAGCCTTCTTCCATTTCGAACTCACGATATTTTAAATAGTAGTGTGAGAGAGACGAATCCACACTGCATTTTTGTGTGTGCAGGTCTAAAAACAGTCACGTGCAAGATGTGGACGCAGCAGCCGAACGATGGCCGACAAGTACCTCTTGTACGATCCATAGAGTTTCAGTGTATGTGTAGAGAAGAGCCTGTGCTATTCTTTGCTGGTTTAGTGACCATGATGATTGTTAAGGACAAATGAAGAAATGAGATTAGACTTTTAAGTAATTCATGTGTTGGACTTGCTAGAAGTAAGACAGGTTGATGAATTATGTGATTGTTGAACCAACACTATTGTAAATGTATTTAAGCGAATTGAATGGGAGACAAATCGGTTGACTTGCAAACTTTCGAATATTTATGTGAGAAAGGGTGAATTTGTGCTTTGTGGAAGTTGAAATATACCAAGACTAAACTAAAACTATTCTGAAAGTATCCATTTATTTCATGAGTTGAGAGGGGGGGTGAGTCTGATAAATTCCCTTAACCAGCTTTATTCTTTGGAGAAGTTTTTGGAGATCGACATGGCCGACTATCCAGAGAAGAAGACCGTCTGTGCATACCAAGTAAGTCAACTGATGTGAGGAGGTGTGAAGTTTTCAAACCAGCTCCACATCGCTTCTTGCCATCTAAAGTGTTAGAATATTGTCCAAAACGATTATGACTACTCCAGTATTTAGAAGCTGTTGACTGCCATGGAAAATTTTGTGTGATCACAAGTAACATAATTTCGCATGAATACTTAGTCTAATATTGCGAACCACAGTCTGTACTATCACAGAAATTTCTGTAGGAATTTCAGAGTCTGTACTTTCCCGGAAACTATGCTGGTTACAGCATGCAAATTCTTTGTAATATTTGTGGTCTGTCTCACTACTTTCAGGAATAACTTAATGTCAGTGCATGCTGCAATTTTAGTTTGGAGATCAATAATCTGATTTTGTAGATCGTCTTGTAGTCATAAAAGCTGTCTTTCT
This sequence comes from Schistocerca serialis cubense, assembly GCF_023864345.2. Lineage (NCBI taxonomy): Eukaryota > Metazoa > Arthropoda > Insecta > Orthoptera > Acrididae > Schistocerca > Schistocerca serialis. The sequence goes on from NC_064642.1 coordinate 612,609,858, forward strand.
ATTTGAACCCATTTGAAGTCACAATATGAGGTCACTCTTTGACTTTGTATGTTGCTTGGGGTTTCTGTGTTTCTTTGTATTCCAGGAGGCCACCAACTCATATGATTCAGCAATACACAAGTGACTAAATAAACTGATTTTATTTTATGATTGCAAAAATACAACTTGGTAACAGTAAGCAAATAAAGAACTGTCAAAAAGAACCAAGCGAAAAGGTAACATTGGCAAAGTTACATAGGTAGATCAAAGAACAATACGCACACTTTTAATCATTATCTAAAATCTATGCTTCTCGCTTTAGAAAATCCTTTTAGAGCCAAGACTATTTGTGAAAGCAGTTATGTCTTGCTCAGCTTTTAACTTGAACAAGACCACCAACCTGTTGCTGCTCTTGTTGTAAAATAGCCACCATCAAACTGTGGGAAAGCTGAGGACTCATTTGCAAAGCACACACTTTTTCAGCATAACATTGTCGATTGCATTGGCTGATTCACAACCAATATATTTGGATCTCCCCCTCTTCAACATTAGCTTTTCTGAATTGCAGAGGTGGTAATTGTCCTTAAGACACCTTTTATAACCAAAATCCTTCTAGCCTATTAATTTCCTATCCTTCAGTACTATAAGGTGCAATCCAAAAGATCAGGAACTGTAACCAATTCTCATGAGAAGAAAGAAAAATGTAAAATTGTGCATGAAAATGTTTAGAAGTCTGGTAAATATTGTAATGTACAATGCTTTTATTGTTTATGAAGCCAGTGAAAAGAGAAAAGGAGTAACACATATCAGGTTGCTTCTCATATAAAAATACTGGAAATTCATGGGAAGAGTATAGGCTTAGTTCAGTGTAGCAGAGCAAAAATTGCATGCCGAAACAGCTCAGCAAAGCATTTCACTAAGAAGAGCCAAGTCATAGGTAATAAGAGGAAGCCTACAAAGAGATGCACAGCTGCAAGAAAACAGGAAAACAAAAGGAAACATTATTCTGGTGCAGGACTTTTGTTTTGAATATTGTTTCAAACTATACCACACCAAAAACGCCTTTCTAGTGATAATGTGTGTTTTAATTGTAATAAAGATGTATTGCTAACAAACCCTGAAAATTGCAATACCTTAATATAAATAATTTCTGTACTTTCACTACTTTCTTATAAATAATTCCCCAACTACAGCAATTTCACTAAAATGTGCATTCCTGTGCAGCCTGCCATGTAAACTACTGTTAGTACCCTAGGCACATTCACAGCAACTTACGCACTGAAGGATTAATCTCTGATTTGCTCCTATTTGATTTATTACATCTCCCTTCTACAGCTACCATCAATTACTGTATTTACTCGAATTTAAGCCGCACTCGAATCTAAGCCGCACCTGAAAAATGAGACTCAAAATTGAGGAAAAAAAAATTTCCCGAATCTAAGCTGCACCTGAAATCTGCGACTCGAAATTCAAGGGGAGAGAAAAGTTTTAGGCCCCACCTCCAAATCAAAACAAAGTTGGTCCATTGTAATATAAGACACAATTTAGGTCAAATGAATGACGATACAGCTATAGTAGTTTGGTTCAAGTCATAAGCTTAGCAGTTAAGCTTTACCAGGTAGTCGTTGCTATGCGTCAGGGGCTCTGTCCGTATTCATACGGGTACCCTTCCTTTTTCACGTGCTTTGTCTGGTTTGAATTGATTGCTTATTTTTCTTTGATCTGATGAGTGCGGTTCTCTTTGTTATAGGTGTTTACGTCACTCAAAGCTGAAAATGCATTACTGTACTGTGTCATGCACTGTTTGTCTCATTCTGATACTGAGTGTTTACGACCTGTCGCCGCTCGCAGCATGGCTTGCTTTTGTGCGCGCGCTACCGCCGCTTACAATTAAAAAAAAGAGAGAGGAATCGTCTCATTAGCGAAACAGTGGCAAGAGACTGCTATTTTTTGTTACTTACACTGCTGCTTTCTTTGATAATGATCAACAAGAACCAAATAATACACTGCGTATGATAGAAGATGTTCTGAACGAGAGTTTAGCGAAAATTTTTCTCCGTTTGAAAATCTTTGCAGACGCCTCTTTAGTACATTACATTCTGCACAGAAATTAGCGTCATGTTAAGATTTAAAAATCTAATCAATTGCCGTGCATCATTTATGATTGTATCACTATTAAGCATAAGAATAATATAAACATGACATGATATGTATATTCTTCCGCGTTTGTCTCACTCTAGTTTCGTAGTTTATTAGGCAGACAGGATTTAAATGAGATAGCAGCAAACACAAAAGAATACATGGCAAAATGTTTATATTCGTATTATTATTATGGTGAAGAGAATACTGCAAGTGATTCACAATTCATAAAAGTTCCTATTAGCAACCATCTCTACTCACAGGCAGGAAAAAATTCAGAACGCAAAGTTGGTCATATTGACAAACATCCCAAACAGTATTACCCGTCGGATTTTCGTAGTGAATTGAAATGCTGCTACATTCGAAGATGAACAATACGGAATTTCTATTTACTTCGTTGGATAATGTATGAAAATGCAGTGGTCGAAACTCAGGGCAGAAAAAAGCTCGTCTTCCAAACCCGCCCCCCACCCCCCCTGATGCAGAGGTTTTGGTGCCAGTATTCATCCTTGGGCGGCTTAGATTCGAGTAAATACCGTACACCCTCCCTCTCCTGCTCAACTATACCTTATGGCCATTCATCCAATATCATCCTCAAAATCAAACTAATTTTGCTTATCACACACACACACACACACACACACACACACACACACACACACACACACACACAGCAATAAGTTTCAGTGTTGCACTGAAGAGATATACCACAGAATTTTCTTCTTCACTAACTTATGTGACGTCTGCCATATCAACAGACTATCGCTCCACACTGCATCCATGCACGGCATATGGTATGACCCATTGTACCAGTTGTTGAGTTTCTTCCTGTTCCATTCACGTACAGAGCACGGGAAGAATGACTGACTGAATGTCTCTGTGTGTGCAGCAATTATTCTAATCTTATCCTCACGATCACTGTGTCAAAGATACATAGGTAGGTAGGTTGGTTGGTTGGTTTGTTTGTTTAAAGAAAGAGAAGGGCCAAACTACAGGTCATTGGTCCCTTGTTCCTAATAAAACAATTCCACATGGGTGAGAATAAAATGGACGAAACATATAACACAAACCGGAAAGAAAGGAAAAGCCACAAGAACGAAGGGAAGGCAACAAATACTAAAAGAACAAAAGAGGACAAGAAAACGAGAGAGAGAGATGCTAGAAACAGAAGAGAATAAAACATGACAGCAGATTACAGTGGCTGGCCAACCAAGAGAATAAAAAGGGGAAAGCCAGCCACTCTGCAACATATTAAAACCTCCACCCTAGGGTGGAGGACACAGAGGGACAAAGGACATGCGCTAAAACCTACATAGAAGTATAAAATTCACTCTCACAGATTAAACGTAAAACTATAGCTGCTATGGAGGCATTATCGCCCAACACAGACGGCAGGGTGCTGGGAAAGTTAAAAGTCTGCCACAGAGCGGCTAAAAGTGGGCAGTCCAGCAAGAGGTGGACGACTTGTCATTTGGGAGCCACAGCCACATTGAGGTGGGTCCTCACGACGGAGTAGGTAACCATGCATTAGCCACCTATGGCCAATGCGGAGCTGGCAGAGGGCAACTGATTCCCTGCGAGAGGCCTGCATGGAAGACTTCCACACATCCGTAGTCTCTTTAATGACACACAGTTTGTTGTGCGTGCTGTTATGCCATTCCGTTTCCCAAAGCCGGAAAACCCTACGGTGTAAGAAAGATCGCAGGTCAGCTTCGCAGATGCCTATCTCCAGAAGCGGTTTCTGCGTTGCCTGTTTGAACAGCCTGTCGGCAAGTTCGTTGCCAGGGATTCCGACGTGTCCTGGGGTCCACAAAAACACCACGGAATGGCAGGACTGTTCCAGGGCATAGATGAACTCCAGAACGGACGCTACCAGAGGGCAGCAAGGGTAGCACTGGTCGATAGCTTGTAGGCTGCTCATTGAGTCAGTACACAGGAGAAATGACTCGCCAGGGCATGAGCAGATGTACTCAAGAGCATGAGACATGGCCGCCAACTCTGCAGCGAAAACACTGCAGCCAACTGGCAGAGAGCACTGCTCAACATGTCCTCCATGAACATATGCAAAGCCTACGTGACCAACAGCCATTGAGCAGTCCGTGTAAACCACTTCAGAGCCGTGGGACACGTCAAGAATCGAGAGGAAGTGACAGGGAGAGTGGCAGGGTTAATGGAGTCCTTAGGACCATGCAAAAGGGCCAGACTAAGCTGTGGCCAAGGCGTACACCATGGAGGCGTAAGAGAACAGACCACAAGTAGAGGTGGTAAAGGGAAGGACTCCAGTTCGGAGAGAAGGGACCGCACGCAAACCGCAATCGTTAGCCCCGATCTGGGCCACCAATGCAGGAGACAGACTGCTGCGGGCGGGAAAAGGAGATGGTAATTCAGATGCTCAGGGGAACTGTGAATGTGTGCTGCGTAACTGGCAAGCAGCTGCGCACGTCTGATCTGCAGTGGAGGGACACCAGCCTCCACCGGTACGCTGGTCACCGGACTCGTCCTAAAAGCTCCTGTTGCTAATCGAAACCCACAGTGATGCACAGGATTAATGCTGAAGGCACTGCCGAACCATAAACCACATTCCCATGGTCAATTTGGGATTGGAGAAGGGCTCTGTAGAGCTGCAGCAGCGTACAGCGATCTGCACCCCAATTAATGTTGCTCAAGCAATGGAGGGCATGAGGTGCTGCCAGTACTTCCACTTACGCTGACAAAGATGAGGGAGCCAAGTCAATCGAGCGTCGAAAATCAGTCCTAGGAATTGATATGTCTCCACTATAGTGAGTCGATCGTCATTAAGATAAAGTGTGGGTTACGGATGAAAGGTACGACGCCGACAGAAGTGCACGACACACGACTTTGTGGCTGAAAACTGGAAGCCGTGGGCTAGAGCCCATGACTGCGCCTTGTGGACGGCTCCCTGGAGGCGCTGCTCAGCAACAACGGTACTGGAGCAGCTGTACGAAATGCACAAGTCGTCTGCATACAGAGAAGGTGAGACGGATGGCCCGACAGCCGCTGCTAGACCGTTGATGGCCACTAAAAATAGAGACATTCAATACAAAGCCCTGCGGTACTCCATTTTTCTGGATATGGCTGGAACTATGGGAGTCATCAGCTTGGACACGGAAAGTACGGAGCGACAGGATGTTTTGGATAAAAATCGGGAGTGGACCCCGGAGACCCCACTCATACAATGTGGCAAGGATATGACGTCGCCAAGTCGTGTCGTAGGCTTTACGTAAGTCAAAAAAGACAGCAACCGGGTGCTGCCGTCTGGAAACGGCTATTTGAATGGCAGACTCGATGGACACAAGATTATCAGTGGTAAAGCGACCCTGGCGGAAGCCACCCTGACATGGAGCCAGCAAGCCACGTGTCTCCAGGACCCAGCCCAACCACCAACATACCATACGTTCCAGCAGCTTACAAAGAACGTTGGTGAGGCTGATGGGCCGGTAGCTATCCACATCAAGTGGGTTTTTACCGGTTTGAGCAGCACCGGAATGATGGTGCTCTCCAGCCATTGCGATGGAAAGACACCATCGCACCAGATCCAGTTGAAGATGATGAGATGTCACTTGTAGTCAGATGAGAGATGTTTAATTATCTGGCTGTGGATGCAATCAGGCCCAGGAGCTGTGTCAGGGCAAAGTGCAAGTGCACTGAGGATCTCCCACTCTGTAAATGGGGCGTTATAGGCTTCACTGCAGCATGTAGTGAATGAGAGGATGTTCCCTTCCAGCCGCTGTTTGAGTGTGCAAAAGGCTAGGGGGTAATTCTCCAACGCAGAGGCTAGAGTAAAGTGCTAAGCAATCGCGTTTGCATCGATACATAACTCACCATTTATGGTAACACCGGGGACAGTTGTTGGGGCCTGGTACCAGAAAAGACGTCTGATATTTGCCCAGACTTGGGAAGGTGACGTGTGGCACCCAATGATGGAGACGTATCTCTCCCAACACTCCTCCTTCCGTTGTTTGATAAGGTAGTGAACACGGGCACAGAGCCGTTTAAAAGCTATGATGTGCTCTACGGAAGGGTGCTGCTTATGCCGCTGTAGAACTCGCCGACGCTCCTTAATTGCTTCAACGACTTCCGGCGACCACCATGGGACTGCCTTATGCCTCGGGCACCCTAAAGAGCGAGGGATCGTGTTTTCTGCCGCAGAAACAATTGTGCTAGTCACCTGCTCAACCATCACATCGATGTTACCGTGTGGGGGAGATTCAGTGGTGACAGCAGAGGTTCAAGTTCCCCAGTCCGCCTTGTTCAAAGGCCCATCTGGGCAGGTGTCCATGTGCCTGACACTGGGGCAGTGACAGGAAGTGGCCACTACCACACAGGCCATCATGTGCTCTCCAGTGGATAGATGGGAGAAGTCCTGGGCTGCAAACTGATAAATCAATGGCCGAGTAACTACCATGAGCCACACTGAAATGTGTGGTCTCTTGACAGCCAAATTGGATTCATTCAGCATCTCTCTTTGTATAGCCCTCCACTTTGATTTATACCTACTATGCACTAATCTCCGTTTTTTTTTAAGTTTCTATATACTGACTGTACACCATGGAGGTTCCCCTCTATTATGAACTGTTCTACAAGGTACATATCTCTCCAGTGTGTGGTCAACTATTCCTCTGAACTTTAGCCAGAGTTCCTCTACGTGCTCCAGACCTGTGCTGAAAGTTTCAAATTCCTCACTGAGATATTCCATTACTGATTTTTTTATCTAGTTTACTGAACATATATATCTTTCTGCTTGTTTTAGTTGTGCTTTGTACTTTGGTAATCACTGTTGCCACTGATACCAGTTTCGATGTGGACATCTCCAAAGAGGTCAGGTCTATTTGTTGCCATTAGATCCAATATATTTCCATCATCAGTGGGGTTCCTACCTGTCTGTTCTAGTTAGTTTTCCAACAAAAAATTGAATAAGGGTAGATATCTAGATATATGATGATCTGGTGCTTCCAGTATGATAACAAGAAACTGTGGGTCATGGTCCAATGCAATAGTGACAAAGAAAGGACACAATGAGTATTAAGATTTAACAGTCCATTGACGATGTCTTTATAAATAGCGCACAAGCTCAGATTTGGTGATTTTGGGAAGAAAATTAGTCTTAAAAGTTTTCAAAACAACCATCATTACATTTACCTTGTGCAATTTAGTGAAACCAAAGGCCTAAATGTGGATGGCGAGACAGTGATTTGAAATACCATCCTCCCAAATGCGAACAAGTATCTCAACAGCCATGCCACTTTGCTTCGTTTTATGAATGTAGAAGTAATTTTGATGTTCAGGTGCAATTATTCTGTTCAGTGAATTATTCTACTTTTTTTGTCTTAAGAATAAGTCATACCTGCAGTGTATTCACGATTTTCTGGTGTGTTTAGAGGAGGTTCTGTTAATAGAAAATAATGATCTTCAGGTTCAGCACGTAGATATTTAAAGATGCACTGTTCTAAGAATCGTTCCATTAAATCCCAGTCCTCCACCAGACCATGACGAACAGGATACTGGAAAATTAAGAGATGTTATTCACTGAAAATTAACTAGCAATGTACCTGTATAATTCAACAAAATACTTACAAGTAATACAATCTCACAGATAAAAAAAGTTATCTCGTAAAACATAACAGCATCTTTAATGATTCCAGATACGCTAAGAGGAGGAGAAAATAAGTTATAGTACTACACCAGCATCATTTCTACAATATGGTCCAAACAATGTTTAGTTTCATTAGGCTGCTTGAACTTAATCACTCATGGAATAAGTAATCCCTGTGGAAATAAAGGTATATACGTGTGCCAAATAGGGTAGCCCTTATTATCCAATTTCCTTAAAGTTCAGCCCCAACTTCCTTCTCTTGTTCAAAACAAAAATCATAAAAATATTTATGCAAAATTTTAGCATCATCAAACAACTGCAAGGTTATCCTCAACGTCTGGGGTGTTCTGAAATTTTCACCCAGAATGTCAAGTTTTCAGATATATATGCACTTTCAAATTATTTCATTTACAATCACTTGTAGACATTAGTTATGGAAATCAATGTGAGTTTTCTTCAATTTCATTGATATGTGATTTTTATTCTCAATAGCACGTGATTTTATCACTGCTAAGATAATATGACAAAAAAACCAAAATTTTCCATGCGAAATACTTTACGCGATTGGTCAAAAACATTATTAGATACATACATTCATGGATGACTTTTTCCCACTACACTTAAAAAGCTTATTTGGATAGATTACCACACAAACGAACAAAGGGACATCTCTCTCTTGCTGACCGTGTTTCCAGTCAAATCCTTGGAGTGAAACTACTCTTGAAACAATAAGTTCTGAACATTTTCTTCCACAATGTACAATTCACAAAGCTTATTTTAAAGGAAACCACAACACTGGTGATTCGAAGTCTCCATTTTTTGGCAAAAAGCTAGAATTCCTATAGAAGAAATTAACAAGGTATTGGAATGGGTGGCAGCTGTCATCCGAAACCTCTGTCCTATCCAAAGGCCTCACCTTCAGCCCCACTCCCAGATTCAACCAAACAGCCCTCGTCAAAGATTTACTGTCCTACTCTCGTACTCTCTGCTGGAAATATCACTTTGCCACGAAGAAAAATGATCCTGATCCTACTCCTAATGATCCAACTCCCCAGGACACTATCCAAATTGAACCCTGCCTGGAACAGTTCCGTCCTCCGTCGCAGCAGGACCCACCTCCTCTTCCTCAAAATCACCCTCTCCAAACCTTCCAGGAATTTCTGACTTCCAGCCTTGCATCTCAGTCCTTCTTAAAAAACCTTAATCCTACTCCCAACATCACCACTGCTGAAGCCCAGGCTATCCGTGATCTGAAGGCTGACTGATCCATCGTCATTCTTCCGGCGGACAAGGGTTCCACGACCGTGGTACTTGATCGTCGGGAGTATGTGGCTGAGGGACTGCGTCAGCTTTCAGACAACACCACATACAAAGTTTGCCAAGGTAATCCCATTCCCAATGTCCAGGTGGAGCTTCAAGGAATCCTCAGAACCTTAGGCCCCCTGCAAAACCTTTCACCTGACTCCATCAACCTCCTGACCCCACCGACACCCCGCACACCCCTACCTTCTACCTTCTTCCTAAAATTCACAAACCCAATCATCCCGGCGGCCCCATTGTAGCTGGTTACCAAGCCCCCACAGAACGTATCTCTGCCTACGTAGATCAACACCTTCAACCCATTACATGTAGTCTCCCATCCTTCATCAAAGACACCAACCACTTTCTCGAATGCCTGGAATCCTTACCCAATCTGTTACCCCCAGAAACCATCCTTGTAACCATTGATGCCACTTCCCTATACACAAATATTCCGCACGTCCAGGGCCTCGCTGCGATGGAGCACTTCCTTTCACGCCGATCACCTGCCACCCTACCTAAAACCTCTTTCCTCATTACCTTAGCCAGCTTCATCCTGACCCACAACTTCTTCACTTTCAAAGGCCAGACATACCAACAACTAAAGGGAACAGCCATGGGTACCAGGATGGCCCCCTCGTACGCCAACCTATTTATGGGTCGCCTAGAGGAAGCCTTCTTGGTTACCCACGCCTACCAACCCAAAGTTTGGTACAGATTTATTGATGACATCTTCATGATCTGGACCCACAGTGAAGAAGAACTCCAGAATTTCCTCTCCAACCTCAACTCCTTTGGTTCCATCAGATTCACCTGGTCCTACTCCAAATCCCATGCCACTTTCCTTGACGTTGACCTCCACCTGTCCAATGGCCAGCTTCACACATCCGTCCACATCAAACCCACCAACAAACAACAGTACCTCCATTATGACAGCTGCCACCCATTCCACATCAAACGGTCCCTTCCCTACAGCCTAGGTCTTCGTGGCCAAACGAATCTGCTCCGGTCCGGAAGCCCTGAACCATTACACCAACAACCTGAAAACAGCTTTCGCATCCCGCAACTACCCTCCCGACCTGGTACAGAAGCAAATAACCAGAGCCACTTCCTCATCCCCTCAAACCCAGAACCTCCCACAGAAGAACCCCAAAAGTGCCCCACTTGTGACAGGATACTTTCCGGAACTGGATCAGACTCTGAATGTGGCTCTCCAGCAGGGATACGACTTCCTCAAATCCTGCCCTGAAATGAGATCCATCCTTCATGAAAACCCTCCCCACTCCACCAAGAGTGTCTTTCCGCCGTCCACCTAACCTTCGTAACCTCTTAGTTCATCCCTATGAAATCCCCAAACCACCTTCCCTACCCTCTGGCTCCTACCCTTGTAACCGCCCCCGGTGTAAAACCTGTCCCATGCACCCTCCCACCACCACCTACTCCAGTCCTGTAACCCGGAAGGTGTACACGATCAAAGGCAGAGCCACGTGTGAAAGCTCCCACGTGATTTACCAACTGACCTGCCTACACTGTGAAGCTTTCTATGTGGGAATGGCCAGCAACAAACTGTCCATTCGCATGAATGGACACAGGCAGACAGTGTTTGTTGATAATGAGGATCACCCTGTGGCTAAACATGCCTTGGTGCACGGCCAGCACATCTTGGCACAGTGTTACACCGTCCGGGTTATCTGGATACTTCCCACTAACACCAACCTGTCAGAACTCCGGAGAGGGGAACTTGCCCTTCAGTATATCCTCTCTTCTCGTTATCCGCCAGGCCTCAACCTCTGCTAATTTCAAGTTGCCGCCGCACATACCTCACCTGTCATTCAACAACATCTTTGCCTGTGTACTTCCGCCTCGACTGACATCTCTGCCCAAACTCTTTGCCTTTACAAATGTCTGCTTGTGTCTGTGTATGTGCGGATGGATATGTGTGTGTATGCGAGTGTATACCTGTCCTTTTTTCCCCCTAAGGTAAGTCTTTCTGCTCCCGGGGTTGGAATGACTCCTTACCCTCTCCCTTAAAACCCACATCCTTTCGTCTTTCCCTCTCCTTCCCTCTTTCCTGATGAAGCAGCCGTTGGTTGCGAAAGCTAGAATTTTGTGTGTATGTTTGTGTGTTCATCAGCCTGCCAGCGCTTTCGTTTGGTAAGTCATATCTTCTTTGTTTTTAGATATGGAAAATGGGTTATGGAGGACCCTCTGTATATACTACTGTTTGTTGGGAGCTTGTAATCTGCAAATAAATGGTGTTACTGTGAGTCTGTTTGGCTGGTTAACAAATCTCTTTGTCTATTTCAAAGAAGCAGAGACTTCAAATAGAAAACACACACACACACACACACACACACACACACACACACACACACACACACACGTCATTTGCACAAGAAGCAGATATGAAACAAGAGCTTCAAAACCAAATGATGAATAATGTACAATGTCTCTTGCTCACGTCATGTTTTAGGTTATAAGAATGGAGATCAGTGCTTAACGTCCTGTCGACAACAAGGTCATTAGAGATGAAGCACAAGCTCTAATTAAATTAAGGAAGAATGGGGAAAGAAATTGGTCATGCCCCCTTTCAAAGAAACCATCCCAGTATTTACCTGAAGCGATATGGGAAACCTCAATCAGGATGGCCAGATGCGGATTTGAACTGTCGTATTCCCAAATCTGTGTCCAGTGTACTCACCTCTGCATCACCTCACTCAGTAGGTAGTATATAAGAAATAAACAGAAATTTATCTTATAGAAGATAAGTTGTGTGCATCATTAATGAAAACAATTTGTAGCATTTTGACAAAATTTTGGAATTGCTTTTTCAAAAACTTGAATTCAGAATGTCTTCAATAAGCGCTGTGATGGTTTTCATGTGCTCCAATTAATTTTCTATTAGACTAAAAAAAGGGAGATGGGGCAGACAGTATTACTTTTCACCAGCATTAACTGTTGTGTGTATTATTTTCTAATGTCAGGAGTTTTGGGAGTCATCTAATAGTTATCCAATTGAGCAGAAATGTTGTACAGGCTGTTTTTTTTATTGGACCAGAATTAGGCAGTGGCAGCCGTATAATTTTATCTTTTAGGAAATTATCTACAGATTATGGCTACCTTTGTGTGGAAGTAATCTTAGAATTTGCGAAAAAAAGCACTTTCACTATAGAAATATTAAAATCTAAGAAAAGCCTTAATCGGCCTTTAAAAAAGCTCAACACAAAATAAGCTCCTATAACCACTTCTATGCATCACACATCTGTAGATAACAAAAATCTTATGAAACAGTGATGACTAAAAACCAAAATTCCATAGAAAACTGTGTTGGATACACAAATCTGGGTGAAACCTAAAATGGATAAATGACACATGCTGATTTCATAAATTTAAACCTGATGTAAAAATGTTCATACCTGAGATGCTTCTATTACAAGCACTGACAAAAGAAAAATGAAACAAGAAATAGTTGCACCAAATGAGGTAGGATGTAGAGAATTAAAAATAGGCTAATGGCAACTTCTATTGCTGTCCATTACAACACACTCCACAAGACATGTACTGGATTGAATTGAAGACATTTACCCAAAAAAGTATATACTACAAGCAAGACAATATACAGAACTGTTCCTGTGAAACTAGCTTTTGTTTATTTACACAAGATACTGTATTTTTCAGTTATGAAGAAACATACTTCACAAACAACAACAACAACAACAGCAACAAAAGTACAAGCACTACTGCTACTACTACTACTACTACTACTATTACCACCACCACCACCACCACCACCACCACCACCAGATTGTATTGTTGATGACTACCTGCAGTTCATAATTACCTATATCTCAAAAATTACAAACATCCATTTTCTCAATTTACTCAAAAGATGTTAAAAAGAGAGAAATGTTACACTATTACTTGAATTCTTACTTTTACAGCATATCCAGTAGCATCAAAAGCTTCATCTCCAATGTAAAAATCTAAATCTTCTACTCCCTTCGTCAGTCTGCGAATAGCTTGATCACCAACTTTTGCAGTTTCCTTAATCGCAATTGCTGATGGGATGATAAACTGAGGTTCTTTATTTGCAGCAAACCCCAGTTTTGTATAGCTGTAACCAAAGGAAAAGTTCTACATTTTAACAATCATGGAAGTACGGCAGCCAACAACACAAAAAGAAAAGGAATTTCAATTTTTCAAAGTTGAAGTACCATAAAATCATTATTTATGATTGTCAGATTTCATTTTCTTGTATTTTCCAAAGACGTTCTCTCATCAAACTACACATATCCAGCATCCCTTCCTTTGTTAAGTACACTTTACTGTGTTTTTCAGTTTAATCTAAATGATACCAAATATGATCAGTATCAACTTTGGTGTTTATAGACTCAAATGATTTCTTTTAAAAATCAACATGCATTGTACACCGAAGATTGCATCTGTTCCATATATTCTATATGTGCAAGAGTAAACTACATGCGGTTAAACATTATGCATTTTGCTTTAGTAATATGTCATGAATTGTCTTCTGCAGCAGATGATGTCATTCAGTTCTACAATGTAATGTGAGAGGTTATTCCAGAGTTGGGTTTCTGCTAATGAGAAGGACTTTGAGAAAGTAGCTGAATGATGGAATGGGACAGAAAGGAGCTTGCTCTGATGGCAAGAGGTGTTTCTGTCATATTGTTCAGACAAGAGCATTAAGTTCGAATAAAGATAAGAGGGACAGTGTTCGCTGATAAGAAGCTAGAGAAGACAGAGGGTATGCAAATCTCTGTGGTTGTCTCCAGGATAGCTGTACACATGATGGTGAAGTATGATCACACTTAAAATAAACACAGGCATTCATAACCAGTTCCAGACACTGTGAGATTTCCTGAGAAAGGCTATGCAGGATAACATCACACTTAGATAGAAATGGTGGTCATCAGTGTACATACGAGTATAGGAGCTAATACCAAACCTTGCAGGATGCCTAATACTACATGCCTCCGTTGGGACTTTCTGGTGCCGGACATGATGCATTGCTGGCAAGACGTCAGGTATGAGCGAAACCACTGCAACAAACTTGGCGAGAAATTTAGACTGCTATGTTCGGCAAATAAAATGTCGAAGTTGACAGTGTCAAAGGCTTTGCTGAAGTCCAAGAAACACGACAGTTGCCTCTTGCGCATCTGTGACAAGCTATAGGTTGTCTGTTACCTCTATTAAGGCAAACAGAAGTTTACGGAAATAGACTGGGATTTGTCTAGTAGCGTGTTCATAATTAGGTAGTCTGTTAGCTGGCGACGGACTATATGTTCTAGGGCCTTGGAGAGTGCAGGAAGAACACAAATAGGTCAATAATCAGAAGGTGCTGCCGTAATGTCCCTTTCAGGTAGTGACTTAAGTAGCCCTGTTTCCAGGCCTCAGGGAAAACATTATTATGGTACAACATGCAAATTTTCTGCAGTAATATTTAGTCAGATGGGGAGACAAGAGAAATGCCATGTTAAGACAAACTGCAATACAAATGAATGTAATATTCCTTTCCTATAAAGGACACATACATAATGGAAACTTGGATTAATATTAGACCAAATTTCCATCTTGTGTGTCCTGTGTAGGAAAGTAATATTTCAACCATCTGTACCCATTTAAATACACATTTATATTCCTTTAATATACTGTATGATACTTCACGAAAGGCAGCTGGTTAAGTAAGTGCATACTAAGTTGGCTTATGCGCTGAAGAAGCATTTTTGCCCTGGGCATTGGGAGAGTTCACATGTCTTTTCCTAACTGCCTCAGCTGTCTGTCAGTCATCCCCCACTACACTTACAGTTTCCAAAGGCAACCTCTGTCTCCAAGTCATTAAGTGCAGCAAAAATACTTAATATTCAAAAATGTGACTGTGTGTAATGTTATTAAATCTATGTAGTAACGGATAAGTGATGGTTGCTCTCAACTGAACTACTCTTAAAATGGTCCCTATTTGCCCAGTCAACTGCACAGCTATAGACCACATTAGACTGCATGCAACTAAAAGGTACTATTTGCCATATTTCTCTCATATTATTAATAACTATTTGACATTGATTTGCAATGACACTGACATGCAAGAAGAGAGTTAAGCAGAGGTTAACTTACAAAATCCCTCACATGGTTGTTATACTGAGTCGCATTAATTCCAATGTGCAACCATCCAGGTTTCTCAGAGCACCAACATAGCTCATTCATTTGTGTTCTACTTACATATAACACTCAAATAACATAACTGTTTGCCAGTTTGAATAAATCTCTCAGATTATCCACAACAAGTGACAGACTGAATAAATTATTAAGTAACTTTCTCAGTAAATTCATAATTACAGTTGCTTGTGAAACTTAAAAAAGTAATATATCACAGGTGCCATCACATAATGGTACTCGACTCTTTCAACTCATCATAATATTTTTATGAAAACATAGATAAACAAGTTACTTAATTCTATTAGCAGTAAATAACCAGCTTTCAAAGGCACAATCCAAGTGGTACTTGTTCTGTAAAAAAGTTATAAACAATCAAAGGTGAGGGTTTTTTTTACATGAATTCCCCATTCTACATGGCAAAATCTTAAAATTATATTAATTTAGTTCAGATCTTCAGGTGTCACTTATTTTTCCATATTTTTTTAAATAAGTTCTACTGGATTATATATGCACGTGCAGTTACTACATGAGCATTCACAAACATACTTTTAGTGCGAATATCATAATTACACTGAAAAACACTAAAAGCTGCTTTATGACATTTGATTTATACATTTTAGAATATACATTCTCCTTGTCACTTCTCAAAGTCGCATACTCTGATGGGGCCCTTCAGCAATCCATGTGTTGTTGAAAGCTCCATGATGTACACACAGCATAAAGACGCCTGCTGGCGACCTCCAACAACCACACACAGCCCAAACAGTACCTCAAGTAAATGACAATACAGAGCCAACAAATGTTTATACTAATATATAATACCATATGCAAAAATTGCGGACCTGCACACTATCTAAAACGTACCTTTTAAAATAACATTAATAAACGAAATGTTTATTCATTTGAGTACAATGAACAAGGCACAGAAAAATCCACACTTATGAATCTTAAGGCAAAAATACCAAACTGAAATACCTACACAAAAATTCTGTATCATCCTAATTCCCACCTTATATGCAATGCAAACAACATAAAGCACAGTGCTTATGCATATGCCACAGGTTCTGGACCGTCTGGCATCCATATCTATACTTACCAAGCATCCTTAAAGTATGTGGCGGAGGGTACTTTGTGTACCACTGTCATTTCCCCCTTTCCTGTTACAGTAACAAATGGTTTGCAGGTAGAACGACTGTTGGTAAGCCTAACTGAGAGCAAAAGTTTGTCTAATTTTACATTCATGGTCATTTCTTAAGATACATGTAGTAGGGAGCAATATATTGATTGACTATTCGAGGAAAGTAAGCTTCCAGGAATTTCAACAGTATATCAGATCATGATGAAAACGCCTCTCTTGTAGCATCTGCCGAGAAGTTGTTTGAGCATCTCTGTGACACTTTTGTGCTTACTAGATGAAGCTGTAACAAAAAATACACTGCTCTTCTTTGAATCTTCTCTATTTTCTTTACTAATGCTGTCTTGTTACACATACCAGACTGATGAATTATTCAAGAATTTATCAAACAAGAGTTTTTTACGCTATCTCCTTTGTGGTGAACTACACTTCCTGAGAATTCTTCCAATGAATCTCAGTCTGCTATTTGCTTTACCTGCAATTACTCCTATGTGTCCGTTCCACTAACAAGGGGAGGCCACGACATTGGGATCATTGATACTTTGCACACCTTCAGTAGGTCATCAAATAACATAATGTGCAAGTAGTAAGGTGCGCTCTCTGGCAATTTCGAGAAAACCACAAGAGAAGTTTTACGCGTCTATTGTGTAACTGATGTATCTGTGTTTATGTGCCACACATTAGAGTATATGGGGGTCAAGTGGTTAGCGTTCAAACTTCATAAAATGACCATGTGTGAGGCAATGGTTCGACTCCTGCTCAAATCTTCATTTTTGTAGTGCATGTGTAAATTCTGTGATACTCAAAAAATTTGCACCTACACTTTTCATTCTTGCTACATTAGCTACGTGAAACCACTATGCAGGTTAACTGTCAAATGGGGCCTGCCTTTGCGTCTGCTGCTCGGAGCTTTGAGGTACAAAGTAGTACCAGGTATCTTACACCAGACTGCATATATAAAGGACCTCACAAATCATGACAGGCATACATTTTCAGGAAATCTCTATGCGTTTGTTCATTTACTTGTTGATAGGATAGTTATAAATATGTTTGTTCTAATAACTAAATTTAATTAAAGATAGTCAGTACTCAAATAACATGAAATTCACTAAAGCCTCATGCAAATTCACGTGACTTTTTTAAAAAAATTATATTATCTCTCAAATGTCATATAAATTAAATAATGTGACCAGTGATGAAAAAAATATAGATTAAAAATTAAGGGGACCACACGGTGGTTCAAGTCGAAAAAAATCAATTTTCGGTTTTCATCATATTTCGATAGATTAAGGTTTTATTTAAGTGCTCTGAAAATGATTTTGCTGCAAAAAACTTTTCTCGAACATTTCAAGAGCATTTTCCTACCACGTGTGTTAATGTGCCACGTCCACTTTTCTGCATATATTTTAGATCTTTATATCCCCTACATTGCACATTAGGGATATTTTTTTAAATGCAATGGT
Source organism: Schistocerca serialis cubense (assembly GCF_023864345.2). Lineage (NCBI taxonomy): Eukaryota > Metazoa > Arthropoda > Insecta > Orthoptera > Acrididae > Schistocerca > Schistocerca serialis. The sequence continues at coordinate 612,627,661 of NC_064642.1, forward strand.
CAGTATTCTTTTGTTTCTGCTGTTTGTAAACAACACGCTTTCAAACACGCGATTAGTTTTGTTCAAGTGTGATTGCGAATAGTTGTTATACTTACGGTTGCAGTGGTTGTTTATGTGTGTTTTGTTGTGTTTATTGAAAATGACGAAACGTAAAGGCATTTTCAAAAAACGACAATTTAGAGGAAACAATTTAGAAAGCTTCCTGTACAAGAGGTTATGTCGCCTGGCAATGATGTTTCTAATTGCAATTCAGTACATCATCAAAGAAATCTCACCATTTCAAGAGAGTTACAACGAATTTACTGTAAGTGACAAGGGGTGCAGTAACATTATTATTAATTTGAGAATATTATCAGATGTAATTTCTAAATTTGTACAATGTAGACAGTGTGGTGGGTCAAAGAGTGTGAAAATTTGTGAGAGTGCCAGTGGGAGAAAAGGCCTAGCAATTGCTTTGGATTTAATTTGCACTAAATGCTCAGCTGTGGTGGTGGTAGTTGGTGTTTAACGTCCCGTCGACAACGAGGTCATTAGAGACGGAGCGCAAGCTCAGGTTAGGGAAGGATTGGGAAGGAAATCGGCCCTGCCCCTTCAAAGGAACCATCCCGGCATTTGCCTGAAACGATTTAAGGAAATCACGGGAAACCTAAATCAGGACGGCCGGAGACGGGATTGAACCGTCGTCCTCCCGAATGCGAGTCCAGTGTGCTAACCACTGTGCTCAGCTGTGATTTCATGAATGAGTTCTTCAGAACCAGATGCAAGTGGCCCTTATGAAATCAATACTAGATTAGTTTATGCCTTATGATCCATTGGCAAGGGCATGGCTGCAGGGAGAACAATTTGCTCAGTGATGAACTTACATCAAACACCAAATAAATTTGAAAAACTGAGTGCAATATCAGAGAAAGCTGTATATGATGTCAGTGAGGAAAGCATGAAAATGGCTGCTAGGAAAGCAGTGGAAGAAAATGATGGATGTTTGGATATTGCAGGTGCACTTGATGGAAGTTGGCAGAAAAGAGGACATACTTCTCTGAATGGAGTAGCGACTGCCACGAGAGCAGACACCGGTAAAGTGTTAGATGTGGAGATAATGTCTAAATATTGCAAATGTTGTAAAGTCAATGAACATACAGAACACAACTGTGTGGCTAATTTTAGAGGAACAAGTGGTGGTATGGAAGTCCATGGAGAACAACAAATATTTCCATCACTCCATAGAAACAAGAGGCGTACAGTACAGCAAATATTTGGGCGATGGTGACAGTAAGGCATACAACAATGTGGTGAGCTCTAAGCCAGGTGGAGATGCCATTATTAGCAAAACAGAATGTGTAGGTCATGTTAAAAAACGTTCGGGAACAAGATTGAGAAAACTAACTGTTGATATGAGAGGAAAAAAAGTAAAAAGATGGAAAATTGTGGACTGGACAGGGTCGGTTAACTAAAACTGAAATAGAAAACTTGCAGGTATACTATGGGCAGGCAATTAGGAGAAATAAAGAAAATCTGGAGGCAATGAAGAGAGATGTTTGGGCCATATTCTTCCATAAGTCCTCTACTGATGACTAAGCCATGTCGTGGATTGTGTCCATCAGGAGAAAATTCATGGTGCAAATACGATAGGGCTCAGGCTACTGGAGAATCTTATTCTCACCAGCATTCTCTTCCTGCTGCTGTTATTACAGCAATTAAAGCTATTTTCAGAGACTTGGCTCATCCTGACTTTCTAAGGAAATGTCTACATGGGCAGACACAGAACCCAAATGAATGTTTCAACAGCATGATTTGGAACCGCTTTCCTAAAACTGCATTTGTAGGCATGCATAGCCTAAAACTATATTTGTAGGCATGCATACAATGAAACTAGGAGTTCATGATGCTGTTATTACATTCAATTGTGGTAATATTGGATAGTGTTGGGTACTGAAAAAGCTGGGAATTAATCCTGGTGAAAATATGATCACTGCAACATTGCGATAAAATGAGGATAGCCGATGCAGACAGGTCTGCATCTAATATGGCCAAGAAAGCAAGACAAACATCCAGGAAAGTGAAAAAGAAGCTGGAAGACCTGCTAGAGGCCAAAGAAGGGCCATCATATGCAGCAGGACAGTTTTAATTAATTGTAAGTAACAAATTTCAAAAGTTTTTTCTTTAAAGTCAATTTCCCGCAAACTAAAATTTTCAGTAAATATGCCCCATTATATCAGAAACTATCATAGATAAATGAATGACATTTTCAGAGACTCTGCATAACAAAAAAAGCCACCTCTGGTACTACATTCATTAATATTCCCCCATTAGGAAGTTCACAAAAAAGTATTTTCTGCAGAAAAAAATTAATATTTTTTGTTAATAAATTTTAAAAAGTATTTCTCAAAAACTATAAAATGGATAAAGTAGATTTTAGTACAGTTGACTCTATTAGCATCATGTAACATACAGTAAAAATATTAAGGTCCTGCACCAAATAGTTTTTTTAGAAATGGGTCAAATACTTGCCTAAATTAACATGGGTTAGATGGGCAGGGTGTGGTCCCTTAAGTTTGAGTGGAGTAGAACCGTCACCTCGTACACGCTCGTCTTACTTAGCTCAAACACTAACCACTTGACCACCATTAACTCAAAGGTCCAGCACCTATGTGCAGATGTATCAGTTACATAATAGATGTGTGACACTTCTTTTGCGATTTTCTCGGAATTGCCACAATTGTGCACATTACTACTTGCACATTATGTTGTTTTAATGGCCTATTTAAGGCATACAAAGTATGAAGTAAATCTGTGATCCCAACATCGTGGCCTCCCCTTCTAAGCCTGTCATTGCTGTATTGCTTTTCTGATTTATTTTTTCCGCTTATAACTGTCTATGGTAACGATTTTTATAAATGTTAGATGTTCCGCCAACATAAGATACTAACTAACGGTGATGATATTGTTTTGTCCACAGATTCCACACATAACTGAGTGTATCTTCTGTGAATAAACTGTATCATTGCTCACTACTACCCTACTAATTGACTAAATACTTCCAAAGTCAAAATTCATCACTTTAGCAACTACTGATGCATCTACACGTGACCGTTCCACATGAGCCCAAACAACGACTCGATTCACGTGGCCAGCAGCACTTGGGCATTGTTGGACATGAAATTAGCTAGACAGTGCTTCTGCCAGAAGAAAGACACCTCAGCTGTGAAAGTTCTAGAGAACAAGAATGTGTAAGGGGTACAATTTACTACATCACAATACTACTGCAGCAATACCCCACTGTGATTGTTCTGCACTCACTCATTATAATCATCAATTAATGGGTCTTTCCACCAGTTTATACACAATATACTACAATTTGTAAATGCTGAGAGTCAACTGCCAAACTTTGCACCAATCATCAATTCTCAGTAGGTTTTCCCACCTTTCGGTAAATTTTTTTAGCACTGCAACTTCTCTGTACATAACAGGTAACAGCATCATCCATGAAAAGCGTCATTAAACTTCTGACTTCAACCATTAGATCATTTAAATATGTTGTGAAAAGTGATGGTCCTACAACACTCCCTTTGAGATGTGCCCCCCAAGTTATTTTTACATCTGAAGATTTCTCGCCATTGAGAATGACGTGCTGTGTTCAGTTTAACATAAGTTGTTTACCAGTCCAATGACACATCTCATCCGATATTCTGTACTTTCTTATTTTGTTCATTACGCGACAGTGCAAAGCTATGCTGAACCCCTTCTGGAAGTCAAGGACAAGCATCAATCCAGACACCAGTGTTTACTGCTTTCTGGGTGTCGAGGATTAAAAGAGTGAGCAGGGTTTCAAACAACTGGTGTTTTTGGAATCCATGTTGATTCCAGTAGAGGAGATTTTCAGTCTCCAGAAATGTCATCATACATGAGCATAAAACTTGTTCCAAAATTCTAAAACAGACTGAGATCAGAGATACAGACCTATATTTTTGAGTGTCAGTTCAATTACCCTTCTTGAAAACAGGAATAAACTGTGCCTTTTTCTAATAAAGGTTTGGTCCTCCAGCAATGTACATTACACTACCAGTAGAAGATGAGTAAGTTCTTTTAACGTAAGATTGTACTGACAGCCCATCAAGTCCAGCTTTTTTAAAAAACCTTTTTTAAAAATAATATAAAGAACATAATGTATAAAAATTTCTCTAAGGTCACAGAGAATTGAACGCTTAACAAATGTTAAAGCGGTTCTATATAATTTGTTTCTGCCTAGTTGATGATAATATAATTTATATAATGCAAATGTCAAAGAAAAAATGTAATATAATAAATGTGGTGCAAATAAGTTGTAGTGGGGAAGTGATTTACTATATTTGGATCTGTAACATGGTCTAAGTAGCTTGTTTGTTGATAATACCCTATTTGTATCTATTTCAGGTGAGAAGGTCTCAGTAGAAGCTCGAGCTATTCTCATCTAAAATGGTTTGTGCTTATGAACGTTGAATGACGTAGTGGCATATGTGTATGATGAACAGTGGTGGTTTGCAGAGGTTGAAAGATTAAGTTTGGAAAACAATGATGTTTTGTGCATTTTTACCACCCTGCTGGCCCAAGAACATCATTCAAGAAATTACTAATTACAAACTTTGGATACCAATGAAAAATGTTTTAAGGAAACTTTTAGTGCTTGAACTTACCACAGCAACTGGGAGGTCTTATTCTATATTACAGAAGCTGTCTGAAGAAATAAGTGTTCTTAACATTCACCAACAGGTTTAGGAACAGTCGCATCTCGAAGGATGTTAATTGAAAATATTTATTTTAAGTATGTCAAAATAATATAAATGCTAATTTTAGTGATGTTTCCACTTTTTGTAAATAATTCAGTGCCTTACTTCAATAATAATTGATTAGATACTGCCAATATCACACATGAATAGGCAATAGCCATAAGATCAGTTGTAGAGTAACGTGAATTATCTCATTTTCAAAAATTCATATCTTTGTTCAAAGTCAGATATCAATGTTCAAATTTTTACAGTACGTTGCTATCATATAGGTGTACAAACTGTGCAAGAATCATATTTTTACATTCAGTCCCACCTGAGATAACTAACCCCAAACTTAACAAAAAAATGAAAATTTTCAAATTTCAAAAATCCATAAAAAATTAAGGAAACATTTATAAGTGTTCTTCCTCCATATGAGGCTAGTAGTGTACGATATCTAACTATAGGAAAAAATAGACTCTCATAAATCACTGCTTGTTTGTTATTTTTGGGCCTAAAAAGTGGATTTTTGAAAATTTGGATACCAAACTTTGGAGGTAATTTTGTCTGGTTATTTTTGAATTTAGGGTATTTTGTGCAATAGACAATGTTGTAGAGGACACTTTTCTAAAAACAATCATGTCATTTGCAATGTTGTAACTTAACCCAGTGCAGAGATACTCAAATTTTCACTAATGTCTCCAGCCTGAAAATTCATCACGCACCTACAAATAAAAATGGCTGCCATCCAGTATAGGTGCAAGATACATTGTTTTAAAAAAACTGTTTCGAGCTTCTCAAATATAGGGCAATCACATATAAAAAATTAAAATATTTAAAAATGGTCAAGCAACCATCACTGGACCACTTCATATGGATTGACCCTTATGGTTGTAAATCTGTTAGTAGAAATAGAATGTAGTTCATTGCTACCTGACTGCAGTATTCCTTAAATAACTTCATATTTTACATTTTTAGTTTTATAAATACTTTATACAGAAAATACATTTGATATCTAAAATTCATTAACTGTAGATTTACACAAAGAAGAGAATATATTTCCGTCTGCACACAGTAAGATGAATAACATATTATTGCTTGTGTGTTGTATAATTTAAACAATATGCAATGTGTCATTGGGGAGGAAGAGCCTCGGAATAAAATTTCTTCAAGCCTTCTCCTCCCAAGCGATGGCACCTTATTACTAGAGCCTTAGTATGTGGTGTCAGTGTTTATTTGTTTCATGACTTTTACAGCCTGTTGTGTTGTTTGTGATTGTATTATGGCATGCAGTGTCAAGTGGTGTTGGTTTGGGTCCCTTACATGTTGATCCCTTTTGAGTCATGTTCACTTAGTGTGTTGGTTCCTTCTTCTGTTTCGGAATCTTTGGTTGTGCTTGTGTCCTCCCATGTGGTTTACTGTGTTGTTTGTGCTTGTCTATGTCTCCTCCCATATGAGTTTTGGTGCTTGTATTCTTCATGCAGTATGTTCAATACGATATTGGCTACACTATTTATTGTGCTCCAATCATCGGAATTACACATAATACTGGGAATGTCAGTGTCATTCCAAATAGATCTTCGAATAGATCTGCATAGCGGTGTGAGATGTTCTGGTCTCCATGATTCTCCACAAATGCATATTTCATCGTTATTAAGTCCCATGCAATTTAAGTGTACCACACACACCCCATGGCCTGTCAGAAAACAGAACATCCCCCCAGCTTGGGTCGAATTGTAATCTTTCACGTACATCAGGAATGAAAGAGTGTACTCAGCAACCCTTGTCAGATGCGTCCCACCCTCTCTGACATGTTTGAAACCACCATTGTTTCATTTTTGCTTTGTTTATCATGTTGGTTCCTGTAATTATGGTGACACGATACGATTACTTACGAAGAATGTGCAGACGTCTTGTCTGACATTCCGGACAACTTGGCGGATTGGGAAGAAGACAATGAATATAAGAAAAATGAAAGTGAAGCAGAATCGTCGGAAGATAGTGAAATACGTCCAAGAAGAATTCGGTGAACGCTACAATTCGGTGAACGCTACATTTGCCAGCTGATTCAGATGAATCAGAAGAGGAAGCCAGTGAACAGTGGTCAGACTTTGATTTACCGAGGACCAATAATAAATTTGAAGAATCTCCTGGTCCAAACATATTTCCCAAAGATACAAAGAGCGTCGAGGATATCGTAGAATTATATATTGGGAACGATCTATTTGAATATATTAGCAACGAAACCAACTAGTATTACAGTCAAAATTGCAACAGAAGGAAACTGTATTTTTTTAAAAAAAAAGGAAGAAGAAGAAGAAGAAGAAGAGCCAAATTTATCGACGTTACGGGACCCAAACTCAGAAAATAGTTTGGGCTTGCTGTCCTTATGGGATTTGTAAAAAAAAGCTAGGATCGATGATTACTGGTCAACGAATCCATTGATAGGCACACCAATATTTCGCAAAACGATGTCCCACATCCAATCCTGACAAATTTTATCATTTTTACATTTTTCCAACAACAATAAACCAGATAATGCCAACCGGCTTTTCAAAGTGTGATTCACAATTGATTATTGTTCCAAGAAGATTAAAGAAACCTTTAACCCAAGTCAAAACATCTCAGTTGATGAAGGAATGATACCGTGGCGTGGACGGTTAAATTTTAAAGTTTACAATCCGTCGAAAATTACAAAATATGGCATACTCATCCAGATGCTGTGTGATTCAAGTATGGGATACATTCCCTCATTCAAGATATATTTCGGCACTGGAAAGCGTTTAGCAAAAATAGTGATGGAACTACTGACACCTTCTTATGGAAAGTGGCATCGCCTATACATGGATAATTATTATAACAGTGGAGAACTTGCAGAGAAGTTACTTGAAAAGAAAATTCGAGTTTATGGAACGATACAACAAAATAGAGGATTTCTGGAAAAATTAAAGCACGCAAAAGTCACTGTGTCTGAAGCCTGTCACCAATGGAAAGGTGAAGTACTCACACTGGTATAGAGAGCTTCGAAAACTAAAACAATACAAATGATCTCTACAACACATAATGCCAATTTGACTGACACTCAAAGAAAATGTACATTTGACTGACACTCAAAGAAAAAGTAGAAAAACCAATTACACAATTTAAAAAAACCTGAACGTGTAATAGACTGCAGCAAATACATGAAAGGAGTGGATCAGGCAGACCACTATTTGAGTTATTACCCTATATACAGAAAAACTATAAAACAGTCAAAAAAGATTTACAAGTATCTCTTTAATTGCGCATCATTTAATGCCATTACATGGCATTATTTCAATACAGACCACAACAGTCTCAGATTTCACGACTTTTTATTGAAAAGTGTCTGATTCATGGATAAAAGACCATGTACCTGCTTCTGAGCAAAACTTGGGGGTTGCCACTACATCACACACGTCTCATCAGATCTGGTTGACAGACTATTCGGTCACATACAGCAACACCAGTTAATACTTATTTCCGAAACAAATAAACAAAAAAAAAAAAAAAAAAGGAACTGCAATGCATCTTGGAGACTGTTTTGCAGCATATCATACAAAAGAGAAATACTAAGTACCAAAGACAATGCAAATAAACAAATATACAAAACAAACAAATTTGGTATTTATTTATGTATGTATGTAAATCTTCGAAATTTTATGAAAGTAGGGGAACAGGATGTGAACCTATAAGAACTGACAATGAGATTAGTAAAACTTAACAATTTACAATCTCCCGATAATGTCAAGAACGGCTGGCAACAAGCCAAGTAGTCCGAATTAGCGCTGCCAGTGCCAAGACAATACATTTGTACTAGATGTGCGGATGACAAAGTGTTAATACCTAATTTATACAGAGTTGTGTTGGCAGTTTGATATGATAGTTGAAAGTCTGTTTTTTGTCAAGATGTAGTCCAAGATAATAAGTGGCTTGCTTCCTCTGTATGCTAGTATTGTCGTAATTTTAGAACTGGGTTCCTCTGTAATGTCTGTCTGAGCAATAGACAGTTTTGTTGGGTGCTATTTTTAGTTTATTTTCTTTGCACCAACTGTTCATTTTCTGAAGCAGTTGCCTTTTGTCTCTAGTGGTGCTCTCGAGTTGGCTGACACCACTACGAGCAGATCATCTGCATATGCCACCACACCTCTTACACTATAGTCACCGTCCAGGGTGTTCAGCAAGAGGTCAATTGCGATATCCGAAAATATTGGTCCGCAGATCGAGCCCTGCGGACATCCCTTTGTTATTCTCTTGACAACCTTGTTTGTACCTGCCGTCCATTCTGCCTCTGCAATAGTTGAGGAGGCTATTGTAGAGTGAAGCTGATAGCCTCATTTCCCTTAACCTGGCGAACAGAGACGGCCACCACAGATTGTCAAAAGCCCCAGCGATTAGTATGGCAGCCATGTATTTGTTGCTGACGCTATTTTTTACTGTCAGTGCTCAGTTGATGGCGTCTCCTATTGATCTACCTTCCCTGAAGCTAAATTGATGAGGCATTGGGCTGAGGCAGCATCTGGGCGACTGAAAGCGGTCGCACAGGAACCTTTCCTGTACCTTGGTGAGAGTGTTTATGAGGCAGATCGGTCGGTACATTTTGGGGTCTGCTGGTTCTTTGTCTTGTGATTTCCTGATTGTTACTACATTAGCAATTTTCCAGAGGTTTGAAATTCTGCCTGTTAGTAATGCCTCGTTTAACACATTAGTAAGAAAAGGTGTGATTTGTGTTAATGTTTGTTTTAATGTTTCTGAAAGTATTTTGTCTGGACCAAGTGCTTTTTGGTTTTTAAGCCTGCTGATTGCCGTCACGACTCCCTTCTTGTGAGAATGGTATGGTGACATTGTCACTTATGTATGGTTGCCTCATCCTCTCTCTCAGGTCAGTGTGGTTGGTTGGTTGGTTGGTTTGGGGGATTAAAGGGACCAGACTGCTATGGTCATCGGTCCCTTTTTCCAAAGACAAGGAAAACCCACAGAGAATAAAAACGAGGAACAGAATAGATCACAGACGATACAGAACAAGAGAAACTGAGACAAAGACAAGACAAAACGAACTAAAACCACACAGAGTGTGACGGTGGTTGGCCGACCATAGAAATAAAAAAGGAAAAGCCAACCACTTAGAAACACATTAAAAGAAAATCAGTTGAAAATCATAGGCCAAAGGCCAGAATAAATACAAAACAATAAAATAAAACAGAAACACTCAGAGTAAATGATAAAATCCCCCTGCCCAAATAAAACGTAAAACTGAGTCAGCCATAGTGGAGTCGTCTGTTAAAAGGGCAGGGAGCGTATCAGGCAGTGCAAATGTCTGCCTGACCACAGCTAAAAGGGGGGCAGGCCAACAGAATGTGGGCCACTGTCAAAGCTGCCCCACAGCGACACAGAGGAGGGTCCTCCCGGCGCAGTAAATAACTGTGTGTTAGCCGGGAGTGGCCAATGCGGAGCCGACAAAGGACGACGGAGTCCCTGCGGTTGGCTCGCAGGGATGACCGCCACACAGTCGTCGTCTCCTTAACGGCACGGAGTTTATTGGGTGTAATCCGATCGCGCCATTCAGCGTCCCAAAGCGCAAAAACTTTTCGGCGGAGGACTGCCCGCAAATCAGTCTCTGGGAGGCCAACATCCAGAGGTGGTTGACACGTGGCCTCTTTCGCCAGGCGGTCAACATGTTCATTGCCCGGGATACCGACATGACCGGGGGTCCACACAAAGACCACAGAGCGGCCGCAACGCGCAAGAGTATGCAGGGACTCATGGATAGCCATCACCAGATGAGAACGAGGAAAACACTGGTCGAGAGCTCGTAAACCGCTCAGGGAATCTGTACAGATCACGAAGGACTCACCTGAGCAGGAGCGGATATACTCTAGGGCTCGAAAGATGGCGACTAGCTCAGCAGTGTAAACGCTGCAGCCAGCCGCCAAGGACCGTTGTTCGGAATGGTCCCCTAGAGTTAGCGCATACCCGACACGACCAGCAACCATCGAACCGTCGGTGTAAACAATTCCAGAGCCCTGATACGTGGCAAGGATGGAATAAAAGCGGCGGCGGAAGGCCTCTGGAGAGACCGAGTCCTTCGAGCCCTGTGCCAAGTCGAGCCGAAGACAAGGGCGAGAAACACACCACGGGGGTGTACGCAGAGGCACCTGGAAAGGAGGCGGAACAGGGAAAAACCCAAGCAGGCAGGGAAGCTCCTTGACGCGTACGGCGATCGGACAACCCGACCGGGGCCGACGGTCCAGCAGATGGACGACCGACTGCGGGAACAGGACACGGTAATTTGGATGCCCGGGCAAACTAAAAACATGGGCAGCATAAGCAGCCAGTAATTGTTGGCGTCGTACCCGCAGTGGAGGTACACCTGCCTCCACTAGCACGCTGTCCACAGGGCTGGTGCGGAAAGCACCAGTGGCAAGGCGTATCCCGCTGTGGAGAATTGGGTCCAGCACCCGTAACGCAGATGGGGATGCTGAGCCATAAGCCAGGCTCCCATAATCCAGACGGGACTGGATTAACGCCTGGTAGAGCCGCAACAGGGTAGAGCGGTCGGCGCCCCAGCGGGTGTGGCTCAAGCATCTCAGAACGTTTAGATGCCGCCAACACGTCTGTTTAAGCTGCCGGATATGAGGCAGCCAAGTCAACCGGGCATCGAAAACCACCCCCAAAAACCTGTGGGTCTCCACCACAGCAAGGAGTTCGTCGGCAAGATAAAGCCGCGGCTCAGGATGGACTGTTCGCCGCCGGCAGAAATGCATAATGCGGGTCTTGGCTGCTGAAAACTGAAACCCATGCGCTACAGCCCAAGACTGCGCCTTACGGATAGCGCCCTGTAGCTGACGTTCAACAGCTGCAATGCCAGTAGAGCTGTAGTAAAGGCAGAAGTCGTCAGCATACAGGGAAGCGGAGACAGAATTTCCCACGGCCGCAGCAAGCCCGTTAATGGCTATTAAAAACAGACAGACACTTAAAACAGAGCCCTGTGGCACACCGTTCTCCTGGACGTGGGAGGAACTATACGAGGCCGCGACTTGCACGCGGAAGGTACGACACGACAGAAAATTGCGGATAAAAATCGGCAGAGGACCCCGAAGACCCCATCCATGAAGCGTAGAAAGAATGTGATGACGCCATGTCGTATCGTACGCCTTCCGCATGTCGAAAAAGACAGCGACCAGGTGCTGACGGCGGGCAAAAGCAGTACGGATGGCCGACTCCAGGCTCACCAGATTGTCGGTGGCGGAGCGGCCTCTACGGAACCCACCCTGAGACGGAGCCAGAAGGCCCCGAGACTCCAGTACCCAATGCAAGCGCCGGCTCACCATCCGTTCAAGCAACTTGCAAAGAACGTTGGTGAGGCTAATGGGACGGTAGCTGTCCACCTCCAGAGGGGTCTTTCCAGGTTTCAAAACGGGGATGACAATGCCTTCCCGCCATTGCGACGGAAACTCCCCCTCGACCCAAAGACGGTTGTAAAGATCGAGAAGGCGCAGCTGGCAGTCCACTGAAAGGTGTTTCAGCATCTGACAGTGGATGCCATCTGGCCCAGGAGCGGTATCAGGGCAAGCAGCTAGGGCACTGCGAAATTCCCACTCACTGAATGGAGCATTGAAGGATTCTGGGTGGTTGGTGCGAAACGAAAGTCTCCGACGTTCCAGCCGCTCTTTAATGGAGCGGAAGGCCTGGGGGTAATTCGCAGAAGCGGAACTCATAGCAAAATGCTCTGCTAAGCGATTTGCAATGACGTCGGAGTCAGTACACACGGCTCCATTCAGTGAGAGCGCAGGGACGCTGGCAGGGGTCCGATAGCCGTAGACGCGTCGAATCTTGGCCCAGACCTGCGAGGGAGTGACATGGAGGCCAATGGTGGACACATACCGCTCCCAGCACTCCTTCTTGCCTTGGCGGATAAGGAGGCGGGCCCGCGCACGCAGCCGTTTGAAGGCGATAAGGTGCGCTAAGGAGGAATGTCGCTTGTGACGCTGGAGCGCCCGCCGGCGATCTTTAATCGCTTCAGCGATCTCAGGCGACCACCAAGGCACAGCCTTCCGCCGAGGAGACCCAGAAGAACGGGGAATGCCAGATTCGGCGGCAGTAACGATGCCGGTGGTGACCGATTGAACCACCGCATCAATGTCATCAGTACAGAGAGGCTCAAAAGCGGCAGTGGAGGAGAACAAATCCTAGTCAGCCTTATTCATAGCCCATCTGCTAGGGCGCCCAGAAGAGTGACGCTGTGGTAGTGACAAAAAGAGCGGAAAGCATGGTAACCTCACAGAGATGGACAATGTTCATCAATAAATTGCGTTTCTTGGAGTGCTGCACAGATTGCAGATCAGGATGAAATTATTTGCTGGTGAAGTCCAGGCAGGTGGCAGTAATATCCATTGCAGTTCCATTGAATTATCATGTTAAGGAAGTTCTGGATATGCGTAACGGGGCCAGGAGGGCAGGTCATGCCCCAAAATCACTCAGTCGCTGATGGGGGTGTAACAACATCAATAAACATGGTTAGTGAGTCCAACAGCATGGGGGATCTGGAATCTCCAGGGTCCTCAAAGTAACCTTCTCTTAAGATATCTTCTTTCTCTCTCTTTCGCTGCATTTGGTGGTCGCGAATCTTGTGACAGCTTATTCACAGTAGGCGTAGAAACTAAAGAGGGCTGGTAACAGCTCACTGGTCTGTAGAACTTGGACAGATGAGGGAACCATGTCACCGGTAGATGTCTCAATGTTTTCATTTGGTTTGCTGCTTTACGGTTTCTGAATTACTGTTGGAGTACTACACATTTTGACTGCAGTACAGGCAAACTACTATCAAACGTGAGGATTTTACAATAGTTGTGTGGGAGCAAACCCACGTCTCCTATAACTAAATAAGCAGGCTGACCACAGAACAGACTAAAAAGACTACATATTTTCATCAAAGCTGTTAAAGGGCTGCAATGTCTCCTTAAAACCTCCTTTACACTAAAAGCGAATGCAAGTAAACACGAGCATTTGCGGAGAACTCGCATTTTCGCTGTCATTCACTTGTGCCTGTGAACAAACATTTAATTTAAATTGGAGGGAACTAGAGAGAGCATGCATAGTGTGCCAACTCTAGGAGTGCTGTGATGTTTTTTGGCACTAACAATCGCCAAGCAGATTTCACTCAAAAAACACTTGTTATATGTATGATGTAAGATTGTGGTATTCAGACTGCATTAGCCTTCATGGCAAGTGTGTTGATTCAGATAAAGCAAGCAAAATGGCATAGGAAAACAATAATGTAGTCCTGTCTGAAGTGTTAAGTATTTGGAGGTAGTGCAGCATTTAACACTAAAATCCAGCCTTCCATAATATTATTCCAAACCTTTGCACACATCTAGGTTGACACTTTTCACTGATTTCTTATTACAAATGAGAAATATACCTAGAAGCAGAACACTAATAATTGATGAGCAACATAACATGAAGAAATGTTAGCACCTACACACTGTTCATGGGCAACTGGTGACATTTATGTTGTAACTGTATCATTTGAACAGCTGCTGTATCTTAGTTCCCAAATGTTTGCAGTGACATTCATGAAGTGATTCTACAATTTATTTTAAATTTATTAAAATATATATCGGTAATACAATCCCAATAAAATATGGTTACTGAAATGTGAATGTTCTTACAACTTGTCACATAAGCTACTTAATACAATCTGCCAAGTTTGTTAAAGGGCAGAGAGCCTAATTACGGGAAAATGATTTTTGTTTATTCTGTTGTTATGCCTACATCAAAAAACCTCTGAAATGGCAGTGATATACATCGGCAATGTAATTATATGTGCAATGAACATAAGTTATGAGAATGATCAGGTATTTCGTATGTTTTTAATTTCAATGATCATAACAGATACATATTGGTGCTTGTTTCCTTTAAGAAAATTTATTGTGTTGTTCTTTCTTAATAAAAATTAATATAAGGCTCATATTTATTCCTACCTGATGGAAGCATCTCATTTCCACAGTTGGCCCTTTACTTACAGTGTTAGTGGCTCTTCCACTGCATGCTGCTGTTGGCAATTTGTTTATACTGGTCATAGTCAGTCGGGTGACAGTACACAGTAACCAATGAGAATCACTGAATCTAAGGACTTGTTTTGGCAGAAGATATGAAATGATTACTTGAACCGTTTTTGAGGAGGAGGAGGAGGAGGAGGAGGAGGAGGAGGAGTAGATTAATTTTTAACGTGAGGTCATTAGAGATTGAGCATAGGCTCAGATTAGGGAAGGATGGAGAAGGAAAGCGGTTGTTCCCTTTTGAAGGAACCATTCCAACATTTGCTTTAAGTGATTTAGGAAAATCAAGGAAAATCTAAATCAGGATGGCCGGACATGAGATTGAACCGTCATCTTCCTGAATGCGAGTCCAGTGTGCTAACCACCACTCTACTACCCACTTGGTAAATTGGTTTTAACATTGACAGCGTGAGATTGACAATACTGGATAGCATAAGGCTGACAGTACTGGCCTGGCCATTATGGATTATAAAATTGTTTACTGTCTTTATATGTACCTCTTGTATTGTTTGTTGCTCAGAATATGATAGGATTTGGCTCGGTGAATGATGGGAAATGACGAAGATAAATGATAACTTTGTGATTAGATGAGGTGACAGAACCAACGAGAAAATAGTGTTTGATAAATGTTGTCATGATGTGGGCTGTAAGAAATTACGTAGTAGCATAATGGACTACACTGTGCAGAATGTTGTTCTACAAAAAAAGAAAAAGTATTCTGTAAAATTGAAAACTGTACTCCTAGTTTCCTGCGTAACCACAACCTTAGAAATAGCGATATTTCAAAAACCCCTCGTAAAGTTTTCGAAACAATAATTGGGCTATGCCACAGATCAATCTATCTCCACAACCAGTTTTCATACACTCACATTTGTTGGCGTTGCCAACTCGAAACCAAACTGTAACATTTGAACAAGCTAGATACTGGCTCTGCTACAGATCAATCCATTACCACAGTCAGTTTTCCTCCACTCATGTTCATTGCCTTTTCCAACTCACAACCAAGCTTTAATATTGTAATATGACAAGAGGCTTTAAGTGCTTCAGGAGAGCTTTGGTATGAAAACTTCTGTAACAGAAGTGATAAAAAGAGTCAATGATCTATACTTCCTTAAATCTACTACTTAAACATCTCTCTCTCAATCATTTTGCATTGCAGGCTGCAAGTTTACTTATTATCAAAATTTCAGCCTCTGGCTCCCTCCTTTATTCTTATCATCTCTATATTATAAACTCATTCCTAATTTGTTTTACCTTTATGTTTGTGCTGAATTGGTCTGGATACTCCTATGTATATTTCAGTCTCACAATTTAATTCCTGCACATCTTTTCAGTGTGGAAATAACAGCAGAAGCTTTATTAAAGCATTCCACCTTTTCGAGGAATCTTCAGAATTTGTTTGTTTTTCTTACTGAAAATATATCACCAACATTGCTGCACTATAGTCATGGTGTGGGAGGATTTATATATCCTACACATCTGTTTTACAATCTGTCAATGAGTGAGAGCCTATAGGTCTGACACAGCAGCAAGACTAATATCAACTACGGTTTATTCCTGTTTTACTGGTATGTCAACAATTATTGGTTACATATTTGACGAAACCCTGCATTTTTGAATATCCGCTTGGACATGAACATTAGCTACAAGTCAATTTGTTACCTGAACCAAATTTTCTGCTTTCACACTCACTGGCTTCGCCAACTCGCAACCAAATTGTCACCTTCCAACCTAACCTATACCTCAGAGTGCCCTAACTATCAGCCTGCCATCACAACTAAGATCTTAGGGTGGGATCAAATACAGAACTATAGCTCAGTTATGTAACTTAGGCAACAAGTTTATGTGCAGTATAGTACTGATTTATAATTTTCGAAATTAGTTGTGTGTTTCATTCAAATAAATAAACTTGAATGCTGTGCCATAATCAAATTCTCAGATTTGTGTTACGATCAATGAAGTATTAATGTAGGCTGAAGTTTATAAGAAGTCTTCTTCATTTTCGGCAATTAAGAAACGGACAGCTGAACTGTTTACTTGGAAAGTTATCCACATGAAAGATGGGCCACTGGTACATTTACTAATGAAAATATCAAGAAAACGCACAATACTGCAGAAAGTAAAACAGTTAAAGGAGTATGAAACAGCTGATACTACAGCCACGTAAGAAGAAAGTATACAGCGCTTTTCACATCAAGTATTGAGTATGGAAAGGATTTGTGCAAGACAGATACTGCACATCTAGAATTATAACAGCAGGTATGAAAATAAATTTCTAAACAATAATTTGATAGTTTCAAAAAGGTACAAAGTGATGGCATTCAACGAGTTACTACTGCAGATGACAAAATAGTCTTCTATTCAGGGCTGAAACGAAACAGCTGGTAAAGTGTGATTGAGCAATGCCCCTGCCTGAAAATTTGTTGTGATGTTGTCTGACTAATCTGTAGCACTGTCGAGCTTAAGGCAATCTGGTGTATCTGAATGGAAAATATTCGTCAAATGAGGACTGAATCAAAATAGAAACAAAAATCATCTTTCATTTGTTCCTTTAACAATCAGGAAACAGGAGAACTTTAAACACTAGTTGTCGGAAGATCCATCCACTTCACGAAGGTGGCCATCCTTTGACAGTCATATAGTATTTTAAATACTGTGCATCAGAGGAAGCTAATCAGACGTAAAACAGCGAGCAAAATACACTGACATCAACGAAACTAAGTCGAAAATACATGTAAATTTACCTAAACTCTGCATTCTTGACTGCTGGACTGAAAGTTTTTCACTGTACTCTTCTAAACAATGTCCAGGAGGTATTTGATCGCCCTTTGGATGGGCTTGCTGTTGAATGCTATGAGTCATCTCCTAGGCGTGAATTTCACATAAACCATGCATAAAGCCATTTTCATTACATTTTCGTAAGTACTGATTAGGAATCTCGGCACCTTAATATTGCACTTTTTGATACTATCCCGTGAACATTTGTGAATAGCTTCATTCACTTCAATAAATGTTCACGTAAATGTACATACGCAACTGTTTTGTCAACAACAAATAACAACAACAACAACAACAGAAGCATCACCACCGTTATGTGCTATGTAAACTATGGACTACCAACAGTAAACGATTACTCGTCCGGTGTGCTCACTGCCCAAACAGTGCCCAATCAAACGCTTAACAGCACACTAGGAGCCACAGCGAAAGCAGTAACATTCAGCAATTTCTCCTCAGGTGATTTCCAGTAGCTATCACCTACAACAGAAGCACAAGTGCTGGCTGCATGTACAGCAACTATTTTTGATTAAGGCATTCTTTTCACTGGACTCAAACGATTATTGTCAGATACCACATGAGTGATTACTCAGATAGGATCCAAATAAACAAACGGAATTGGGGTATTGTCCAAGAATCTGTCAACCAAATGTAAACAAAATTACCACAAACAGTCAATATTTTATCAACATGCTGGTTGTTATACATACCCCGTTCCAACATCGATGACACATGCAGGCAATCTTCCAGCCATTATGTCACGTAAAATTTAGGTAAATTATGAATTAAGCACAAAAACCACACCTTCTTCCGGCACTGATATCATACTGCAAAGATAATCATTTGCAGCTCCAGTAATCTGCCTTCCTGGGCAGTAGGTATATCTTTCCTTCAAATAATATTTCTCAACTATCTGCATTTAGCCAACACCACCTAGATGCTTGCAGGTGGTGTTGTTTAGCTGGGTTTCAGCTGAGACAAATTTCTTACGCATGCATCTCCCCCACCCCTTCCACTATAAAATATTCTCACATGCCGTTCGCTTTGGCTCACACCTCAGTTATAAACTTTACTAAAGGATCATGCAATATTTATTGACAATAGTAGTTTGTTGTGTGTTGTTTTTAAGGGAGCGAGGTCATCGGTCTCATCGGATTAGGGAAGTATGGGAAAGAAAGGCGGCCGTGCCCTTTCAGAGGAACCATACCGGCATTTGCCTGGAGTGATTTAGGGAAATCACGGCAAACCTAAATCAGGACGGCCGGACGCGGGATTGAACCGTCGTCCTCCCGAACGCGAGTCCAGTGTCGACAATAGTAGTTTGACGAACCTATAATCCACTGAAGTGACCTCACATCATGAATAATATTGACAAAAATTGTCAGTTAAGAATGCGGTTTTACAAAGTTAAGACGTCGAACAACCAAATGAAAGCGAGTACTGCAAATTCCATTAGTTATGGCTTGCAAACAACAGTAATCAGTGAAAAAGAGGAAATGGAACCGAGAATAGCACGAAAAAAAACGAGCGACTGGTCACCTGTCAATTTACTGATAAATCAGAACAACGGATACAACAGATTTCACAAATAATTTTCCATTGAGTCCTGCATCATATAGCTAATTAGTCAGTAATATGATCCATAAGTAATTTTGCACGATAGATAGTAATGACGTGGAACAAGTCATTATAATTTGTACATACAGTTACGTTCTGAACAATTCTAATTTTTTTAAAAGATTTTCTGATGTGAGTTAGTAATTCCTACCCATAACCTTTTACATTTTATAATTATAGAAATTCTTCTACAGACTAAAAAAGTTTCAAGGAGAAACTTTCTCATTTTGTCATCAAATTTTACTTTTGCGTCTGTCAGACATTTTATATCACTGGGTAAATGACGAAAAATTTTTGTTCCTGCATTGTGCATCCCTTTTTGAGCTAAAGACAACCGTAATGTGGAGCAATTAATGTCATTTTTCCTTCTGGTATTGTAATTACGTACCTCATTGTTACTCTTCAACTGTAGTGGATTATTTACAACAAACTTCATGCGGGAATAAATATACCATGAAGCAGTACTCAGAATGCTGAACTTCTTAAATAGAAGTCTATAAGATGATCGTGGGTGAGCACCACACATTATTCTCACACCACGTTCTTAGTGTAATGAAGATTTCATTTCTTAAGGATGAATTATCCAAGAACATTATTGCATATGACATTATTGAATGGAAATAGGCAAAATACGTCAACTTATTAATTTGTCTCTCCCCAAGTTTTGCAATGATTCTAAAGGCAAAAGTGGCTGAAATGAGTTTTTTTATGAGTTCCAAAATGTGGTTTTTCCAATTTAAATTCTCATCAACATGGACTCCTAAAAATTTTGAAGTTTCCACCTTATTTATTATTTCCTCACTGTGTGTTAAACTTGTCATTTGTGTAGCACCTCTAGATGTGCAGTACTGAATATGTTGGGTCTTTTTAAAATTGAGGGTGAAAGCAAGGCATTAATCCTAATACGAGATAAAATAAAGAAACAAAATATGTTAATGACAGAGGCAATCGGTGTTGACAAGAGATTAGGAGTAACTTTGACATTTATGCTGACAGGCAGATCTTTCGAATGCTGGAAGTATTGTTCTGTAATGTCAGAATACACAATCAGTAAAATTCTGTAGAAACCTGTGCAGCAGTTATATCTGTTTGGTAAGGTTTTGTTGAGGCACTTAACGTAAATCCTTTATTTATTTTATTTTTTGTATGGAAATAGTTTGGTGAACTGACTTACTTTTCTCGCACCTCTTACTAGTCACTGTAGATATACGACCTTTGTTTCCAAGCGGAAGTAGTTTTTGCAGACTGCTATGTAATTCACCAACCTATATCATATTTTCAAATTAATAACGTAAGCAGTGTCATAGAGAACCCACAACTGACCATCCTCAAATTCTACATACCATGAGGACCCTCGCACTGGTATTTTAAAAAGCTGCTTGAAAAATTAAATTTGGTGTAGGATATGCATGAAGGTGAACTGGAAACATAAACAATGTACCAGGTGGCTGGTTCATGAATCTCTGTCAACATGTGAAACGAGAATACTGTTGAAGCATAAATACTTCACCTCACACCTTCAGTATGTATTGATAATACTGACACTATTTTGAGGACTATCAATACTGCTTATCAATATTTCTAATACTGACAACACGTCAATACGCGCCCTTTGACAATAAATTCATTCACAGTTTGACAGTATTATTGAACGAGTGAGGGGCCCTTTTTTACGCAGCATTCAACATGATGGAAAGTGAAATTATTCGTATGGGAGTTGCACACATTATAGTTGAATAGCTTATAGTGAATTCAGTGAAGAAAAAACAGACCTCAGATGTCGGATATGAAAATGGGCAGCTTGAAGGAATTGTTTGGGAGCATCAAATACGCTAATAATGGGGTATCTAACGATGAAGAGATTTTTAGAATGAGTACAATCAATTTTGAAATATATGGGAGCCATATTTATGGCTCTGTACAAACGTCTAATGCAAGTCTGTGAGGTGCAGACCCAAACAAACAAACACTACCCCCCCCCCCCCTCCAACAACAAGGAATCCCGAATTAAAAAACTCTGGGACCTAGAGTGGACTATAAATGAAGTGATGAAGAAACAGTCAGTCTTGGCTGCAGTAATGTATTTATTATTTATTTACCAGTGACGAATTTCACCTGATTCGGGCATTTTCACAATGGCTGAGTATAAGATGGTGTTTGGCACATAGGATATCAAGCATGCAGAACATCCTAGCAAATAACTGCCAAGCGTCCTTGTTAAGTTACACGATGCAGTCAAATGAATGCAGAACAGTGATTACCCCAGACATGAGCAACTACACGTTTGACGAGTTTGCGTGGTGACATCTATGTAGGCCTAATTCTGTGGTTCATTCGCTGGGTTATGTTGCATGCCTCAAGAATGATACTGTGCAATGTTGTTAGACTCTTGACGAAGATAATTATTTATGGGACTTTATGTATACAGGGTATCTCAATATTTAGCCAATGTGAAGATGCCGTAGCCACGTGAAGAGCGTTACTTGTAAATAAATAAAAAATATATCGCTGCAAACAAGACTGACTGTTTCTTCATCGTTGATGTACCATCCCTGCCATGTGTTGAGAAACGTTTTATAAACGAAACGATCGAGTTCTGCAATTACATTGTCAGTTACAATATACGTGTTTTTTTAGATTAACCATAACTTATGAAACATCGCTTCTTTTCATTATTCTTAAAGGAAAATCGACTGTAGAGCAAGAGAGAATTTTAAAATAGAGTGATAGAATGCTGTTCCTTCCCAGCCCGAAATCGTCAGACAGATAATCCCGAATTTATACTCAACGTAGCTGTAATTCTGCATAGATATAAGACTTTTCGCGTGCTTCACTGAGAATAGAGGTCAACTGGCAATTATAATGATACTGTAAAACCACCTGCGATTCACTATCCATTTTTCGAACCTCCTCAATTAATTGATAACCAATGTGAACCACTTAGAAGGGTTGATAAGTGTCAACCCATGAAAATCCACAGCAACTTTTCCAAGGGGTGAAAAATTCTAAAATCGCCACTTTGTACATAATTCATGCTTTAAGTTTGGTAATATCTCATGCCTCAGTAACTAAATTTGATAGGAAGTACAGTAAATGCATTATATCTCAAATGTTTATCAGTTATTCAATAATTTTTAAAGTCAATTACTTTGATACTTAAAAAACCAATCATATTTCACTAGCATATGCAAAGAAAATCGTTTCTACATTAATTAGTTTGAATATGTATGCCAGTTTTTTGAAATATGATCTGAAATTACTTAAGAGTAAATGATACACTGGTGACAGATGTGTATAGTGTTGCAAAACTTTTTAACAAATATTTTATAATTGTTACTGAAAAGATGGGGTTGTCCAGTTCTGTAGATGCTGCTATGGAATACCTCAGACCAGACATTTCAAGTAATTTCCATAATATGAATTTGGCCCTCACTACCCCAGCAGAAACAATGTCCATAGTAAAATCTTTAAAATCAAAAACCTCTAGTGGCTATGATGAAAAATCAAGGAAGTTAATTAAAGAATGTGATTCTGAGTTAAGTAACATGTTAAGCTATCTGTGTAACCAGTCGTTTATCATTGTAATATTTCCTGGTGGTTCAAATATGCCAAATTTAAGCCACTGTTTAAGAAGGGAGATCAAGACGTAGCATTAAATCTCTGTCCAATTTCACTATTGCCAGCATTCTCAAAAATTTTAGAAAAAGTAATGTTTAATCGGCTTTATAACCATCTTATCTCAACTACCATACTGTCAAAGTCGCTGTTCGGATTTCTAAAGGGTTCCAATATTGAGAATGCTATCTACACTTACAGTGAAAATGCGCTTGATTGATTAGACAAAAAATTGCAGGCAACTGGTATATTTTGTGATCTGTCAAAGGAATTTGACTGTATAAATCGCTATATCCTTTTAAGTGAATTAGTATATTATGGCATAACAGGAAATACTGCAAAATTGTTCAAATCTTATATCTCTAGCAGGAAACAGAGGGTGTTATAAGGAAAGAGACATTTGTTAAGCTATTAGGCATCATCCAACTGGGAACTAATTACATGTGGGGTCCCACAAGGTTCCATTTTAGGGCCCCTACTTTTTCTTGTGTATATTAATGACCTTTCATCAGTATCATTAGCAGATGCCAAGTTCGTTTTGTTTGCCGATGATACAAAAATTTGCAATAAATAGCAAATGAAGTGTAGTCTTAGTAAGATCGGCCAATAAAATAATTGTGGACATTAATCTCTGGTTCCTAGCCAATTCTTTGTCACTAAACTTTGAAAAAACAGACTACATGAAGTTCAGAACTTGTAAGGGGTGCCCCACGAGTATATGCCTAACATAATTTACAAGCAGATAGAAGAAGCAGACAGTGTTACATTCTTGGGAGTACAGCTTGATAATAAATTCAACTGGGAGGAGCACACCACAGATACGTTGAAGCGTCTTAACAAATCTCTATTTGCAATGCGAATTCTATCAGACATAGGGGATATAAAAATGAAAAAGTTGGCATGCCATGCTTACTTTCATTCCATAATGTCATAAGGGGATTATCTTTTGGTGTAACTCATCAAGCTAAGCTTAAGTTTTCCAGGCACAAAAACGTGCAGTAAGAGTTATATGTGGTGTGAACTCAAGAATATCCTGCAGAAGCCTGTTTTGGGGACTAGGGATACTAACTACTGCTCCCCAATATATTTATTCCTTAATGAAATTTGTCATTAAAAATATAACGCTTTTTCAAACCAACAGCTCAATTCAGGGAATCAATACTACAAATAAGAATAATCTTGAGATGGATTTAAAGTCACTTACTCTTGTACAAAAAGGTGTGCATTATTCAGGAACACACATTTTCAATAACTTACCAGCGGCCATAAGAAGCTTAACAACCAACAACTCCTACTCCATTGATGAATTTCTCAGTAGAACCAACTGATTTCTATATATATATGAGTACAGTATTACTTCTACACCATTTCAGCGCAGAAGTGTGTTCATTGTAAATACGTATTGTAGTAGTTCTATTACATGTTTATTGCATTATAAATAAAAAAGTTTTTTTTACTTTAAATTCAGTGCATTAGTGTTTGTAAAATGATTCTTTCATATAGCAATCATTAAAATAATGACGCTCATTCCACTTGGGACCTGTGGAGGTACATTGTTTCTTTCTGTTGTAAATATTTGGCATGTATTATTGTTTTTCTGACATGTTCTACATCCTGGAGGACCTCTTCAATACGGTTTGATTGGAATGAAAGTAAATCTAATCTAATTTAATCTATGATTAAAGTCAATCTACCCAATGATATTGCAAACAGAAAATCTTGACAAAGGGTATTTCCATTTGTATTCCAATGGTGTTACGTTGATACTAAAAATTACAAATCTGAAATATCAGTTTTAGACAAGGCTGACGGAAGCAACCATAAATAATTTCTTACTATATACAGACAATTGGTTGCATATGTTGAATTGACTAACATTGACGAGGTTTCAGTACTACTAAGGATAACCTCTTCTGGAGGAGAGTCACATAAATTAGATGACGCTAAAATTGTAAACACACATGAAGAGTTTAAGGAGCTCATGTCACTGTTTTTCTACTGTTTGACTTGTGCTCCTTAACTTATCAAGTATGTTTACAATTTTAGCATCATCTAATTTATGTGACTTTCCTACTGAAGAAGATACAATAAGTGGTATTGAAACTTCATCAGGGTTTTTACATTAAACTTGTGCAAGCAGTTGGCTGTATACTTTATATATATGAAACTGAAATGGGGAAAAAGCTGCTTTATTGAATAAAAACTGATAGCTTTAAAATAATTAATAACAAAAAATTCCACTGCTTTATTCTCCTCAGACAAGAAGCTTTAAAAAATTTTGAAGTTATTTAGAATACTTCTTTTCTAATAAAACTTAATATTTGATCACCTTAATGGTGTGATGTATTATGATTTTATTCATAGCTGTCATTTTCTCAGCAACTGTGGTAGTTACATATTTCAGAGTAAAATTAGTAATCAGTTGCACAATTAGGAAATTTATTTCTTTTAATTCCTGTCAACAGATTAATCTGTTGTCTTCATACCAATTTTAACATATTCATCTGTCATCTTAGTGACCAACAAAATTTTTGATATTGTAAATCATTAGAACTTGGCCATACATATACGAAAAGTATAAGAAGTGTTTTACAGAAATGTATGTAATATTGGTTTACAGGCTATCAATATCTTCTTCACAGAAGCATAAAGCCAGGTTTCCACTGGCATTAATTTCTTACATGTGCACATCCCAACCACCACTCACATAAGACAACTTACATGTGAAAGTACAACTACTTGCACACTGCCGTGCCAACTTATGCATAAGTTACGGAATTTGAAAGGTGTTCTACTTTCTTGAATGGTGTCGCTTCCCCCACCATTGTCTGTGAGCTTCAGCAACTGCTGATAGATGGATCTACTCTTATTCTGCTCAGCTTTGTGGCAACTGGATAGATCTAGAAACGTTTGTTTATGTACATGCAAAAATAATGAGCTAAGTCTTCAACTAAGGAAATAAATAGTTCTAAAATGGCAAATTGTTCTTAAACACTGCAATAACAATATCATTCTAGTGTTCAGCAACTTTTTATAATCTCTTTTTTGTAATACAATGACATACCATTGTCTGAAGTGACAGAATGAATGAAGAAGTGTTGAAACTGAGAGTGTGAACTTGCTGAGGTTCATATTACTGCAGGACAGTAATTACTTTAAATATATAATGATAATAATTTCTTTCTTTAATCTTTGAGCGTAAATATTACCTCGAAATGGAAATTTACTAGTGGCTTTAGAGACTGAAAACAACTCCTAATACCCATTAGAATCTTATGTGATTAAAAGGGTTCATATTGCCACTATGATTTAGTAATGACTGTTCTTCTCAGTTGTACAAAATTTGGTTACAAAATTAAGTGCTGCATCGGCGAAATAGACGTATATTTGCAGCACCTGTGTTCTATCAGAACCTTGACTAACTCTAACTGAAAATAAAAACAAAGCTGAACTGTTGAAACAAAAATTCTGCTTTATGGTGTACCTTCAGTGTGTTGTAGGCAAAAAATTTAGAAATAGTGCTTTTCAGAATAAAATATGTATATTATGGCGACTCCAGCTGCCTGATATTCGAATGTTACTTGTAATTTAATGCTAGTTGGCATGGCTCCTTGCATACTTGTATTAGTCTATTGTACAGAGTCAGAAATATTGCCCAAAAAGATTTCGAAATTGATTTTTCCTTCAGAAATGATTTTCGAATGTAACATCGTCCTCATCAGATAACTGTCTTATTAGCATATCTGATATTCCCAAACAATTCCTACTAGATGCCAATTTCAGCTTGTCTCCAATTGTACAGGTGTGTAACAGATTCAGCACATTTCATTTTTAGTTTGTTATTAACACACAAGAAGTACCCAGTTCCATTACTTTCTATTTTTTTGTACATTCAATGGCTGTATGTTGTTTGTTGTAATTGCTTTTATTCTGTAGTGATGATCACTTCATATAATCAAACGAGCTGGTTCAGTTGTACTGTACGTATTTATTTCACAATATGTCACATAAGTCATATGGCATTATCAATGTAACCAGTGGTATATATTCTCTTCCACTGTAAATAATTGTAGAAAAGGTTGAATAGCAAGTATACTGTTTCTGTTCTACTCATTTTTGTTTATTTCAGATTAGTTTTTGGCTTATTGGGCATCTTCCTGAATATAGTCCAATAAGCCAAAAATTAGTTTGAAATAAACAAAAATCAGTAGAACAAAAACAGTGTACTTGCTATTCAATCTTAAATATGGAATTTTTCTACCAAGAAGTAATGGAAGTAGCCATAAATAAAATTGTAGCTAATGTGTGATTGTTCTGTGAGATTATAAATACTGTTCCTGACTAATTTTACAAAATTATTTTGCAACTGTATTTTATAATTATTCACTTACTATCATTACTGTCAAATGATGATGTAGTTTGGAGTAAGTACTGTCACTTCTTCTCTTGTTATTGTGCATAATTGTGTTGTTAACTTTCATTCGATTCTATTTTTCCATTGTTTGGATTAATTACATGATCTTTAATTTCAGCTTTGTACTAAGTGTTTTGACATTGCTTGTAATGATAGCACAGTCAACTCTCGCACTCGGGAGATGTTTACATGCTAACCTTCATCGCGGAGCAGCCGTGTCTGGTAAGTGAGCTCTACACAGCAAGCTGTGTCTGCTCGCCATTCTTCCACCAACGGTCAGGAGATAGATTTTGATCAGTGCTCTTCAATTTGGTCTTGAACGTTACATAAGGCAGATCATTTGTGTCATGACTTTCGCACAGTTCGGTGAGGATTTAGTATATTGCTACTATCAGTGTGAGCAACCTATTTTATTTATTTAGAAGCTGTAGCTTTAACGTAATTTCCTGTTTTGTTTAAGTGCAGACAATTTGAAAAAAAATAATAAATCGAGGTAACACCGGAAATGTGTAATAATACATTGGTTGGATAAAAGGTAGTGGCAACAGACGTTCACCATATTAATTGTCCTTAGTATAATCACCCGCATCTCGATCGTATTCCTCAACACAGCTGAAAGACTTCATACACTGTCAGCGCGTTCATCTCTGTAGATATCTCACGAGGACTTCCCCATAGCACAGATTATGTCTTCTGTTGCGTTGTGCATGCCACAAAGAGGTTCATTTGTTTTGTTGAACATGTTGTAATAGCACATACCCATATCAGTTGAGTACGGTGGATGTTCCAGCGTCTCCCATCTCAACATAACCAGGAGCTCCTGTGTGGGGTTTGCTGTGTGGTATCATGGATGAATGGTGATGGGATGCAGTGGCAGAACGCACCATCGCTTTCTTCTCAGAATGGGACCAAGATGTTGCTGCAAGAAATTGCAGTAGTAGGTTGTAGTAACAATCTCCACCTGCGGTACAATGTGATGTAGGATTAACATATAGATATTGCAGGCCATAATAACCATCACTTTTGTACCAGCTGGTTCACGGCGCACGTTCTGTGGGTGAGGAGAGGGCGTTTCCAATCATTGGACTGCTGCTTTAATCACCGTTTATACGATAATTCTGTAGTGACAATTCTTCCAAGCATGTCTTCATCCTCCTGTAGTTGCGATTAAGCAATTCCTCTGCAAGCACATTGTGCTTTTTGGCCACTTGCTACTTCAGTTTTGATCCACACATGTTGTTCGTGTTTCCTAACCATACTGTCAGGACGTTTGAACTCGCCTTGCGCAATTTCAGACAGTACTCACTGCAGTTGACTCAAACATAGCCGTTGCCTCTCACAGCACTACTTAAACTGATCTTCTACTATCAGCTACAGACTAAGAGCTTGCCATTTGATGTACATCCTTCATTTAACGGCACTATTGCCACTACTTTGTATTCAAACATTGTATAACTGAGATGGTTTTCATTAATAATTAGCAGAAATGGACTAACTTTCTACAGTCTACAATGCAAGATAATCATTCAAAGGTCTTTGAAATTTAGGTGGGAATATTTACATAGTTTGGACTATTTTTTAAAGAAGTTCATTTTGTAAATCTTGTCAGCTAAATTCAAAATTTCCATCTTGAGCAAAGATGTAGGAGGAAGTGCGTATTTCTCAATTTTTATATGTTCTGTGAAAATTGACTTATGTGAATTTTCACTATCTTTGTTGAGCAGACATGGAGGACATTTAAGACCAACTTTTGTGAGTAGTTGTTAAACAAAGATAGTGAAAGAACACAGAACATCTCAAAATCGAGAAACAAATTCTTCCTCCTCCATCTTTGCTTAAGATGGAAAATTTGCACATAGTTGACAAGGCATATAAAATGCACCTCATAGAAGAGTTCGAAATATTAAAAATTCTTACCTACATTCCAAAGATTTATTGAACAATAATCTTGCACTGAAAAATAGCTACAATTTCGATTGTACTCCATCTCTTCTAAAACAATGAAAATTAGCCTGTTTCTTTTATAAATTAATGTCAACAGTAACTTAGGTGGAATTATGTGTCATGCTTTTCATATGTATTATATATAAGCTCTTTCATATACCTTAGTTATACTTTCTGTACTCTCTTTTATGGGGTATCCCTCCCAAGCGACTTCAGGCGCACTTTCTCTAGTGTTTCGGCAGATACACACAATTTAAGTTTTTGCAATGTGTAGTTGGAGTCAGCCCAAACAACTATTGCTCATCTGTCTACCATGGGATGCCTATTGGCGGTTTGCTTCCTACTACAAACAACGTACAGTATAGCTTGGTGTTGTCCATCAGTCTACCACAATAGTTCTGTCATGAATGTAGTATTTTACTTATTTATTTAGTCGTCTTCAGATCATTCAGTACAACAGTACTCGACATGACAGACACAGTACATAATACATACATAAAAACATATACAAAGTACTGCACAAAGTAGAACAAGATTAAGTGAGGATAGGCAGGAAGTCGGCATGCATAGACTGGTCTTCTTAGTCAACAGAAAACTGATAAGCTACAGTTGTGTCTACAGTGTCGAGCAATGGATGGATAACTTGGAGCACGTTTATCATGGGCATCAAACTGCCCCCTCTTACAACTTGATAAGTGATGTATGAGGAATCGACACTGAAGATTCTGTTTCAGCAAATGTCTGTAAAAGATCACATCTGCCACGACTCAAAAAGTATAGTGTTAGTAACAAAACTACATAGCTTAACATGAACAGCCTGATATACCAAAGTTCTGTAGTAACTTCTAAAGCCACACTATTTCCCATTCCATTAAGTGATGCTTATAGTTTCAGTTCAGTCACAGACAATCTTTTGTAGAAATCAGCGAAAATTCTGTAACGAATCTACTCGCTGTTGAGAGGAATGTCATTACATGTATTGCCAAATGCATTGAGGTTGACAGACATCATTTTCAGCATTTATTGCATTAATGTGGTATTTACACGCTGTAACATCATGCATTCTCAGAAATGATAAGTTCCCAAAGGTACATGTATCACATTGGAACAACCGAAACAAAATATTTGAACATACCTACGTTCTGTATTTTAATTCAAAAAACCTGCCTGTTACCAACTGTTTGTCTAAACTTGTGAACCATATGCTTGTGACAATTACAGCAACATCTGCCACAAAGCGAAGAAAGTGGTCCAACTAAAACATTCATATTTCTTTACATACTACAAGAAAATGTAATAAAAATGGGGGTTCCTATTTAAAAAAACGCAGTTGATATCCGTTTGACCTATGGCAACGCCATTTAGCGGGCCAACCATAGCGCCATCTGGTTTCCCCCTTCAAGCTAGACAAGTTTCATTCTTTGTAGTTTTTTCGTTTGACGCTTGTTTCGTGAGGAATTTGGCCTGGTCACAATCAATGGACCATCCTGTGTATATGTGTGTGTGTGTATATATATATATATATATATATATATATATATATATATATCACTATTTATTTCCATTAAAACATTTCAAAACATCTACCAGGTGCAGCACAACATATGTGGGGCCCACATTGCCTTCCTGTTTCCTTCTAGTAAATAGAAATGTATTTTATTACTTTCCAGCTTTCTTGAAATAATCAGTCGAGTTATGTAGCTATCAGATGTTTTTCTTCAATTCACTATATATTAATCAGAAAATAAACTTTTATGTATCTTAAAATGAAGATCAAGTGAAGGTCAGATGTTCTGATAGAGTGGTGAACAAAAAACAAGCAGTATATAGCTTGTTTGGGTGGCCCTCTGCAATGGGTAGAGAAATGTTCGATCTACGTAACTGTTTAAAATGATGCTCCAAACGCTATTGTAATGTTGAAGAGAGCCAAGACTTTACATATAAAAGAAATACATTAATTTTTTAAAGATAATTATGCGCAAACATATCGAAACCTTCCAGTGGAAAATAGGGTAGTACACGCAAACATATACATGCACATATGCTGTGATGCTGTGCACATATACTCACTATATATATATATATATATATATATATGCACAAAACAAACACACGCATACACACACACACACACACACACATATACACTCCTGGAAATTGAAATAAGAACACCGTGAATTCATTGTCCCAGGAAGGGGAAACTTTATTGACACATTCCTGGGGTCAGATACATCACATGATCACACTGACAGAACCACAGGCACATAGACACAGGCAACAGAGCACGCACAATGTCGGCACTAGTTCAGTGTATATCCACCTTTCGCAGCAATGCAGGCTGCTATTCTCCCATGGAGACGATCGTAGAGATGCTGGATGTAGTCCTGTGGAACGGCTTGCCATGCCATTTCCACCTGGCGCCTCAGTTGGACCAGCGTTCGTGCTGGACGTGCAGACCGCGTGAGACGACGCTTCATCCAGTCCCAAACATGCTCAATGGGGGACAGATCCGGAGATCTTGCTGGCCAGGGTAGTTGACTTACACCTTCTAGAGCACGTGGGGTGGCACGGGATACATGCGGACGTGCATTGTCCTGTTGGAACAGCAAGTTCCCTTGCCGGTCTAGGAATGGTAGAACGATGGGTTCGATGACGGTTTGGATGTGCCGTGCACTATTCAGTGTCCCCTCGACGATCACCAGTGGTGTACGGCCAGTGTAGGAGATCGCTCCCCACACCATGATGCCGGGTGTTGGCCCTGTGTGCCTCGGTCGTATGCAGTCCTGATTGTGGCGCTCACCTGCACGGCGCCAAACACGCATACGACCATCATTGGCACCAAGGCAGAAGCGACTCTCATCGCTGAAGACGACACGTCTCCATTCGTCCCTCCATTCACGCCTGTCGCGACACCACTGGAGGCGGGCTGCACGATGTTGGGGCGTGAGCGAAAGACGGCCTAACGGTGTGCGGGACCGTAGCCCAGCTTCATGGAGACGGTTGCGAATGGTCCTCGCCGATACCCCAGGAGCAACAGTGTCCCTAATTTGCTGGGAAGTGGCGGTGCGGTCCCCTACGGCACTGCGTAGGATCCTACGGTCTTGGCGTGCATCCATGCGTCGCTGCGGTCCGGTCCCAGGTCGACAGGCACGTGCACCTTCCACCGACCACTGGCGACAACATCGATGTACTGTGGAGACCTCACGCCCCACGTGTTGAGCAATTCGGCGGTACGTCCACCCGGCCTCCCGCATGCCCACTATACGCCCTCGCTCAAAGTCCGTCAACTGCACATACGGTTCACGTCCACGCTGTCGCGGCATGCTACCAGTGTTAAAGACTGCGATGGAGCTCCGTATGCCACGGCAAACTGGCTGACACTGACGGCAGTGGTGCACAAATGCTGCGCAGCTAGCGCCATTCGACGGCCAACACCGCGGTTCCTGGTGTGTCCGCTGTGCCGTGCGTGTGATCATTGCTTGTACAGCCCTCTCGCAGTGTCCGGAGCAAGTATGGTGGGTCTGACACACCGGTGTCAATGTGTTCTTTTTTCCATTTCCAGGAGTGTATATATATATATATATATATATATATATATATATATATATATATATATATATATATATATATATATATATATATATATATATATATATATGAAATAATACACTTGGGTGCAACTCAGAATGTAGACACATTTGCTTTTGACTTTTATTGCAGACTAGAACTCTGCTAATTGTGACGGTCTACAGATCCCCTGTGGGGAAATTTCAGCTGTTTACAAGAAATCCAGATGTATTATGGAGGTATCTGTCAGACAAGAAGAAGCAGTTAGCAGTTTGTGCAAATTTCACTGTAGATTTACTACAACATGTGGATAGGATAACGAACTGAAAGCATTAATTTGGTGTTTCAATCTGATTTACATAGTCAATATTCCACATTTTTATACGCAGTACTCAGGCTGAAACATTAATGTGTAGCCAGTTGTTAAATGCTTATTATACACATTTAATGGAAATAAATGATACAGCATCTTGCAGCCCTGAGATGGGTTCATATGAAGCAGTGATGCTTATTCTTGGGAACAGGATACATTGTTTCAAGAGTAAGTTAAAAGAGGTGGAATGGGATGAAGAATATATAAAAAAAGATGCTAATGTCAAATTCAATTTATTCCATAGTAAATCTGTGGCAATATTTGAAAATTGCATCCCTAAAAAATTATCTAGAACACCCATAAAAAAGCAAGTAAGCCATTCCTAACTAAGTGAATTAAATCTCATGTAAGAGAGAGAGGGAAATTATTATAAAGGCGAGAATCAGTCAAGATCTGGCATTACTTGTACATTAGAAAAGTACTGTAGTGTGTTAAGGATGTCATTAAATGTACACCCTAAATTAAATTAGTAATGGAGATAATAAGATTAGAACTGTAGAAGTATTGTCGAATTAAAGACAGGGCATTCCGTCAGGAATAAGACACTATAACAATTAAACTAAATGACAATATTGTGACATAATGACTATAGCTTTCACAACAGTTAAATACAAGCAAGATAAAATACAAATATTATACACAAAAATATATTTCACACATGGATAAATGAGAGGCCTCAAACAAATTTAGAAAAGAAATAACACTCACAAACGATAGCTGTCCGTTATGGCAAACTAATCGACACCTGGAATGTAAACATTATCTGCGAACAAAGCCCACTTCCAAGAATGTTACTGTGTTCGATGATGTAGCCTTTTCAAATAACTAATTTTTAGTACAAGAACTGCCAGATCACACTCTGGGATTATTTCCTACATATAATCCTCAATTTATAAAGTGCATGGTCTCACAAATCACGATGTTTATAAGACTCCCTTTTTTTACTTATTTATGCATCAAACATCTTTCAAGATTATAGGATAGATCTACATCATGGGTTTGCAAATATTTTGCATGCATTTGCGCGCACACACACACACACACACACACACACACACACACACACACACACACACACACACACACACAAGCAACACACTGCTACAGAAAAAGAAACATATATTGAAGTTGTTGTAGTTCCAGGACCTGTGAAAACACGCTGCAGTCGAATGGAGCACAGCAACAATTATTTCACAATAACTGTGACAGAATGTTCATTCTTCGAGATACAGCTACCAGGAAACATTGGTGAAAGGAAAATAGCATAACAAAGTACAACAAATTTGAACTTTTCGTGGTATGACAAAAGTTGCATCTTTTAAGTTGCACCACTGAAAACTGAGAATTCACACATGCAACTGCACTGGAACTGCGCTATGACACTAACTGTGGCAACTCGTTTGTTATGTGTGTGAACTGGATTTAATGCATAGGGAATTTTTCTAGATAATTTAAAACAGGCAATTGTTACAAATCTATATAAGAAAGGTGACAACCAATACTTATTAATTGTCATCTAGTTTCCTTACTGACATCCTTTTCCAAAATATTCGAAAAAGTGAAGTTCTCAAGAACAGTCTTACATTTAAGCAGAAACAATTTACAGTACTTGATATAGCATAGTTTTGATTTCAGAAAAGTTGTTCAGCTGAGAGCACTATTTAGACATCCACCCACCTGATGCTACAAACCTCAATTAATATGATATCACCAGTTTGTATTTTCAGGATATTCTGAAGGCATCTGATTATATTACAATGTTAGAAAAACACACATAACTGCTCTGAATTATGCTTAACAAACATAATGCAAAAATGTGCTGAATAATTCACACAAAGTTGGGAAGGTAGAAAACTTATATGACAGGGGAGAAACCACAAAGGGAGCCCACAGGGTTCAATTATTTGTCCACCTCTATGTTTTATATATTTGAAAAAAGAAATAGAATTGGTACTTTTTGCAGGTTATACAAATATTGTAATAAATCCTATTAGAGAGAAAGTACGGAAGAGAGTGTTAAAGATGTTTCAAAGAATTATTAAATGGTTCTCTGAAACTTGAATCTCCCTAATTTTTTTAGAAAACTCGTGATATTCAGTGCAAGAAGTAGAATAATACCAACAACTTATATAGCACTTGAAAAGGAGTCAGTAAATAGAGTAGAATCCTCAAAATTTTTGGACATACTTATTCAAGTAAACTTGAACTGGAAGAAGCAGATTACTGAGCATCTCAAACAATCAGCTTCAGTTACTTTTGTTCTTTTTATAATTCTAGTTTTGGAAACAAACAAATCAATCTATTAAGATATTTTTCATATCTCCATTCAATAAAGGATTTTGGAATAATTTTCCTACATGATTAAGAATTTGGAAAGAAAATACTGATTGAACAAAAGTGACCAATAAAATTAGTAAGTGGAGTTCACTTTCTGTCATCATGCAGGTAACACTTCAAGACATTAGGCATTTTACATTCACTGTCACATTACATATATTGGTTAATAAAATTCGTCATAAATAATACATCACCATTTCAGAGCAGTGATGTCTGTACCTACGACCACAGAGGAAAAAATTACCTTTATTAAAGCTGTTGTGGGTAGAAACAGAGTTCAATATGCAGCAACAAAAATATTTGATCATTTGCCCAATAATTTAAAGCATCTGACAAGCAGCAAAGCGAGATTTAAACCTAAAACAAAATCATTTCTCCTGAACAATTCCCATTGTATGCATACATTACTATTTAAGAACTGGTAGCTTGTTTCAAAAGAACCTTGTTTTTAACTTCAATTGCATGACTAGGGCAAAAAATAATATATTCATTGATGTTAAGACTAAGTGTGTATGTATAAACCACATTTTCGTAAAAGAACTGTCAAAAGACACAAAACAAATGACATATGGAACACACACACACACACACACACACACACACACACACACACATATACATATATATATATATATATATATATATATATATATATATATATATATATATACACAGGGTGGTCTATTTGAAGTTTCAGATGAGATTATCTCGAAAACTATACATCAGGTAAAATAGTGGGTAAGACAAGTTAGTAAGCTCAAAGGGGGACATCAAATGATACTGCACCTGACCTCCTGCCACCACCCCCTTAGGTGGGGTGGGGCAACTTTTAAATCTTAAATGGATACCCCCATTTTTTATTGCAGATTCGGATTCTCCACAAAAAGTAATCAAGTTTCGCCTGAAACATTATTTAAACAATTGACAGATGGAGCTGAAATCAAGAAAGAAGTAAAATTGGTGAAGAGCTGTGATTTATTTAGAATTATCCGAGAAAGACGCATCAAATCGATAAAAAATGTTCACCAATTCTTTCATTACGCCAAATTAAGCTATTTTTGTGCTAAATGTACTGTATCCTGCTTTTAGTGTTACCCAGAAACAATGACATGGACGTAGTAGAATGATGTACCCATGGGGTGCTTCATTAGTGAGTCCCCTTGCCTCTCACAATATGGGTGGTTAATTAATGAAATTAGCCACAAAGAAATTGTCCCTATTTGCTTCAATGCATAAAGTCAATCGTCTGTGCAAGTTGTCCACAGTTTTGAGCAGCACATCCCGTGGTATGGCTGAACACACTCTTTGAATGCATTGCTCCATATAGTTTTAGTTTGTGGCCTGTCTTTCATAAGCAATATTTTTTGAATACCCCACAGGAAAAAATCAGGAGATGTTAGGGCTGGTGAACATGGAGGCCACTGAATTGGTCCACCACATCTTATCCATCTACCAGCATGCCGTAAATTTAAAAAGTTCCGCACATTTTTAGCATAATGGGGAGCTGCTCTGTCCTGTTGGAACCACATTCGTTGCCTAGTTTCTAAATCAACATCTTCAAAAATGGCTCTGAGCACTATGGGACTTAACTTCTGAGGTCATCAGTCCCCTAGAACTTAGAACTACTTAAACCGAACTAACCTAAGGACTCACACACATCCATGCCTGAGGCAGGATTCGAACCTGCGACTGTATCGGTCGCGCGGTTCCAGACTGTAGCGCCTAGAACCGCAAAGCCACCATGGCTAGCTCAACATCTTCCATTAGCTCCAACAAAACATCATGGAATAGTTGTAAATAAGATTCCCCAGTAACATTTCGGTGAAAAATATACGGTCCTTTAAAGTAACTGTTTAAAATTCCATACTAGACCTTTAATGAGCATTTGTGTTGATTGTCAATGGGTCTATGCCAGTCTGGATTGACAGGGAACCAATAATGTCAATCATGACGATTTAATTCGTCATTGGTTTTGAATGCAGCTTCATTGGTGAACATAACGTATCTAAAAAATCATTGTCATCTCTTATCATTTCCAAGGTCCATTGGCAGAAATAAACGGGTATTTGCATATCTTTTGGTGTTAATGCCTGTGTCAGTGTGATATGGTACGCAAATATTTATGTGCCATCATAATCCTCATAACAGTTGATTTCGCTGTTCCAGTTTGTCTCTGAATCACATGACTACTCGTTTCAGGATCCAGTTGAACACAGGCGAGGATGGTAAGGGTACAAGTGTCATTTTCACTGTATTCTCGATGACGAGGTGGATGTGGCATGTATCCATTTCAAGCTCTTTGAGTGCAAATTCGAATAATATTCCCGCTTGGATGTCGTCTGTTTGGGAAACGATCCGCATACAATTGCAGACCTACAGCGCAATTGTTATGGCATTCACCCAAAAGTAACATCATATCAACAATCTCTGTAGGAGGATAGGGAGCCATGTTTCGCTAAAGAATAATTTACTTTCGTCAGTTGATGTTTACGGTTCACAATCTGAAAGTGAAGTGACGTCTGATCGCATTGCACTGACCTTTATACTGAGCCATAGTTCCCGGTTTGGCCATGGTAGCGCCATAGTCAGGTGAGTAACGCAATTGTGAAGAGTTCCCTAAAGAGATTTTAATACCATTCCGGCTTCCTCCATCAAAAACTGTGGTGGATAGGATGCATTTTGTTAAAAATTGCTTAATTTGGCGTATTGAAAGATTTGGTGCACGTTTTATATCGATTTCATGCGTCCTTCTCAGATCATTCTAAATAAATCGGAATTCTTCCCCAATTTTAATTTTTCTTGATTTGAGTGCCATCTGTCAATGGTTTAAGAAATGTTTCAGACAATACTTGATTATTTTTTTGTTGTGGAGACTCCGAATCTGCAATAAAAATGGGGGTTTCCATTTAAGATTTAAAAGTTGCCCCCGCCCCAACCAAGTGGGTGGGGGCTGGAGGTCATGTGTAGTATCATTTGATGTCCTCCTTTGAGCTTACAAACTTGTCTTACCCATTATTTTTATCCAGTGTATAGTTTTCGAGATAATCTCATCCAAAACTTGAGATGGATCACCCTGTATATATATATATATATATATATATATATATATATATATATATATATATTGCGATCTTCTTCACAGTGTCCAAACTCCAGGGACTGATCAATGACAGGACATGGCACAAAAAAGGCATAATGAACTTATGTTCGGAAATGCATGGTTTCCATGCTAGAGACGGTTTATTCAACAATATACTGTTACAGAGACAGCCACTTTTAAAGTGTATGTTGAAAATGATTTCTATGCCTCTCAATGCATGCGTGTATGTGCCATAGCATGTTCTGCCTGACATGTTCACATTGGCCAGGTTGCATCTGAACAATTTCAAAGACAGCACAAATATGCTACTCCAGTGTCTCCACATCTGGAATGGGCTCTGCATACACAGTACTTTTGAGATGGCCCCATAACCAGAAATCGCAAATGTTGAGATCTAGTGAAGGAGCGAGACATGCAACTCGACCCCCTCGTCAGATCCATCAACCAGATATGACACGATTTAGTGCATCTGGAGGTTACTGCAGAAGTGGGCTGAAGCATCCACATAATGCTTCGAATTGTCAATGGCACTTCTTCCAGCTGGGGAGGCAAAGTCACTCTTAAGAAACGCTGATAATTCTGGCCTGTTAGACGACATGGAAAGAAGAGGTAACGGCCAGTGCATGGTCCAGCTGCATGGCTGGGAATTCCATTGTGATGCTGTGTCGATGAAGGGGACATGCTGGGAGTGCCAAAGATGGTGGACTTTGCGAAACCTTAATGGCAGACATTTCACAGTTCGTATACAAATTAATAGTAGCCAGATGAATCGCGATACCTCAAAAAGAAACATGTAATCAGATTTTCAATATCTTTATTAGTTTAAAGTTTAGTATCTGACAGTAAATTATACAAGTAACACCCAGCAACGAATTTCCAAAATATAAACGCTTCATCCGATTAGGCCGATCGTCTTGTCTTTAGAAAGCTATTAGTGTAAACCTAAATTGGTATGAGTAACAGGTGTGTAACTTGAATAGTACATGAGTTATGGGAGGTCAAAGTGGCTGATTACTATCGATCGCGTCAGGCCATAAGTACTCCACAGTTACACGAAAAACGGTAGCAGCATGCTTATAAATATATATATTCATCTATGTCTTTGTTTATATCCGATATATACTGTTCATGAAGAAATTGGATAAATATTTACTGTGTTTTAGAAAGCACAGAGACATTAGGCTACTGGCCTACGTTTTGTTGCTATCCTTTGATATATGTTTATTTAATTTGTTTATATATTTAATAATGGGTGTTAGAGTGTGTTTAGGGTCCAGCTGTAGTAATATTTATTTAATTTCAAGTTATTTAAATGTAAATCCAGTATTTCTATGTGTTTCAATACGTTTGTGAGTCCACATTGGCTTAGAGACATGGAGGGAGCGCTCTAGCCAATCACAGCGCTCGTTACCAAGAGAGACGTGTGGAGGTTTGGGAGGAGCATTGTATCCCGAGAGGACATGGGGGAGTTCTGGAAGGTACGGCACAGGACACGGGAGTACTGGACGCAATGACGCGAAGGCACACGGTCGCGAGAGAGAGTGGGAGTGTGGTGCGGTTTGCGCTTGGTCGTGAGAGATAGAAATGCTTCGGAGTGTGGACTTGTGAACTTGTGAGATTTCCGAGGTTTCTACAGTGAAGACGTAGTATGCGTATAGAAGTAAATATGTCGTGAGCTGTGTTGTCGTTTATAACTAATTACGTGCAGTAGGAATCTATTGTATCCTTGTTATTCAACTCATATTTTATTTAATTGCTGGACCATCAACACCAATAAGTGTTCTGTAGAATTACTGCTTTCTCAAAAGTACTTCTACTGTCGTACTCATCATTTAAAATCGTTAAAATAGTACCTGCAGATTTTATTTAATTAAAACCTTTCATTTATAAATTTATATGTTACATTCATAATTCGCAATTGCCGAGTGGTAGGTACCCTCGACCATTCGATTCATGTGTGTATTCATATTGTATACTGTAGACTCAGTAGTATTTGGCATGTAATGCGGCAACTACTTATCCCAGCCCCTAGACAACGAAACCAGCCAAAACTTTTAGTATTTCGACTCTGAGTCTGTGGGTGCGTAGTTGAAGGCCACCACACCATTTCATTTTATATAATTTGAATACCCGCAATTAGGGGCTCGTCCGGGATTTGTGCCCTGCAAAGTGGTAATTCCTTTGCTCTCTGCTATTCAGCGTACTATGCGAAGTGCAAAAATCCTTTTCAAAACCAGTAGAGATTTCTGTAGAGTGAACCTCTCACAAAACACACTGTGAGATCGATTTTTTTCCGCAAATAGGTGTCTGTAAACAGTGGAAATTCGCAGTAATTTTCGCAACTAACATGTGCTATCCATAGAGGTCCTAATCGATCACATTAAAGGCAATTTGCGTGGGGGCTCAGAGTCTAAATAAGTTGAGTGTAGGGAACAGTAGCGGTTAGCGCGCTTAACGGACAGTGGTATCGGAGATGGTTGGAACACGAGGTAACCGGCAGCAGCTACAACTACATCAGGCGACTTCTCGAGTGGCGGATGCAGACCAACAGCGGTACCACAACAGCTTCTTCGATTACTCCAGGGCAGTCTTCGATGTCGACTTTCACTACAACTGACGGAATCACCACGGCAGAGGGAATCATCTCAGATCAGACAAGTGCCTGCGCAAATAGAGAGATAGTGCCCTCTGCAGTTCAAGCTCCACTTATAGGTCTCACGAATATAAAACAGTTACATAGTATGTGTAATTCTCAAAACGGAAGTGAGCCAGTTAGTCCGAACTCAGAGCGCGAAAGTGTAACTAGTAGGAATTCAGGCAAGGGGAATGAATGTGGGGGAGATATGATGTCTCAGCTTATGCAAGTGATCCAGGGAATGGTAAATAATATCAGTACAATTCGAACAGATATGGGTAGAATACGAACTGAAATAGGTTCCGCTGTGAAAGAGGAAGTTGAAATAATTATGGGTAACCTTGAAAAGGTAATTGATGATAAATTAAAATGTGTCCGAGTGGATATGGGAAAAATTACAGATGAAGTTGTAATAGTAAAATCTAAAATCGAAGCAATGGAGAAAGATCTTGGGGTAAAAATGGATGAGATACAGATGGAGCTTGGGGGCAAA
The DNA here is from genome assembly GCF_023864345.2 of Schistocerca serialis cubense. Taxonomy (NCBI): domain Eukaryota; kingdom Metazoa; phylum Arthropoda; class Insecta; order Orthoptera; family Acrididae; genus Schistocerca; species Schistocerca serialis. Next base: position 612,669,352 of record NC_064642.1, read on the forward strand.
GTAAGTGACTTGATAAAAGAGCAAGATGCTTATAAAAGCCATATAAATTTAGCAATTAGTGACTTTGCCAATCGTGTAGGTGAGGGGGAGAAAGAAGTGCGCAAAATTAGTGATAAAATAGAGTCCAGTATCACTAGGGAAAATTAATTTAAAAAACAAATGCAACAGATAAAAAGTTATTTAAATTCGTTAGCCTTCCAACAGGCCACCTCGGTTATAAATATCCCTTGGGCAAAATACCGGATCTGTGAAATGTTACATAGATGACAGAAGATATCACAAAGTAAATTGTGCCATAGGCATAAATACTGGACCAGGTCCAGTCGAGGAGCAGTCTCAGGTCGCACCTGACGAAGGTTACGAGCTACGTGACCGAAATATCGTGCAAGTAAGACGCTGATATCCGGCAGAACACCCAACAACCCAAGATGTCACCCAGTAAATTTCTTGGCTGCGTGTAGGAACGCTTTTGTTCACGGCATGTCGGACAAAGAGAAAATAAGATACATTAAACGGCATTTGGAGGGAGACCCACAGTCTTGGGCAAATGTTAGATGTAGTTCGTGTGGATCGTATGAAGAGTACCACAGGGGTTCTGCACATTATCCCACAGATGACTGTTATGAAAGCTGAAGATACCATTTCATGTCTACGTCTACGTCTACATCTACGTGATTACTCTGCTATTTAAAATTAAGTGCCTGGCAGAGGGTTCAATGAACTACCTTCAAGCTGTCTCTCTACCTTTCCACTATCGAACGACACGTGGGAAAAACGAGCACTTAAATTTTTCTGAGCAAGCCCCGATTTCTCCTATTTTATCGTGATGATCATTTCTCCCTATGTAGGTAGGTGCCAACAGAATGTTTTTGCAACCGGAGGCGAAAACTGGTGATTGAAATTTCATGAGAAGATCCCGTTGCAACGCAAAACGACTTTGTTTTAATGATTGCCACTCCAATACAAAACGAGCTGCCCTTCTTTGTACTTTTCCCACCTGATGCGGATCCCACACCACACAGCAATACTCCAAAACAGGGCGGACAAGTGTGGCGTAAGCAGTCTCTTTAGTAGACCTATTGTACCTTCTAAGTGTTTTGCCAATGAATCGCAGTCTATGGTTTGCTCTACCCACAATATTACCTTTGTGATCGTTCCAATTTAGGTTATTTGTAATCCCTAGGTATTTAGCTGAATTTACAGCCTTCAGATTTGTGTGACTTACCGCGTAATCGAAATTTAGCTGATTTGTTTTAGTACTCATGTGAATAACTTCACACTTTTCTTTATTCTGGGTCAATTGCCTCTTTTCACACCATACAGATATCTTATCTAAATCATTTTGCAGGTCTTTTGATCATCTGATGACTTTACAAGACGGAAAATGACAGCATCATATGCAAAAAATCTAAGACAGCTACTCAGATTGTCTCCTATGTCGTTAATATAGATCAGGAACAACAGAGGGTCTATAACACTTCCTTGTGGAACGCCCTATATTACTCCTGTTTTACTCGATGATTTCCGTCTATTACTATGAACTGTGATCTTTCTGTAAAGGTGGCCTCATCTATAAATAGGATGGGTGACACAAATCTCGGAATTGTGGTTGCCTGGTGTAGAAACCAGTGACAAAACTGCATCCTACGTGGAAAGTCTGTCACTACTAAGTCCTGAAACCGCTGTGATGAGGGTAGTAACAATTGTCATGGAGTATGCTCCACACAGTCATCTACCATACCCTGTACTAGTGGGCCAACTGCCTGGTTCTGACAAGGCAGTCGCCTTCCACAGTGTTAATCACATTTCCCTCCAAATTTGGTGATCGAACATTTGAGGTACTGGAATGAGATTTTCACTCTGCAGCACAGTGTGTGCTGTTATGAAACTTCCTGGCAGATTGAAACTGTGTGCCAGACCGAGACTCGAACTCGGGACCTTTGCCTTTCGTGGACAAGTGCTCTACCATCTGAGCTATCCAAGCACGACTCACGCCCCATCCTCACAGCTTTACTTCTGCCAGTATCTCGTCTCCTACCTTCCAAACAGTTGGTAGAGCACTTGCCCGCGAAAGGCAAATGTCCCGAGTTCAAGTCTCGGTCTGGCACACAGTTTTAATCTTCCAGGAAGTTTCATATCATCGCACACTCCGCTGCAGAGTGAAAATCTCATTCTGGAAACATCCCCCAGGCTGTGGCTAAGCCATGTCTCCGCAATATCGTTTCTTTCAGGAGTGCCAGTTCTGCAAGTTTCGCAGGAGAGTTTCTGTAAAGTTTGGAAGGTAGGAGACGAGACATTGGCAGTAGTAAGGCTGTGAGGACGGGGCGTGAGTCGTACTTGGGTAGCTCAGATGGTAGAGCACTTGCCCGCGAAAGGTAAAGGTCCCGAGGTCGAGTTTCGGTCCGGCACACAGTTTTAATCTGCCAGGAAGTTTCATTTCAGGTACTCCTTTATGATTTTCTGCTTCCTGAAACGACCCTGTCTCAGACAAACGGCGAAACATTGTTGCAGATATTGAATGCTGTGTTGTCGGTAGGGATAGAAATCCTGATACAACCTTCTGCCTGCCGCACGTTGTCATTTGCCTTTCTGTAAGTAAATACCATGTTGGCAAGCTCTCGCTCTCGATTTGAATATGAAACGATTGTGTACAATGCTGTATCACATCTGTTACAAAATGAGTCAGCAAGAGAAATGAATTGGACACAGCAGTACCAATTACGATGGTAAGTCAGTTATTACCCGTAAAGTAGTTATAAATTTTTATTGTAATCAAGTAGGAAACTTACAAGAACATCGTTTTTTGACGTAGTCTCATTGCATTTCAACGCACTTGATCAATCGTTGTACAAGCGTCCTGATGTCCTTATAAAAGAAGGTTCTCGGTTGAGCTTCAACCTAGAAATGCACCCCTTCTTTCACTGATTCGTCTAAGGCAAATCGACGGCCCCTTAATGCCTGTTTGTGTGGACCACACAATTGATAGTCAGAAGGGGGAAGATCGGGACTATATGGAGGATGATTCAGTACTTCGAATTTGAGTTTCTGGAGCGTTTCAGCAGTGTGGGCAGCAGTATGCAGACAGGCATTGTCATGCAACAACACAACACCTTTTCACAGCAATCCTTGGCGTTTGCTTCGAATTGCAAGCTTCAGCCTGGCAGTAAGCATCTTACTGTAACGTACAATGTTTAATGTTGTGCCCCTTTCCCTGTAATGTTCCAGTACTGGACCTTGTGCGTCTCAAAAAACTGTAAGCGTCAGTTTTCCTGCGGGCGGTTGGGTCTTGAACTTTTTCTTGTATGGTGAATTTGGATGTTGCCATTCCATATTCTGTTGTTTACTCCCCAGCTCGTAATGATGGATACATGTTTCGTCATCAGTAATGATCCTGTCTAAGAAGATGTCCCTCTCGTTACCATAGCGATCCAAATGTTTTTTGCAGATGTCTTTGCAAGTTTGTTTATGCAACTGTGTGAGTTGTTTTGGGACCCAACCTTGAACAGACTTTTTTGAAACCAAAGTCTGTTGTAGATGATTTTGCGGGCAGTACCGTGACTAATTTGCAGACAATGTGCCACTTCATCAACTCTGTCTAAGAGAATGATTTCACGTGAACACTCAATGGTTTCTTCATTTGTGGCGGTAAACAGTCGTCCGGCTCCTTCAGCGTGCATAACACTTGTGCGACCACATCGGAATTTTTCAATCCATTCTTAGACACTCCGTTGTGGTGAAACACTGTTACCGTACTGTAACGAAAGTCTTCGATGAATTTCGGCACCTGATACTCCTTCCGACAACAAAAAACGGATCACTGAACGTTGCTCTTCTTTGTTGCAAATAGACAGTGGAGCAGCCATGATTAACAGCATGGCACCGATAATGGCACTAACCTAGCAGCTTGAAAATTGCAAAGATATAATAACAAATAAACAAAGCATGTGTTGTTGTCAACCTAACAAGACACTACTATCAGAATAAACAAAAATATAACTAAATAGCGGATAATAATTGACTTACCCTTGTACGATGGCAGGAAAGGGGGCTGGGGTATGATGTATGAGGAATGGTACCACCCTCTAGGAGGAAGCAATGCATACTATAACTGGTGTTGCATGGTACAACATGTATTAGACCATAGTCCCTGTAACAAAGTACAAATGAATAAATGGTCTCTACCATAGAACCATGCATTTCAGGACGTAAGCTCATTAGACCTTTTTTGGTCTGTATCCTCCAATCAATCAAATCCTAGAGTTTGTACACAGTGGAAGAAACACATTGTATATATGGGATATTTCTAACAGGCGCAGGTGTATTTTCTCTGCCTTTTCGGTAGTTACTTGAAATTTGGTTTTGCGTTGTACACAATCCTCATACAAATAATATTGAACACATCTTTCATTAGAAATAAAATGAATTTTAAAGTGCAATTTTACTCCACGATTCTATATAGGGGTCCCAGATTAGTCTAATGCGGTATTTGTTTTATCGACATGTATTAACAAGAAGTGTAAAACTCGAAGAATAGCCAGTAGTCTGGCAGCAACTCAGTTGTTCTGCATACTTGACAGTAGCAGTCACCATGGATCAGGACAGTGCTGTCACTGCTGAATACTGGTTATTATTCGATTTTTACTGTCCCTGTAGATGCCTAAAAAAACATCATACAAGACTAATCTGGGACCGCTTTCTTGAAAGGGCATGGAAAACTATGCTTTCAAAATTATTTTGTTTGTGATGGGGAAAGCAAACTGATGCTCTCAATCGACATTGAGCGTTTCATGAAAGACGTGATGATCATGTGGGCTAACTACAGCTAAACAATACAAAAACGAAATTGCAAATATCTGCCAGAACACCAGAGAAAATGCGCCTGACGACTCTTAGGAGAGATACTCTGTATATACATAGGGTGAAGCAAAACAGCATCGACATACTTTCAGAAGTGGTTGTATTTACCAAAACAATAAAAAAAATTTAGTAAACATGGCCTTAGAAATGTACACCTTAAGAGCTATGAGCACTTGTTCACTTTTGATAGTGCGAAAGAAATGTAAGTTACGTGTTTGTCATATTTTGAAGGTGGTAGTGTGGACCAAAACAAGAAAAAAATCTTTTGAATATGGGCTAAAGGTGCAAACCTGAAGAAATATGAGCAGTAGAAGAGATGTGTTTTACATTATCGAAGGTGAATTAGTGCTCATCGGTCTCAAATTATGCACTTTAGTGCCAATGTTTACTGGAAGTTTGTTTCTTCAGTTGACCCATGCTACACCTTTCAAAATATGGAAAGCAAAATGTTCAATAGAAGAGGTATATCTCACTGTACCAAAGACAAATTCTTAAGGTATGCGTATTTGAGCACTTGTTTACCAGAACTTCTTCCTTGTTTTGGCCCATACTTCCAATGCTGAAAATTTGCCAGTGGAGTTCATCATAGATATATACACTCTAATAGAAAACAACGCACCCTTAAGGAATTACCCGAATTGGACCGAAATCGGTATACATGATCTAAATGTACAGAAAAACAGATAATTGAAATTGCAGAAAAAACTGGATAATTGATTCAAGAAAAAGAGTTTCATTTATTGAACAATTCAATAACATGGTGGTCCACCTCTGGTCCTTATGCAAGCAGTTATTCAGCTTGGTTTTGATTGATAGAGTTTCTGGATGTCCTCCTCAGGAATATCATGCCAAATTCTGTCCAATTTTCTCGTTAGAGCGCCAGAATGCTGAGCTGATTGGAGGACCATCTCCATAAGGCTCCAAACTTTCTCAACTGGGGCAAGATCTGACGATCTTGCTGTCCAGGGTAGTATTTGGCAATCATGTAGACAAGCAGTAGAAACTCCCGCCACCTGTGGGCAGGCATTATCTTGCTGAAATGTAAGCACATGATGGGTAGCCCTGAAGGACCACAAACAGTATGTAGACTTTCGTCTATGTAACAGTGTGTGGTAAGGGTGCCGTAGATCACAACCAAAGGGATCCTGCTATCAAATGAAATGGCTCCCCAGACCATCACTTCTTGCTGTCGGGCTGTATGGTTTGCAAACGGTCAGGTTGGTATCTCACTACTGTTGGGGCCGTCTCCAGACACGTCTTCGGGCTACAATCTCATTGACTGGAGTAGAATTGTCTTCAGTGATGAGTCCCACTTCGAATTAAGCTGCGACAACCACATAAGACGTGTCTTTTGATGCAGTGGGATACCAACCTGACTGTCGCCTTCCACACAGCCCAAAAGGAGGAGTGATAGTCTGGGCTGCCATTTCATTTCATAGCAGGACGCCTTTGGTTGTCATATTTTGTACACTTACAGCACAGCAGTATGTAGACAATATGTTACACCCTCTTTTGTTGCCCTTCATGACAATCCATCCTGTGCTTACATTTCAGCAAGATAATGCCCACACACAGATAGTTTGAATTCCTACTGATTGTCTTTGTGCTTGCCAAATACTATCTTGCCCAGCAAGATCGTCGGATCTCTTCCCTACTGAGAATGTATGGTGCACTATGGGCAGGTTCCAGCAACCAACTCGAGATTTTGATGATCTAATGAGCCAGATGGATAGAATGTGGCATCTAACAAGTCTGTCAGTCAATTAAAAACCAAATAACTGCTTAAATGAGAACCAGAGATGGACCAATGAGCTGCTGACTTATTCAATTTGAGAAGCTATTTTACTTCAATAAATCATCCAATTTTTTTCTGAAATTGTGATCATTTGCTTGTTTCTTCATGTATATCACATCTACCAATTTTCTATCCATTTGGATAATTCCATCTTGTGTGACACGTTTTTTTATTAGAGTGTGTGTACAAGATGTCCCAGAAATTCTAAAACGAACTCTAGGGGAGATGAGGCTCACCATAAGGACTGGAAATTGCATATCTACCCAAAAATTTCGTTATTGCACTGTAAAAATGGACTCAGCCCAAACCACTACCGCTCATTATGTCTTTCATGCAATGCACAGTACAGACGGAAGTGTTGGTTTGTTTCCTGGTAAAAAAAAAAGTTTTGAAATCGAAATTTCATACTCCCATTCAGTAGAGCGATCCCAAATTATACTTGTACGGTACTCGTTTAACTGATGTTTATTATAAATAACATTACAATGAGAAGAATAAACAGTACTACAGAAGCTACTTACATGTTGCCCTGGTCCACACTGACTGCTACCACCATGGTCAGTGCTGCTCATTTGCTGGTAGAGTACAGGCCATTTTTCGTATTTTCATGTTTCTGTTAATAAACATCAGTAAAACGAATATCACACTAGACTAATCTCAGATCACTCTACATAATGGGTATGTAAAATTCACTTTAAAAATAATTCAGTTTATAATTAGAAAGAAAACAAATGAAATGCAAAGCATTTGTTTTGGCTGAATGAAGCTACACATTGCGAAAGCGAAATGGCAAATATCTGTCAAAACACTTGAGAAACTACACGAGACGGCTCTAAGACGTTGACTCTATGCTAAGAGTAGTCAGGCGCATTTTCTCTGGTGTTTTGGCATATATGTGCAATTTACTTTTTGTAATGTGGTATCTGGAGTCACACCAAACAAATACTACTCATTACATCTTCAACGCAGCGCCCTGGCCATTGGGAAGCGTCCATTTGTTTGCCTTTAAGGAAAAAACGGTTTTGAAAGTATAATTTTATGTGCCCATTCGACAGGGTGCTCGCAAATTAATGTAGTATATAGTGGCATAGCGAACATGACTGGCACGCAGAGGGATGACACTTTATTAGCGCCCCTCTCTTGCACACATATAGTAAAATAGTATAAAAATTTAGTCTTAATAACAAGATAATACAAACAACATTAGACTGTAGTACAAACATCAAAAATTTATAAAATACTGTGAATATCCACTAAGTATCTACACTTTTACAAAATACTGTACTTGTTTTGATATAAATAAGTACGCATTCTCTGCTTTGGTTTTAAATTTGGGACAGAAATCTATTTAAAAAATGGATGATTGGATGCAGAAATGTGACTGTGTCCGTCGAAAACTCAGACTGAGTATCATCTAGAGTTAGTGAAAAAGATATTTATTTTAGAGATTTATATGAATTAAATTATAAAACATACAGTTTTTAAACATATTTATTTTAGAGATTTATATGAATTAAATTATAAAACATACAGTTTTTAACATATATATATATGTTAATACAACTAAGTATACGTTTTTCTTACTTTTGTTGATGCTAATTTATCAATTACTTCAAAAACGACGATCATTTCGAATTTTTCAGTAGTAAGTGAATATGTTGAGCACACTGGGCATGTTTTCAATGCACAATATTTTACAAATTAATTGTATTATGTCAAATTTACAAAGAATTTGGTAAAAATATTTTTTATGAGACAAAAAAATTTTATAAGATAAAACTCTTCGATATTGATTATCTTATGAAAAATCTTTATTGCAAATTTTCTTTATAAATGTAGTATAATATAATTAATTTAATTAATTCATAGAATTGTTATACATTAAATACATTCCATGTGTACTCAACATCTCAATTAACACTACAGATAAAAATCCAAGCCAATTTTGAGCATACAGAATGAACAGAATGAAATAAAATTTTAACAGAAAATAATGAGAATTTTGAGCGCACCAAAATTAATTTAAGAAATTCATTTTAGTGTATCAAATTCAGTGGAGGATACGCATCCCCCATGAGATTATTAAATAAATCGAGTTGAATATTTTATGTTTTATTCTGTGTTGGATGGTCACCCAACACTAAATTATCACGAAAAAATCAAATCAGAAAATCCAGATCATGAAATACATTACTATTTCTTTTTAAGTTGCTTCACTAATTTATATCTCAGTTTAATATCCTCTCCTTCAAAAAGCTCAAAATCCTAAATGCTAATCAATTTCGTATATGTCTGGTAAAATAATTATAAATCCATTATTCAGTTTCAAGTATGTTTTATCTCCTTGTCTAGTATTGAAATGTTCTAAACCGGTAATATTACATAAAAAATTTACTTGTGGATGACTAATCTTTCTTAACAAATAAGTACTATTAGTGGTTCTGAGCTTCAACAGTAAGGCTTCCATTTATGTAGACTAAAAGTTTAATAAAACATAAAAACTGTATGGTCATCAAAAATAATACTTTAGAACTATTCTTTTATCAGAATGATATGAGAGTTCTTTCTTAACTGTTTTGCTTACTAAAGTTATAGTATTTGCATCTATTGTTATATTGTTGTTCTCTAATTATATCTTTTCTTTCCATTGATCCTCAGATTATCTTACCATAGATTCGCCATTCACCTTTTGAATATACTTATAGTTTAATGTGCATCCCTTTATTTTCGTCTATGTATTTTTGGAAATTTTCTCAAAATAATAACTTTCAGGGCTAGTTGAACCCAAATGTGTAATCCAGGTTTCGGCAGGCGCGGTTTTTCGTCGCCATTAACGTCGTTCGTCTCTTATCAATTGATCACTTACCTCAGTGTGGCTTCCTTACGACGTCCTTTCACTCTCCAGCAGTAGATGCTAGGTTGTGTAAAGCAGCATTGATGAAACCACCACTTAATAGCTACTACACATAGGCCACATAACTAAAATTGCGAAGCAGTTCCTGTAAGTTCATTTTAACAAATTTCGGATGGTGGGAAAATGCAGTTCACATGCAGTAAGCCTTCGGAAATTTTAGAAAGTTGGTTTTTATTCTTAAGGAAGCGCATAAATGTGCTATCAATTCCGAATTTACTATTTTAACTGCTCTACTATTCCCATCTCACAGTCTGTGCAAAATGTTCTCACATACAAAAAACAGCCAGAATTTCTACCAGTCCGACCCAATTAATGTTCGATCTAACAGTCACTGACCCACTACTATAGCGAGTTGAAACTTCGGTCGTATCAATGGTCTTTAAAGTTAGAAGTGCTCGCCCAAGTATTCCATGAAGTATGCGGGATACACTGAAATATCAAATGCTGATAACACACCAATAAATTAATCAAGTTGTCCTCAAAATGTTGTAACTCTAACTGAGTCACGAAACTCCCTAACAGAGATGAACTCGAGAGTTCTGCATTATACAAGTTATTTTTTCGGCGACATTGAGCATGATGTTACACGTACTAAGGTTGACAAGGGATTCTCTCGATGCCACCCCACTCTCTGCCTATCTAACTTTCTGTGCATGGGAACAGCTTAATTCTGATTGTCTGATGGGTCTGAACAGAGCAATCAGAATTATCCTTCTAGATCATTCTCACAGCAAAACTTGTTTCAGCCAACCACTAATCAGAAAGTCATTGACGTTATTCCAATATGAATTTCTAATATAATGTTTAATAAAATAGACTGAAATATAAAATAATCATTAAATTAATTTACAAACTTATTCCACTTCCGACTCCTATTCTGACTGCTCTCTTACAAAAGCAAGTACACATCGACATACATCATCAGCTTCGTGGTTACAACACGATTTTCCCTTGATTCAATTTTATCATGTTTTACATAAAATCCCCCCCATGAACCATGGACCTTGCCGTTGGTGGGGAGTCTTGCGTGCCTCAGCGATACAGATAGCCATACCGTAGGTGCAACCACAACGGAGGGGTATCTGTTGAGAGGCCAGACAAACGTGTGGTTCCTGAAGAGGGGCAGCAGCCTTTTCAGTAGTTGCAAGGGCAACAATCTGGATGATTCACTGATCTGGCCTTGTAACAATAACCAAAATGGCCTTGCTGTGCTGGTACTGCGAACGGCTGAAAGCAAGGGGAAACTACAGCCGTAATTTTTCCCGAGGGCATGCAGCTTTACTGTATGATTACATGATGATGGCGTCCTCTTGGGTAAAATATTCCGGAGGTAAAATAGTCCCCGATTCGGATCTCTGGGCAGGGACTACTCAAGAGGATGTCATTATCAGGAGAAAGAAAACTGGCGTTCTACGGATCGGAGCGTGGAATGTCAGATCCCTTAATCGGGCAGGTAGGTTAGAAAGTTTAAAAAGGGAAATGGATAGGTTGAAGTTAGATATAGTGGGAATTAGTGAAGTTCGGTGGCAGGAGGAACAAGACTTCTGGTCAGGTTACTACAGGGTTATAAACACAAAATCAAATAGGGGGAATGCAGGAGTAGGTTTAATAATGAATAGGAAAATAGGAATGCGGGTAAGCTACTACAAACAGCATAGTGAACGCATTATTGTGGCCAAGATAGATACGAAGCCCACACCTACTACAGTAGTACAAGTTTATATGCCAATTAGCTCTGCAGATGACGAAGAAATTGAAGAAATGTATGATGAAATAAAAGAAATTATTCAGATTGTGAAGGGAGACGAAAATTTAATAGTCATGGGTGACTGGAATTTGAGTGTAGGAAAAGGGAGAGAAGGAAACATAGTAGGTGAATATGGATTGGGGGACAGAAATGAAAGAGGAAGCCGCCTGGTAGAATTTTGCACAGAGCACAACATAATCATAAATAACACTTGGTTTAAGAATCATGAAAGAAGGTTGTATACATGGAAGAACCCTGGAGATACTAAAAGGTATCAGATAGATTATATAATGGTAAGACAGAGATTTAAGAACCAGGTTTTAAATTGTAAGACATTTCCAGGGGCAGCTGTAGACTCTGACCACAATCTATTGGTTATGACCTGTAGATTTAAACTGAAGAAACTGCAAAAAGGTGGGAATTTAAGGAGATGGGACTTGGATAAACTAAAAGAACCAGAGGTTGTACAGAGATTCAGGGAGAGCATAAGGGAGCAATTGACAGGAATGGGGGAAATAAATACAGTAGAAGAAGAATGGGTAGCTTTGAGGGATGAAGTAGTGAAGGCAGCAGAGGATCAAGTAGGTAAAAAGACGAGGGCTAGTAGAAATCCTTGGGTAACAGAAGAAATATTGAATTTAATTGATGAAAGGAGAAAATATAAAAATGCAGTAAGTGAAACAGGCAAAAAGGAATACAAACGTCTCAAAAATGAGATCGACAGGAAGTGCAAAATGGCTAAGCAGGGATGGCTAGAGGACAAATGTAAGGATGTAGAGGCCTATCTCACTAGGGGTAAGATAGATACCGCCTACAGGAAAATTAAAGAGACCTTTGGAGATAAGAGAACGACTTGTATGAATATCAAGAGCTCAGATGGAAACCCAGTTCTAAGCAAAGAAGGGAAAGCAGAAACGTGGAAGGAGTATATAGAGGGTCTATACAAGAGCGATGTACTTGAGGACAATATTATGGAAATGGAAGAGGATGTAGATGAAGATGAAATGGGGGATATGATACTGCGTGAAGAGTTTGACAGAGCACTGAAAGACCTGAGTCGAAACAAGGCCCCCGGAGTAGACAATATTCCATTGGAACTACTGACGGCCGTGGGAGAGCCAGTCCTGACAAAACTCTACCATCTGGTGAGCAAGATGTATGAAACAGGCGAAATACCCTCAGACTTCAAGAGGAATATAATAATTCCAATCCCAAAGAAAGCAGGTGTTGACAGGTGTGAAAATTACCGAACTATCAGCTTAATAAGTCACAGCTGCAAAATACTAACACGAATTCTTTACAGACGAATGGAAAAACTGGTAGAAGCCAACCTCGGGGAAGATCAGTTTGGATTCCGTAGAAACACTGGAACACATGAGGCAATACTGACCTTACGACTTATCTTAGAAGAAAGATTAAGGAAAGGCAAACCTACGTTTCTAGCATTTGTAGACTTAGAGAAAGCTTTTGACAATGTTGACTGGAATACTCTCTTTCAAATTCTAAAGGTGGCGGGGGTAAAATACAGGGAGCGAAAGGCTATTTACAATTTGTACAGAAACCAGATGGCAGTTATAAGAGTCGAGGGACATGAAAGGGAAGCAGTGGTTGGGAAGGGAGTAAGACAGGGTTGTAGCCTCTCCCCGATGTTGTTCAATCTGTATATTGAGCAAGCAGTAAAGGAAACAAAAGAAAAATTCGGAGTAGGTATTAAAATTCATGGAGAAGAAATAAAAACTTTGAGGTTCGCCGATGACATTGTAATTCTGTCAGAGACAGCAAAGGACTTGGAAGAGTAGTTGAATGGAATGGACAGGGTCTTGAAAGGAGGATATAAGATGAACATCAACAAAAGCAAAACAAGAATAATGGAATGTAGTCTAATTAAGTTGGGTGATGCTGAGGGAATTAGATTAGGAAATGAGGCACTTAAAGTAGTAAAGGAGTTTTGCTATTTGGGGAGCAAAATAACTGATGATGGTCGAAGTAGAGAGGATATAAAATGTAGGCTGGCAATGGCAAGGAAAGCGTTTCTGAAGAAAAGAAATTTGTTAACATCCAGTATTGATTTAAGTGTCAGGAAGTCATTTCTGAAAGTATTCGTATGGAGTGTAGCCATGTATGGAAGTGAAACATGGACGATAAATAGTTTGGACAAGAAGAGAATAGAAGCTTTCGAAATGTGGTGCTACAGAAGAATGCTGAAGATTAGATGGGTAGATCACATAATTAATGAGGAAGTATTGAATAGGATTGGGGAGAAGAGAAGTTTGTGGCACAACTTGACCAGAAGAAGGGATCGGTTGGTAGGACATGTTCTGAGGCATCAAGGGATCACCAATTTAGTATTGGAGGGCAGCGTGGAGGGTAAAAATCGTAGAGGGAGACCAAGAGATGAATACACTAAGCAGATTCAGAAGGATGTAGGTTGCAGTAGGTACTGGGAGATGAAAAAGCTTGCACAGGATAGAGTAGCATGGAGAGCTGCATCAAACCAGTCTCAGGACTGAAGACCACAACAACAACAACATAAAATAATATTTCATTTTTACGTATGTCCCACAGACACTCTCTCATTCATTCCCATGAACACACTCAACAAAATAATAAACAGATAATAAATCTGAATGATTTTTACAGTACAAAATGCAGAGTAATTAAAGTTTTGAAAACAGTTCCAATGAAGTGATTTTATACCTGAGAACGCTGTTATGACTTTGGATGTTAATAAAAGACGAACTGATATCGTTCCTAACTGAGTTTTGAAACATAAGTGTCGGTTTTTGGACATTTCAAAAATTTTCTCAATCTCCAGAACGATAAGAGATAAAAGTCTGAAAGTTTTCACAGCATCCTTTACATAATAACAAAAAAATTGTGTACCAAGTTTAAGCAAAATCAGATGATATTTACTATAGCTTATTTAGTTTCTTAGGTGGTATGAATTTACGTTCCTACGAGATGGTACTGGAGACCGTTCTCACTGCTGGTAGTGTCAGCTGTGCTGTGAGCCATAGCAGCGACACAATTATGCTGCCACTGTGATACACAGTTTGCTATACTGCAATAAATCTTATCTCGTAATAACATACAACGTTATAAGGTCTTCAATAATTCATCAGTCCATTCATCTAGCATACAACCCGTATTTTCACCATTATCAATATATACTACATTGTATGTATCAAAACAGCTTTTTCTAGCTTACCTAACATATTATATAACCAGAGTCTTGCATTTGATGTAGTGAATGCTGCTATCAAAATATTTGTAGCTGTGTTATTTTCCTCATAATAATCCTTGAAACTCATCTTCATCTGAACCATATAGTCATTAATAGAATATATATCCATGTTATCTAATCGATCATCCAACGCTATCTCATAGAATTGTTATAAATCTTTAACATAATCAGTTTTACACATATTTTGTCATTCTCCAAATTTTTCCCATGATGGATTTAGGTATATCTTAGCAACAGTTGTTCTAGTGGATTTTCTTTTACCTTATCAGGATTACCTCAATACTTATTTTCTCTTTTAAATACTTTATATACATTGTATCAGTTTCAAACTTACAGGTTCTAGTTTCTAATTTTATATTCATAAACTCTTTCATATAAGTTCTAAACAGGCTGTTGCTTTTAGTTGTAAAATTTCACAAATGGTAGCTACCTAAAATTTTATATCCTTTTTCTATAGCTTTATATACTCCATCTGTTGTCCATGTTCCAATAAAAATTCTTTCATGGTCACTGTGATTACATTTATTTATTCTCTCTCCTGCACATTTTACACACAAAGGAAACAACAATTTTTTATTTTATCTATCTTCATTCATACAGGTAAAACAGTGAAACTGCATGATACAATCCACCAGAGGCCACTACTATACATATTGTAAGCCCATAGCATTTTTTAGAATAACATAATCCGATATATTTTTGTTGAATGATCTGTGGGATAATAATTATAATATTGTTCAATAGGTTAGAGACTACACACATCAATATTTTTGTGTTAATACTATTGTATTCTTGAATTTTAAAATCACATAAGTAAGAAGCAAAACAATTCAAAAAATGGGATACATACAAATTATTGCCACCAATCCATAAACAGGGAGAATATAAAATTAAAAATGAAGTGAAACACATGTATTAAGGTCAAATACCTCACTTGGAAAATATGAACAAAATTAAGGATGAGCACATAAAAAACTTACATGAAATAATTGATAATGCTTAAAAAATAGTATAAGAAAAAACAGAGAAGTAGATCATATATTACCTTGTGTTGTTCCAGAAACACTCAATCAGAATTTAAGACTAGATTTTCGACTTTTAAAATTATTTGATCAAAACTTTTAATATAATTATTATGTCATTAGAGCACTACAAAAAAACTGACAAAGGTAATTGTGTAGAATCAAAGATATACATTAAGATTGTGAAGAAATGTTAAAACTTATTTATAATCCTATTTCAGTAAATCTGTACCAAAGAAATAAAGAAACTTCAAGAATTTTTGTTAGCATAATTATTCCAATATTTTATATGATTATCCACATGAGCAATTGATTAATGGTGTAATTGGTTTTTATCAAAATTGTATCATAACACAAAAACTGAACAAGAAGAATGATCAGCTGACCATTTATCAATACAGCCTTTTGAAAAATTTGATTACATTTTATATTATTTCATAAATTTTATTATTTTTTGTATTAATGATTCACACAAATTTTGAATACTTAAAATTCTTTCACAATGAACTTTAGCTTTATATTCCATTATAAAACCTTGAGACAACACATGATCACTTTATATACTATCTCAACATACTTTGTATTGAAATTGTCTCGTAAAATCTTCCGATATATTGTGAAACTGTGATTCATTCTCCTCATTTATCTAATTTGCAAATCTTACATAATGTTTTGGGATAGCCATTGTCTATCCGATATTTTACTCCAATTTTTTTTTTAATGAAATTCTATGATAAAATGTTAACTTAATATTGATTACCCTGATACATTAATCCAATTGATTTAATCTTCTACTTCTCTCATAAACTCTTCACTTAATTTTTAATCATGTGAATCATATGACCAATTTAATTAATTCTAAAATTCTCTTGATTTCAGATTTTTTTGTAGATATGTTATACTGTCAAAGTTTACTTTATCCGGGAATTCTGTTCTATAATCTTCAGAGAATCTCTGATACAGTGATATGGATATAACTAGTTTACTTTATCTAGATATTCCCTCACAAACTCTTCATATAATTTTTGATACCATGATATATTACTCCAAACCAATTTAAATTCCCTCACATAATCTTCAGATAATGTTTCTTTCTTTCATTCATATGTCCAATCAGATTCAGTAAATGGATTTTCGTTTTTAATGTGATCAACAACTGTATCTGCACATGTTACATTTATTAACACAATTCTTATAATAGCTCAAAAATTAAAATTTGCATGTATGAGTCATGTAACTAAGTTTGCTTTTACTTGATCCAGATCGTTATTATTTTTATTGTTAATACTAGTATTCTTAATGTTAGAATAATAATAATATTGTTGTTCATATTATGACTGTTATTGATGTTTAAGGTCATTAAGTTGTTGTTTTGTAAGCTTAGAATAATCTCTTATTCCTGTTTGTTTTGCTCTAGCTTTTAATTTTCTTACTTTGAGGCACTCCTTTTATGTTATTTATTTTTCATAAGACAATATAAATCGGTATATTTCCAGAAAAGTTACATTTGAAAAAATGTGTTACTTACCAATGAAATTTTATATTTTATTCATTGTGGGTTAATCAACAATACTGGTCCAGTGTCCATTGGTTGTATTGCTAGGCACTGAAAAAGTTAGAAAAATAAAGCCAAATTTTATTCAGTCTTTAAATACGTAAAATTTTACTGCACTGAGACAAACAGACAAAAATAAATTAATGGTTAATCTTACTCAAAGACTACTTGTGAATAGAGTGGAAAACAAATGTTGCCTCTGTTCAGTAAAGTTAATAAACAATATATATTTCTTCTCCATTTAGACTGTATAAGTAATTCAAATTCTTGTCCATCTAAGGTATATTTGAATGAGGATACATCATCATGAGGATAAAAAATGTATAGAAAATGTGAAAGTTTTATTTTCTCATTCGTATTGTATGATACATTTATATATAAAAAATTATATTATAGAAGTAATAAATCTTATACAAATTGTTGTTTATTAAATGGTGCCAACTTCAAGTTCATCTGCACAAGCTGTCACACTACTAATGAACATATTTCAGAATAACAACAGGTTGTTTACGACAGTAAAGAAGTTTTTTTGAGAATTGATAAAGAGGAAAATCTATGGTTTAATGCTAAGGATGTAGCAGCTATATTGGAATTTACCAATGCTAAAAAAGCAATCACAGAGCATGTAACAGAAAAAATCAAAGAATCTATGATAATATGGATAGGAACAAATCGTTACCACATTCAAATATACAGCCACACACTATATTAATTAATTAACCAGGATTATATTCATTAATTATGAAATCAAATATGAGATTAACTGAACAATTTTAAGATTGTGTTTATGTAGAAATTTTACCATTATTTAGAAACATGGTCAGAATAAACTGCAAGCAACAATTGAAAATTTACAAGAACAATTTGAAGATTTAAATATTGATAAAGAAATTTCTATGTGTGTGCTGGATAAAGCAAAAGAAGAAATTAAGAACTTAAAAAGACGAGAAGAATTCCTTGTAGAACAAAATTATGTGTAATTGAATATAGACATCCAAATAATGAACAAATTGTAAGAATACCAAATAATCCTAACTTGATTAACTTGTACAATAAAATGAAAGCACAATTGAATCAAAATATTAAATTTTACAGAAATTACTTTGCATTAGATAATGGATAAACTGATCAACAACTTTTACAAGATTTAGGATATGTTTACAAAATAATGTTGTCCTTATTAACCCAAATATTTTGTGAATGGCAACCATTAAACATATAGTTGATCACCTTTGTTTCTTAAAACTTCCTCAAGTGGATATACATCTGGATATTTTGTCTTCTGTAGTTTGACATTTTATTCCATGGATGTTACAAAAATAATGAGGAGGGAGAAAGAGACAGAGGAGAGAGAGGGGAGAACAAAAGAGAGAGAGAGAGAGAGAGATAGATAGATAGAGAGACACTATACTGTCAATGAAGACTCTGACACTATTACACTGTTGCATGTCTAGTGTGGTAAACATAGGAATACGATAAAGGAGATCAGGACCTGTACAAAAAGAACAATTGGATATTTATAGACTGTCATTTGGTAACGATGAAATGTATGTGTTTTTATCCGGCATTTCTTCGTATAGTCTCTGCATTCTTGTCAATTTTCTCCTGTAGTTAGTGTGCTACTTTCTTCGTTGTGATGGCTCTCTATCTAGTCTGTGCGAGCTACATGACCAAACAGGGTTCCAACTACCGAAGAGGGCTGTCAGAACATAAAGGGATTTCGAAGGAATTGGCAGGTGTCTGTGACTTGACTGGGGGTATCAGTTCCTCCTGCTCTGAACAACACAAGTTATCATGCAAGATTGTATGTAACTTAAATAAAAGACGCAAAGGCTCTTTAATTGTAATTGCGCCCTTTATTCCTAGACAAATACATGGTGATGTGGCAGGAGGTGTTCACTGCTGGGAAACTGTGGAAGGGCATCTGAATCGACACTGAGGTAGTGTGAGTATGGACTTACCATAATTTTTCGGACGCTGTTCACCTATAAATAATAGTCACGCTACTCGCCTGGAATGTTATGGTGTTGGAACATTACATTACTGTGGTCAGTGTTCCAGCATATGCAAAGAAAACGACTGTCCATTTGTAAGGGTGGTACAGATTTGAAGTGGGAAACTGTGATTTCAAAGTGTCGATAGCTGTAAGGGGTACGAAAGATTTTGCATGGAAAATTATATCCAGTCATAACGAGGATATAGATTTTCGTGGGAAATTGATATTTCCAGAGCCACAGTCATCAGGAGGAGGTATTTCCGAAATTTCGCTCATTGTCGAATGCCACCAGATTAGTTCTGCAATCATAATATTGAACTGTAATGAAACTGTTAAGTACGTGGCTGCTTGGCTTGTGGGCCGCATAGTGGAGGAAGCTGGCTGTCAAACGAATGGACATTTCTGCCATAAGGCACGAGCCACTTCTGAGCCTCCTCAACCAATCAGGTGGGCAACGGGGATGCGGTTGACCTAAATGTGACAACCGCTGGGCAGGTGAATAGTGAACTAATACTCCGTATGTGTTTGGCAGCCTTCGTGATGGTGTATGTTGCAAGTGTTCTCCGATTTCTACGTGAAATTTGACAAGATTCAATATGGCAAGTGTTTGCAGTGGACAATTATTCCCCATTCATGTAAACCGACCGCTTGACTGCTTGTACTGCTATTCTACACATTTCACATCTTTATTTGGTTGAGAGAACATAGATTGTTTGCATTGAAGTGGTGAATCACAGGGGAAAGAGACATTTGCTCAGTCTCTAGATGTGAGAAACTCATATGATTATGTGTATTAAATGCTTAGTTAACTATGGAAAGTACAAGGATGATCTGGAATCTGTTATATCATTGACATCGGTATTCATTAAAAAATATGGATGGAACCACCAGTTTTCTCTATTCTCGAGCTTTGACATAAAAATATTTCCTGACAATATAAGTTTCTTCTTACTCATTAGTTTGCAGCATATCCCACATAATGGCCTCACTAAAGTTTTGTCTTTCTAGAGATATAAATTGCTCTGTATATTCGTGGAATTATACGGTGCAAGCGATCGATGGCATACTGCTGTGTGGTTGATATCGAGCACATTCGCCTAAATGGTATGATACTCAGACAAACCATGTGGAAATACATGAAATTTTTGAAAATTTTCATATGCTACTCGATGATTTCAGCACAAAAGTGTCACAATTACGTCGTTTTTTGGCGTGTAAAATCGGATATTGCAGCTGATATTGGTTTCGAGACAGCTAAGTTAATTTGCGGTTGATGAAGCATTTACCATCGACAGAGCTCAGAAAGTAAATCTTCTTGTATGCCCAGAGCTTGGAGATGTCCACAGCTGTTGCAGAAACCTTCGCAGCAAGCAAGGCAACCAGAAACAGTACCGTTAGCGGACGCCTTTGTCCCAGGAGAACCAGCCTAACTTTTATACACCAGTTTGGAGAGCGGCCGCTACCCGCGGAAGGTGCTCTGATCACACAGCAGGCCAGCGTGCATGGGGGCTGTTGCCTCGTGAGCACTAGCCATGGTAGATGACCAGCCAACCTCGTAGGGAAATCTAGTGCTGTGACTACATATTGTGCATATGTTTGTGTTTTTGTAGGAGGAACAGATAAGTTTTTCACGACCCGTCGACAATGAGGTAGTTAGGCATGGAGCACCAGCTCAGATAGGAAATGATGGGGAAGGAAGTCAGCCATGCTCTTTCAAAGGACCGTCCTAGTATGTGATTTAGTGAAATCATGGAAAAACATGGAACTTAGAACCACCGCTGAAGAAGCTAGGTTGCAACTACGGAAGGCTATGACCTACCTTCCACCAGCTTGGAAAAGAGTTGTTAAAGCTTTACCTGCAGGTCATGGTGTGGAATGAACAACTTGGAAGTCCGTGAATAGACTGAGATCCGGAGTTGGAAGATAAAAAGTTAACTTGGCAATATGGGGATACACTGATCCAAATGATATTCAGTGTCACTGTGGAGAAGAACAGACAGTGTTGATTGTGCCCAGTCTCCTGTACAGAAGATGATGTTCAACAAGCAACAGAAAATGCACTGGAAGTGGCCAAGTATTTGGTCAAAAGTAATTTAATCATAACTCTTTAAAATATATGTACACGTACCTGTATGTTTCTGACAAGAGAATAAAAAAATGGAAAACTAAATCAGGATGGCCAGATGTGGGTTTGAAACGTGGTCCTCCTGAATGTGAGCTGTAATGGGTCACCCTCCTATAACATATAACCTCCTGTCTAACTGAATGAACTTCATATGATTTTGTATATGATGTGTTAGGGTTTGGGCTAAAATATGAAAAAAGAAATCAGTTCGTTAGTACTCTGTATGTACAGTTAAAATTATTCTTCTTTCAAAAATATTTAAAATTACAAAATATCTCTCATCTTTAAAATTCATATTATTAATTGGTCAATCTAAGAGTAATTATTAAATTTACTTCTGGACTCACTTATAAAACAATGATATAACTTGGAGATTCTTCTTTTGTCATGAAATTTTGTAAACTCTTTTGCTTTGTAAACGTTTTGGAATATAGTTAGTACTGCAGAATGTTAGTAGTTGTGGGCATGCCTCTGATGAAAGTAGACGAATTTCTAATCTAGTCAATAACACTGTGAATTCATGTTCTGAAGTGTTATTGTAAAGTCATTGTGATAGAAAAGATTGGGATAAAGTAAAAAGAAATTCATAACAACAGGCAAATCTTCATGAGTGATTCAGTTCAACAAGAACCCGCAACATTATAAAAATTACAGAATCGAGAATGTACCCTAGATGCAGGACTTGGAGCCAACAGCAAATAAGATAATGAAGATAAGTAAAAATTTTTTCTTTTGTGTATCTTACCCCTCTCGAAGCTTTTGAAAATAATGAACAGTCTAAGAGGATTTTAGTGGTGACATGTGGGAGGGTAAGATTGCAGAGTCCAGTGTACTAACCACTGCACAACCTTACTTGGCTATGTTTTTGGAATATGTGTGTTTGTGGTGTACGTATGAGAGTGTGGCAGTCGATAGTAATATGCAGGATGCAGAAGTGATGATTTTGTACGGTGCAGGATACGAATTGTGTTTACTACAACGACATGATATGGTGGTACAATTGTTTGTGGTGATACAGCCTGGTTGGAGATCGGTTTCACGCTGAAAATTCCAGCTTTCCTCGATAGTAGCAGAGCCATGTAATTGATGAAGCTTCTTTGGTGATAGTTTGCCTTTGGAATTCTCTCTGCCTTTGAAATTTTGCAAGTAAATTCAGAAAGAACCAATCAGAATGTTCCATTCACAAGAAATTCCATGACTTCAGAGAGCCACAAGACGTCCTTTGTGGGGGCATAGGAGTCTCTACAGACTTGTTCGAACAAGACTGGAGCAGAACAAGGTATCTACTGTGACACCAGACATTCATGTGATGTCTTCTTTGTTCGAGTGGCCAGAGACCGGGCCAGGCAGATCAGCCTCCTCTGGTTCGTACAGGTGGAACTTGTTCTCCACCCGCCATCATGGCTTCAGAACCAGGTATTATAGGCGATCGAAAATTCCACACATTTTTCTCGTCTGTTGCACAGTGCATCGAATTCTAGAAGAATCTTTTAGACATCTGATCTACTTTGTGTCTTTGTTTTTTCACTATTCTTGGTTTCAAACTCAATCTTTCTGACTTTCCTGTCTGTGCTTAGAAACTAGTGTGCTGGTGAAGAAAATAAAAAATAATTGCCGTAACATCCCTGACTCTGGCAGCAAATGTAAGGTAAACCTACTCAGCATTTCAGAGAAGTGATTAACACCACAGCAGCTGTAGGATTCAGAAATTTTTTTCTCTCTGACAGTGACTTTAAACAAGCAGCTAAAACTCAAAAATGGTAAGTGTTCATTTAGAGTTACAGAGATATTTATTTATTTATTTCGAGTTGCAGATGAATGGAGTGTTTGAGTCTGCCTGCTGCTACACTGGTATCGAAAATGAAAGCAACCAACTGCTGCTTCCCCTCCCTGTGTCTAATTCACTATATAATCATACAGACTGTCAACAGATGTCCATACAATGATTTTCTGCATGGAAGATGGCATATCAGGCAGCAGAAAACCACACCAATGATGATGTCAGAATACATATCAGACGGAGTAGTGTTTGTCAGGTAGGCCTACATCCACAATCACTGTGTACACAGTCACCGATTGTGCAAGATGGCACAGAGAAGACGTCTACCAGATACTCTGTGGTGGAGGACCATAGGAAGAATGGAAGCAGGGCAATCCCAACAACATGTGAATCACTCTTTTGTTTCTCGGTTGTGATGAAAGTTTATAGAGACCGAAAATGTATGCTGAGGACAAGGGCCAGGCCAACCACCTGTGACATTGGCAATAGGCGACAGTTATTTGGCTGTAAGGGCATGACAGTACCACCTTAGTACTGCACAGCAACCATCATCAGACCAGGCAGCATCCACTGTGGTATCAACACAATTGGTGTAGAGAAGGCTTTGACAGGGTGGCCTTTATTGTGAGAGACCTGTTGTATGTGTGCCTCTGATGTTTCTTCACAGAAGGGAACATCTAGAGTGGAGTCGTCAACATGCCACCTGAACAGTTGTATAGTGTGTCAATGTTCTTCCCACGGATGAGTCCTGATTTGGCCTGGAGTGTGTTTCTCGACATATTCGCATCTGAAGGGAATGCGGAAAAAATTTTCTAGACCTGGACATTGTGCAAAGAGACCAATAACGAGGAGGGTCACTAATGCTGTAGTCAGGGATTATGTTGACCACTTGAAGACCTCGTCAAGAAACTGCACAGATGAACTGGAAGGGTTTAACTGCTGAGATGAGGTCTTGGGGCACGGTGCTGTGCTCCCAGACTTCATACTGGTGGACAATAGTGCTCGACCTTTACAGAACAAGTGGTTGTTTATGTTCTGCATTCTTCTCGTCATTCCTACTTTCTATCACCTGTTTATGCAGTTTTGTTTGCAAAATAAACGCAACCTCACAAAATTTCCGTTTCGAATGGTACAGTGAATTTCTTTCCAGCAGTATAATACCAGTCAAGTGACATCGTCAGTTTCGAGCTGCTTGGTATCCATCCTTGCAAATTGTTGAAATGAATAATATTCTGCACTACCTTGGTTCCTGCATATTGTATAAATAAATAATATCTCTGAAAATTATTTACACAATATTTGAATGTCTTAAATTGTTCAATGAAATGTGACTGTCGATAATTAGCCTACTGTCATGAGACGCTCCCAGTCCAATAGTCCAACACTGACTGGGTGATTTTCCTACTATTTCCAGGGGTGGTGGTGATAGGCGATGGGGGAGGGGTGAGTGATGTCATAGGAGCGGGAGGTGAGGTACGTTTGTGGTGATAACCCAATTGCTCTATTTTGCCATTAAAATTTGAATTTTCTGAATTTTTTTCTGGGTATGGGGAGGCAAAGAGGTGGGGTGGGGCAGGAATTTCCCAGAGGATTGGTGGGGGAAAGGGGCACATGCCGGATGGGGAAAAGCCATGACATCATCAGGGGATGGGTTAATTAATTGATCATATAATTAAATTCATATCAAAAGTGCACTCGTTTCCCCTTTGCCCTACTACTCATTCATTTCCTGGTAAGTGCTTTGAGATATTCCTGTTTCTATCATGTCGCTTCGAAGGTCTGAATGTTCACATCAAGATTTACTGGTAAATAACCAAACCGCCTGTTTGTTCTCAGCTCCATAAAATACGATTTGGAAGAAAAGCTACCATAAAGATGACGCATGAATTAATAATGTGCATGCTCCCATCAACGCCTGCTCTGTCGTCTCACAGAAAATGATGTCTTGGGTGTAATAACAATACTGAAGAATAGTCTTGGATATGAAAATGAGTGAAACAATGACTTGTCCTCTCTCTGCGTTTTATGCCCTGCTATTTGTTGGAGATTAGTGTTTAATGTCTCGCCAACAGTGATGTCATTAGAGACAGAACAATGAAATTGGGGAAGAATAGAGAAGGAAATCAGCCATGACCTTTTATAGGAACTGTCATGGCATTTGTTTTAAGTTATTTAGGGAAATTCTCGAAAATCTGAATCAGGATGGCCAGACAAGGGTTTGAATCACATCCTCTCCCATGAGAGCCCATTGTGCTAGGCACTGCACCACCTCACTTGGTCTGCTATTTCTTCCTGCCATGTAGGACATGCCTGCCACTAGCGGAAAATGCATACACAACCAATATCTTGGCGTAATATGGTTATCTTCGAAGGCCTCTCTCTATAACATGGAAAAGGGCCTCTCTCCGGTTGCTAGAGTCATCTCCCAGCCTCATTTCGGTTACTGGGCAGAACTGGGTTGTAAAATACACAGTAGCCTTCTCCCCACGTCCCATGGCTGGCTTTGGCGTCGTGACGTCCATATAGACAACACATGAGGCTCCACCCTGAGCTGATGGCAACCGGCCACTTTTTTCGCTGTATTCTCTGCTTTGTCACAAATCAAGTGAGCGGTGCCTTTCCACACAGACCGCAATCATCCAGAAAACAAGGCAGTTCAGCACCACATTAAACATAAAGGAAAGACACTAGAGAGAGCTCAGTATGTACAGTAACTGTGATCCAGTATAATTTAACAAAAACATCAGTATTGAAATCCACACCTTTATTACCATCCAGTTACTGACTCATCTTCATACTAAATGAAGAAGGTTTGGAAAATTTCTTGCCACATTTGAAACGAAATCTAAATCATTATTGATGCATTTGCCATTTCTTGAATTTATGATAAACAATATTCTTCTTTCAGCACCCTTGCTATCAAATAATAGAAAATGTTTTGTGGTACACATGATGTTTCCTTCTCAAACCATTTCTCACACTGTACCTTATCACAAAAAGACTGAAATGGACAGTGATTTAATGTATAGACTTGTAAGACGTGCATCTACCTTGCACTTCTTTCACTTATTTACGATTCACGGCATTATAGTCATATTATTATCATTACTAATACGGCAGTATCATGCGTGCTAGTCAGCATTTTTTTTTTTCGCTATGACAGCATAAGGAAACTTGAGAGAGGATTGGAGAAAGGTACTTTTATTTTATTTTCATTATCACTAGTCTCCATCAGCTAGCCATATTGGCTTTCCTTTTCCCGGACTTACCTTTGAGCTTGGAAGCATGTACTGGTAGTCTGAATGACTTGGAGAAGCGAAGGTAGTCTTTCTTCTTCTTCTTCTTCTAAGTAGTAGAACCAACCTAAAATCTAGTTTCTCCTGCACGTTTGGCTCTGTATAGATGCCTCCATGACGACTCCCTGACTAAATTCTATCCAATCATGAGTCACTCAGCCAAGTCAGGAATGTCTGCTTGAACGGTAGCTAGTTCGGCGACAGATCCGTGCCCTCCGATTTGCCAGCGAAAAGTGCGCCGATTCCCATCCCCTCAAGGCCCAGCTCCGATGGAGCAACGGCCAGTAAGCGGTTAGCAGTCGTGGGGAGTCGGTGGCGAGATCCAGAAGAAGGCAGTTGCAAGCTGGTAAGCATGCATGCTCTTGCTAGGTTCAGAAGTTGATTTAGTTGCAACTACATATTAAAGCTTTAGGTGATCTTTAATTTCGGAAGGATTTGCCCCTCATTGCTTTTACTTCTTCCTCATTTTGCAATATTGTTCTTGGATTTGGCGTCAGAGCTTGGTCGGTTGCAGTATGCAAAGTAGACATGGGACTCTCAGTCACCACGTTCGGTATAATTCAAACCCCCTCGTAACTACTATGCCTTCAGCGAATGTCTTTCCTTCTCCAATACACCATGATATTAGTGAACATTTCATAACAGCCTTTGTGTGTTAGGTTTTCACTTCTTTGTCGCCCACGTGTGAACACGTGGCGAGTAGGTCTGCACACGATATCTAAACTGAACCAGAAATAGCATGGCCGGCTTTTCTTATTATTCGCACTCGTAAATCAAGGTGTTACAGAATGAGTGTTATGAATTATATTAGTTTACAGACGGGATGCCGCTTTAATAACGCCCATCCACAAGTAGTTCATAGTTTGCCTTTTCAATATACATAGTAGCTATTGGATCCCATCTCTTACCTTTCACAAATTGTTAGAGTAAAGTCTTTTCGGAATGGTCAGCTCCCACCTTTCCTTGTCCGTTCCAAACGCTAGTATTGTGGGTGACTGCAGGATTTAGGCCATATCCCCCCACGCCCTCCAGTCTTGTATTAACGTCCATAGGTAACAAAATATGTGTATTCAATAATTATACTTCGTTTGTACAAGTGTAATTTCGATTTAAAATAAATTGTTGTGCTTTTAATCCGACTTTCAATGAAAAGTGTTAACCCCATTTATAGAGATATCAAGGAAATGCTAGCATTGCAAGGCCCCCTACTGAAAATGCTCCTCTTAAGATGATAAAATTAATTGTAAATACTATGAGTAGTTTTTGTTTGATCGTGGTGGATTTTTTTTTATGCAGTCAGATTGACGATCCAAGCGCCAGGCCATAACCCTTTCTGATGCCTCAACGACTATTGTATGTGGTGATCTGTATGAAATTCAACCCCAGTCCTCCCTTCTAGATAAGGGAGTCACACTGATAAAGCAGTTGTGAGCAAAAGCCACGTTATGTGGTGAAAGGGGAGGCCCTGCATTCCTGATCCCTTTTATTGGAGCAAAGCACCTCTTTTAGATTGTGTGTTGACAGCATCTGCTCGAAGAGTCTCTGAAAGATCAAGACTGAGAAGCATAGTGAGATCATTTTCCATTATTGTCCATATACATAAATGATCTAATGGACAGGTTGAGCAGAAATCTGCAGCTGTTTGCTGATGATACTGTGGTGAATGTAGAGGTATCTTCGTTGAGTGACTATAGGATACAAGATGACAGAATTTCTAGTTGGTGTGATGAATGGTAGCTAGCTATAAATGCGGAACACTATGTGTTGATGCTGACATGTAGGAAATACAATGCCATAATGTTTGAATACAGCTTAGTAATGGGCTTCCTGAGACAGTCAGGGCGATAAAATATCTAGGTGCACTGTTGCAAAGTGATATGAAATGGAACAAGCATGTAAGGACTATAGTGGGAAAGGCGAATGGTCGTCTTTTGTTTACTGGGAGAGTTTAAGGAAATGTGGCTCATCATTTGAGTACTGCTCGAATTTCTGGGATCCTCAATAGGTCGGATTACAGGAAGATATCTAAGCCTGATGTGATTCTTGAGTTTCTCCCGGCGTATTTGATAATCAAAATATCCACGGGTGTGCTGCTGGTCTGTAGTGTCCAACGGGCACAATATTTCGGCGATCATACATGTCGCCATCATCAGGTGAACTGACGGACTGAGCTCCTGTGAACGTGCCGGCACGGAGATCCGTACGCTATGGCTGCTCAGAGGGAACTGGGTTCGGTCGCGGCGGCGGCCGATTTAAATACCCTCCGCCCGCGGCGCGCACCCTCCGCCGTCCGCGCCCCGCGCCACGGTCGCGCGGTGGAACAGATTGCGACGGCGTCTGAGATGACGTCGGTGTGATGGCTCTGTCCGCCGTGGTCGTCACAACTATACGTTTGCTCGATTTACTTTTGATTAACCCAATCGCTGGTTCCCAAGCCTTGCTAAGATTATAGCCACAGTCACGGTTTATGAGGTCGTCATTGGTGCGAATTGCGATGGCCTCTCTAACAACGCTGTCCCAGTATCTCGACGTCTGTACCACAATTCTCGTGCGGTCATACTCCATGGCGTGATTTTCCGACAAACAATGTTCAGCGACCGCCGACTTGCTCGGATACATCAGTCGAGTGTGCCTCTGGTGTTCACGGCATCGATCCTCGACGGTACGCTTCGTCTGACCAATATACGACTTGCCACATTGACACGGAATCTGGTACACGCCGGCCTTCCTCAAACAGAGGTCATCTTTGGCGCCCCCCCCACTAGTGCACGAGTTTTATTTGGAGGACAAAACACAGTTCCGACCCAGTGTTTCTTCAGAATGCGGGCGATTTCCCCCGAGAATGCGCCTATGTATGGAATAAATGCAGTGCCTACCTCCTCCCTCGTGACTTCATCCATCTCAACAGGTTGTGCTGCAGTGGTTGGGTGGAGAGCACGTTGAATCAGCCACTCTGAGTACAGTTCTCTGATGATGGTGTCAGCTGGGTGTCAGCTGATTCCGCCCATAAGAAGGCTACGGGACGTCAAACAGCCATGGAGTATGACCGCACGAGGATTGTGGTACAGACGTCGAGAAACTGGGACAGCATTGTTAGAGAGGCCATCGAAATTCGCACCAATGAAGACCTCATAAACCGTGACTGTGGCTATAATCTTAGCAAGGCTTGGGAACCAGCGACTGGGTTAATCAAAAGTAAATCGAGCAAACGTATAGTTGTGACGACCACGGCGGACAGAGCCATCACACCGACGTCATCTCAGACGCCGTCGCAATCTGTTCCACCGAGCGACCGTGGCGCGGGGCGCGGACGGCGGAGGGAGCGCGCCGCGGGCGGAGGGTATTTGAATCGGCCGCCGCCGCGACCGAACCCAGTTCCCTCTGAGCAGCCATAGCGTACGGATCTCCGTGCCGGCACGTTCACAGGAGCTCAGTCCGTCAGTTCACCTGATGATGGCGACATGTATGATCGCCGAAATATTGTGCCCGTTGGACACTACAGACCGGCAGCACACCCGTGGATATTTTGAATATCTAAGCCTGTTATATTCATTACCAATACATTCGGTCAACATATAGGCATTACAGAGATGCTTTGGGAATTCAAATGAAAAAGGCGACGTTCTTTCCTAAGAACATTGTTGGGAAATTTTAGAGAACCGGCATTTGATGCTGACTGCAGAACGACCCTACTGCCGCCAATGTAGATTTCGCAGCAGGGCCATCAACATAAGAGAAATTAGGGCTCATACTGAGGAATATAGACAGTTGTTTTTCCCTTGCTCTATTTCATAGTGGAACACGAAAGTAAATGAGCAGTAGTGGTACAACATATGCTCAGACATGATCTGTATTATGGGTGCAAAGTATATATGTAGATGTAGTTGTAGACTACTCTAATTTCACGTTCAGTTTTACCATTCTGCTGAGGTGGATATGGTGAATTAGTTTCATAGCTCGCCTTCTTGTAATAATTATGAAGTTGATCATTAAGAAACTCTGACCCATTTTCAATCTTAATAACTGTAAGTCTGTTTGATGTCTGCCCTTGCAACAACATTCACAACAACAAAACGATTGGTTCCCCTTTAGGATGTATATGGCATCATTCCATATAGAGCACCCATGAATAAACTCTGATGGAGCAAGGGCAAGATCTGAAAATTTGATTAAATCCCTTCTTATGCACTTCACCATGTTGATGTGTCTCACAAGACAACTTGATTAAGCATTTGATTTCGAATTTGGAATCGGACTGCAGTCCACATTTTATTCAAATTGTCGAAGTTTACATTCCAATTCCTTTGTGCTACAACTGGGCTGGGTCAAATGATGGTCAATTTGCAGCCGGCCACTGTGGCCGAGCAGTTCTAGGCCCTTCAGTCGGGAACCGTGCTACTGCTACGGTCGCAGCTTCGAATCCTGCCTCGGGTATGGATGTGTGTGATGTCCTTAGTTAGATAGGTTTACGTAGTTTTAAGTCTGAGGGACTGATGACCTCAGATGTTAAGTCCCATAGTGCTTAGAGCCATTTGAACCATTTTTTGCTCAATTTGCTTGTTCAATATTTTCTATACACAACAATATATTGTAGCACTAATCCATACCGTACCTAGTGCGAAAGTCATGCAGAACAGTTACTACTTTCTCGTAGAATTTATCGAACCGACAGGTCGTTAAAAAATCTCGCAGCAAAATCACCTCCAAAAAATCAGAAAAACAATAACACTAATCTAAAACGTCTATAACAAAAAAATCCATGTTAAGACAAACAAAAATTCGGCACTACAAGAAACCAACAGTCCTCTATGCAAGTGAAACTCTTAACAGAAAATGCAAATTTGAAGAAATCAGTAAAGGAAGGGGGAAAGATCATTAGGAAAATATTAGGGGCAACACATACCCAAGATGGTTAAGGCTACAAACAATCAAACTAAAAGTTTTCAAACATCGATACTGACATTCCGAAAAGACAAATGAAATTCCATGGTATCTCAACAGAGTACCAGATAAGTGATTGACAAAAAGGATAACAGTCTCTGTAACATCACTTAAGAACTCAACAGCTTGGCTGAACTAAATCAGAAAGGTCCTCAAAAGCCCAAACTTAAGACCAACCGACATTTTAGACAAAGACATCTTTAGCCACGAAGTAGAGAAATGGGAAGTTGCATCAGAACAAGCAAAACAAAAACAATAGAGACCAAAGTGGTCAGAAGAAAGTAAACAAGTATTGTCAGAAAGAATGAAAGCTTATTGCAACAACAAGAAGAAATTAAAGAAATGCTGTTCTATAAGATTTTGGGAGAACTGCTGGATGCCTGTTACTTGCTGGTATGATATATCGCCAGTGAGTCTTCTGCCCATCTTTAAGTGAATACTGAGGAGCGATACACTAAGTTCCACTATCTAATATCCCATCAGCACATGCATGATGTCCTGGTTGGCACTGTGCATATATTACTTCAGCATAAATTGACATCTTCCTTTTCTTGAGAGAATTAGTTACTAATAATAAAAAAGAAAAAAAGCTTATAAATCTTCAGCATGTAGTCATACTTACAAATTAGTTTGCAATGTGAATGAAAAATGACTTATACCATATTATTATGATTTATTGTGCAATGAGCCATGGAATATGAAACTAACTAACCACCTATTTTACCATATGAAACTAAGTACCTAATTTCAGTATAGACAACTGATTTAGCTTGTACTTTGATAGGACCTAATAACTTCACTAGTGGTTTAAACATTGAAAACCATTCTCTGTGTGGACTCATGTATTTTGCTGTAGCACTATCGTAAAGCCGAAAATTAACACAATTAGTTGCTAAAATGAGTCTAATTTCTACAGTTAGATCACTTTTCATTTCAATAGATCCATACCAAAGAGATTCTCCAGGTTGTAGAACATGTCAGAAAAACAAGAATTCACTATAAATATATACAAAGACGAACAAATATATTAATGTACCTTTAATAGATTCCAATTGAAATGGTCCTCATGGATGTGGTAAAAGTCAAAAAATCTTAAACAGATATTCATTTATCAGCTAATAGATAACTTGTTACAAAACACATAAATGTTCAATAGAGTAAGACTGGAAAGATACACACATTATGTTATAGTATTAGCAACCTATACATATCAGTTTGTTATACTTAGCAATTCGTCAATGGGGCAGAAGGAGTTGGCCACCAATAAATACTTTACACTTATCTCAAACAGAACTTTATTAGTGGTTAAACTTTTTGTGGCTGTTGGTAAGATATTGAGAATGTGTGTTGCTAAATAAACACCATCTATCACTACCAGCTTTGTATAAAGAGGTCTGCCTTGATAGCATAAACTGTACAATTCACAGTTATTAATTTCGAATTTTGCCATCTTCAAATCTGTTACAAATAAAAATACAGTGGTTTAACCTATTAAGTTCAATTAGTGGAAGCAAAATCTATAACAGACCTGGTGATACATAAGAAAAATAAATAAATATTTGTATGATTAACACCTATGCATGCCAATCATACATACCACAAAAATATTCCGATTTAGGTATCAACATTAAAATCTATATTTCTAGGTACATATTAAGTGCTGGTGATGACCTGGATGTGTTCATACAAATAACTGGGGCCAGTAGGAGGCAATATGGCTCAGATACATAATTAATGAGTATTGTAAGTTCAATACTTAAAATGCAGTGTGCACAGTGATTAATTAAAATTACTTCATGTGATAAAATGTATGTCAAGACAGTAAAACATGAACATTCAATATATGAAATTAATACACAAGGGAATCATGATATTAGATACTAGTGAGCACTGATTTATATCATGAGGAAAATTGAAAATTTATGCCAGATTCGAACACATGTCACTTGTTCACTAGGCCGATGCTCTGAACAGTAAGCCATCCAGATACAGTGGTCATCACAGCTGCATGGACTACCCTAGCATGTCTCTCATCACACCCAAATTTTCAACTTATCCACACACTACTGTCACAGTGCCCTGCCCATTATCCTAATTGCTGGTGGTATTTTTCCAATTCCTGCATGAGTTCCAGCATGATATGCATCTGCACTGAAGGGATCGCTTACAGTTATATTTAATGTTGATAAGTTTCGATTTATAGACGTGGTGTTACTTATAAACTTCTTATTCTGGCTTTAACACAACTACGTGTTACTTTGCCCGGCTAGTAGCTTTCTACTGTTACTCTTTACTTGTTTTATGTAAATTTTAAATAAGAATTTAACTGCACACATTGAATGCCACTTCTTGTTTTATTGTCAGATGAACATTCTGCCATATGAAGTAGTTTTAGTTAATAATTCTGCATGCTGCAGTTTAACCATTGAATTTATGATTTACCTACCCTATCCACAGTGCCCTCTACTGGCCATAGTTATTTGTCTAAATACTGCATGCATCCAGGCCTTGACCAACACTTACTGTGTACCTAGATATATAGATTTTGAAATTGATACCTACATCAGAATCTTTTTGTGATATGTATAGCTGGCATGTAAATATGTATTTATTTTTCTTGTATGTCACTAGCACTTTGCTTCAGCTAGTTGAATTTAGTTGGCTACACCACTGTATTTTTGTTTGTAAAAGATCTGAAAATGACAATAGTCAAAACCAATGATTGTGAACTGTACATTTATGTGACTGAGATGGACCTATACAAATAAAGTGCCATATCATGATTGCAGACTCATTCACTTACTTTACGTTTACAGTTGATATATATGGACCAAACTAAGTGACATTAAATAATTGTGAAGATTTTTCTCATTTCTAGTATTGGTTGCATTAACTGAGCTGTTAGTTTAAAAATGAGATATATTGATACTAACAAATTTTTCCATTAGGAAAAGTATATTGGAATGCAGTAGTTAGTATTCCAATTTCCTAAACAGGCTTCTGCAGGATGTTCTTCAGTATACATCACAAACAATCCATAGTAAAAGTTTTTGGACCCATATATCTTTAGCTTGGCTTGATGAGTTACCCCAGAAAAGAATCCCATATGACGTTATGGAATGAAAGCAAGCATTCTGTGCTAGCTTTTTTTCCACGATATGCTCCTCTCAGTTGAATTTATTATCGAGTTCTTCTATTTATTTGTTGTCATATTTTGTGTGTATACTGGTGGGAAATCTCTTACATGTTCTAAACTGTATGTAGCACATTTTTTCGAAGTCGAGTGACAAGTAACTGTTTAGGAATCATTTATTAGCACTATGCAGTCCGGCAACACCATAGTTACGTCGTGCGCGAAATAGCGGTCAACGGACGGCGACACGACAGTGGTGTGGTACGCGAAATAGCGGCCAACGGCTGGTGACACCATAGTGGTGTCGTGTGCATAATATCGCGCAGTGGCCAGCGACAGGACTTTAGTATCTTTTGCATTCTGTTCGTGCTTTGTTTAGGTAACAATAAATTACACAGGTCAACAAGTTTTTTGTTTGTATAAGTACTTGTGCCCTTCCATCATGGCAGATGAAAGAGACGATACGATTATTTACGATGAATGCGCGGACGTCTTGTCTGACGTTCCAGACGACTTGACCAATTGGGATATCAAAAAAAAGAAAGTGAAGCAGAATCGCTGGAAGATAGTGAAATAAGTCCATGAAGAATTCGGCGAACTCTACGGTTGCCAACTGATTCGGGTGAATCAGACGAAGATGACAGTGGACAGTGGCCAGACTTTGATTTACTGAGGGCCAATAATAAATCTGAAGGATCTCTGGGTCCAAACAATTTTCCCAAAGATACATACAGCGTCGAGGATGTCGTAGAATTATACATTGGCAACGAAACAACAAGTACACAGTCAAAATTGCAATAGAATGAAACTGAATTTAAAAAATGCCAAATTTGTCTACCTTACGGGACCCGAACTTAGAAAATGCTTTGGGCTCGCTATCCTTATGACATTTGTAAAAAAAAAGCAAGGATCAATGATTACTGGTCAACGGATCTGTTGATAGACACACTGATAATTCGCAAAACGATGTCCCGCAACAGATTCAGACAAACATTATTATTTTTACATTTTCCCCAACAACAACAATAAACCTGATAATGCCAACCAGCTTTTCGAAGTGCGATTCATAATTGATTATTTTTCCAAGAAGTTTACAGAAACCTTTAATTCAAGTCAAAACATCTCCGTTGTTGAAGGAATGATACTGTGGCGTGGACAGTTAAATTTTAAAGTTTACAATCTGTCGAAAATTGCAAAATATGGCATACTGATTTGGATGCTGTGAGACTCAAGTATGGGATACATTCCCTCACTCAAGATATATTCCAGCGCTGGAAACCCTTTAGCAAAAACAGTGATGGAACTATTGACGCCTTCTTATGGAAAGTGGCATCACCTATACATGGATAATTATGATAATAGTGTAGAACTTGCAGAGAAGTTACTTGAAAAGAAAAGTCGAGTTTGTGAAACGATAGACAAAATAGAGGATTTCCGGAAAAATTAAAGTGCACAAGTCACTGTGTTTGAAGCGTGTCATCAACGGGAAGGTATGTACTCGTACAGGTATGGAAAGCTTAGAAAACTAGAACGATATGAATGATGTCTACAATACATAATGCCACTCTCACACTCAAAGAAATTGTAGAAAAACCAATTACACAATAAAAGAACCTGAAAGGGTATTAGACTACAACAAATACATGAAAGGAGTGGATCGGGCAGACCAATATTTGAATTATTACCCTACATATAGAAAAACTATAAATTGGTCAAAAAAGGTTTGCATGTACCTCTTTAATTGCGCATTTAATGTATTCTGTTCAAGTCATTATTTCAATACAGAACACAAGAGTCTCCAATTTCACGATTTTTTATTAAAAGTGTCTGATTCTTGAATAAAAGACCATGTACCTGCTTCTGAGCAAAACTTGGAGGTTGCCACTACATCCCGTACATCTCATCATGATCCAGTTGTCAGATTTTACGGCCACATAAAGCAATACCAACTAATACCTATTTCCAAAACGAATAAAAGAAAACAAAGAAACTGCCGTGTATGTTCCAGAAACAAAAAAAGGAAGAACAAGAAATTTAAAGTGCAAGACTTTCGGAGTTGTGTTACATCTTGGAGACTGATTTGCTGCATATCATACGAAAGAAAAATGCTAAGTACCAAAGAGAGTGCAAATAAACAAATATATGAAACGAAACAAATTTTATATTTACTTACGTATATAGAACTTCGAAATTTCAAGAAAGTAGGGGAACAGGGTTAGGAACTTATGAGAAATAACGATGTGATTAGTAAAAACTAACAATTTACAATCTTCTGATAAAAACCAAGAACGGCCAGCGACAAGAGGAGAACGCAAGAGAAGAGAAGGTGGTGAAACGAGGTCGGCCAATGGTGAGCTGATTAGGACCGCACCATGACAGGGGCAGCTCCTACAAGAGGAGAATATAAGTGCTGCTCCTGCCAGACTCGGCAGCTCAATATCGGCTCAGTATTCGGACAGTATTAGCTCAGTTGTAGACCGGCACTCGAAGAACAATTATTCGTTATGCATATCCATTGCTTACTTGGACACTGTATATGGTAAAGGACACGGATTTATGTTGCATGTCGGCCATCGCTTGGAACACCAATGCAAAATACAAGTTAAGTATTGTCAATCTTCTTATTTGTAATAAAAACGATTAATGTGATTTTGATTGAATTGTTGTATAACATTCCGAGAACACAGCATCCTTTAGGCACACTATACGAGATGAGTGGGCAAGACCCCACATTTGCCGACGAATGTCCTCCAAAACCAGTGCGCGACGGCCACGGATTTTTTTTAATGTGCTGGCACCTTAATTCTCTCTTGTCTTTACTTAGCAAGGGCGCTTATTGCTTTAACAGTTTCTTGTCGTTTTTGCTAATGGGCGTTTTCAGGTGGACGTTGCAGAAATTTCCTTTGCTTTTTTTGTCTATTTGTTGTATTTGTGTCTTCCAACATGCCCACCCCACCTGTCCTGCACCCTGCTCAGGCGCTACAGCCGCAACCATTAGATGCCTCACAGCTAATGCAGATGTTTCAGTTCCAGACACAGCAGACTTCTGTACTACTCAAAGCGGTGCAGCAGCTACTGGCCAAAGCTGTGCGCCCAGTGGAAGAACCACTACCTGCAGCAGCACCTACTGCTATACCACCTTTACTGCGGTTGAACTTGCTTAGGACTCACTGGTAGACTCACTATCAAACTATTATGAACAACAAGTGAATGTGGTAGCAGCTAGGTATCAATTTTTTAATTGCAAAAAACGGTCAGAACAATATAATCGCGAGTGGGTAACAGATTTGCAGGGTATGACAAGGAAATGCAAATTAAAACGTGCTTGCAGTGCTTTATATTCAAATGTCATGTTGCATGATGCGATCGTGTACATTGTACCTGATGTAAAACTCAGAGAACAAATTTTGAAACAGTCTAATCCATCATTTCAGTACATAGTGCAAATACTAGATCAATATGATTCCGGTGCCTTGTTGGATATACATCTGAGCAGCTGGCTATTTGCCAGGTTGAGTACCTTGCTTGCGATTGCTCCATTCTGCACTGGCTGTTTGCACTATCCAAGCTGAGTAAAAAACAACTCTCCCCACCACGAAAGCAGACCGCTAAACAGGCGACTACATAGGTGAACAGAATTAAGTCTTGCCCTCGGTGTTATTCAGGCCACATATGCCAAGACTACCCTTCTCGACAAGCTCAGTGTTACATTTGTGGTAGGAAAGGACAGGCACAATCCATTTTAATATATCCGCCGTCCGCAGATAGGAAAATCTCAGAGTGTGAGTTATAGCGTTTTATTTAAACTAAAGTCTTTCTCCAAAAGTTACAAAACAATATTAGTGAGGTAGGACTGATCCTCCAAGCCTACCAATAACTAAATCAGAGATTCTTCCAAACATAAACTGTCTGTAGTAACCATACAACTTCACCAAACCAAGCCCTGGGCGTCTCGTGAAGAGCGGCGCGGAGTCCACGTTGCTGTCACCTGAGTCTGAGGACGAGTAGAGGCCCTGCGGGGATGGCTCGGGTACGCTGGCGGCGGTGGACGATGACGCGGCGGCTACGATGACACCAGTGGGCTCGCTCGGCATTGCAATTTCCTTTATTGATTTTCAATTCCCCCCGAAGGGGGCGGGCTGGCAGCAGCTTAGTACGCTGCTCTACAGCCTACAGAATTTTATTTTAAAAACGGAAGAAGAAAAGAAACAAGAAAAACAGGCGATAAAATGGTGACGTAAAGTGTAAAATGGCGGAAAATTGCGGAAAGTTAAAACAGAAAGCAAAAGGGGTTGGCAATGTTAATAAAAGACACAGGAATCAGACAAGTAACATAGTACACACACAATTAAAAAGCACGGCGACAGTCTGGTATCTGTTCGGAAGAGATAAAAAGCACGCCCAGCGACAGTATGATGGCTGTTCCCAACACTACCCAAAAAACACAACACGGAACACTCACTGTAAAACACTGCACGAAAAGGGTGGCACAAAGATGACACTCCCGAGCCAAAGGCTGATGGGGGGAGGGGGGCCTCTCCAGGCTCCTGCGCCAGCCTAAATACTGCTTGGCGCATGGATATGGCTGGCTCCATTTGCAGTCACGTGTCGAGCGGAAGGAAAGAGGTCCGCGGCTGTAGCGACCTCTTGCGGCGCCGTGGTCGCCTCCTGGTGGTCTCTGGGAAGCGTCTGTGTTTCCGGGATGACCGGC
This sequence comes from Schistocerca serialis cubense, assembly GCF_023864345.2. Lineage (NCBI taxonomy): Eukaryota > Metazoa > Arthropoda > Insecta > Orthoptera > Acrididae > Schistocerca > Schistocerca serialis. The sequence continues at coordinate 612,708,468 of NC_064642.1, forward strand.
CAGGCTGATCCCTACTCGGTCCGGGGCCCGCTGTACCGGTCTGCTTCGCGGGAAGCGACAGTTGCATGCGCTTAGTCTGGACACAGTACATATGTTTGCAACGGAACAAACATAAGAATTCGGTCCACCCACAAAAATCTAATCGCAAGACCCATGTCATTAATGTAGAATATACAAAATCTGCAATTGGCATTAGCAAAATTAGCAAGCATGTGGTTTCTACAGTGATACGCCAGTAAAACAAACTTTTAGTTCATTTACACATTTGTGGGAAACGTGTGAAATTTCAGTTGGACACAGATGCCTCTGTCACATTCCTCAATCATCACACACATGAACTGTAGAGGGCAAGGGGCTATTTTTAGGAAATATGGTGCAAAATTGTGATTTAGTGTGTTTTAGTGCGTGATGCGCCAGCGTCACGGCAGATGGCGGACGAAGACTGGCCGGCGCGTTATCCAGGTGACACAGTTTTGCAACGACTGTCGGTATGTGTGTACGTGCGCGGCAGCCATCAACAGCCAGAACGCAGCATTAGCAGAATTACGCAGGCGCGGGCCGCCTGTGGCGCGGTTGCGTTAGCCAACTCATCGAGAACGTTCTAACAAACACGGCGCCGCGTAACTGGCGGATTCAGCAGCGGTCTGCACTGTTTAAGGACACCAGAGGTGGGCGTCGGCATCGGTTCGACCGATTGGGCGTTCGGTCGCTGTTACGTCGCCGTCATCAGTGACGCTGTCCCCGAGGACCGGCCGGCGGAGGGCGTTCCCCGCTGCTGCACCGGCGAATCCTCGCGTTGTCACGAGCCACAGGAGGCGAGTTGGGCCAGGCCTCGTCCTGCTAACCTCCTACCGCCTACGTAGCCTCCGACCGAGCATGGCGTCGCGTTCCCCGGGCTGTGTGCATCAGCATGTCTCCAGCACGACATGAGCGGTGGGGCTGAGCTACCGGAAAATGTATTGGAAGAACCAACAATAAAGAGGAAGATTGCTAATAACAGCCACCTTCTTCTACCCAGCCACACCCTACAACCCCGACCACATCATCCGCTGCAGTCGTCCTATTACAGAATTGTTAGGTCCCCACACCTGCCTAAAACTAGCACGCAATTGACGGCTTATAATGGACAAGGCATTCTCGTTCTTGGAACATGTACTTTGCCTCTCATGCAATGCTCGCATACTCTAACAGTGACTTTTACAGTGCTACAATCACGCGATTGTGAGAGTATATTTGGTCTTGATTCTTTTGATTTGTTTCGCATCAACATTCAGGACAATGTGTTGCCAGTGTCTGCATTCCATGCAAAAGACAGTGTAGTGCTAAGTGAATTCGAGGAATTCTTTTCTGAAGTTTTAGGCAAAGCTAACAATTATGTTACATATAGTACCCTGAAAGACAATGCTCAGCCGAAATTTTGCCGGGCCAGTATTGTTCACACAGCATTACGGGACAAAGCCGCTGCTGAACTTGTAAGATATCTGAGTTATTGCGCCCATATCATCTAGTCAATGGGCAAGTCCACTGGTTTTGCTCCCCAAACCTTCAGGTCGCATTTGCCTCTGTGTGGACTTGCCTAAGTCTACAATCAACCCACATAGTGTCATTGATACTTATCCATTGCCTTGCCTGGAGGACCTCATGGACAAATTAGGCGTGGGACGCTACTTTTCAAAAACTGATTTGCGCGATGCAGGCCACTTTATACTTGTGGCAATATCTTTGCCCTCATCTGCCAAATCATTACATGCTGAAATGAAATCAAAAGGCTTTTTGTCCCAGATTCGTGATGGAGGATGGAGCAATCGTAGTATCTCAGGAATTGGATGCTGTGAGCTTGATAATTTCTTCATTGTTTAATGTTCCCATGAGATTATACCTTTTTATACGGAGAGGCATTTCTTGCACTGTATTTGTTGGTGTGGATTTCATCCTTCCTAAGGAAGTGCATGTCTGGCGGTACTGCGATCTATCCAGATTGTCTAACAGTTTGCAAGTCGCATGTTTGTCATATATACAACCATAATCCAAACTAGATCCAATGAGGGAGCAATAGAGGAGCAGCAGTACTGAAGGATGCGCTCTTCCTTCATGTTGCAGTTAGTGATTGAATAATATTAAGCATTTGGTTACTGGTTTCAATTAAGGTATTAATAGGTGCTGTCCAACTTAACTTGCTGTCCATTGTCATTCCTAAGAACCAAATAGGTTCTTTAACTTGATTATTTTATCTCCCACATGTATTAAAAATTTCTTGTTTCATAACCATTCCTAGTGAATATGACTGCTAAGTATTTCTGTGGTGCCATCATCAGGTCATTTCCACTAATACGCCGACTTAGGTTCTTTATCGATGACAAAGTAGTCCATCGCCTCCTGTAACACTATATAGGAAGTAAACACACATATATTTTGATCAGCAGACTGTATAGTCCGAACTGGTTGAGTTATTGTTCTTTCCATGTCAGAAGTATGCACTGCATGAAGTAATGGGCTGAGAACTGGTTCTTGTGGTAGGCCATAGGCCACCATGGGTGGGGCACTTGAATCCAGTATTCATTTTAAGATATACAATTCTGCTCCTGATTAATGATGCCATTCCTTCTAAAAACTGAGGTGGAGTTCTTAAAAGTAGTAATTTACCTAGTAATATTTTTGTCTCAATTTTATAATATGCTTTTTCAGTATTCGAAAATAGTGCTGCTGTGTATTTGCTCTCACCAAAGCCAGCTGACATTGAGGAGACTAATACTGAAATGTTGTCAATGCTACTTCTACTCGTACTTATATGGAACTCGAAATATGATCCAGCTAGTAAGGATGAAGATTCTGCCCACCTATCCAATGGCCTTTTTATTAGTTTTTCCAATGTTTTAGTAATACATGACGATAGTTCAATCAGTCTGTAAGAAACTGTTAATATGTAAGAAACTGTTTATATGTGGGGACAATGAACTGCGTCTTCCAATCTGGGACTAATTATTGATGCATCCAAATTCCTTTATAATTTTGTAGAAGTAATTCTACAGCATTGTCAGACACATTTTGTGTCATGGAAAACATGATCTGATCCGTTCGTCGGGCAATTTTAGGGCTTCCTTTGATGACTAATGTCATCAATTCTGAACTGTGTAGTTAACACATGTTGAGTTGCAGGAGTTTCTTTGTCTCCTGAATGACTTACAGTGAACAATTGGTGGGGCAATAAGATTACAGAATTCTATCCACTGATGCGATTGTATGTTAATGACTGAAGGGGCGATATTCCTAAATCTGTTAACCTTCTGCCATATCACTGATGATTTAGTGTTCTTAGTCAGACTATTACAATATTTTACACAACCTCTCTTCTGGATGGGTTTCAGTACTTTCTTGGTTCCAGCTCCTATTTGTGTATAGAGTAAGAAGTTGTTCACATTAAATTGTTTGACATAGTCATATAATGCTGCCCTTCCGTCTTGTATTGCTTTAGTGCACTCTTCATTCCAGTGTGGATTACCCAGTAATCTTCCTTTTGTTGATAAATATCGTTTTGGGATGGATTCATTTGTGGTGTGATACATGCTGTTCTGTAGCTGTGCATGCACTCTGTGTGAGTCTTGTTTTTTTCTGGTTGATTTTATCTCTAATTCAAGGATTTGATGTATTTATATCAATCTGCATTTTTTGTGTTCCAAGCAAAATTGTTGCTAAAATGTTTGCAGTTATTTTCCTTGCATTGTATATTCATAGTTATAGGGAGAGTATCTGCTCCTATGGCATCCTGCAGAACCACCTACTCTGTGATTTGGTTCATGCAGGGAGAAGATAATGTTACATCCACTGCAGTTGGTTTAGCGTTACATTATACACATATCAAAAAAAGTTTTGCATCACCTCAGTTCCGGAATCTGTATAGAAAATTGGAATAGAGATAAACATAAACATCATTTCCGCCCTTTTTATTGCTCATGAAAACCATACATTGCATGATGTATCGCCATACAAAGAAACCTTCAGAGGCGGTGGTCCAGATTGCTGTACACACTGGTACCTGTAATACCCAGTAGCACGTCCTCTTGCATTGATGCATGCCTGTATTCGTTGTGGCATACTATCCACAAGTTCATCATGGCACTGTTGGTCCAGATTGTCTCACTCCTCAACAGCGATTCGATGTAGATCCCTCAGAGTGGTTGGTGGTCACGTCGTCCATAAACATCCCTTTTCAATCGATTCTAGGCATGTTCGATAGGTTCACGTCTGGGGAACATGCTGGCCACTCTAGTCGAGCGATGTTGTTATCCTGAAGGAAGTCATTCAGAAGATGTGCACGATGGGGTCGAAAACTGTCGTCCATGAAGACGAATGTCTCGCCAATATACTGCCTATATTGTTGCATTGTCGGTCGGAGAATGGCATTCACGTTTCGTACAGCCATTATGGCGCTTTTCCATGACCACCAGCAGCATATGTTGGCCCCACATAATGCCACCCCAAAACAGTAGGGAACCTCCACCTTGCTGCACTCGCTGGAGAGTGTGTCTAAGGCTTTCAGCGTGACTGGGTGCCTCCAAACACGTCTCCGACGATTGTCTGCTTGAAGGCATATTCGAACTTATCGCTGAAGAGAACGTGATGCCAATCCTGAGCGATCCATTCGGCATGTTGTTGGGCCCATCTGTACCGCATTGCATGGTGTCGTGGTTGCAGAGATGGACCTCATCATGGATGTTGGCAGTGAAGTTGCGCATCATGCAGCCTTTGCACACCGTTTGAGTCATAACACGACGTCCTGTGGCTGCACGAAAAGCATTATTCAACATAGTGGCGTTCCTGTCAGGGTTCCTCAGAGCCATAATCCGTAGGTAGCGGTCATCCACTGCCGTAGTAGGCCTTGGGTGGCCTGAGCAAGGCATGTCATCGACAGTTCCTGTCTCTCTGTATCTCCTCCATGTGCGAACAACATCGCTTTGGTTCACTCCGAGACACCTGGACACTTCCCTTGTTGAGAGCCCTTCCTGCCACAAAGGAACAACGCGGACGCGATCGAACTGCGGTATGGACTGTCTAGGCATGATTGAACTACAGACAACACGAGCTGTGTACCTCCTTCCTGGTGGAATGAGTGGAACTGAGCGGCTGTCAGACCCCTTCCGTCTAATAGGCGCTGCTCATGAATGGTTTGTTACATCTTTGGGTGGGTTTAGTGACATCTCTGAACAGTCAAAGGGACTGTGTCTGTGATACAATATCCGGTCAATGTCTATCTTCAGGAGTTCTGGGAACCGGGGTGGTGCAAACCTTTTTTTGATGTGTGTATATGATAATGTTATAATGATTAGTCCAAGATATTATGTACTGCCCTGCCTTATCGTTTATATGACACCCTTATGTTGTCTGGTGGGGACCAAAGTCCACCACAGATTAGGGAGGGTTCTGGTATGTTTGCAACATTGTGTGCATGTGTTATGTAAAATTCCTACAAGAAGGGGAATGATATACAGATGCAATGGAGAATGAGCGTTTGTTAATATTTACTTTTACTGCTATTGTTTGAAATTCAAGGGAGTGGCATGGTAATTGGTTCACAGGTGAGTTTTTTACTAATCAGTACACCCACAGTATCTTGCCTATCCTCTTGATCTGATCTTATTACTCGGTACCCTAATCTAGCAGACATGTTTGGTTTAATCCAGGTTTCAATTATAGCGCCAGTAAAGTAGTATAAAGTTTGTGTGCGAATGACTGTCTCTTAGCATATAATGATCTGGCATTCCACTGGAGAACTTTAATATCTGTTATTCTGTTTATGTGAGTAGAGCACAAGTATGACCTTTTTCTGTCTTGATCCATAGTTATTTTTTAATGCTATTGAAGCAACCATGTTCTATATATTTGCTTGATCCAAACATCTTTGCTTAATGAGGTAAGCTGTGTTATTAGGTTTGTTATTCCAGCCATCAACTCTTCTACTATTGCCATATTCTTATCCTCTGCTCCTGACATAATTGCCTGTTGTGGGTCAGGAGTATGTGGTCACGGTGCATATGGATTCTCTTTAACAGGAGATATTGGTAAATTTATATTTACAAAAAGAGGACTAGGAGTCGGTGTAGTCTTTATTTGTTTTAGTCCACTGTGGTGAACCATTGTTGTGAAGCTGTGCTGAATGGAGGAAACTCCTTCTCCCATTCTGATTTACTCCTACCAAGATTCCGTGCCACAGAAGCATAAGGTATTTGGTTTAGATATTCTTCAGCTTCCTTGATGGATATAGTGTACATAGCTGATGCTTTCCTATTCTCTTGTTGTTTGAGATACATTGGGCGAAACTTATCCCTGAATGTATGGTGCCTTTTACAGTGGACACAGCACGTTACTTGACTTGTGCACTGAGGTGTCTCATGATTCCCGCCACATTTATTGCATTGAGTTTCTGGCTGACATTGGTTACTAAGATAACCACACTGAAGTCATCTAAAACACTGCCTCACTGAGGATACGTAACACTACACTTCGTGCCATATATTGTCACATATTCTGGTAGAAACTGCGGTGCAGGTGTGAACACACACATTCTCCAGGGTGTTTAACTCGTCGTTTCTGAAACACTTATTCTTTTGATCACTCTGTGTACAGGATGACTGTAAATGTAGACTGAACAGTGCCTTTCAGCTCTAACTTTTTTACTTCAAGACCTACATTTCTAATAACTCTCTGCCGATGTGTTCTGTGCTTCAGTATGTATGCTATCATCTGTTTATTACGTAGTGTGTTGTCCTCCACAACCTTGGTTGCAGTCTCCCTTGTTGTTTTCCCCATTATCTTGAGATATGTAATTTTCTGCTTTACTCAGAAACTGTGGTAAATAGTATCTCCCTCAAGGCCATGGGATGGTATTTATCTGCGTTACCATTAAGGTGCCCAATAAAAACATAAAACGGGCCCACTGCATCACTATGACCTGTATTAACTTTGTTTTGATCATATATTTGGTGTACATTCGTTTGCGGAGCATTTTCCCTTGGTATATTTCTCGTTTTTTTTTTTTTTTTTTGCATAAATTGTGTTTTAAATGAGTTAGCTCCCAGCGCCGTCCTCAAAGTCCCCCTGAGGGGAGGGGAACTGACTGCTTCATTTAAAGTAAAGGTGTCAGACACATCTGTCTTGAATGTTGTCCAGTTCGTTACCTCCTTTGTTATTTGTTTCTGGTGTTTTTGAACGTGAATGCTCGCATCTCCCCTTTCATTCTCCCTTCCGCTCTAATGTGCGTTTAGCAGCAGGGCTCGTCTTGTACACGATATCCATATTCGTGTTCGACTCATAGCTCCAGAGACTATTATCCTTCATCAATGATGGCAAAGATTGTGTTTACATGAAAAGTGCTGTGGTTGTTTGACAGATGCGTAGTAACAAGGTATGTTGTCTTCGATTGTTTAACGGTGTAACTGTTGATTTTCATTGTTGTTACTATTGTTATTTGTTGTCGCTAGATGAGTTCCGTACACTAGTTTGTTTTTTCACATATCTATGTGTGTGTGTGGCTATAATATTCATTGCTGTTCAGTAATTTGGGAACTATTTCGACAATCTGTTAAATGTTCATTTTGTTTTTTTTTGTACAGATCAGCAATGGATACACTAGGAATTATATTTGAGCTCCAGTGGAAAAAGAAACAAGGTGTCGCAGGCAGTGGAGAAGATATCGCAAGTATTGGAATATGGGATATGCCAGATGCATCACTCGACTGGATGAGTTTCAAATCTTATTTGGTAATTTTCCGTAGTAGCCTTTATTGACTATTTTCATTGGTTTTAATTAATAAAATACGTTGAAAGCCGTGTTTAATAATTTTGTAATTTATGTTTGTGTTATTACCCTTTTTCGAATGTTCTGCTGTCACATATGAGCGCTTTTACACGAAAACGGTCCGAACTTTCTAACGTCTAGAAAGGGTGCTGTAAAGTAGTGTAACCGAAGTGAAGTTAAAATACAGAAAGCATTATAAAAACGCGAACAGTTATTTATTGGATAGTAAATTATGGATGTCTTATTACTGAATTGAAGAATAAAAGTAGTCCACTCAAGAACGGTAATGAGAAGTGGATGACATTGGGAAGGAAAAGTCCAAAAAAGTGGTGTTCAATATGCATCTGGTAATTCATTTATTGATTTGCACATTATGTTTGTATTCACAGTTAGATTGTAGAGCATATGAAATACATGACTACAGATATGAAATATAAGTAAATGAACTTGTACCATACACAACATGCCATTATTCGCTCATTATATCTTATTGATCATTCTAAGAGGGACATGAAAAAGTAAAGTATTCTTTGATACAGAGATATAGACTCTATCCATTGCATTTCAAATAATTTTGATTTATGGTAGATTGCTTACGTTGTGTATCAAGGGCATTTACTATATGCTGTTTATTCTTTTGAAGGTTCGAGAGTTATACTGAGAATGAATATGCTTTAATTTTGAAGTGTTTAGGCAAGTCAAATGGTAGTCTCTTTGTAGGAATTGCTTCTCCTTCTCCCTGTGCCCCAAGCTCCCCACCCAAATTGTATCTGTGGCATGACGGAAGGCTATAAGCACCCCCCCCGCCCCCCAAAAAAAAAACCCTCTTCAGTAAAAGTGGTCATGCATTCATAGTTTCATGATTTCAAATTTCTCAGCTATCTTTCAAGAATAAAGTAGCATGGAGAACAAGAGTGTCAAAAATGCTGAGGGCATCTAGAAATCACAAGCTGCTTGCATGATGGCCTGCTGACGTAGATGAGCTGGACCATTAACATTCCAGTCAGGAAGAGATGCCCATTCACAAGCCTACCGGACCTACTGTTAACAAATAAGACATAGTTAATGTGCCCAGGTATGGAGCTGGGAAACCACAAACTTGATTTAGTTAAAAGACAGAAATGGGATGACCCTCCGCAAAGGGGTGGAGAGGGAAGGGAAGACTTCATGAACTTAGTCAGAAATGCTGAAAGCAATTGTACACAGCTCCCTTTCAAGTCAGATAGCCATAAAGTGCAGATATGTTCACAGTCAGTGTTCAATGAAATACTAGTAATGGTAGTGCACACTTAAGTTAAAAAAAAAAACAAAAACAACTTGCCAAATAATTTATAGGATGTGGAAGTCTGAATCACAGTGCTTTTGCTACTAATGTTTGTGGGTAATACAGGCTATCGGATACCATCTATCAGCTTCCACCAGTGCCATCTTGCCACGCCCCAAGATGCAGCATACATGTCATTTTAAAATGGTGGTCAATACCCTAAACATTTCCATGACACCCAAATATAAGTATGAAGCATAGAATTGTGCAAATTGTTAATATGAAATATTAAGCTAACTGGAAATTGTGGGAAAATAGGGGATATTGAGTGGAGGGGAAACAAATATCTAAAATAACAATGGCAAAATCACATTAATAGCAAAAAAAAAGTAAGCCTATAAGAGCAAAAACCAAGTAACATGAGTTGTTCTGTATAGCAGAACTGGAAAGACCAATAGCAATAAAGAAATCCTGAAATAAATTGCACCCTGCACACAGAGAAAACTAACAAAATGTGTTATGGACAGCATCAGTAAACCTGTCCATGGTATCACAAAAGCAAAACTCATTCATATACCTACCTCACCACTGTGGATAAAACAAACTTCACAATACCTGTCACTCAATTCAAGATGATGACCAACAATTAACAACACAGCCAAGAAAATTTATAAAATATTGTACTAACATCAATATTTAAATGCAATAAACACACAATCATGCACGTAAACATACATACCATGCACACTACTGTGATAAAATAAAACAAAACCATAAAAACGAACTTGCCAGCCAATGTCACCTTACAGAAATCTAGTGATAACAATAATGCCATCAGCACTATCTCCTGAGTAGAAAAACTTGAAACTTCTCAAACCAGAATCCTTCTGGACAGAACACCATACGTTGTCCCACCAACAATGCCACATACACTGGTCGCTGGTCCAAGATGCAGCAACTTTGGTCAATCTCGTGCTTACTCATCAACCGTAATGTCTCACATTCTCGGCAATCATAGCAAATAACTACAGGAATTTAAATGTGCTCAACATGTCATCCCTCATTGCGACATGCAGGGACCTACTCTTGCACTTTGGTGGCTCTTCCATTACCAAAACGTAAAATTAAATCTCCAACAATAAGCAAGACACCTCACTAATAATTCCAAATCAGAAAACCTGTCTGTTGCCTATAGCTGCCAGTATCAAAATAACACACTAACAACCACCACAGTGTCTTCCAATATTATTATCACAAACAGCGCTCAAAGAGTCCGACATGAGTAGCAAGATTCACAAACAATTTATAGACAAACATGCCGCACTAGTGTGTGCCACCAAACACTCGAACATGCCCGCTACAAACCTGATACATTTCAAATATTCTGTGCCATCGTGATGTTATGCAACACGACACACTTATGTCACAGGTGAATGCTCAAGTTTATCTATTGTGCTAATGAAACTTTATTTAGGAAATGTTTACATGATATTAAGCGCACAGTTTCCTTGATTTCATAAAGTTCATTATTGATCTATCATGGGAGCCACTTTAATTTTAGCCACATCTGAGGCAGTCAGCCCCTGTTTAAGGGGAGTTAGAATGGAAACTTTTCTTTCTTTCTTTATTTTTCAGGTTTTTATCTCATTACCATATTTGCACTTTTCCGTGTGTGTGTGTTTGTGAGACTTATAAACTCACATTGGAAGTTTTTTTTTTTTTTTTTTTTTTTGCACCGGTTGAAAATGTTAAAATTTTTACATGCATTACTTCAAGATGTAATAAAATCGGTAAATTTTTATATAGAAGGCTGTGGATTGCTGTGTAATAAAGGTCATATCCAGAAGAGGATGGGTGCCAGGTTGAGGAAGTTGAAACAATTGACAAGAAACGTTCTGATGGTAAAACCATAAGAGGCGGGCTGACAGATAAAATGATTGATGAACTACAGCAGTATTATATGATGGCCATTATAAATAATACTGAGGATTTGTTGAAAGTGGAGCAGGTAGTATGGGCTACCTTCTTCCACAGACTGTCAACTGATGAAAAACCAGTACACCACCTTTGCCCTCCTGGACCTGATTCATAGTGCAATTACCACTATGCCCAGTACTCAAACAGTTCATACAGCCATAAACATTCCATCCCAGTCACAGTCATGGATATCATAAAACCTATTTACAGAGACCTGGCAAATCCTGAATTACTGAAGAAATGTCTGCATGGTCAGACTCAAAATCCCATTGATTTGGGTGTAGGGTGCTCCTGAGTGACTAAAAACAAAAAAATTAAGCATATATTGAGTTACAGTCTTTTTGAAACCTTAGAAGCCGTTCCTGAAAATTTGCATTTTCTGTTGCATTTTTCTCGAAATCTCAGAAACCACTTCGAGTGGAGTATTCAAATTTTCAGGGAATAATAACATACATATCCTTATTCTACTGAACTAAAAGAAGAACATAATCTTATGTATAATTAAAATTATTTAATGTAATGTAAAAAAAATACACAAAATTTTAACCGTGTAATTAAAAAATTGTATTTCCGAAAGCAGTGGCTGAAATGCAATTATTATAGTTCAGTAGACTCAGAACATAAAGTTTAAGTCCTGTAAAAGTTTCATTTCAGGGGCTACAGTGGTTCCTGAAATACACAGAAGCCAAGTCACTAAATTTAACATTGTTCGGATTGGATGTTCCAGCTCCCGTTAAATAAAGGTTGGCAGTCTCATATTGTATTCTCGAAAGAAGCTTGGGCTTTTTCCGTTGCTTGTCATTTCTGCCCATTATTTATGTAATAACAGATGAGTGGCACTACTGAAAATGCTGGAGTGCTGATACTACACATCTGCTTTTACCCATGACATCATTAGAATAGTTGACATAAACCATTAAAGTATTGTACAATATGTGTAAAATTCAAGCGTGACCTAGACCATACATTTTGTTCTGTCTCTGTTTATTCGTGTATGACACAACATGCAACAGCATCATAATGTCAGTGGTCAAAGTTGATATCCGGTATCAATAGATTCAACCCACCTCTGCTGCTTTCAGATGGTCATTGACAAGACCTATTCCTTTCGCCAATTTAAGATCTGGTTCATTGCACAGCAGGTAGATCAGTTTGAATGTAATTTTGTCCATGTGGTGAGGAATCTGCAGCGTACACTGCGCAGATTCGTTTGAGCCTCTGATTTAGTACTCTCCATTCAACTCCATATCAGAGGTCCTGTTAATGAAGCTACAGATGGGAGGTCTGCCTTCATCTCACAAGCAAGACTGGCAGTCTTTACCAATTCAGATAACCCCTGGGAACCAGAGAGAATCTATTCCAGTTCAAAGCAACACACATCTTCAGTACCAGTGTGAGCCGCCACCTGCACTTTGGCACTTTCTGTGCTCTTTATAGCATCCAGAAGGACCTGTGCCAAATCTGGGGTGATCCTCCCTGGTACACACACAGACTGCAAACTGAACTTCTTACCCTCATTGGTACCCAAATCCCTAAGGGCCTCTATTACATGCCTAAGATGAGAGCTCCCAACTACCAATAATCCCTTCTTCTGTGAGTGCTCATATCTTGCAGGCTGAGAGCCTTCTTCTAAAACAGGACTAGTGACTATGCAAGGCTCAGGATGTTTATTAGCTACAGATGGTGCCTGAAACCTGTTTGTCAGATGAATGAAGTAGTTAGTGTCCATGATAAGATGAAATGTGGGAGGTTACAGACTGTGTGTTGTCAGTGTTTGCAGTCAGTCTGAGATTCATGCAGTGGAGTGTACATGGTAAGTGTACAAGCTTCTGAAGGGTAGAGCGTGTAGTTGTTTTGTAAGTAATAATGTCTAGTATTTCAGTGAACTGATAGACATACAAAAAACTGTTCTTGTCCTTTTCCTACATTTAACTCTATACTCTGCAAACCAACCTGAAGTGCATGGCAGAGGGTATGTTCCATTGTACCAGTTATTAGGGTTTCTCGTTCCATTCACATATGGATCATAGGGAAAATGATTGTTTGAATACCTCCATGCAATGCTGTAATTATTCATAGAGTTATAATTTGAAGTTGGTTTTTGAAACTTTTTCTGTCGTCCATTGTCAATTTATTGTCTTGAACACAAGTATTGAATGCTAGAACTGAGAAAACTGAATGTAGTCTACACACTTTCAGTTCAAATAACTGCACAGATTTTGTTTCAGAGAGAGCTGTTAAACTGATAGCACATACACTTCTTTAGACAACACAGGTATCTCAAGAAAGGCAAGAAAAAGCTGACAGTTGTATTGAAATTATGGACATGTGGCTTACTTAAGAGTGACACTTAACAGTGTGTCCAAATAATCAGTAACAGGCTTGAATTATAAACCCCACATCTTCCAGTAGTTTGTTTAAATTCTTTCCAGGATTACATCATGTCATTGTTCCACTCGAGATAGTGTGTGTCCTCTGCAAACATACTGTATGGAAACCCAGCGTAAGAAAATTTAACATTCTCAGATTACCACCACCATTGTCTTGACAACTCAGCATAACCTAAATGGATCTGAAATGAGGCTGTCTTAGCCTCACTGACCACTTTTCAAGTATTATTTTCACAGTATTCTACCAGGTACTGCTTGCTGGCTTTACAAGTTAGAGCAGATATTGTTTCCCTGGTCCCAATTGACAGTTTAATTGCTAGGTAACAGGTTTTCAGTTAGTTTAAAATTGCACTTTTAACGTTAATTTCCTTTGTGTTTACTGGCTTTGATGGATGAGGTGGCTGGGATGATCTTAATGAATTGAGTGCTGGAAGAAGTACTTTGCTTAAATTGAAATCTTAACGTTCAGGTCACGAAGGGTTGCTAGAAAAATTATGAACCTTCTAAGTATGAGTATTAGTGATGAGCCTTGTAAATTAGATTGAACCATATAGTGGCAGGAGATGATGCAATTTATTTCTGCCAGCTTGGTATGTCATCCTTTACATTAAGAAAGCATTGATATCATGTGATGCTCGCTGGTTACAAATCGGATGCAAAATTTGACACAGTCACCCACCATCTCTAAGCATACAGGCCAGAATGCAGTATATAGAGATCATCATTCGACCAGCTGAGCAGAGTTAAGCTGGAACAGCCTGACGTACAGCAAGCAATCTGGGATGGCTGTTCAGGTGTGTAGTGTCAGTCCTATTCTTAAAGCCTGTGCTGTGTTGGTTAGCCTCATCTTTTCAGTAATTCCCTTGGTGTAATAGGCCTATAAATGTAGAGTTCTCCAGAATTAGTAGTACACCTGACCATCTCTTTCCCTGTTTAGGTGTAAAGATGTGCTTTTGAATTTGTACAAAGAACTCATTTTCCTAGTTATTTAATTTTCATGGGTTAGCATTTATTTATTGTTGTTCTAGATTAAAAAGTCCTGCATCACTTGCTTTTTTTCTCTTTTTTTCAAGATCTTTCCAGATCACTCGAGAACATTGTAAAAATGAACATTCCAAAAATTCATAAGAATATTAGTATTTCACACTCAAAAATACTCTTCAGTGCTCAAAAATACTCTTAAGGACTCTTACATCCACAGTATTCAACAGTACTCTAATTTGAAGGCATAGTCCATATCAATTGAAGTAGGCTAGGAAAAAGTCTGACCTTCATGGTCTCGGATGTTATTGAATTTAGCATATGTTAAAATGAAGGACTAAGTAAGGAATACGTATGTTTTTGTTTTCTCCAAAAACATTCCTGCTCCAAGATACAGCCCTCCAAAGATGACACTGCGCATACCATTTTGAAGATGTGAATTTTGGAAAAAATTTTAAAATGCTGTATCTCTGGAACAGTTCTAGATATTTGTTGGTTTTTTTATTTGAAAAATAATTGCTTTATGATTACAAAGAAATCCTCGATTTGGATTTATCTGTCAAAGTTCTTTCACCATAACATTCTGAACTCTCTTGTAATTTATGGAAAAAATATTTTCAAAAATACCAATCCATAAAATTTTGATTTTTTCCTGTTGATTAGTACCATGCAGTTCTACAGTCCCTGAAAAGGAGAGCTTTCACTTTTAGGTTGAACAGGTTTTATAAACAACAGAAAGTTTTGCGATACAAAACTTCCTGTTTTATTACCACATAACAGGCTCATAAAAATCAAAACCTAGCCATATTTAACATAATTTTAGTTGTGAAAGATGAGTAACAGACTCATTTTTCAAGCCATTTTAAATGGTTCCAAAATTATGTGGAAGGTCCAAAGACTTAAAGGTTTCAATTTATACATCTTCTGTGCACTCTGTTTTGTACTGAAATTAGCCAGTCAATGAACTAAAAATGTGTTCCACTGCTTCAGTATCTTCCTTTATATAGAGTGATGCCTTCCTGTTCAACCAATAGGAAATGGAGCACTTACAATCTTCAAAATATTGTGAACAGGAAGTGAGCACTCATGGTATTGTTGCATCCTTCAGCTGGAAACCTATATCCAGCACCTGGTCCATGTAGTAGCATAAAGTTCACTACAGTTTCGTTTAACTCATAACTGGTGTCTATAATCTCTGCGATCCACCAGTCACAGTCATACACACATGCCACAAACATCCCCCTTCCCAGGTTGTGAATCTGAATATTATCCTGCTGTTTCTGAGGTGTTGGCCGAACAAACGAAATTTCTTCTTTCTTGCTCTTTAAAGTGTGTGCCGTATGAGTTCGCCCATCACTTTGAGTCCAAAAATGTGTCTTCTGAATTCCTTTCACAGGAGTAGTTTGTTTGGACCATTCTTCTTTTTTTCTGCTCACGGAATTCTTTGATTTCCTCTTTTGACAAAAGAATGAGGGCTGTGGATGTGTAACGTTTCATGACTCGTAAAATCCTCAGCATTCTGAATCACAGTTGTATTTGGTCTGGAAAGATTATGTTTTGTAAATGGTGCTTCAGCAGGCCTCCTACACCATCACAAGCCCCCTTCCCTTGACCAGTCGCACTGTATACCCAGTCAGTTGGCTCAAGCGACTTACTCAATTCAAACAGCTGGTAACAATTTTTAAAATGACTAGGGGCACCATCAGAAATAATGGTGATCTTCTCTGCCCCTGTTTGCAGTTGAAGAATTTTGCGCATTGCTAGCAAAGCATATGCTGAGTCACGTCGTGTGTCATCACTTATAAGTGCAACTCTTCTGGCCTTGTTTTGAAAATATATCACTCGTGTAAAGATTGAAACCTGGTCATTATTCCAATGATACCCCTGTATTACAAACCAGTTCTCAGTAAAATCGTAGTGAAGCACTAAACATAGTTCTTTAGCCTGTACACACCCTTTCACTTCTGCCATTTGTTGTTGTTGTAATTTCTTGGTAACAATTTTTAAAGTGACTAGGGGCACCATCAGAAATAATGGTGATCTTCTCTGCCCCTGTTTGCAGTTGAAGAATTTTGCGCATTGCTAGCAAAGCATATGCTGAGTCACGTCGTGTGTCATCACTTATAAGTGCAACTCTTGTGGCCTTGTTTTGAAAATATATCACTCGTGTAAAGATTGAAACCTGGTCATTATTCCAATGATACCCCTGTATTACAAACCAGTTCTCAGTAAAATCGTAGTGAAGCACTAAACATAGTTCTTTAGCCTGTACACACCCTTTCACTTCTGCCATGTGTTGTTGTTGTAATTTCTTGGTAAAAATTTTTAAAATGACTAGGGGCACCATCAGAAATAATGGTGATCTTCTCTGCCCCTGTTTGCAGTTGAAGAATTTTGCGCATTGCTAGCAAAGCATATGCTGAGTCACGTCGTGTGTCATCACTTATAAGTGCAACTCTTGTGGCCTTGTTTTGAAAATATATCACTCGTGTAAAGATTGAAACCTGGTCATTATTCCAATGATACCCCTGTATTACAAACCAGTTCTCAGTAAAATCGTAGTGAAGCACTAAACATAGTTCTTTAGCCTGTACACACCCTTTCACTTCTGCCATGTGTTGTTGTTGTAATTTCTTCATATGCTGGTGTGTTACTGCTTTCACTGACCATTCACCAAGTTCATCAATGAAATTGTAAAAGGCAACAGTTTTCTTAATTACTTTATTTTCCTCCCATGTCGCATATGTAATTTCTGCTGTCGCATATGTAATTTCTGCACAGTTATCTGTTACGTCTTCCAGGCCAAGTGTCTGTAAAGACAATCTTCCCTTTCCAGGCCAGTCACCACATTCTTCAGACAAACAAGTCTCCCGCTTTACGTCACAGGCTGCTGATGACTTCACATGCCCAGTCAAGGGCGTGCTCCAGTAAGTTCTTCAAAGCTACTGCACAGAGTTCAAAATTCACGCAGTACACACATAAACAGGCATCTCTGGATGGGTGTGTAGTGCATAAAATTTTGATCGTCCAATATGTGAAGTTGTATAGTTATTCTTATAAATCGTAAAAGTTTATTTAATACTGCAAGTCATGTACCTTTACACTTTCACATTTTTTTGACCTTCCAATTGTTACAGTTATAGTTTCTTTTTGTTGGCGCTCTGGCAAGAACAGTCACATTTATCTTCCAGATAAAATGACTGCACTGTTTGACTTGATCTGCTTCTACAGGATGACCATAATAGGGATCTGGTCTTCCAAAGACTCCTTTTACAGACCTCACATTTCTTGATTTGTCTGTTGGAATATAGTTCTAAATTGTTTTCTTTGAAAATGTCTATGGAATTATAGTTAAAACTTGCACCTTTTCACTGTAGGATGCACAATATTTAACAGCTGAATTGATATTTTTGAAAAATTCCTTGCAAGAGTGCTTTGATTCATTTTCTTCTGAAGATGTAATTTTCACTTTGAAGATTGTAGTCAGTTTTTCTGTAGTGTTTTCATCCATAGCTTTAGTAATTCCTCTGTGCTTTCTTGATGCATAGAGCTTATGACTCGACTTCTCTGACCATGGTTTCTTAACAGGACTAACACCTACCTCTGTAATTTACTGATTCAGGGTATTTAATTCTTCCTCTATTGATGCAAAGTCTGCATCATCTGCACCATGGGAGGCTTCACCTGGTTCAGATACTATCATTGTTGTTATTCTGTCAAAACATTCAGAACACCCACTGGAAACATATTCACTTTGAAACAGTCTTCAAATGAGAACAAAGTCTGTTTTTTTGTTTCTCCTACATATCAATCTCTTATGGATATACAAATAGTCTGCACACTTCACTCTCCTGTGACCCCAGCCAGAAGATATTTCAAACAGTCATTTTCACAAAGCACACTGCAACTGTGTCAACTGGCAAATTCCGCACGAAAACAAAGAACTCACTGGATGGTCTCAGATTATTTAGAAGCTTCTTCAGTAAACAAATTAACACTGAACAATTACAATACAGAAACCTGCAGTGAACAACCACGACAAAGAAACTACAACAAAGTGTAAGAAATATCTGCAACAATGAAATTGAAAAGAAATAACTGCAACAAAGAAAGTAATAAGAAATAACTGCAACAAAGACAATAGAAATAAACATTGTAACAAAGAAATTAGTAATTAAAAACTTCAATGAAGACATGAAGATTTTTTTAAAATAAAACATGTCTAACTTAAATGTGGAAGCTCCTTTATAGAGAATATAGTACTACATGGTACTAATTAACAGAAAAAATTTAACTTTTGTGGATTGGCATTTTTGGAAAAAAATAGTTTTTTTCTGTAAATTATAAAAAAAAATTCAAAAGGCGACAGCAAAAGATACACCCAAATGGAGGATACCATTATAATCATAGAGCAATTATCTTTCAAATTAAAAGCTATAACAAAAATCTAGAACTGTTACAGAGGTATAGCATTTTAAAAAAATTTCTGAAATTCGCATCTTCAAAATTGTGTTCGCGGTGTCATCTTTGGAGGCCTGTAGCTCGAGCAGGAATATTTTTGGAGAGAACAAAAAAATATGTGTTTCTTACTTACTCCTGAATTTTAACATATGCTAAATTCAATAACATCTGAGACTGTGGAGGTAACCTCCGTGCCTGAAGTGATATGGATTATGCCTGAAATAAAGTAGTCTGGCACACACTTATTCATTTCTTTGTAGTACACTGAGACACTCCAAATCATTTGAGAAGACTCTAAAACATTCATAAATTTTCACGAACATTAAAGAAAACTGAAACTTTCTAAAACATTCGTGAGAATTCTGGAGTGAACATTCTGGCCAGTCTTGGCCACTTCAGCACTTGAGTTCCAGGTGGTTCATTGACTTCCCATAAGAAGTATGTTAGTGTGATGCCGTCTTTTGAACCCACGTCTTCAAACTCGGTCCCTGCAGTTTCAGACCGTCTTCATGGATGGGGAATGGAGATCTACCATACCATATAGCCCCTATGCAGCTGTGGGAGTTGGATGAGGAGTTATAGCGGCGTACACGGACATACTGTGCTTACATTTATTATATATATGTATTACCGGACTTTCACAAATATTGTTGATCTATGTAATTTTTTGTTTCAGTCTCAAAACTTAGGAACAGCAGAGGACATCAATTTCTCTTACGTAGACAGTGAAGGAGATGAGGTAAGATAATCATCGCAGGAGTGATTTTTTAGATTTTGGCTTCACATTATTCACTATTAATTGGGTGCATAATTTTTATTTATTTTTTTCAGATTCCAATACAAAGTGAATGTGAATTCCAAGAGGCATTAAAGGTGAGATTAATATGAACAAGATCACACATTATTTCATGTATTATGTGAGTGCAGGGTGTATACGACCCGGGAGATCCAGGAAAAACCCGGAAATTTTTTCATCCAGGAGAAAACCGGGAATTGAAGTATACTCTTTTGTCTTGTTTCTTTTATGAGGTAATGTTAAGATCTTTTAATGTTTTACACATACGAACATAAGGGCTTCCTGCGTCATCGTAGCTGCGCAAGCGTGGTGACGCCTGTTATCTGGTGATCTGTTGCAACTGCTGAACCGAACCTATGTCTAACAGGTCACGGGAAAATATTGCGAATGGTGTTTTGAAAAGCGCGACATGCAAAGCAGATTTACTTATACGCAAGATGAACTATATGCGAGAATGTACGATGAATTTCTTAAATCACAAAGCGTTTCACCTTCATTTAAAAATCAACTTTTTCAGGACGACCATTTAGAAGAATTTCGAGTCCAGAAGATCAGACATTTACGTCGTTATTAAAAATTTTACTGGCACATTTGTGTGATGTATCTTAAAGTGTAACACGCGCAAAAAAGATCAACATTATATGTGGAAACTTAGCTTCTCTATCAGCTTATTAAACTTCGAGACCAATATTATATGTGAGTGCTATGTATGTTTATTTAAACCATTAACTTTCGTTATTTGTTTGTTCGTGCTACTTAAGGGTGATATTGCTATTGGCTGACTACATCACGTGTCCTATGCTGTCATCAGCTGGCGAGATCACGCTTACAAAAGCGTATCGCAATCTCGATTTCAGTGCTTCGGGAAGTGCCATGCGGTGTCTGGTGGAATTCAAATTTATACCTTCTTAATACGAAAATATGCAGCGTACATGTTGTTGCACGTCAAAGGTGTTTTTCCCCCCTGAGATTCATTTTCTAAAGTGCTGGGAAATTCTACGTCGGTATATAAAACAATAAACATTCAAAGGATTGATGAGTTTTACAGTGCGGAGGAAGAGTAGAAAATTGGAAACTGATGATTTACCATAACACTTTTGTATACAATTTCCAGTCAGCAGTTGGTGAAAATGCCCCCAAGATCCCACATTTCAAAACAGAATGTGACACAAAGTGCAAAATTAGGATTGGATTACTGTTTTTGACACAATACTTTGATAAGGGTGATAACATTTTTAAATCTCATAAAGATGGGTGATGTGTATGAGTTTGCTACGAGAGGTTATGACATTCCTTAGAGTCCAGGCACATACCACAGAACACCAAAATTAAACTAATTCTAATGAGTTAACAGCTAATATGTGCAGTGCTTCAGGACAAACAAAGTTTATTGCTGATAGAAACTTTGGAGTGCAGTGCAGCTTTGTATGGAAATAGGTGTTTGCCGCATGCCAAAAATTATGCTATACAGTCTAAAATAAGTATGATGATCAGTTTGATGCGAATTTGTTCTCATACATAAACATGCTTATCCCTTTATGGCGGATGCAACACACAATCCATAATTGATTTCAGCTGGTAAATAATTAGTCGCCGTCTTCACAGCACTGATATGGCCGTATTGGATTTTTGTCTACTTGTGCACCCATTACCTTTTGTACCTTCTGAAATTCCAGAAAGATGACACTGTCAAACAAGTTTATTCCTCATGGTTAACGTGAACGGCAGCATCATTCTTTGATGTTGTTGTTCAAAATATATCACAGCTGCGGAACAGGTATCATACATTCATATAACAAAATAAATTGTATTGAAATACAGTCAGATGCTCTTACTTCAATTCCGAATAAAGTATTTGTGCTCTTTTAAGTGGTCAGTTAAACACCCTTTCTGGGTACACCTTGTGCGCATTATATGAAATATACAGGATACCATTGCTAGTCTGTCAATCTGCTTATAAATGTTATCATTAAATGAATAGTACTTGTGACTGAAGACTAGCTGGCAGAATTCTGTGAATCTGTGGAGTGGTAACCTTGGCGCATATGAGTCGTAGTAGATGTTCAGAACCTCATCACACACGCACACACACACACACACACACACACACACACACACACACACACAGGACCAGCAAATGTGATACATGAACTCAACACCAAAGATGCATTTGAAAACATTTGCTATAGTGTAAAATATCACTTTGTTAAAATGATGTTTTGCACAGGGTATGTAGGACAGACGAATGACAATAGTCGAGTACTTAAGCACATTTGTGTAATGTAGTTTGGAAAATGAGACATTCATATTGAGTGGGGGTTTTTCTGTATGCACTTGTTGATTGAATTGTAGGGGAGGTGGCAATGCTACTGGACGGGGTGACAGTAGTGGTGGATCCTGTTTGGCTGCAGTTCCTGTTCTTAATGTTTTCTGTGTGCAGCAGATCCCTGCCTATCTAGCAAGTGTCTTGATGTTTTTTGATTCCCCCTTTGCCTAGCAAGTGTCTCAATATATTGTTGATTGGGCTGCAGAAGATATGGAGAGAAGGGATTTGCAGATCTCCTGCCAGTTGTGAGTGCCCGCTTCTTCTGAAAATAGCTTAAAAGTCTACACCAAGTCATATAGTGATAAAGTTCCGAAAGTGACAGCATGTGAGCACATGAAATGAAGAAATGCAAACAGGAACAGCAGTGTGTTGCCATTCAGTGAATGGCTAACAGTGGCTCTTTGCCAAGAGTGACACAAGTCGATTTTGTATATGGGCAGTGTAGTTACAAATTGAGGCTTGAGCATATTCATTTCCCCTCTTTAAATGAGTAGTAATATATAAGCAGTCTCTGATTTCATCCTTTTTATTTTCCAGTTTGCTCGTCAGAGGGCTCGCCGAGGGAGAGGAATTGTCTTGAAGCTAGACAGACCTAATGTAACAGATAATACCATTCAAAACACCCAGACAGAAACTTCAGTGCAGGGTGTCACAGCAAAATTTTCAAAACTTGGTGTTGTACGTCGACATGAAAAACCAAAATCTGCTAAGCCAGCCAGCACACGACCAGCTGCTAAAATACTTGCACCCGTAGAAAAAGCAAAGCGCATAGTTGCAGCTGTAGGGTCAACACAGCCACCAAAGAGCAACAAAATTAACTCAGAGGAGATCAGGGATGATATTCCACCCTTGTGGTTCAAAAGGTACATGCACAAGGTAAGTAGCTTACAAAGCAATATATTTTTATTATCTTATCTTTTCAGTTTATGGTATTCCAGTTCGATAGTTCACCAAAGAAAGTAATTTAGTATCTATGACAAGTTATAGTATTTAACACTGTGTGTGGGTTATTTTATGTTTTGTGACAACCTAGTGAGGCTGTGAATCCCTCGTGCATGAGGTCTGTGGTGCAAGTCAGTGGATTTGTTAGTATGGTGCAAGACATTCTTGATCCCAAGTGCCCACTGAGAAGACCAAAACAAATGTGATGTGTCCACCACAATCTCCCTGAGCCTGCGTTTCTGTGATTATATTCCATTTTATTCCATATGCCAGTAGCATCTCTCAAGGTACTGTGTGCTCAATGACAGCACATGTCATGTGACAAGTGATGAAAAACATATAGATCAAAAAATAAGCGATCTTGGGAATCAAACCTTCACCTCATCCTCGATTCTCTTGCAATGCCCAAACACTAACCACTTGACAACAATGGCCCGTAATGGCTTGCACTTCCATACAGATACATCAGTTACTTAATAGATGCTTAAAACTTCTCTTGTAATTTCCTCGGAATTGCTAGAATAGTGCACCTTACTACTTGCACATTATATTGTTTTAATGGCCTACTAAAGATGTACAAAGTTTGAAGTAAATCTGTGATCCCAACATCGTGGCCTCCCCCTGTTAGTAAGAACTAGTCTCATAATGCTATTTCTTGTGTTTGTGAATGCACCATATGCTATTGTTCGCGTCATGTGAGAAGGTGGCCCAATATTCAGCCGTTCTGCGCATCCCCCTCCACTAGCCACTGCTGGCCAATAATATTCATTCTCTTTCCGAGCGGCTAGCAGAGTGTTACAGCTTGAGAGTGAGAATCTACATGCTATGCACTATTGCCACACTTCGTGAAACCGAATTATTCATTCAACTATCAATTATTTTGTTTCCTTTTTTTTTTCTTGCAGCCGTATAACTGTGAAAGTATATCTTGTAAATGTTTAACGTGTGATTATAAAAAAGGTCAGGTGATGGAAATAAACGTGACGTGCTCTACAAGCAGGCATGGCAGATTATTTACCACATTTATAACTTTTTCAAATGTGAATTTAAAAGCAGGTCTTGTGCTGTTGACAGTGGATAACACAAGAACGGACTCCAGAACCATGTGGTGTCAGCCAAGAGAACTCTAAAAGAGAATTGTAAAGGAAAGTGTCAGAGCTGTAGAAACAGTTGGTTTCGTGTCGCCTGGAAAGCATCGAAATCGCAGGGAACCTGTAATGCAAGTCGGTAGTTTTAACAATGATGTTTTAAAGTGCTCCATGTGAATGATGAATGCCCGACATAACAAAAACATGTTACAATTATGCAGGCTTCAATGGTAAGTGCTTTGCCAAGGTAAAGAATTTTAAAAGACGTTGGTTCCAGATATGTTAAGAAGAGAGTTTATAGTTCGAAGAAGTGAACTAGGTGCAGCATGAACTGTATCCCACATAAAGATTCGTGATACAAGAGAAGGAGGTAGTTCAACAGTGTATTACTTTGATGAAACATGGGTCAGTAAGAATCATTCCAAGATGATGTGCTGGAAAATGAGTGATGGTACTGGCAGTTTTAAAGTTTTCATAGGGATAGGTTCTCGGACACTTATTCTGCATGCTGACTCTTCTTCTGATTTTATTTCTGAGAATAAACTTGTATTTACGTGCAAGAAAAACAACAGTGAATAGCATTCGGCAATGAACACTGTCAGTTTCATGAAGTGATTCACAATTCTTGTCATACCTTGCTTCGAAGTCGCTCATTGCCAGTTATAATTCACATCTTATAGAGAAAAAAAAAATCAAGTACAAACACTAGAAAATTAGATTTATTTCCCTGGCTTAAAAATAGAAATATTAAGCATCATATAAATCAGACTCATGCCGATCTTCTGCAGCTCGTTAATTTATACTGTACAATTTACGTGACAGAATATACAAACTTTACTTCCTTGCAAGTGAACGGGATCACTAAGTTTTGCATTTACCCACATGTCACTGTCATTGTAGCCCCATGGAATTAATTTGGGCAAAGGGTTTTGAGGCTATGTGGGAGAAAAAAAAAACATTCAAGATAACATGCAATGAATCTCTTGTGCATGAGGCAATAGACAATGAGGCAACAGACAACATCCCACCTGTAGCATGGGCACAGGCTGTGTGGAATGCTGAAAAGCTTCAGAAAGAATAATTTGGCTGGGAAGTGATGATGGATATAAGCCTTGAACCTATCACCGTACATTTAAAATCAGATTGTTTGGAAACAGACTCAAATAGAAGTGATGATGGTATTATGATGTAGACTTCAGAACAAAGTAATAATATTTCTTAGTTTTAAAGACTCGTGGTTTAAAAAATGTGTTTGTCGACATATCAGTTGCATACATAATAATGAGAACTTCCTAGCCTTCTGATTAGAACATTGTATCCTTTTAATTATGCAATGTTCAGCATATTGCCCAAGGAGAAGTTAAGCTTCTCCCATTATGTTGTAAACCTCTGTCATTTTCAAGGCACGAACTGGATAAGGCCCTAAAATGACAGTAACTGTTACTTGTCAAGATATTGGTGGTTTTCGATATTATTGGTCAGATTCCCTGGAGTTAGTCGCAGATGATGGTTAATTGTTTGCTTGTTCAATGGATTATAAATGTGGTCTCTCACTGTAATAGCGAATGTGTTGGTTTACATGCATAATGCCCATTAACAATGAAAAATATAACAAGTTACTAGCCATTTTTACGATAGTCTTTTGCATTAGTCTTTTCTACCACTAATTCTTTTTTACACGCAGTGATTACACTTCACACACACACACACACACACACACACACACCTTATACATTTTTAAAAATTCTATTGAGCAGAAGCAGTTGTCAAGCAAATATAATGATTTTGGTTTGTGCTTGAAGTTGGGACTGCAACTGCTGTGTTCGGATGCAGGCTGAGTTGGCATCCCTTCGCTCCCAGCTTCAGGCAGTGTTGGCTTCGGTCACACAGCTTGAGGTTGTTGCCAATGTGCATCACTGTGGGGGTCCGGATGGGGGTTTGTCGGGGACGGCCAGCTCGTCCCACACATCCCCCGATCGGACTATGACTGTGGTTGCCCGGGATACTGCCCGCATTGAGGCTGACCCCTCACCTGTGGTAGAGTGGGAGGTCGTCTCAAGGTGTGGCAGGGGGCGAAAGACATTCCGGAGGGCTGAACAGAAGGCCTCTCCAGTTTGTCTGACGAACCGGTTTCAGGCTCTGTCTCAGGCTGATACTGACCTTCGGCCTGACATGGTTGCTTGTCCTGTTCCAGAGGTTGCCCCTCAGTCTGCAAGATCCGGGCGGTCGCAGAGGGTGGGCTTACTGGTAGTTGGGAGCTGCGTCAGGCGCGTAATGGGGCCCCTTAGGGATATGGCAGCAAGAGAAGGGAAGAAAACCAATGTGCACTCCGTGTGCATACCGGGGGGAGTTATTCCGGATGTGGAAAGGGTCCTTCCGGATGCCATGAAGGGTACAGGGTGCACCCATCTGCAGGTGGTCGCTCATGTCGACACCAATGATGTGTGTCGCTATGGATCGGAGGAAATCCTCTCTGGCTTCCGGCGGCTATCTGATTTGGTGAAGACTGCCAGTCTCGCTAGCGGGATGAAAGCAGAGCTCACCATCTGCAGCATCGTCAACAGGACTGACTGCGGACCTTTGGTACAGAGCCGAGTGGAGGGTCTGAATCAGAGGCTGAGACGGTTCTGCGACCGTGTGGGCTGCAGATTTCTCGACTTGCGCCATAGGGTGGTGGGGTTTCGGGTTCCGCTGGATAGGTCAGGAGTCCACTACACGCAACAAGCGGCTACACGGGTAGCAGGGGTTGTGTGGCGTGGGCTAGGCGGTTTTTTAGGTTAGATGGCCTTGGGCAAGTACAGAAAGGGCAACAGCCTCAACGGGTGTGGGGCAAAGTCAGGACATGTGGGGGCCAAGCAGCAATCGGTATTGTAATTGTAAACTGTCGAAGCTGCGTTGGTAAAGTATCGGAACTTCAAGTGCTGATAGAAAGCACCGAAGCTGAAATCGTTATAGGTACAGAAAGCTGGCTGAAGCCAGAGATAAATTCTGCCGAAATTTTTACAAAGGTACAGACGGTGTTTAGAAAGGATAGATTGCATGCAACCGGTGGTGGAGTGTTCGTTGCTGTTAGTAGTAGTTTATCCTGTAGTGAAGTAGAAGTGGATAGTTCCTGTGAATTATTATGGGTGGAGGTTACACTCAACAACCGAGCTAGGTTAATAATTGGCTCCTTTTACCGACCTCCCGACTCAGCAGCATTAGTGGCAGAGCAACTGAGAGAAAATTTCGAATACATTTCACATAAATTTTCTCAGCATGTTATAGTCTTAGGTGGGGATTTCAATTTACCAGATATAGACTGGGACACTCAGATGTTTAGGACGGGTGGTAGGGACAGAGCATCGAGTGACATTATACTGAGTGCACTATCCGAAAATTACCTCGAGCAATTAAACAGAGAACCGACTCGTGGAGATAACATCTTGGACCTACTGATAACAAACAGACCCGAACTTTTCACTCTGTATGTGCAGAACAGGGAATCAGTGATCATAAGGCCGTTGCAGCATCCCTGAATATGGAAGTTAATAGGAATATAAAAAAAGGGAGGAAGGTTTATCTGTTTAGCAAGAGTAGTAGAAGGCAGATTTCAGACTACCTAACAGATCAAAACGAAAATTTCTGTTCCGACACTGACAATGTTGAGTGTTTATGGAAAAAGTTCAAAGCAATTGTAAAATGCGTTTTAGACAGGTACGTGCCGAGTAAAACTGTGAGGGACGGGAAAAACCCACCGTGGTACAACAACAAAGTTAGGAAACTACTGCGAAAGCAAAGAGAGCTTCACTCCAAGTTTAAATGCAGCCAAAACCTCTCAGACAAACAGAAGCTAAACGATGTCAAAGTTAGCGTAAGGAGGGCTATGCGTGAAGCGTTCAGTGAATTCGAAAGTAAAATTCTATGTACCGACTTGACAGAAAATCCTCGGAAGTTCTGGTCTTACGTTAAAACAGTAAGTGGCTCGAAACAGCATATCCAGACACTCCAGGATGATGATGGCATTGAAACAGAGGATGACACGCGTAAAGCTGAAATACTAAACACCTTTTTCCAAAGCTGTTTCACAGAGGAAGACCGCACTGCAGTTCCTTCTCTAAATCCTCGCACAAACGAAAAAATGGCTGACATCGAAATAAGTGTCCAAGGAATAGAAAAGCAACTGGAATCACTCAACAGAGGAAAGTCCACTGGACCTGACGGGATACCAATTCGATTCTACACAGAGTACGCGAAAGAACTTGCCCCCCTTCTAACAGCCGTGTACCGCAAGTCTCTAGAGGAACGGAAGGTTCCAAATGATTGGAAAAGAGCACAGGTAGCCCCAGTCTTCAAGAAGGGTCGTCGAGCAGATGCCCAAAACTATAGACCTATATCTCTGATGTCGATCTGTTGTAGAATTTTAGAACATGTTTTTTGCTCGAGTATCATATCGTTTTTGGAAACCCAGAATCTACTATGTAGAAATCAACATGGATTCCGGAAACAGCGATCGTGTGAAACCCAACTCGATTTATTTGTTCATGAGACCCAGAAAATATTAGATACAGGCTCCCAGGTAGATGCTATTTTCCTTGACTTCCGGAAGGCGTTCGATACAGTTCCGAACTGTCGCCTGATAAACAAAGTAAGAGCCTACAGAATATCAGACCAGCTATGTGGCTGGATTGAAGAGTTTTTAGCAAACAGAACACAGCATGTTGTTATCAATGGAGAGACATCTACAGACGTTAAAGTAACCTCTGGCGTGCCACAGGGGAGTGTTATGTGACCATTGCTTTTCACAATATATATAAATGACCTAGTAGATAGTGTCGGAAGTTCCATGCAGCTTTTCGCGGATGATGCTGTAGTATACAGAGAAGTTGCAGCATTAGAAAATTGTAGTGAAATGCAGGAAGATCTGCAGCGGATAGGCACTTGGTGCAGGGAGTGGCAACTGACCCTTAACATAGACAAATGTAATGTATTGCGAATACATAGAAAGAAGGATCCTATATTGTATGATTATACGATAGCGGAACAAACACTGGTAGCAGTTACTTCTGTAAAGTATCTGGGAGTATGCGTGCGGGATGATTTGAAGTGGAATGATCATATAAAATTAATTGTTGGTAAGGCGGGTACCAGGTTGAGATTCATTGGCAACTGACCCTTAACATAGACAAATGTAATGTATTGCGAATACATAGAAAGAAGGATCCTTTATTGTATGATTATATGATAGCGGAACAAACACTGGTAGCAGTTACTTCTGTAAAGTATCTGGGAGTATGCGTGCGGAACGATTTGAAGTGGAATGATCATATAAAATTAATTGTTGGTAAGGCGGGTACCAGGTTGAGATTCATTGGGAGAGTCCTTAGAAAATGTAGTCCATCAACAAAGGAGGTGGCTTACAAAACACTCGTTCGACCTATACTTGAGTATTGCTCATCAGTGTGGGATCCGTACCAGATCGTGTTGACGGAGGAGATAGAGAAGATCCAATGAACGGCGGCGCGTTTCGTCACAGGGTTATTTGGTAACCGTGATAGCGTTACGGAGATGTTTAACAAACTCAAGTGGCAGACTCTGCAAGAGAGGCGCTCTGCATCGCGGTGTAGCTTGCTCGCCAGGTTTCGAGAGGGTGCGTTTCTGGATGAGGTATCGAATATATTGCTTCCCCCTACTTATACCTCCAGAGGAGATCATGAATGTAAAATCAGAGAGATTCGAGCGCGCACGGAGGCTTTCAGACAGTCGTTCTTCTCGCAAACCATACGCGACTGGAACAGGAAAGGGAGGTAGGACAGTGGCACGTAAAGTGCCCTCCGCCACACACCGTTGGATGGCTTGCGGAGTATATATGTAGATGTAGATGTAGATGTAGAAGTTAATTTTATTGTGTATTAAATTTTTAATTATAATGCAGTTCAAATCACAATAAATGGTAATTATTGCAAACAGTTTCAGTGTCGTTTAGAGAAAAATTGTACTTCACGTCTTCACAAAGCTGTGTCAACTGTTCTCGCCTCCTGGCGTCATGCAGAGTAAATCTGCGGAGCATTGGACATGAATTAATATTTCTCTCATGACGATTGATCGAAATTGGTTTTAATATTTGTTATCCCCTCATAGATTTGAACATATAATATAATCTATCACATCCAAATGAGCCTGACTGTTATCTGCAGCAATGCAGTTCAGTAACATGGACTTTGTTTGCCCACTCTCTGCTGGTGCGCATGCGCAGTTCTCTTCCCCCCATGCTCCCTTTCCGCTCCGCCTATATGCGCGGAAGCGTCGTCCTAGGTGACGCGGGCTTTGGTAACAGGTAGTTCCATTTGTACTGCAAAAAATTCTGTCTAGTAAATAAATTATTTTGTGTTACGGTATTTATGTTCTTGTCTTTGAATTTAATCAAGATGTCACATGCAGTAACACAAAGTGACATTTTCACAGGTCATTTCTCCAGTCTCTTCAATTATTCCAGTTCAATTTTATTTTTGTGATTTTTGCAATGGGTACAACATTTGACTTGTGCAGATTAAATACCTAAGGCACACTACTGTAGCTGTTTGTAATACATCAGGAGGGAAGTGGTTATTAACAATAAAAAATTTATTGTTCCGTGGCTCCTCTTGGTCTAACCATCTATAAACTAATTGTTTGAAATTCTCTTCCATACACAGTAGAACTTCTGGAAACCTATGTTTGGGTTGTATTGCTTTTGTGACGTAGGTGACCTGTTGCATGCAAGTAATAACCACACAGTCTTCATTAATGAAACTAAAATACATGATAAAAATCATGCATATTACACTAGTCATGGTATTAACTTTTGGCCCGCGAGTACTTTGCCTTGTATAGTGTCTGCCTACTTAAAACTACATCGTGAGTTTAATTCGAAATTAGGCTCTTATGCATCCAACTTCCTTGCACAAACTTCCACTGTAAATGCATAATTGCCTCTAGTCTCAGTACCAAGCCACAACATATATAAAAAAGGAAATCTTTAATTTTAATGTCACTCTTTATAACAATTTGCCTAACCGAAGGGCAATCATGTGTGGCTAACAGTAGGGCAATTGTGTACAGAGGTGACCATAGTCATGGGATAGCGATGCACACGTGTACAGGTGGCGGTAGTATCACATACAAAAGGTATTAAAGGGCAGTGCATTGGTGGAGCTGCAATTTGTCAGATGTTTCATGTGAAAAGATTTCCGACATGATTGTGGCTGTATGATGTGAATTAACAGACTTTTAACTTGTAATTGTAGTTGGAGCTAGATGCATTTAACATTACACTTCGGAAATCATTAGGGAATTCAGTATTCTGAGAAGTGTGTGCCAAGAATACCAAATTTCAGGCATCAGCTTTTACCATGGCAATGCCAATGGCCTTCACTTATGACTGAGAACAGTGGCATTTGCATAGAGTTGTCACTGCTGAAAGAGAAGCAGCACTTCCTGAAATAACTGCAGGAATCAATGTGGGATGTACAACGAATGTATCTGCTAGAACAGTGCAGCAAAATTTGGCATTAATGGGATACGGCAGCAAACAATCGATGTGAGAGCCACTGCTAACATCACGACATTGCCTGCAGCAACTTTTGTGGACTCGTGACCATATTGGTTGGCGTCTGGATCACTGGAAATCCGTGGCCTGGTCAAATAAGTGCCAATTTCGGTTGGTGAGAATGGATGGTACGATTACAGCGTGGTGAAGATCCCAAGAAACAATGGACCTAGGTTGTCAGTGAGGCACTGCGGTGGCCCCATAATGGTGTGGGCTATGTTTATATGGAATGGACTGGATCCTCTAGTCCAACTGAAGCAATTATTGACTGAAAGTAGTTATGTTTATCTACTTGGAAATCATTTGCAGCCATTCATGGACTTCATGTTCCCAAACAGTTATGGATTTTTTATGGATGTGAATGCACAATGGCACCTGGCCACAATTGTTCGCGATTGTCTTGAAGAACATTCTGAACAATTTGATCGAATGACCCAGATCGCCGGATATGAATCCCATCAATCATTTATGAGACATAAGCGAAAGGTCAGTTCGTGCACAAAATCCTGCACCAGCAACACTTTTGCAGTTATGGCTGGCTATAGAGGCAAAGTGTCTCAATTTCTGCAGGAGACTTCCAATGCATTGTTGAGTCCATACTACATCGAGTTGCTGCACTACACCACAATATTGGTAGGAATCCCATGACTTTTATCACATCAGTGTAAATATGAGCTGCTTGATACGGCTCTTGAGTCTGCCGCCAGACCATGTTTTATGCCTACCCCAATATTCCATTGAGGAAACTACTCAAAATCGCCAGGTGGTGGCTGTTTGGTACTACTGGCAATTAGAACTACCTGTGTTGCTATTGTGGCAGTCTGTATGGAGTCCGTATCTGAGCATGTGCATTTGGAGTCCCCTACCTGAAGCCAAGCTGTGGGCTTCTGTGCTGTAGTGTAACAAGTTGGATTTTTTGCTGTGGTGTGCTCCACTCCGTGCACAATCTGTCCTCTGATTGATATGTTTGTTAGCTTCTGCCTTTCAAATATCTTGCAGTCACCGTTCTTGAAGTTACTTGCTTTAGTGGCCCTGCTTATGCAGTGCCTCTAGACATTGATGAGTGACATCTTCACCTTTTGCAGTGACAAGTGCTGGAAGAGAGTTCCAGTCTATTCAGGCTACTAAAATGATATGATCAGTCTTGCGATAACTCTTCTGCATTATAATTGCAACATTTCCACTGAGCAACTTCATTTACAATTGTGACTGAACAGATTGTTCTTAACTTGTAGCTCACAGTAGATCACAGTGAGTATTCCAGTACTGATACAATGTTGCAGAATGGCAGTTTTCATAAATTCTTAAGTTGTTCTGGTGTTGACATCATTGCCCGAGTCTATTCCACTGTGACTTCCAAGGCACTGCCAAGCAACGATGCCAAAGCATAAGCAACATTCCACAGTAGCTGCCATGCCTTGTCAATGTTCTGAGCTGTTGCCTCTTACACCCCATCTGTACTTATGGCAAACCGAAGTGCGCACAGTTTGTTGTTCCACACTTAACAACTACCTGAACAATGTTCGTGGTTTGCCACAGACATGTTTCGGTGGCCTGAGTGGTGAGAGGCAACATGTTGTTATTCCGTAGAATTGACATGTTACATCATAGCGCATGCGCCAGTTTCAAAATGTTGCTGTAAGTGGGTGATAAATTAGAATTGTTGGTAGACAGAACTTTCTCTGTGTTGCTACATAACTGTCGTGGGATGTTCTTGTTTCCCTCTGTATCTGATGGTGGCAAGTGCAGGGTTCCAGGATGTACTTAATTGGGAACCTGAGTCATATTGTGGAGGGTGGTGACAACTTGTAGCCTCCAAATATAACTTCATGAGCATACTTGCAGTCCTCACTATGACCCAGCTTTCTGTTGGCTTTTGTTTGTACCAAAATGTCTTGGGCGGGTAATGTGCCTCCTTCTCCACCTCCATCATAAACTGAGTATTTTAATGATAGAGAAATGAGGCAACACCCCAAACATGTCATCCACATACTGCCAAAAGCAAGATTGTTGTAAAGTGGCTGACTGTTGTGCATTCTCATCAAAATCTTCTGTAAAATATTTGGCCACATTGAGAGACAGGAGGTTTATATGGTGACTCTATCTGCTTGTTCAAAGTACTCGTTATTGATTAAACTTTCAAATGAGAACAACATACAGATTTTCGCTGTGTGAGCACTGGTAGTTCAGCAGAAACAAAAGCCACCACCTGAGGATGTTTAGCATTTGCTTCAGGGGAATATTGTGGGAAATTCAAAACATGACTGGACTGAGAGCCAAAAAGGCATACACGATCTAGTGTTCTTGCAGCAGTGATTCTGATAGGTACTCAATGTAGCAGAATAAATAACACAAATATAATTTGATGTCTTAGGTGTCTGTGAATACGAGGTCCGTTCAAAAGATTCTTGAACATCCGTAATTTCGTGCCAATAGTGTGTTGGAATGAAATGTGTTTGGCATCCCTGCACATGACTGTGTTTAACATGGAACTGCCACAAGTTTCATTGTTGTATGTCTGGCAGTTGTTGTTCAGTGCTGTATTGAGTAGAAAGTTGTGTCGCACAGTTTGCGACTTTCAAGATGGCAGAGTTAGAGGAGCAATGAGCCTGCATTAAATTTTGTGTGAAACTCAAAAAAACCTTTACAAAGACACACCAAATGATGCAGGAAGCCTGCGGTGATGAGTGCTTAAACTTTGCTCGGTGTTATAAGTGGTTCACATGGCTTAAAACTAACCAGATGGAAGTTAAAAATGACCCTTGTACAGGACACACTTTGACGTCTACCGGCAATGCTCATGTCAGGAACGTCAATGAAATTTTGCATGTCAGTCTTTGCATGCCAATTGATGACTGACTGTCCAAGAGATTACATAATAATGTAATATTTCAGTTGGATCATGTCATGAAATCATGACCCAGCATCTTGGAATGCGCTGTGGTGCCACCAAGCTCGTCCCATAGCTCATGAGTCAAAACTGGAAAGACCTTTACCTCGTAGCTTTTGGATCATGCAAATGAGAACGAGATATTCCTTAGGAGAATCGTAGCTGCTGGTGAAACGTGGGTACAGTTATGATACTGAGACCAAGGTTCAATCTTCACAGTGGGTTGGGATTGTTTTTTCAACACCAAAAAAGCCCGTCAGGCCAGGTCAAATGTCAAAGCCGTGCTGATAGTTTTCTTTGACTTTGAAGGATTAGTTCATTGTGAATTCGTGCCTTAGGGACAACCTGTTAATCGATGGTACTATCAGGACGTGTCTTGTGTCTGTCTGCAACTTTTGACGTTTCTTCTTTACGGTAAGTAACAATTTGTCTTTTCCTGTTTATATTCCTATCGGGAATTTCCATTGTTTGAAAACTGTAAGTTGATGCATATGAGTAGGAAAACAGTCCTGTAATGTTCAAACACAACATCAGAAGTGTACAGTTTGACAAAATCATGTCGATTAAATATCAAGGCGTAATGTTGCAAAGTGATATGAAATGGAACGAGCACATAAGGATGATAGTAGTGGAGGCTAGTTGTTGACTGTGGTTTATTGGGAGAAGTTCATTAAATTGTAGTTCATCTACAAAGGAAACCATGTATAGAACACTGTTTGAGCGTTTGGGGTCCCTACAGGTCAGATTAATGGAAGACATCAAAGCAATTCAGATGCGTGCCGCTAAAGTTGTTAGTGGTACATTCAGTCAGTATGTAAGTGTTACAGTGGTACTTTATAAACTGAAATAGGAAGCCATGGAAGAAAGATGATGTCCTTTGCGCGAAGCGCTATTGAGAAAATTAAGAGAACAGGTATTTGCTGCTGACTCCAGAACAGTTGCACTACTGCCAACATACATGTGACGTAAGGACCATGAAGGCAAAGTAAGAGAAGTCAGGGCTTGTACAGAAGCATACAATTGTTTTTCCCTCACTCCTTTTGCAAGTGAAGTAGGAAATGAAGTAATTAATAGTGGTATGTGGTACCCTTTGCCACATACCATACAGAGGCTTGTGGAATATGTATGTAAATGTAGATGCCTGTGGCACATGTTAATTCAAAACTGAATACATATTATGCCCTAAGGATCCTGAAAAACAGAATGAACAAGCAATTGACAGTGCACATTAAGCATATATGAGGTCTATTCAAAATATTCCGGAACTTATGTCCACAGAATTTTTCTGCGCTTACCTTTTACTAATTGTGCATGATCTTCTTTGATATACTCTCCTCCACAATTGGTACACCACACCCAACGCAGTTTCCACTTCCAGAAGCAGTCTTGGTACACCTCTTTCTGGATCGCGCGAAGCGCTGTCTTCTTTTATCTTGCCTATCATTGCAAGTCTCCTACCTCTCAACAGGGTTTTCAACTTTGAAAATAAAAAAAAAGTTCACAGGGGCCAGTTCTGGAGAGTACAGAGGATGAGGCACCACAAGGATTTTATTTTTTGTGCTCTAGTCACGAGCTAACAGGGATGAATGTGCAGGTGCGTTATTGTGATGAAAGAGCCATGAATTGTGTCGTCACATTTCTGGGCATTTGCTTCTCACATTCTCTCTCAGGCATCGCAACATGTGCTGATAGTACCATCAGTTAACAGTTTGTCCCTGTAGTAGCATGAATTTGTGTTGAACTAATCCTTCAAAATGTCTTTTAATTGTTCCTGTCTGCAACTTGATGTATCTTTTTTATGGTAAGTAGCAATCTCTCTTTTCCTACATTGTTGAACTTAGATTTTTCTACATGTGGAGCAAGCTTCTATTCATGACACCACAGAAATTCTGTCTGAAGTAATTCTGTATATACTACAGGGTCAGCAGTCTCAGTTTGGTGCTTAGCTTATCCGACACATAATTTTAAGTACGTGGAGAACAAAAGTGGTCATGTCATACCTCTTTTGGGCCCTCCTGATGATACCCTTGTCTGTGAAGCACACTCTCCATTGAGGACAACATTTTGGCTTCTATTATTTAAGAAGTCTTCTAGCCACTCGCATATCTGGGAAGCAATTCTGTGTGCTCGGTCCTTCATTAGCAGTCTGCTGTGGGTGCCATGTCAGACACTTTCTGAAAATCTAGGAACATGGAATCTGCCTGTTGCTATTCATTTGTGGTTTGCAGGCCAAGCTGAGTTTTGCATGAGCAATGCTTTCTAAGTCAGTGCTCATTTGTGCTTTTCTGTCTCAAGGATATTTATTATGTTCGAACATCTTTTCAGTCGCATGGGTTGCACTGCATGGGAGCTTTGTGATAAATGCAGGCTAAGTAAAGAGCCAATGCCATAGAGTATATCAGGTGCACAGCTAGCTGCACTGCATTGTTGATGCATCATGGGTGGGCTAAGTGACATAGTGATGAGCCATTGCGCAGTTGTTGCATAGCATAAAATACGAGTTGGGATACCATCCAGACTTGGTGATTTATTTGTTTGGAACTCTTTCTGTTGCTGTCCTATGTCTGGGATGCCCATTACTATGTCCTCCATATGGTGGTTGTTTGATCCTCCTGCGTGAATGATTTATTGAATGCGAAATTTAAATCTTCATCTTTCCTTTTGCTGTCTTCTATTGCCACCCCAGACTGCTCAATAAATGGACAGAAACCTTTGACCCACTTA
The DNA here is from genome assembly GCF_023864345.2 of Schistocerca serialis cubense. Lineage (NCBI taxonomy): Eukaryota > Metazoa > Arthropoda > Insecta > Orthoptera > Acrididae > Schistocerca > Schistocerca serialis. The sequence goes on from NC_064642.1 coordinate 612,745,666, forward strand.
GCGATTTTATATAGGACCAGAATTTTCTTGCGTTCTCGGCACTTTTGCTGAGGCATGATGGTGGAAGTTGGTTGGGTGATGTGGAGGAGGAACAGTTGTACTACTGCCAACATACATGTGACGTAAGGACCAAGAAGGCAAAGTAAGAGAAGTTAAGCCTTGTACAGAAGCATACAATTGTTTTTCCCTTATTCCTTTTGCAAGTCGAATAGGAAATGAAGTAATTAATAGTGGTATATGGTACCCAAACAGCGAGGTCATCAGACCCATCGGATGAGGGGAGGATGGGGACGGGAGTTAGCTGTGCTCTTTCAAAGGACTCATTCGGACATTTGCCTGAAGTGATTTAGGGAAATCACGGAAATCTAAATCAGGGTGCTGGACATGGATTTGAACCATCGTCCTCCCGAAAGTGAGTCCAATGTGCTAGCAACTGCACCACCTCGCTTTTGTAACAGTGGAAGTTATTATATGCTTTGTGCATTGATTTTTTTACAGGTGCATGAATTTCTAGTAACTTTTGCCTGTCATTTACGTGCCCTTTTCTGAATTGAAAGTTCAAGGGTCTCTGTTTCCTCAGAATTTTCTGAATTTTGTTAGTGAACCTCAATGGGCCTTTTGTGTCCTAAATCCATTTGGCAAATTCTTCTCTAGAGCGTGATTTACAATTGATTGAAACTTTGCCCATAATTCCTCTGTATCCATAATATTGGAACTTTTCGTGTTCATTCACTGTCTAAGTAAGATGCTAACAACTGCTGCTCTTCTCTTTCCAATATAAATACTCTCCTAGTCTTCTCGATGGACTTGTTAACTTTAGTGGCCATCACTGCTGTGATATGATAAACACTAACTCTGTCTTTGTGCTGACACTGTCAGTAATGTCAGGTCTGTCTGCATGCCCCATTCCCAATTACTTTTGAAACAGGTCCATAATAAACATGTACATGAATGAATCCCTCTCACATATAAAATTATAGAAACCTCATACATCTTAAAAGAAACATTATAGAATAGTCAATCCCGTACTATAAAATTTTAATTGGGCTGTACCTAATACTTCATACCCACATTGATGACTGCACAAGCACCAGAAAATGTATGTTCTGTATGTACTACATCATGTGACAGTAGGTTGAAGTAAGATCCTACATTTCCCCTAAACATGCCCTATGATGTGCACCATATTTCCACCTTGCCCTATCTTGCTTAGAACCTTTTCACACACTATCACTCCAATTCCTATATTGAATTTGCTTTGTTGGAGCCACATTCTTACTATTACTCATTCCTGCAAAGCACTAGCTATCAATTCTGGAAAAAAAAGGAAGAAGACCGCATATCCTTGATATACAGCATGTCTCCACTGTACAACTGTAGTGTGATTCCTTTCCACTATAACCACTGTTGTCTGCTCACCAATTATAGATTGTTGTTAGAGTTTCTATGTTCTCACTTACATTACTTTTTAAAAAACTCTGTTTTAGTTTTTCAACTAGTTGTGGAGCTCCCACCAGATTGCATCTCTAGTTGTTACTAGATAGTCATAACCCAACTTCCACTACCCATTATTTAGAAAAAGAAAATAGTTTAACTGAATTTCAAGTCATTGCATCCCTGCTCTCAAAATACTTATGACCGTGTGCCCACATGCATTCCACTTTGTTGACGAGACATTACATTTGATAACTTTAATAACTCTTTTCCATTAAAAAATGTGCAGGCACCTAAGCAGTGCTAATAAGCAACTGATTTAGATAGTTAGTATTAGAATACCATGTAGGAAGAAATGGGAGCTGTATCATAATATGATCAGTTAAAGCCTGAAAGCAGAATTTTACTACAGACAATACTGCAAAGTGCTGAGGGACGTCATCAGAGGGGTTAAAACAGTGGATCACGCCAAGAGGATAGAATGCACTCAGAAAAAATTTAAATTATGTGTTTAAATGTGAAAGTGGTATAGGGCAAAGTATGTGTGTTCAACATATTACGCCTGTGTTGTGTGAGAATGTAACTATTTATGATCCACCCAAGTTCTGCAAAATATTTAATAATCACTACTTGTCAGTGGCTGGTAAGTTGAATAAAAATTTTATTGGCACAGGTAGATATGTAGAACTCTTGAATGCTGGTATTCTGAGACAACTACATCACATGCAGCTACAGGAAACAAGCAAAGATGAAATTGAATCAATTATTACACCATTAAAGAGTAAAGAATCTTGTGACTGTGTGCAATTTTAAGTAGCATTCCAATGAATCTTCCAGATTGTGACAAAGCAGGTTTGGCCCCCACCGTCCTACTTTGTCTTTTATACTAGTAACTACAGTAGCTAGGATCTGTACTAGTTCTTCTTATTTTCATGCTGTTTTCCTTCTCCATATGGGATGATTTCAGTCAGCCCAAACCTTCAGCTCTTATTGTGACCAGACTACTATAAATTTCTGGAATATGTTAACATACTATTGATAGAATAAATTGTCTAAACTCAACACACTGGTAACAAAGATGTAATTGGCATAATGAGGAATTTCATAATTTTTAATATCCTAATTTTAATAAATCAATATGGATGCCATACCTAAAAGTCAAACAATGGAAACTCCAAGTAATAACATCAACAGTGTAGGAAAAGACTAAGGAAGACACATCACAAGGAAACTGAAGACACATCAGGTTGCAGACAGGGACAGTTAAAACACTCTCACCTATAGCTTTCAGTCACAGCCTTCATCAGCAACACACACACACACACACACACACACACACACACACACACAAAACAAAGATGATGTAACTTACCAAACGAAAGTGTTGGCATGTTGATAGACACACAAACAAACACAAACACACACACAAAATTCAAGCTTTCGCAACCAACGGTTGCTTCATCAGGAAAGAGGGAAGGAGAGGGAAAGACAAAAGGATGTGGGTTTTAAGGGAGAGGGTAAGGAGTCATTCCAATCCCAGGAGCGGAAAGACTTACCTTAGAGGGAAAAAAGGACAGGTATACACTCGCGCACACACACACATATCCATCCGCACATATACAGACACAAGCAGACATTTGTAAAGGCAAAGAGTTTGGGCAGAAATGTCAGTCGAGGTGGAAGTACAGAGGCAAAGATGTTGTTGAATGACAGGTGAGGTACGAGCGGCGGCAACTTGAAATTAGCGGAGGTTGAGGCCTGGTGGGTTACGGGAAGAGAGGATATACTGAAGGGCAAGGTTGGTGTTAGTGGGAAGTATCCAGATAACCCAGACGGTGTAACACTATGCCAAGATGTGCTGGCTGTGCACCAAGGCATGTTTAGCCACAGGGTGATCCTCATTAGCAACAAACGCTGTCTGCCTGTGTCCATTCATGCGAATGGACAGTTTGTTGCTGGTCATTCCCACATAGAAAGCTTCACAGTGTAGGCTTTCTGTTTTTGCAAGTAGTTTCACTTTGTATTTACCTTCTCCTTTTTACTGTAATCTACCATACCATTTTATCCCGCTTGTATATTCTCAATAATACGTAACCCACTTCCAAACCATAACCAAAAAATTTTTTTCCGCTTTCAACACTACCGCTGGTATAAAATCCACCGTTTCCAGTTCACAAACAGTTCCTTTCACCTATTAAACAACCATTTCGGCTAGTTCTAACAACTTTCGCTTTATTTCCATTTCCGTTTTCCCCACATCACTGATCATTTTTAGCCGCTTCCCACAGGTTTTAACGTCATTATTTCTTCGTCAGACAATTGTTAACCTCATTTTCATAATCTGCCACCACAAAACCACTCCTTTTAATACATTTACACGCAGTTTTTTCGAAATTTTCCCAAATTTCTCCTCCCTTAAACGTGTTTCGGCGGCAACACAGCCACCTAACTTTGTGCACATCGTTGTTTACCAACCCGAGTTCACCACAGGATCAACATAGCTCAGCTTCAACCAACACTTTTTCGACTTTTCTCACACCAGATCTCCAGTTGCTTTCTAGTTCACCTTTATCTCTCCCCATATATTTTTATTTTCATTTCAGCCTCATGTTACACTTTTCACCTTCTAATACCATGTCACCCTCACAACATCCCAACAACGACCCCATTAAGTTTTATTTACATACCCTCCGCAAACATGCCTTCGCCCTAGCCAGATTACGCCCCCATATTTTATTTACTCAGGCTTGTCTGACATTTGGCATTACCCCCAAAGGCCTCACAGTTAAAGTTCCCATCTCTGGCTGTAACCCTTGTTTCCATCAGTCCCTATACCAGTTCCAAACTGAACAATCCATTGCCCTCACCCACCCAATCCTTCACCTACACATCAACTCAGCCAATGAACATACCCGTCAACTCCTATCCTTAATAAAAGTCCTCAATCTTTCCCACATCCACACCGGCTGTTCAGAGCATCCTCCCACAGGTCAACCGCAAATTAGAACAGCATGCCACCCTCCACCTCAAAAAACTATCCAATCTCCTGGTTTCCCACCTCCGGAAAGGCAACTCACTTACCCTCCACAACCTTTCCAGCAAACCTCAACCTCCTCTCATTGCACACAGGCCCAGTCTCTCCCATCTACTCAATCTCCCACTTCCAGCTCCACACCCCCCAAAACCTCAAAATTCTAATCAACACAATCTGGAACCACAACACCCTAATTCAGTAGTTAACCTTTCCTCTAAACCTCTCTCCCAATCCGAAACCTCTGTCCTATCCAAAGGCCTCACCTTCAGCCCTACTCCAGATTCAACCAAACAGCCCTCGTCAAAGATTTACTGTCCTACACTCGTACTCTCTGCTGGAAATATCACTTTGCCACGAAGAAAAATGATCCTAATCCTACTCATAATGATCCAACTCCCCAAGACACTATACAAATTGAACCCTGCCTGGAACAGTTCCGTCCTCCGTCACAGCGGGACCCACCTCCTCTTCCTCAAAATCACCCTCTCCAAACCTTCCAGGAATTTCTCACTTCCCAGCCTTGCCTCTCAGTCATTCTTGAAAAACCTTAATCCTACTCCCAACATCACCACTGCTGAAGCACAGGCTATCCGTGATCTGAAGGCTGACCGATCCATCGTCATTCTTCCGGCGGACAAGGGTTCCACGACCGTGGTACTTGATAGTCGGGAGTATGTAGCTGAGGGACTGCGTCAGCTTTCAGACAACACCACATACAAAGTTTGCCAAGGTAATCCCATTCCTGATGTCCAGGCGGAGCTTCAAGGAATCCTCAGAACCTTTGGCCCCCTACAAAACCTTTCACCTGACTCCATCAACCTCCTGACCCCACCGACACCCCGCACCCCTACCTTCTACCTACTTCCAAAAATTCACAAACCCAATCATCCCAGCCGCCCCATTGTAGCTGGTTACCAAGCCCCCACAGAACGTATCTCTGCCTACGTAGGTCAACACCTTCAACCCATTACATGCAGTCTCCCATCCTTCATCAAAGACACCAACCACTTTCTTGAACGCCTGGAATCCTTACCCAATCTGCTACCCCCGGAAACCATCCTTGTAACCATTGATGCCACGTCCTTATACACAAATATTCCGCACGTCCAGGGCCTCGCTGCGATGGAGCACTTCCTTTCACGCTGATCACCTGCCGCCCTACCTAAAACCTCTTTCCTCATTACCTTAGCCAGCTTCATCCTGACTCACAACTTCTTCAATTTCGAAGGCCAGACGTACCAACAATTAAAGGGAACAGCCATGGGTACCAGGATGGCCCCCTCGTACACTTACCTATTTATGGGTCGCTTAGAGGAAGCCTTCTCGGTCACCCAGGCCTGCCAACCCAAAGTTTGGTACAGATTTATTGATGATATCTTCATTATCTGGACTCACAGTGAAGAAGAACTCAGAATTTCCTCTCCAACCTCAACTCCTTTGGTTCCATCATATTCACCTGGTCCTACTCCAAATCCCATGCCACTTTTCTTGATGTTGACCTCCATCTGTCCAATGGCCAGCTTCACACATCCGTCCACATCAAACCCACCAACAAGCAACAATACTTCCATTATGACAGCTGCCACCCATTCCACATCAAACGGCCCCTTCCCTACAGCCTAGGACTTCATGGCAAACGAATCTGCTTCAGTCCGGAATCCCTGAACCATTACACCAACAACCTGAAACCAGCTTTCGCATCCCGCAACTACCCTCCCGACCTGGTACAGAAGCAAGTAACCAGAGCCACTTCCTCATTCCCTCAAACCCAGAACCTCCCACAGAAGAACCACAAAAGTGCCCCACTTTTGACAGGATACTTTCCGGAACTGGATCAGACTCTGAATGTGGCTCTCCAGCAGGGATACAACTTCCTCAAATCCTGCCCTGAAATGAGATCCATCCTTCATGAAATCCTCCCCACTCCACCAAGAGTGTCTTTCCGCCGTCCACCTAACCTTCGTAACCTCTTGGTTCATCCCTATGAAATCCCCAAACCATCTTCCCTACCCTCTGGCTCCTACCCTTGTAACCGCCTCCGGTGTAAAACCTGTCCCATGCACCCTCCCACCACAACCTACTCCAGTCCTGTAACCCGGAAGGTGTACACGATCAAAGGCAGAGCCACGTGTGAAAGCACTTACGTGATTTACCAACTGACCTGCCTACACTGTGAAGCTTTCTATGTGGGAATGACCAGCAACAAACTGTCCATTCGCATGAATGGACACAGGCAGACAGCGTTTGTAGCTAATGAGGATCACCCTGTGGCTAAACATGCCTTGGTGCACAGCCAGCACATCTTGGCACAGTGTTACACCGTCTGGGTTATCTGGATACTTCCCACTAACACCAACCTGTCAGAACTCCGGAGATGGGAACTTGCCCTTCAGTATATCCTCTCTTCCCGTTACCCACCAGGCCTCAACCTCCGCTAATTTCAAGTTGCCGCCGCTCGTACCTCACCTGTCATTCAACAACATATTTGCCTCTGTACTTCCACCTCGACTGACATCTCTGCCCAAACTCTTTGCCTTTACAAATGTCTGCTTGTGTCTGTATATGTGCGGATGGATATGTGTGTGTGTGTGCTTTTTTCCCTCTAAGGTAAGTCTTTCTGCTCCCGGGATTGGAATGACTCCTTACCCTCTCCCTTAAAACCCACATCCTTCCCTCTTTCCTAATGAAGCAACCGTTGGTTGCGAAAGCTTGAATTTTGTGTGTGTGTTTGTGTTTGTTTGTGTGTCTATCACCATGCTAACTCTTTCGTTTGGTAAGTTACATTATCTTTGTTTTTAGATATATTTTTCCCACGTGGAATGTTTCCCTCTAGCACACCTAATGCACACACGATTGCCAGCTCCAGCATCTTCGGCCAGAATGCAACATCACGAGGGGATGCAAGCAGCGATCTGGAGGGAGGTGGGGAAAGGGGAAGGGATAGTAGTGTACGGGTGGGGAGAGAGTCAAACACAGTCTGTTGGAGTGTGCAGAGACTAGACTGTCTACAGGCACAGCATCAGGATTTTGTGGGGCAGGGAGGTGGTGAAAAATGGAGAGGAGCAGGGAAAGATGGGCATAAGTGTTGGCAGAGGGCTGCAAATAAACAGAGTGAGAGATGATAATGGGGAGGAGATGATAGGACAGAGTGGAGGGCATGGGGCCATATGTTACCATAGGTTGAGGTAACGATAATTATGGGAGCGGAGAAAGTGTTGTAACAATAACCCCCATTCACACAGTTCAGAAATGATGATGGTGGAGGGAGGGATCCAGATGGATTGGATATTGAAGCAGCCACTGAAATCAAATGTGTTATTTTCAACTACATGCTGTGCCACTTGGTGGTCTGCTTTGCTCTTGGCCTCTGTTTGGTGGTGTCCTGTTCATCTTGGTGTACAGCTCATTGGTAGTCATTCCAGTATAGAAAGCTGTGCAATAATTGTAGTGGAGCTGATAAATGACATGGCTGCTTCCACAGGTGGCCCGGTCCCTGATGGGGTAGGATAAACTTGTGACAGGAGTGGAATAGGAAGTGCTGGGTGGGTGGATTGGGCAAGTTTTGCACCTGAGTCTTCCACAGTGATTTGATCCTTGTGGCAAGGGGTTGGGATTGGGAGTGGCATAGGGATGGAGTAGAATGTTGTGGAGGCTGGGTGGGTGACAGAACTTCACTTTAGAATGGGTGGGAAGTGTCTTGGGTAGGATGTCCCTCATTTCATGGTGCGATGATAGGTAATAAAAGCCCTGGCGAAGGATGTGGTTCAGTTGTTCCAACCCAGGATGGTACTGGGTGATGAAAGGGACACTCCTTTGTGGCTGGTTCTTGGGGGTGGTGGGTGAATTGGGGGTGTTAGGGGAAATGGCACAGGAGATCTGTTTGTGGGCTAGGTCTGGGGGATAATGTCTGCCTGTGATGGCCTTGATGAAACCCTCAGCATACTGAACATGGGAGTTTTTGTCACTGCAGATACATCGTCCCCGGGTAGCCAGGCTATATGGCAGAGATTTTTTTGGTGTGAATGGGATGACAGCTGTCAAAATGCAGGTACGTTGGTGGTTGGTGGGTTTAACATGGACTAAAATGCGGATTGAGCGATCAGAGAGGAGGAGGTCAATACTAGGAAGATGGCGTGCTTTGTTGAGGAGGACCACATGAAGCGGATTGGAGAGAATGTGTTGAGATTGTGAAGAAGTAAAGACCCCCTACCCACACCTTTGTCCACATTAAAACCACCAACAGTACCTGCATTTTGACAGCTGTTATCCCTTTCACACCAAAGAAATCTCTGCCATATAGCCTGGCTACCCAGGGACGACGTATCTGCAGCGACAAAAAACTCCCTTGTTCAGAATGCTGAGGGTCTCACCAGGGCCTTGACAGACAGGCACTATCTGCCAGAACTGGTCCGCAAGCAGATCTCCCATGCCATTTCTCCTCACACCCCTAATCCCCCCATCACCCTCAAGAACCAGACACAAAAGAGTGTCCCCTTCGTCACGCAGTACCATCTCAGACTGGAACAACTGAACCACATCCTTCGCAAGGCTTTGATTACTTATCATCGTGCCCTGAAATCAGGGACATCCTCCTCGAGACACTTCAACCCCTCCTAAAGTGGTATTCCGTCACCCACCCAACCTCCACAACATCCTAGTCCATTCCTATGCCTCTGTCAATCCCAACCCCTTGCCGCAAGAATCATATCCCTGTGGAAGACTCAGGTGCAAAACTGCACAATCCACCCACCCAACACTTCCTATTCTCGTACTGTCACAAGTTTATCCTACCCCATCAGGATTCGGGCCACTGAAAACTGCCATGTCATTCACCAGGTCAGCTGTAGTCATGTCATTGCACAGCGTTTTATATTGGTTTGACTACCACCAACCAACTGTCGTTCAGGATGAACGGTCACTGACAAACTGTTGCCAAGAGCAAAGCAGACCACCCTGTGACACATCACACAAGTGGACATAATGCACTTGATTTCAATGGCTGCTTCACTACCTGAGTCCTGTGGATTCTTCCCTTCACCACCAACTTTTCTAAACTGCACAGATGGGAGTTATCCTTACAACACTTTCTCCGCTCCCATAATTATCCTGGCCTCAACTCGTGCTAACATATTGTCCCCACACCCTTCACCCAACAGTTTCCACTCTCTCTGTCCATCATCTTCTCCCCATTCTCATCTCCCACCCTGATTATTTGCAGCCCTCCGCCAATGCATCCTTCTGTCTCTCCCCACGTGTCTCCTTTTTTTCCATACCTCCTTGCTCCACAACCTTCTGACACTGCGCCTGTTGGCAGTCTAGTCCCTGCACAGTCCACCAGACAGTGTTCATCTCTCTCCCGACCCGTACACTACTATCCCTTCCCCTTCCCCATCCCCTCCAGATTGCTGTTTGCATCCCAAGTGACGTTGCAGTCCGGCCCAAGATGCTAGAGTTGGCTTTCGTGTGTGCATGAGGTGTTATATTTTAATAGCTACTGCTCATATTGGTAATTTGATAAAGTCTGACAGTCATTGTCACATCTATTTAAAAAGGAATAATTTGACCAAGGGGAATATCAAATACACTAAAGTGCCAAAGAAACTGGTATAGGCATGTGTATTCAAATACAGAGATATGTAAACAAGCAGAATACGGTGTTGCTGTCGGCAACGCCTATATAAGATAATAAGAGTCTGATGCTGTTGTTATGAGGGTAATCCCAAAAGTAAGGTCTCCTATTTTGTTATAAGTACATAGACCTGTTTATTTCTACAATCGTTTACATCGTTTACAGCTTGAACATTTAGCTATTTTTTGACATAATCACCATTTCTGTCGATGCATTTTTGTAGACGCTGTGGCAGTTGTTATATGCCCATGTCATACCAGCTCACCGCCATGCTGTTCAGAAAGTTATGAATCTCTTCTTTCACCTCGTCATCGGAACTGAATCGCTTGGACCACAATTAACGCTGACAGGTACTGTGAGACTGTAAAAACTCAAACGGGCAATTCAGAACTGGAGAAGAGGAATGTTGAGCAAGGACGTACGCACTCTCCATGACAATGCTCGCCCACACATTGCTCGGCAAACTGTTGCTCTCCTGCAGCAGTTTCAGTGGAACATAATCATCCACCCACCCTATAGTCCTGACTTGGCACCCAGTGACTATCACCTGTTCCCTAGGTTAAAAGAAGCGATATATATTTTCCATCATGGATTATGTTGTTAACAATAGTGCTGTTTTCAGAAGTAACTGCAACATTCATTCAGTGAATACTAGATGGAAAAATGATTTACACTTGGATAACACTTACTTAAGCATTTCACAGAATAAAAACCAAAGGCACTTGGAAAATACTTCCTGAAACATTTTATAGAAAAGTCTGTAGGTCTCCAGCAGAAGTAAAATAATTGAGTTCTAAACCCTACATATTCTACTACAGGTTGAAAGTTTCCTTATGGCACATGCCATCTATTCTGTACAAAAGTTCATCATAATAGTTTAAACTTTTCTCTGTAATGTACTTATTCCTACTCTCTCTTTTTTCGTGTCTTGTTAATTATTTAATTCTTTGTTTGTGGGATTTTATGAACAGCATTCTGTGAACTATGTACTGGTTCGTTCCATGACAAAATAGATGTGGCTTGCAAGATTCTGCATGACATCATTAGTAAAAACTGTGCTTCTTGTAGATCTTATTACAAAAATTGGGATTGTTACACAGTTATTCACTTTCTTGCTAGCTGTTCTGTAAATCTACAGAAACTTGATGTGCTGTACGGCACATGAGTAAGCGAGCTTACAACTTTTAATAAAGTTTTGATAAGCACTAAAACTGTATTTCATAAACTAATCTGTTGTAGTTGTTTCTCATAATTTTTGGTGGTTTATCTGTGATTGATCACCTTAATTATTGCTCTGCTCTTGTTGTAAGATTTATGTGATGGACAACAACTTTACTTTTCTTTATGACATTACATTTTCCTTTGCAGTATTTCTTCTGGGCCGTAGATACAATAAGTAATTCTGTTAATTTGGTGTTTATCATGAAGATTTTTTTTTTCCAGATGAAAGGTGAAATAGTAGCAGAAGTTACTTCACAGGTAACATATGAACTTCATCAAGCTATAGTTGACCTGAAGAAAACCTGGCACAGTTCAGAAAAAACATCAGCTTCTATAGATGCATCGTGCACAAAGAAGAAGAAAAAGAAGATATCTGATGAAGAATCATCAGATGCAAATGTTGTTGAGCAGAGGTATAAGTGTAAAATAATACTACTTGGCTATCTGTCTACATAATTGGAATTATTAAGCGATATACTGTTGTAACACATCTGATGCTGTGCCATATGACACTTACCGTGATTTTTTATTTCTGCTTTGGTCGTGGTAGGCTACAGTGTTAATTAAAAAGACCCACTTGTAATGTTTCTGTTATCCTTTTGTAGCCAGATTAATTTTCTCTGTGAATCGTAACAGTTGTGGTGGTGCCAGAGTCAACAAAATTATGTCAGCCGACTCTGAGAGAGTATGGGAAAAAAACCTGCTCCATGCTGTACAGTTGTACAAAACACACTGTTACTGTAGGCGGCAGTTTCCAAGAGTGGGAGACATGATCTTGGTATTGAAGTATCTGCTGGTACTGCATCTTTGAAAGCTATAAGTGGACTCTAGCTTTTCCACTTGTGCTAATTCAGCTTTCATTTTGCCATCAACTTGAGAGACATTGTTACTTAACGTCCACTCAAATCACTTATCTATTTTCTGACTCTTATTGTCTATATATCTTCTAAATCTGCTTCTAATACGTGACTTTAGGATAGTGTCATTGCACTTTGCTGTGTATATGCGTTGCTCAGCTGCCACACTTTGCACACTCTATTTCCTACTGTCGTCTCTATTCACTTTGTCACATGCTTGTCACTTTATATGGTGGACATAATTGGGAAGGGAGCCTTTTCTTCAATTTGAAGTGTACCGTATGGGATGACAATGGCAGTCAAAACCTGCACTTCCAAAAATGTTGGAATATTTTCATATACATAATTTATATTATTTGTGCCGAGAACTTCACATATTGTGTTACCACAAACACCATTACTTAAGGTTTGATATGATTGTACTTATAATCGCACCATTTTATGACTGCAACTTTGGTTATAATCTAGATAAAGCAATGAAACTTGTATTATTGAAAAACTAATAATTAGAGCCTTACATTGATATGTAACATGGCAGATTTTTAAGAATTTTCGCATTTATGGTCATTGGCCTCAGCCTTTGACCTTGAATATCTCAAAATTGAATACATTCATGGTCGTTGACCTCAACCTTTAATCTTGAATATCTCAAAATTAAAGAAATATATTATATTGCTCCAAAGTGTTGCTAAAAGCATGTTAAATATCAAGGTGGCACGGTAACGACATCGCGGCCAAAAATTTATCTTGTGAGCAGCAGTACACTACCAAAATGCAGAAGAAAAGTGCAGTTCATAAGTAATGTTGTACAAAAATATGATTTATATTACTGTGGGGGTATTATGAACCATTTACAGTGTAAATTGAATGAAAAGGTAATAAAACATGGTAAAATCTCATCTCACAAGTCTCTAGTTAAATTCTTAAATGTTCACTGGATCTGATGCAGGGAGACTATATTTCCTCCAGTTGGTATCACAGGATCCAGCCTTGTGAGAACTTCATATCTTACACTTGCAAAGACACTTAAAAGACAATTGCATCTTCTGATAACACAAGTGTCAGGTATGGCAGAAAAAACAGATAATGGTGATGGTCCATGTGGATGTAAGAAGCTGGCCTGTACTTCACCTGTTTCTTCTTAAGTTTGCAACACATTTTTGTGTCTCAGTGGGTGAATAGTAACCTGTGAATTTTTCCATTGAAATCCCTGTACTTCATCCTGCATGGTAAAAGAGTAATTCTTTGCAGGATCCCCAGAAAAAGACATTCACTTTGAGTTCTTTTTTAGTGGCTTAAAAGGGCTGTTACTACTGCTGATTGTTGAAGGAGCTGTTGTAAACTTGATGCAAACACTTCAGTGAAATCATCTGTTGTTTTTGTTACAGTCTCTAGAACTATCCTGCCTTTTGTTAACAAACACTTGTACGGAATTTTGTCAGTACAGTTCGTACCAAACAATTCAAACAAATGATCATTCAGTATTGTCACACTTGGACAGTAGGGACTTGAACCTAAGAATAATGCTGGAAGTGCAGGATTGCATGTAACAAATGCTACATAGTGCATGTACACTGGTAATGTGTGTTCTTCACACTTCATTAGTGCTTTCAGTTTACATTCTTCAACCATTAACTTCAATTTCTGATATGACACACACAGACATGCAGACAAACAGCAGGGTCCCACTGGCATTGGCAAGAACACAGTCTTTGGTTGCAACTCTCAAAATTTTTAGAATCCAGTATTTATGTCCGATACATATCTTTGAAACAAGCATGTAATTCCTTAAGATTGTGCAATACTGGCTGCTTCTGCTTATATTCTCATAATTCCATTTTCTTTCACTGACATGTAGTCTTTTTCTAATGTTTCTAACTTAAAGTGTGAGTGTTAATCTGGATTGTTTCGGTTTATTCCCCTAAACCACCTTCCACTTCTTTACGAAGTGACTTATTTGTAATTTGCAGGCACTCTTCTTTACTGTATAGTCAGCTGCTCAAAATCCTATTGACTTCTTCTCCATCGTATAATGCTAGGTACAGGAATTTTTAGACTCTTTCTACTTATTAAATAAGTAGACATACAAACTTTGCTTTACGTCAGTTAATGATGTATTTGACTTTCATACACAATAATACTCTCACTTTCAACATTTATAAACAACTTCCAGTTAGTCCGTTGTCCACTCGAACATCAGAAACAAATTAAATTACAGTTAAAAGAAAGTTGGCTTCGATACCATAACTTTTCTTAACATAAATCAGAAAATAAGTCTTGCATATAGCAAGGTTATGTCAAGAGTTTTCAAGAGTTCTTTTTCAATTGCCTTTGTTTTAATAACAATAGTCAGTGATCCAATAAGCACAGAGCTGCATATTAACTCCATGGTTCTTCCTTACACACTCACTAAAACGTCTATGGATTGCTCGACAGGTACTTGGTGCCGTTCGTCTGCCGCGTCTACTTTCATCCCGTGACTGATTTTAAACCTGCATACACAAACATGTGACGTGCAGTAGGTAGGATTCTACCATCCCATCCCACACTCATATCCAGAATGTCGTGTGTTCAAGATGGTAGAAGGCTGAGTGGTTCTAGAATTTACACAGATATATTATGTACACGTTGTACTGTTTTCGCACACAGTGTCTTAACCTGGCTTAGAATTCAGTGTCACTAATATACCATGTTCTTCTACCAGCTGGTTTGCTATTCGAACCATGTAATCTGTAGTGGAAAATTCTTTCATTGTTTTCCTTATACTCCAGCCCTTTGAAAGTACTGTCAACTTTGGGTGCACATTTCCATGTGGATGGAAGTAATTAAGTTTACTTCACCAAATGAAAGCTGCATCTGCTGAAGTGACGGACGAAGCTTGCACACCCCTTTTTGACCATTTAGTGATTGACTTTTCATTTTTAATCAGTTGCACATCCAGTGTCTGATGATGCACAATCCGTTTTCTTTGTAACAGTTCATGCTGTTCACTCTGCAACCAGTGCCTGAGTTATATCTGTCACGTAACTTACTTGACTTAATTCCTTTGGCCCCTATGGGGGCATAGGGCATCCAGGAGAACTCGCTACCCCTCTCTGTCTTTGGCAATTCGCCTCAATTGTGCTCAGGTCTTGCCAACTCTTTTTGCTTATCTCTGTCACATCCCCTTTAAAATTGTTACACTGTTCCAGACTTCACTGTTTCAAACTTACATTATTGCTTGTGCTAGTAAAAAGTTATTATCAGTCTTACTTTCATATTCAGTTTGTCTTAGCTCCATCGCTTAGGTGAAGTGCGATAACCAGTCTCATTCTATTCCAATGTTTTCGAGATATTTGATATTGATTGTTTGTATCATTCGTCACAATTACTGCATACTGCATCAGTTTCATTATCTACCTTAGTAACAATATTTTTCTATTGTCTCTCCACCTGGAGTTTCAACTGCGACTTATATTTTGTAAACTGTTCATCAGCATCACACTTTACTTCAGTTTTTAATCTCGTCATATGAGGACATATGAGAAGTTACCACTTGCACATTGTCATGTATTTTCTTGATTTAAATTTGCGCTACTTTGCTGAATTTGTCAGTCAGTTCTGTCTTGTGATTCCCTAACATTGCAGTTATTGAAATCAGCAAGACATTTTGCCTATCAGACTTTACTTTTGGGGCTATTTGCTTCGTCACATGATCTGTCATTACTTCAGTGTCATCCTTGCCTGCTTGCACTGAATTGCGCAAATTAATTTCCACTTGTGCTAACTCTACAATCTCGGGAGATTCTGGACTCAAAATTTCTGTACGACTCAATTCTCTCTTAATAGTATCCATAGTAATTGGCTCATAATCTGGTAACTGGGTATCTCCTGGATCTTTAATTAATCTTGAATCTTGCATTTTGCATTCAGGCATTACCAATGTGCCCAAAAATCGATAAAGAATATGAGAGCTTAACATTTGTTGCCGTTGACGTCACGTTGTCTGCCACTGAACTGCCAGCTGTTTTGCTGTGATGCGTTGAACCTGTGCCATAACACTCCACCCATATTCCAAAAAAACTGTGCATCTCCAACACAACTGTTTTACTCAAGCAGTGCTTCCTCCTGTCTTCTTATGCTTGGAGAGTACCTGACAAAACCTGTATGCCCTATTATTAATTATTCTGTAAAATTTCCTACTGATTTTCTTCATCTGTATACAACAATTTGAAAGACTTTTACTGTTTATTTGGCCTTATTCCAAACCATTCCCCAGCTACCCATCCACTATTTTGTAACATTTCCAATATCCTCTCGTGGTCAGATTAATTTTGATTATGAATCTAATAGTTGTGTTGGTGCCAAACGCAACAAAATTACAGCGGCCAACCCTAAGAGGATATGGAATGACAATACCCTACTTGACAACTTACTGTTGGACACAAGTCATTGTTACGAGAGGCAGTAGTTTCCAGTGGTGTGTGGCACTTTCTTGGCACTGACCTACCTGCTTCAACCTGTGAAGCTAACCCGACCTTACATTTGGTGCAGTTACGAGGTCTCTGTGCTCCAGCGTGTGGATTCTATTTAATTAACTACAGTAACACTTGATGAAATTGCATACAACTACCCATAAAGGGAAAGTAATTCTGATAGGAGGGAACTATATTATATAGATCCTATATCCACAAATTCAAAGGTTTTACATTTTATAGATATCACAAGACAGCTAGTTCTGTGTTGGGAAGATGCAGTTAATGTTCTTTGCCACACTGGTCTTTCACATTCCCTTAAGGATTGTTGGGAAGGCTGCAATTTAATAATCCAAGTTAATAAATATCGCGCATGTTAAGTCATGACCAAAGGATCATCAGTGCAAATAATACCACAATTTGTGAGTAACTAACAGCTTGCCAGGGTGCTACACTCACCTACCGTCACACATTGGGGTGCTGTGTCGCACACATCATAAGCTTTGTTTGTGAACTATTTCTGTCTAAGCCTCAGCAGTTTTTCACCATCGGAAATATACTTCAAACACATTATTAAAGGCCACCTCCTGTGCAACTTTACTTGGACGGTGTTACATAGCACAGTATGTGCCCAATCAAAACTTATTGTGCCATCAAGACGTAGTGACCCTCACTGCATGTCCGTCCTGTTCAACCACTTAGCCACGTATCTCCTAACAGTGTCGTGTCCCCCCATTGCTTACGATTCTTGGTGGCAGTGATTTCAGACATTACTGTTTGCCAAATATTACCTCTGCTTGCACTTACATCATTCACTCCGGTTGACATACTTGGGGACAAACTCCAAGTAATGGTTTTATAAATAGAGCGATTTCTCTGTGGTCCACCACAATAAAATGTATCATGGACTATTTTTCCTTCTGCGCTGGGTCCTCTGGTGGACTCTTCCACATGGATTGAAGGATGTCTGCCCCTGAGGACTGCACCTTAACTGTTACGTTTGGACCCTTCCCTGTATTCCTGCATGTGCTCCTACCCTTCCCAGGCCCCGCTGGTTGCACCCACCATATGACTGAATATATAGGGGTTGCTGGCTGTGCCTATCTCTGAACATGCCATCTGGTATACTTGCGCTCCAGCCACCTCTGGGTCGATTCTGATAGGTTCTCTTAATTGAAACATAATCATCTCTGCTCTACATATTCGGATTGCTTTATTAGTTTTACCCTTCTTATCGTAATAAAATCCTGTATCATTTCTTAGGTTTTCCAATTAGTTAAATTTCTGAATTATTGATCTTAATTGTTTAAATTGTTAATTGTCACCTTGGGTTGCAGAGTGTTATGACAGCACACTGCCACATCGCATGATGCTTCAGGCTGTTCCATACTGGCTTGGTGGGCAGTGCCCTATAATGTTTGCCAGAGGAGCAGCAGCCTGGAGAGCGGGCACTGGGTCAGATGGAACATTCGCTGTGATTTGTGTGGTGGGCCATCTATGGGTTGTTATCTTTGAGAGTTGCTACGAGTGATTTTTCTGTTTTTTTTTTCTCCAGATGATTAATTGTGTAGATTACCCTTCAGCTGTCTGTGTTGGCAAGTTGTGTGATGTGTTATTTCTTTTGGTGTTAGTGATTGTTAAGGGAATATGAGCAGGGAATAAGAATTTATCACTCTTGATGACATGTTGTTGTGCTAGCATACTTTTTCTTGAGGGAAATTTGTTTGACATTTGTTAAGTTGTGGTTAGCTTTGCTCTAGTTGTTCTCTAAATGTTTATGTAGTTCTAAGTGCTGTGCCGATCAGCCTGGCATCTACTAAATCTGGTGTGCTGATGATCTATCGTTGTCATTTAGTAATATTCATGAAGAGCGGGTTCCATCCCATACAGTCATATCCATTGGAGGGGCTTGTCTTTTGTTGCAAATATTTCCTTAAATTGAGTTTCAGTGAACAAATAATAGGGTAATGTTGCTCGCAGTTATATTACAGCCACTAGAGTTTGAATGGGCGTAGTTTACCAAATTTTTGTAATACGTCACAAGGTGTTGGCTCTCATATTGTTTTATCGCTAAGTTTGAGGAATTTTTTGTGCCTCTGTTGGTTTCCAGATTAGCTTTATGTGGGAGTCACTGGTTTTTGGAATTTTTAAATAGGGCAGTCACTGTGGTATCCAGCTGAAGGTGAATTCTGTTGTATTATTAGTATAGTTGTGGTTGTTTTTCTCTTTTTAACCTGTCCGTTGTTGTTGTTTGCAGTTAATGTTTGAAATTCTGAATTGTAGTGGACCTAATGCCCAATATATATGTTAAGTTGCCTAAAGCAGCTCACTTGCTGTTGATCTCCATATGAGGTTACACTTTAGCCTGTATGAAGCTGATCAGGATCACATTTCTGAATATGTTATGAAACATGTACAATCTTAAGCCTTGGACAGTGGTAATTGGTGTGTGTCTTAATTGCCCTAGTTGGTTGTTGGTTCTAGTCTTTGACTTGTATGTTGTAATTGGAGACTGTTTCAGTATCATGAAAGGGATAAATCCCAGCTCTCCACTTGGGTATTGCTCTTTGAATGAGCAGGGTTTCAGTGCTCAGTTTCAGTAAACTTATGTGATAGTGCTTACTTATCAGTGGATCACTTGATTAGTCAACAGCAAAAGCTGAATTTGCATTATAAGCATCTTTTTAAAATGTCAGCTCTTCACAATTTCACATGTTTAGTACTCCATACTTCGTGCAAGTATTTCTTTTTGTACCACCCAATGTTCATTGACCAGTTAAGCATTTACAATACAATTTAAATCATCTAAATTTAAATTTTTAGTTGTTATTCTATTAATTTGTTCTATTTGTTTTATCACCTGCACATTGCCCTTTCATAAAGTCAGGTTTTTGGAAAATCAGATCTCCCATTTTTATCTTTGATGTCCTTGTTTCCTTTAGCCTCTAAAGAGAGTAAATCTGATTTTCGAGTGCAGTTTCATTTTTTTTAATTAATGGAAAGTTCTGGATAGGCTAACACCAATATGGAAGGGATAGGTTGCTATTCACCACTGCTCTTTCTTTAACATCCCCCCTTTTTTTAATGATATTTGTTACCAAACCCTTACTAATATTGTGTGTTTTGACAATTAATGCTTTTCATTTAGTTAAGTTGCTAGTAGTAAAATCTTTTCAGTAATTGTGACATAAGATCTTCATGTACCCTGCATAATGTGACAGAAAAGGAATACCTTTGCAGTGATCTAAAAGAAGAATAAAACATTGTTTTCAGAGAGTACAAGCTTCTGAGAAAAATTGAAAAACTCCAAAAAAGAGAGAAACGGCTTGAGAAGAAATTGGATGCAAAATTAGAAAAGCTGGAAAATAGAACAAAACGAATGCTTGAAAAAAAGTCGCATTCAAAATCACGCAGCGAAACTTTACCTGAGAAGAAATCATTAAATAGGAAACGAGTGGATGTTCCAGTTGGTACATACTTAATGGATGCTGTTCTGTTAAATGTTGGATCAAAACCAGATTTACACATCAAGCTTGGAGAATCTTTTACAAAAGTTTGGGAGATCATGAACACCGGCACACTGCCATGGACAGATAAGGTAAATAATAGTGTGTTGTCGTGTTTCAGAACTGTTCTTGTGTGTCAATTTGTAATATGATGCATTACTGTAATGAAAGAAAATTTAGCCTTTTAGTTTGGAAAGGAGAATGATTTTTGTGGACATTAATTATGTGTGCTTGTATTTAATTTTTTTGTTGTTTATTCGGAATTAAGGGAGAAGAGAGAGAGTTAAAGTGACAGAAATGTGGTGATGTTGAGGAACTGATCAAAAAATGCTCACTTATCTTACGATTTTTAATTTGGGTTTAGAATTTTGCAAAACTGAAGAGAAAGAGGTGCCACAGAATGAGATAAATAATACATAGATCAGTTACATAGAGAGAAGTTATTCAACACTGCGCGGACTGCAAATTAAAGTAGAAAAAAAAAAAGTTTTATTTCTGTAATACTTTTTCTTTACATTCCTTTCATTCCTGTCTGTATTAGGTTTCTTTTGATCTTGATTGTGGATAATTGGCATCCTCTTTTCCACATATTGTGGCAGCTCGTGTCCATTTTTTACTGCTGAAGAACAGTGTCAAGTTCTGGTAGCAAAAAATAATGAACCTTATTTTATATCATTCTTATATTTTTATGTCCACTCTTCTACTACTGAATTCGTACAGTGTGACTTGGGTTTTACGTATGCTTTTATGTTGTAGCTACTAAGAATATTTATGTTGTATTATATGAAATGTACACTTATTTATGTAGTCAGTCATCCATTCATCCAGGAATCACCTTACAATGATAAAGGATTTCTCATCCAAATTCACTGCAAATTAATAGCTCAGAACATATACATACACACTGCTTTAAGAGGATAGGACAGGTGATCACCTGTGGGCTTGATGAGGGAACCATCTTGGCATTTTCCTGAAGTGACTTAGAGAAACCAAGGAAAACCTAAATCAAGATGGCCAAATGCAGTAGGCTCCATCCTACTGAAAATAAGGTCAGTATCTGTTACAACTGCACTGCTTCATTTGGTTGGTCCCTGTTGTGCAGAGATTCTTGATTATACACACTCTTTATCACTGCATACATCAAGGACCCCCACTGATGACTCCAGAACCATTAACTTGCTGCTATACTCCTTGCACTAACTCCAGTCCATTTGGAACACTGATTCCAGTCCACTCGGAAAACTGTCTTCATGTCCCCCCCCCCCCCCATCAGTCCACCTGAAAAATTAAATCAGCATCCCACTTCGCATGATGAGTGAGTCGTTGAACTCAGGAGAATGACAAGATGTTGCTCTCATATGCTTTAGAGCTTGGCACATGATTTTCTTATAAAAGTGTTACAGTATCGCTGCTCTGAATCCTCTAAGTAATATTTGATTTTGAAGTATTCAACATTTCAGCTGCCTTTTAAACAGGTGTATTTCAATGACTTTTTTCACCACCCTTGGGATTTTATGCAAATTTATTCTAGGCTAGAAAATGCTGTATTGAGTCTTTTGTTTGTGTTCCCTTGGTAAATAATGAGTCCAAACTGGCTCTTGTTCCTTGATTACGTATAGAACTATTAGTGAAATAATTTGTACTGTCTTCCCTGATATACGAGGGCTATCCACAAAGTACATTACGTTTTGGAATAAAAAATAAATAAAGTATTGGAATTTTTTAAAATTATATACAGATGAAAGCCACACTTAAATACTACTTTTCTACATAGTTGCCATTTAAATTAAGGCACTTATCGTAGCGATGGACGAGCTTGGAAATTCCTTCGTCGTAAAATTCGGCCGCCTATCCCTTCAACCACGGGGCGACTGTCTTTTGGAACAGAAAAGGTGTGATTTTTGTGGATTTCCTGAAAAGAGGCACTACAATAAACTCTCAAAGGTATTGCCAAACTCTGTACAACATCAGAAGAGCAATACAAAACAAGCGCAGGGGAAAGTTGGGCTCAAAGATCTTGCTGATTCACGACAACGCCCGGGCCCACACGGCAAATGCCACTCGTGAAGTTCTCGAATCTTTTAAGTGGGAGTTGTTTCCTCATCCGCCGTACAGTCCCGACCTGGCGCTGAGCGACTTCCACTTATTCCCAGCAACGAAAAAGTGGTTGGCTATGCAGCGTTTTGATGACGACGCACAGCTTCAAGAAGAGGTAACCACGTGGTTGAAGGTACAGGCGGCCGAATTTTACAACGAAGGAATTTGCCAGCTCGTCCATCGCTACGATAAGTGCCTTAATTTAAATGGCAACTATGTAGAAAAGTAGTATTTAAGTGTGGCTTTCACCTGTATATAATAAAAAAAAAATTCCAATACTTTATTTATTTTTAATTCCAAAACGTAATGTACTTTGTGGATAGCACTCGCACACAACTGATTGGTAGACATACTTACTTGCTGGAGTAAGACAACTCAGTTTTTTTTTAAACAATGTTATGAAAGGGTAGTTGCTGCTCACTATATAGCAGAGATGTTGAGTGTGTGTGGCCTCAGCAGCCAGAGACTGCAGTCATGTGTGTGAGCTGCATTTGTGTGCATGCGCGCTCGTGTATGCAGCCGCACGAGCGCATATCCTATCTCTGATGAAGGCCTTGTTGGCCAAAAGCTCATTTTCTGACAGTCTTTTTGTTGTGCCTGTCTGCAGCTCAGCATATCCCCTATGGTGAGTAGCGACTATCCTTTTCATAATATTGTTACATTTCATCCTGGATTTTCCATTGTTCAGTTTTTTAAAACAGTTCTTTACAGTGTGCCTGATAACTGCTTCTAGTTATTATCCTGATGCCCCTTTTCCACATTTTAAAAATTGTATCCATATTTTGCACATTTGATTCCCAGAAAAAATGTCATTGATAAGAATTGAGTGTAAGACTAGTATGTCACCACAAGACATTGGCTGTTACAATCACATGATAGAATCCTAAGAGCAAAACATGCAGGTACCATTCTTTCTGCCAGAATCTTTTTGTGTTTTTCCATATTAATTAACAATCAATATTCATCCATAAAACCTTGTGCTAGTTGCACAATCTACAAATTTATCAGCTATGCCTAATGCAACAGAATTTTGTTCCTCTTTATGCTGAAGTGCATACTGTTTTCTTTATGTTCTGCATTATAATTACTCATTGCTCAATCATAAACTTCCTTCAGAATTTAATTTGATTTCTCTAATAGGAGTTCTGGTGTTTTCTCAGTGACTATGATGTTGTCATCACCAGCAAAGAGAACTGTTTCTCCATGTCTTATACTGTCTGGAAAGTCATTTGTATATGTGCCCAGAAAAGAAAGAAAAAGGGGAAAAAAATTAAATTAGTAGCTTGGCCGCCTGAGTAAAATTTTCTATTTACTGGGTGAAGTCCCTGATGTTCAGTGGACTAAAAAATATTTTTAAAAATGTTGTATTGTTTATCAATTAGAAGTGGTGACCATTTTTGTTTCAGGCTGCAAGCTGTGTTTTGCTTTTGCAAGCATCTGCATTTTTTAAATTATTAAGTAATAAATTGCCCTAGGCCTTTCACATAAAAAAGTGTTTAGTTCAGTGTGTTCTAGCCTACAAAATATAACTGTTTTCACCTAGCTGAATCTATTCCTTAATATATTTGTAATAACTAAAAGTTATTGTCCGCAAATTAAAAGATTTCAATTTTTGAACAGTGGTTTCTCGCAGGAGAAGTAATTTCTCAGCGCTAATAATTTTTTGTGCTAATACATCATGTAGTATGGTTACTTCTTATAGAGTATCAATGGTGAGAAGATTACTCAAAAAATAACTAGTAAATAAAACATTTTTTTTTAATTTTTAAATTTTTTATCCTGCAATGTCTTTGTTGGGGGATCAAATAAAAGTCTGAAAATTACAAACTTAACAGACATTTATGATATCAAACTTCAGTATAAATTTCAGCTTTAAGATCCAATTGGAAGTTATGAAAAAAATTGCAAATATGAGCCGAAAATACATTTTTTAACATTTCCAGTATGTAGGTAAAGCAATAAAATACATCAATTGCATAATTTAAATTTGTCAACTAATTATATTGTCTTGTTCACATCTTATTTCTTTTTACTACAACATTCATTGAACATCTGAGAAATTTCTACACTCGGTATGGGCATTAGGTTAAAAGTTAGCCCAGTCACAGTTGTGAATTCCAGGGGGGAGAGCTTTTTTAGTACATTTTTAACTGGTATTGAAACTTCATCCTTACTTAGCTTTTTTGAATGAGGTCCTTGGTCCTGGTGGATGGTAAAATATAACATGCACATCCTAGTATTGACAATCAAAACTATGAACTTCAACAACCCACCATTATAAATCAGGGGATGTTGATGTAAACTTACACTTAAGCAAGTTGTGTGACTGGGGTATAAAACAATGAAAAGATCAAGTGCCTTTAATCTTCTGACAGCCACTGAATCTTTCCTCCAACACTTTGGTATAGAGTTCATGTATTTCCTCATATTCTACAAAAACATAGGTATTCCCTATTACCTGTTCTTTACATAATTTAAACATTCCTTGAGGTGTAAAGATATGGTTCTCATAGGTCCTCTGCAGTCTAGCTTTCGTGACAACTTGCTTAGTTGTACCTCCAACGTCATCACACGCGTTCTCCTCATGGCATGATGGAAAAAAAAGTGCCATTCTGCATCAACTGTACAGTCTTTTATGTCAAAGGAGATGTTAATAATTTGTTTTTTAAATTTTTATATTGGCTTGCATCGTCATCAGGGAAGTAGATCAGTTTGTTTATGGAAGTGTATTGCTGTTGCGTGTAGTTTATTAATTGCAGTTGAAAAGCGAGCACATTGTGTTCACTTATGACACAAAAACTGTGACTCTTTATTTTGTCTTGAACTTTATAATAGAACACAAATGGATGAACTCTGGCGTGTTTGTTTACCTAGTGGTGCCATTGTACTTAATTTTGAACAACAAAGGAATAAAGTTCGTAAGAGTCAGCAAGAACTAAGCATTCCTCTACTACAGAGGTTTGCATTTTGTCTTTCAGAAATTTACCCTGGCAATAAAATGATGCATGTGGGGTTTTCAGGGTTAGCTACAAACACATGAAAAAAGTGATTGTCACTATTTACATTTTGTCTTGTGTCACCCTTTGTTTGTATTCTATATTGTCAGGCATCAAATCATCTTGTTCCAATTCTTCAAAAATGTCAAGTGCAGATTGTTTGCCTGGACAATCTTGACATTTTTCCATGATCATACAACTGTAACTGTCATTATTGCATGTCACACCTTGCCAAAAGGTCTTTATAGCCAACTCTGAGATTGGTCCCATCTATCATCAACTTTTACGTTCTGCTGATACAAACAAATGCAAACATTATGCTGCCAGATGCCCCTGCAACAATATGTCATTTCGATCTCAACATGCAAAATTTCGATCTTCAAATTTCAGTGTCAGGTTTTTTTTTTTTTAATTCAGTGAATAGTTTATTTAAATGACTCAGTATTAACCTTTTTTGTCTTTGAATGTTAGTAGTGTCAACCCCCTCCCCCCCCCCCCCTCCACTTCCTCCACAGTAACACAGTCTTTTTTGCCAGGATCTTGTTGTCATCTTTATAAAAGGTAATAACCTTTTTGGTAGTGTTCGCATCTATCAAAGTAGTTGAATCTGTGATTTGTATTGCAAGTAAAATTCCCTGTTCTTCCAGTAAATGCCTTGTTAATTTAACCAAACATTGTGACACATTAAATTGATCACTAACTTTTACTCAAGCAAGAATTTGGCAGTAAACTGATAGTTTAATTTTATCCTCTTTGTTTGAAATATGCATTAAGTTTTTAGCTTTTCTATCAAATCATCATATTCGGTTGGTGAGATTTTAGAACTTCCATCTGGTCTAGTACAAATTTTCTTTTGAAATGAAACTTCCAAATTATTTTTACAGCAAGTTGAATCTATTTTTTAATAATTTCTGAATTACAAAAATCCTCAGAATTTTGTGACCCAGAACTTCTAAGCTGTCTCTCTCCCTTTATTTGTTAATTACGAATATCTTAGGATAACATGTTGGACACAATGGTTTTCCTGGTGGTATTGATAAAAGGGCTTTTATTTTTTGTATAATGATCTACTATTATTTCTCTCAGACCTTTTGTTATTATTTCTGAAAAGGGCCGAAGCAAGACTGACCATAAAGGTGATAGATTTTTTTTTTAAGTATTTCATTTCATGGTATTTCCAAATTAATTTAGCCTATGGGCCAACTCTTAAGAAAAACAACATGTTTTCATCTTTGTTGTAATCTTCCATTAAAGTAATGGCTTTGGGAAACACTATATATGCACTTTTGTGATAACCTTCATTAACAAGAACACAGAACACTTAGACTCAATTTTTTAACTGCACACTTCAAGACTTCGTAGTTAACTGAGTGTATGGATGTTGGTGGAAGGAAGCAGACAGCACATTGACTTGTGCAGACTTTTCTGGAGCCTGTACATACTTGCAGACGCTGGCTCCTAGCCTGCTGAACCTTTGAGCAGAGGATTGGCTCAACAAATAATGATTAGTTTCTTTAAACTGATGTATTTAAATTGTGTAATTGATTTACTGCATGTTCTTTGTAAAAACATCCAGTGTTTACTTTCTGTGAATCAGTGTAAAACCAGGTGTAGCTAAATACTGTCTACATTTGTGTACATAGCTTAATAATGTACATTTTGGGAAGAGATCTGATATGGATACGCAAGGCAGTGCACTCATCAGCACTGCATGTAGCTGCATTTGGTCCACAACATAGTGTTCTTGAAACACCACCATCTGATAATGAGTCTGCGGCAACCCGAAAACATGTTCAGTTGAATAAATCATAAAAAAGCGACTGGTTGCATATTTATTATCAGATAAATTGCCAATTTAAATTGCAGTCGCAGTTTGTAGATAAGAATATAAAGTGTTGTCTTACTCATGAGTTGGCTCATAGGTTAACTCAACTTGCATGTACCAAAAAATTAAATACGTACAGAAGTTTCATCATCTTTTTATCCAGTCTTGCTTGGACCTTTTTAAAAAAATTAAGAAGCCTATAAAGAAACTTCTGAGAGAAGTAACATTTGATCATTATTCTAAAAATTAAAGTCTTTTTATCACTACAATACCAGGAAAGTCATTGTGTTCAACATGTTATTCTAAGATATTTGTCATAAACAAAGAAATGGATAGTGATATTTCAGATAAAGAATTTTGTGATTCTTCAGAAACTCTAAAAAAAGTGGATTTGGGTTGTGAATCCAAGGTGTATTGCCTGCTACTAAAATTAGAAAACAAAGTGAAGAAAAAGTACCTTTTGGATTGAGTGCAAAAATTGAGAAAGTGACAATACTGTCAAAAAGAATTTGGAAGTTTCGTTTCGAAAGAAAAGTTGCACTAAACCAGATGAAAGTTCTAAAAATTCTCCAACCAAATATGATGATTTGACAGAAAAGCTAAAAATAAATGTTCTATTTCAAACAGGGAGGATAAAGTCTAGATAATCAGTTTACTACCAATTCTTGGAGTTGAGCAAAGATTGGTGATGAATGTAATGTGCCAGAATGTTTGATTAAATGAACAAGGCATTTAGTAAAAGAGGAGGGAATTTTATGTGCATTACAAAAGAAAAATGCACCTAGTTTCATGAATGGAAACCTGTACAAAAAGGTTATTAGGTTTCATGAAGATGACAGTAACCACCAGAATATAAAGTTGATGATACAGGGGGTCAATCTTAGAGTTGACCGTAAAGACCTTTTGAGAGTTCTGATTTGCAATAGTGATAGTTACAATTGTACGACCACGGGAAAACATTAAGACTGTCCCGGCAGACATGCTTTACTTGACATGTTTGAAGAATTAGAACAAGATGGTTTGATGCCTGACAATATAGAATACAAACAAAGGGTTACACAAGACAAAGTGGAAATGGTGACAATTAGAAAACCATGGGAAGAGATGTTTGAAGTGTTAACAACTAATCTTGAAAACCTGAAAATGCATCAGTTAATTGCAAAAGCTCAGGGTAAATTTCTGAAAGACAATAAGCAAGCCTTGGCAATTGATGAATGCTTGGTTCGTGGTGACTTTTATGAATTCTATTCCTATGTTGTTCAAGATGAAGTACAAGGGTGCCACTGCGTAAACAAACAGGCCAGAGTTCATCCATTTGTGTTCCATTATAAAAATCAAAATAAACTAAAGAGTCACAGTTTTTGTGTCATAAGTGACTAACTTGAACACAATGCTACACCAGTGCATGCTTTTAAACTGCAATTAACAATACACACAAAAAAGCACCACCCTTACTTAAACAAACTGATCTACTTTCCTGATAAAAATTTGAAAAAAAAAAAATATTTACAATACCTTTCACAAAGAAGACCATGAACTTGATGCAGAATGTCACTTTCTTTGCATCAAACCATGGGAAGAATGCGTGTGATGGCATCGAAGGTACAACTAAGCAAGCTGCATAAAACCTAGTCTGCAGCGGACCTATGAGAACCAGATCTTTACACCTCAAGAAATGTTTGAATTGTGTAAAGAACAGTAATAGAGATTACCAATGTTTTTGTAAAATATAAGGAAATACAAGAACTCTATACCAAAGTCTTGGAGTAAAGATTCAGTGGTTGTCAGAAGATTAAGGGCCCTTGATCTTTTCATTGTTTTATACCCTAGTCACACTACTTGCTGAAGTGTAAGTTTACATCAACATCCCTTGTTAGTGAACTTCATCAGTGTGGAAAACTTGTACCGTCGACACTTCAGAATAAGGACATAGTGGCTTGTGTTTATGGCAAACAGTTGTGGACTGCTGACGTTGATAATATTGATTGCCAAAAACCAAGATTTGCATGTTACATTTTACCACCCACTGGGACCAATAACCTCGTTTAAAACAGTTCAAAAGGATCCAGGCAGGATGACTGTTAAAAATGTACTGTAGAACTCATCTCCTGGAATTTAAAACTGCAACTGGGTGAACTTTCAACCTAACGCCTGGACTGAGTGAAGAAATTTCTCTGTTGATCAATGAACAACACGATAAAAACATATAACGTGAGAACAAGGTAATGTAAGTAGTTGGCTCATTAAAAAAAAGGATAGATTTGTTTAATTTATGCAGCTGATACACTTTATTTATTATTCCAGATATTGCTGAATTAAGAATCATATTTTTGACTCATACTGGTAATTTTTTTCGTAACTTTCCATTGAATCTCAAAGTTGAAATTTATACTGAAGTATGATATCATAATGGCCTATTAAGTGCGTGATTTTCAGAGTTTTATCTGGTCCCCTAACTTAGATATTGCAGGCCAAAGAATAAAAAAATTCAAAAAAGAATCTGTTTTTTAACATAATTTTTAAGTGTGAGCTTCTTACCAGAGTAACTACACTGTGTAGTGTAATAGCATAAAACATATTAAGGCTGAGAAATTACTCCCTCTTTGGAAAAATACTCTTCAGAAATTAAGTTTTTTTAAAATTTATGAACAATAGTTTTGAACCATTAAAAATATATTAAGGAATATATTCTGCTTGGTGATCGTGATTTTAATTTATAGTCCAGTGTGTGATGGACTAAATGCTTCTTATTTGAAAGGTCTAGGGCAACCTGTTACTGAATAATTGTGAGGGAATTCACTAAGCAAATACCAATTTTTTTCTGAATGCTGGACCACTTGGCACGGATTGACCCAGATGTTCAAAAACATATTTTTTACTAATATTTCTACAGGGTGTATACGACCCGGGACAACCGGGAGATCCGGGAAAAACCCGGGAATTTTTTAGAATTCTGGGAATTTTTCATTGTTTTAGTTTTCTGTTAAATTTTTGTAATTTTGACTGGTAAGAACTGATACTCTAACAAAGGATGTTACTGTATCCCACTTCTGCAGAATAACACTTCAACAATAAAACATAAACGAGAGAAAAAAAGGAAAATAACTTAAATTGCAAAGGAAATGCGCCATGTACGACGACGACACGCAGCGCTCATGCAAGCGTGTGCCAAAGCAAAATGTGTCAAAGGCTTTAGGAAGACTATGCCTTGCTTTAAAAAAAAAAACCAACCTCCAATGAGCATGAAGACACAACTGTTAACATTAGATTCGTTTTAGCAGCTACGAGTGGGCTCATGCGCATGTGCAGTTGAGTCATGTTTGAGTAGTTGATTCTCCCGCTTCTGGCTACAGGAATTTGGCTGTTGGCTGTGCAAGCAGTCGCAGCAAGCAGCTAGATGCTACCGGGAAAAGGGGGTGCCAAATTGATTTACTTGAGGGAAAAAAAAATTGTTTCACAAAGCGCCTAGCATCCAGCCCACGTTTGTCTATCAATTATTCGTATGATATCAATTAATAGAGGGAAACATTCCACGCAGGAAAAATATATATATGATTGTGAAACACTTCCCTGTTGGTTTTTGAACACATTTTAAGTTGATTTATGAATGAATTGTAAGTTGAGTTTTGAATGCATGCATAGTGTATGTGATGTCTCTATCAGGAGAATCCTCGTCGCATCTAGAAATAAACTTTCTGCAGACAAAAGGGAACGGGGCTATACGAGCTGAGCAGAGTAAAGTCGAACAGATGAATGCCAATCGCTGTCTGATTATGTGGTTGATTGGGTTTGCGAATGATCAGCGTTGTTATGATTATTTGCGAAATCCATAGATTCAGACTTCCAGAATGGAAATAAACGACTAACAGGAATAACAGGTGAGAAAGATTACCTATTATCTTCTTGATGTATCCAAGAAAATGAAATTTTGACAGAAAATTTTGGCCGGATCACTGCACTAATGAGGATCAGTTGTCAGCCGCTTAAGATATATTGTGAAAGTAACGCGGAAAACGTGTTGTACGAACATGTAACAAGGCCTAACCGGAGAATAATCACAGGATAACTAAACCTGTGATTCTGTCAGGGTTAGTGAAGTTAATTGGCGAACAAATTTTTACAATGGCAGGAATATCTACAGAATTAGTGATGATGACAAGATTGTGTGTTAGAATGAGGAAGAAGAAACATGGACATCACACAAATTATGGAAGAATAAGACAATTCCAAATTTATATAAAAATTTTGTAATACTGCTTTTCGATCTCATGCTCGAGGCACTGGTGTATGTGAATGAAACGTGAAACTATTTCCTAACATAAAGCTTTTTTAAAATGAAGAACAAACCGCCTTCAGTCACAAGTTGCGTTTATTTGCTGCACTACGCATTTCGAGCCCTGGAGGCTCATCTTCAGGTGCTTTTTAGTGATTTACATCAGGTTTTTTAGTTGTTTGCCTGTTGATATTACATTTTTGTATTAAAACATGGTATATTGTAGATATAAGTTTAACAGCGTTAATAATATGAAAATAACTTACAGTGTAACATTGTATGATGTCTGCTTCTGTTGTGCAGTTGGTATACACAATATACATCTTTAATTTTGCAGTACATACCAACTGCACAACAGAAGCAGACATCATACAATGTTAAACTGTAAGTTATTTTCATATTATTAACGCTGTTAAACTTATATCTACAATATACCATGTTTTAACATAAAAATGTAATATCAACAGGCAAACAACTAAAAAACCTGATGTAAATCACTAAAAAGCACATGAAGGTGAGCCTCCAGGGCTCGAAATGCATAATGCAGTAAATAAACACAACTTGTGACTGAAGGCGGTTTGTTCTTCATTTTATGAAAGTAAAACAGTCCTGTATGAAACTCTGAAAAACAATGGATAAAATTAAGATAAAGCTTTTTGCTTGTAGTAGGCCTCATAGGCATTTGATACTGGTACTTTGTGAATTATATTCTGTCGTGTTATAAAAATGACCATTTGTTCCAAAACGGTCTCGTTTATTAGACGTGTCTTACAAAATTGCTCCAATATTAGAAAGGCTTATTTTGTTTTATCTAGCCAACAGTGACAAAATAGATGTAATCAGATTGAGAAACCACACCAGACCTGGGTATTATTTGTATTAAAAGCGTTTTCAGTATTAGATTACGACATTTCAATTTTTCATGTAGCAAAATGTTTGATGAACTTTGATGAAGTAATAGATTCTTTTGCAGAAAGGAAAGCACGCCATGTAAAGCCGTAGCAAGATTAGAGAGAGAGAGAGATGGGGGGGGGGGGGGGCATGCTAGGACCTAATTGAAGAAATGTGTACTTCCTTGCTTGGCTCTTGTCTTTATTGGTTTTATGTATCCTATATTTAATTTTATGTCACACAAAACAGCAAGTTGTTAGCTAATAGGCAATAAAGAGTGCAAATTTTCTGAAGAGTTCTTGTTCTCCCGATTACAAATAATCCCATTCGCTATTAATTGCGAGATTTTTTTAAAAAAGGGGCAGGCTGTCAAACCGGCTGACTGGGAGCAGGAGAGGCACCGCAGGACATTTCAATTTCCACTGTCTTGAATGTAGTTTGATGGCATCCATTACAAAATATACACATTTCAATACCACAGAGCGAAATACAGTGACGTGCGATAGAAGAATGCTGTCTGAAGAGACGTGGCACTGCACTTTGGTGCACTTACAACCAAACAACATATCTTACATTTCCTCTAACACATATGTTTTATGTTTCAGACTTTTCAGAAAGATGTGCACGACAAGATGAACATATTTTTGAAAATTCAATTTTTTTAGTATTGACCTGGTAGCAAATATCGTAGATCCAGGGTTGATGCGCAGAGCAGTCTTGAGTTATAGTGGGTAGTCTCCACGTGACCCATGTTTACCTTTAGTGATTTTTCTGTTTCTCTTTCGTTTACTCTCACATCAAATGAAAACAAAACAGATATTTGTGGCTGGGAGCTATCAAGTGAATTAAAATACATTCACATATTAAGGAAGGCTAAAATATGTTATTAGTATCAGATTTTATTTTATTCCCACCTTTCCGACAGTGAAGTTATTTTTGCCTGTTTGCTAAAGAAATTTGACTTTTATTAACCTTTTCTGCAGAGGCAGTCAATGTATTTGAAACGAAATGTTTAATTCCACAGTACAGGCTAGTTTCAAGTGTTCGCTGCATTTCAAGTGCAGGTTTTCATCTTCTAGCACATATAGTATTATACCATAAAAAGAACCAACTGGTGTTCCAAGAAAATTTAAATCCTGAAAACCACACTGAAAAACTTAATATCAGGTCGAGGTCTACTTCATTGGGAATCTGGACATACGAATGTGCACTTTAAATGTGCACATTTCAGCATGGTTCACTGAAATTCTGATGCTCTTGGAGTATCCTCTGATGTCTTGTTTCTTTTATGACATAATGTATTATCTTTCAATGTTTTACACGTATGTACATACGGGCTTCCTACGTCATGATAGCTATGCAAGCATGGTGTTGCCTGTTATCTGCGCTCTCTGGCAACTTCTCAAACAGACCTATTTTTAACAGTTCGCGGGAAAATATTGTGAATGGTGGTTTGAAAGGCATTACTTTCAAAGTAAATATCCTTTTATGTAAGTTGAACTATGTGCGAGAATGTACCATGAATTTTTTAAATCACAGAGCATTTGACTCTTTGATGACGAGCCATTTAGAAGAATTTCAAACCCTGAAGATCAGACACTTATGTCACTATTAAAAATTTTACTGGCACATTTGTGTGATATATCTTAAAGCGTAACGCACGCAAAAAACATCAACATTATATGTAAAAGCTTAGCTTCTCTTGCAGCTTATTAACCTTTGCGACCTATATTATATGTGAACGCTTTGCTTTTCTTGTAGCAACACTATGTATACTAATTTAAACTATTAACTTTCCCTGTTTGTGTGTTCATGCTACTTAACAGTGATGTTGCTGTTGGCCGACTACATCAAGTGTCTTATGCTCTGAATACCCGCTATCATCGGCTGGCGAGATCATGTGACATGAGCTATAACTGGCTTACAGAAGCGCATCGCAATCTCAATTTCAATGATTCGGAAAGTAACATGCGACGTTCGGTGAATTACAATGTATGTTTTCGTAATACGAAAATACGCAGCATATATGTTGCTGCACATCAAAGATATTTCCAAAACATGTCTTTTTCCCTGAATTTCATTTTCTAAAGTGCCGGGAAATTCAACGCCTGTGTATAAAATCATAACCATTCAAAGGATTGATAAGTTTCGCAGGGGAAATATAATGTCACTTAACATGGAAAAAGTGTGTTTTCACCCGGGAGAAAGTGTATTTTTAACCGGGAATACCGGGAAAAATCCGGAAATTTTTTTTCCTTGTCCACGTATACACCGTGTTCTAACTTTTTCCCCATAACTTCCAATTGAGTCTCAGATTTGACATTTATACTGAAGTTTGATCATAAAGGTCTAGTAAGAGCATAATTTTCAGATTTTTATCTGGTCCCCCACCAAAGATATTACAAACAAAAAATTGAAAAAAAAAAAAATTAAAAATCTGTTTTTTAAAATAGTTTATTTTTTATGTGTAAGCTTCTCTCCATTGATACTATATAAAAAGTAACTGTACTATATAGTGGACCACATAGTGTAATAGCGCAAAAGATATTTATGCCAAGAAATTACTCCTGTGGAAAACTACTGTTCAGAAATAGTTTTTTTTCATTATTATTATTATTATTATTATTATTATTTTCATTAGAGGTTGAAAGACAATAAAGGGCAATATTGTGTAATTTAAATGAGCTATTTACAAATTCAAAAAAGAAAATTCTGACATTAACGTTGGAATCAAAATTTTGTGAGTTGAGACCGAAATGATTTATTGTTGCAGGGTCACCTGGCACCATAACATTTGCTTTTGTTTGTATCAGCAGAATGTAAAAGTTGATGATAGATGTGGCCAATCTTAGAGTTGACTGTAAAGACCGTTTGGAAGGTCTGGCACACAATATTGACAGTTACAGGTGTATGGTTGTGGGAAAAGTCAAGATTATCTAGGCAGCCAAGCTTTACTTGGCATGTTTGAAGAAACAGAACAAGACGGTTTTATGCCTGAGAGTATGGAATGCAAACAGAGGATGACACAGGACAGGACAGGAATGGTGACAATCATAAAACCACAAGAAGAGTTCTTTAAAGTGTTTGTAACTAACCTTGAAAATAACTTTCACTGTTAAAAATATATCAATGAATACATTCAGCTAGGTGATAAAAAGCAAGTGCAAAAAATTGCTTGCGGCCTCAAACAAAAATGGCTGTCATTTTCAAATGATAAAACAATAAATTTTTTTAAAAAATGTTTTTGAGTCCACGGAACGTTAGGGTATTCACCCAGAAAAATGAGGTTTTTTTTTTTTTCTTTTTTTTTTTTTTTCTCAGATGGTCAAGCGACCTGTGCTGCACCACAGGGTATGGATTGGCCCATATATTCAGAACAGAATTGGACCCAGTACACTACTCTGAAAACACCTATGTTTACATGTTTTTTGTCTGACAGTTGTTTTACTAAAATTTTATCATTAGCAGGTGAGTGAACAATCTCTACTTTCTCCTCTCTGTTTTTCACATAAGACTAAACTAATCATATGCTAATCCTCTCACACCTAGTGTTTCTGGCTTGTTTAGTAATATTTTATAGTCAGCTGTGTCAAAAGCCTTGAACGAGTCTAAGAATATAAAAGTTTTGGACAGGTCTAAGAATATGCCTGTGTCACAATCGTCCTTAACAAGTGCTTCAAGTAACACTTCTATGAACTTCATAATGGCCGATATTGTACTTGTCCCACTTTGGAAACCAAAGTGTGCTTTGTTATATTTTATTTATTCATCTAACTCATTAGTCTATCCTGTAAGAGTAATTCGATAATCTTTGAGAACACAGACAGTAGTGGAACTGGCCTGTAGTTTTTAGTACTTTGCACGTTAGCGTTCTTATTAGTAAGGGCACAATTTGTGCATGCATTAGGTACTCTGGAAAAATATATGAATGAAAGGACTGTATTATGTTTGTTAATGGGTCTTGTATGCTCTCTACGTATATCTTCAGAAATGGGAAATGGTAACTCATCCCTATCTGTTGGCTTTTTTTTTTTTTAAATTTCTGTGTAGTCTTTATGATTTCAAGCTCTTTTGTAGGGAGCATTATTATTGTGCTTGCTGTGTAGCTCATTGTGAGAGCTAAGTGCTACATTTGCTTTAGCAAGATTTTGTTGCAACTTCTTCACAATACCAGAGAAAAAGTCACTTACAAAATTTGTGTTCCTGAGGATTTTCTATTACCGTATTTAATCGAATCTTAGCCGCACTCGAATCTAAGCCGCACCTCAAAAACGAGACTCGAAATCAAGGAGAAAAAAAAAAAAAAAAAAAAAAAAAAAAAAAATTCTCGAAACTAAGCCGCACCTGAAATTTGAGACTCGAAATTCAAGGGGAGAGAAAAGTTTTAGGTCGCACCTCCAAATCGAAACAAAGTTGGTTCATTGTTATATGCGACACAATTAGGTCGAATGAATGACGATACAGCTACAGTAGTTAGGTTCGAATCGTAAGCTTAGCAGTTTAGCTTTACCAGGTAGCCATTGCTATGCGTCAGGCGCTCCGTCCGTATTTATACGAGTACCCTTCCTTTTTCACATGCTTCGTCTGGTTTGAATTGATTGCTTATTTTGCTTTGATCTGATAAGTGCTGTTCTCTTTGTTATAGGTGTTTATGTCACTCTAAGCTGAAAATGCAGTACTGTACTGTGTCATGCATTGTTTGTCGCATTCTGATAAGGAGTGTTTACGGACTGTCGCCGCTCGCGGCATGACTTGCTTTTGTGCACGCTACTGCCGCTTACAATTTTTTTTTTTTTTTTTAAAAAGAGAGAGGAATCATCTCATTAGCGAAACAATGGCAAGAGACTGCTATTTGTTGTTACCTACACTGCTGCTTTCTTTGATAATGATCAACAAGAACCAAATAATAGATTGCATATGATAGATGTTCTGAACGAGAGTTTAGCGAAAATTTTTCTCTGTTTGAAAATCTTTGCAGACGCCTCTTTAGTACATTACATTCTGCACACAAATTAGAGTCATCTCAGATTTAAAAATCTAGTCAATTGCAGTGCTTCCTTTCTGACTGTATCACTATTAGGCATAAGAAGTATCACTATTAGGCATAAGAATAATACGAATATAAACATGACATGATATGTATATTCTTCCGCGTTTGCTGTTGTCTCACTCTAGTTTCGTAGTTTATTAGGCAGACAGGATTTAAATGAGATAGCAGCAAACATGAAAGAATATTATTCTTATGGTGAAGAGAATATTGTATGTGATACACAATTCATAAAAGCTCCTATTAGCAACCATGTCTTGTCACAGGTAGGAAAGAATTCAGAACGTAGAGTTGGCCACATTGACAAACATCCCAAACAGTCTTGCCAGTCGGATTTTCGTAGTACATTCAAATGCTGCTACATTCGAAGATGAACAATGCGGAATTTGTATATACTTCGTTGCATAATGTATGAAAATGCAGTGGTCGAAAGTAGGGGCGGAGAAAAAAAGCTCGTCTTCCACCTTTTTTTTTAAATTTATTTACTGACGCAGAGGTTTTCGTGCCAGTATTTATCTTTGTGCCTGCAAAGCATGCCTGTGTAGTAGCCTTCTCTCAGGTGAAATTGCACTTTCTTTAAGGCTCTGGTCCAATATTGAAGAAGAACAGAATTAAAACTCCATCTTATCAAATAAATTTAGGTTTTTCCACAATTTTATGTATTTATCCAGTGTCAGTTTATTTACATTCCTTGTGGCTGAACTAGCACTCAGCTGCTAATTAGAAGTTAAATTCTACCCCTATATGTATCATTTAAATTTGTTCATGCTTATACACTAGTTCACCACTTTCAAATTGGGATGTATCCTTTCTGTAATCCAGTTACCTAGTCCTGGTATGGACAATGGTGCAGTGTTGTCCATTGTGAGAACCATTATGATCACTACTAACTGTACTAAAATTATTGCTCACCACTAAGAAGTCGGACGTAAGAAAGAACTAGTAAGACATCGAAGCTTACCTAAGACAGAAATTTATGACAGATAGAAGGGAAACATGGAACAGAGCAGAAGAAATAACTCAGGAGAAAATTTAACAAAGGAAGTTGCAGCTTACAAATGTGAAGAAGTAAGTAAATCTAAACTTGGATGGCTACAGCAGAACGAATGGCAGTGAAAAGGATAAAGACTTCAGATGCAGAGATTAATACAAACTCAGGCAAAGTGTGTGGTAAAAACAAAAATTTCCTGTAAAATGGTTGCCCATTTGAGCCTCTGAGTTGCTGTTATTGGGATGAAGATTTCAAGTAGTCTATGTGATGATACCAATGTTGTGTCCTTCGTATGATAGTGTGTGCTTTGTAGCAGACCTTTGTCATTAGTATAGACACGCTTTGGTCATATTCCCAGTAAAGAGTTGAGTGTTGTACCTGTGTGTTGTACATTACTTTAGAAGCTATAGTCATGTTGGAGAAATAATTTGAAACACAACAGAACAAAGTAATGCTGTGTAATGGAGATAGATAACTTTGTTTTTTTCTGATGAGTGTCAGTGGTTCTGGGGCTGGCTAAGATGGCCCAGGAAATCTATTTGTGAACCAAATTGATGGAGCAAATAGAAAAGTGGAGGTCAATCTGAACTGTGTAACAAATCATAATCCACATCTATTGCTACTTCGAGATTGAAACAGTCTTGATGTGTCAATATAAAAATGTTGCTGATTGGCTGCAAATGTTGTGATTTGACTGTAGTCTTAAAATATGGGGCATTACCAGTGTTGGCTCTTCTGACTCGCGCACGACACACTCCGACTGTTCTCTCAACTGGTAATGCATGGATGCACTTCATATGAGGAAACTTTTCACTTCTGATTCCATCTCAAAAGGTTTTTATGCTCTGAAAACTGTAGTCATTTTCTTGTAATAATTGTTTTGTTTTCTGATCACTGTAAAGATGACACATTGACTTGCAGACAGATGCAACAAAAAGATATTACACATTTACCTTTTGGCCAAAGCTTTCTTCAGAAAAAGGGGAAAAAAGATAAAACCTACATTACACAAGCAAACATTCCTCACGCACATATGACTGCACTCTCTGGCAGCTCGAACCAGAACGCAACTGTCACGTTGCACAAAAGGAACTGTCAGGTTGAACGAAAGCAGCAGTGTGAAGTGGGGCAGGGAAAGGGGAGGGATAGCTGGGCACAACTGGGAGGAGAGAACAGCAATGTGTGATGTGCGACGGAGCATGCAGGGACTAGATGGAGGCATGACAAGACTGTCAGCCACAGTCTGGAGGTTGTGGGGAAGGGGGGGGGGGGGGGGCAGGGAACAGAAAAAGAGATGAGGAGGAATGGGGAAAAAATGAGCAGGTGCGATGGCAGAGGGGGGCACACAGTAAGGATGAAGGAAGGAGGTGATAGGACATGGGGGGGGGGGGGGGGCTGGTGTATGGAGAGAGTGGGGATAGTAGGTTACGGTGGGTTGAGGCTGGGATAATTTATAACTCCCATCTGGGCAGTTCAGAAAATATGGTTGTGGTGGAGTGGAGGATACAGATAGCCTGGGTTGTGAAGCAGCCATTGAAATCAAGCATGTTATGTTCAGGTGCATGTTGTGTTACAGGGTGGTCAACCACACTCTTGGCCACAGTTTGGCTGCTTTCCCATGTGGCCCAGCCTCTGATGTGGTAGGATGAATCTGTGACAGGACTGGAACAAGAAATGCTGGTAGGGTGGATTGAGCAGGTCTTACAACTGGATCTTCCATGGGGATGTGATCGTTGTGGCAGGGGGTTGGGACTGGAAATGGCATAGGGATGGACTAGGATGCTGTGAAGGTTAGGTGGGTAACAGAACACCACTGTAGGAGGAGCGCCAAGTATCTTGGGTAGGATACCCTCATTCCAGGTCATGATGATAGGTGATAAAAGCCGTGATGAATGACATGGTTCAGTTGTCGGGGTTGTATTGGATGACAAATTGGGGGCACTTCTTTGTAGCTGATTCTCAAGGTTGATGGGAGGATTTGGGGGGTATGAGGAAATGGCACAGGAGATCTGTTTGGGGACTAGTGGGGGCGGGGGGCAGCATTGCCTGTCTGTTAAGGCCTTAGTGGTGAGACCTGCAGCTTATTGGGCATGGGAGCTCTTGTCATTGCAGATATGCCATCCCCAGATGGCCAGGCTGTATAGGAGCGATTTTTTGGCATGGAAAGGATTACAGCTGTCGAAATGCAGGCACTGTTGGTGGTTGTTAAGTTGAATGTGACCAGAACTGTGGATGGAGCAATAAAGAGGAGGAGGTCAATCTCCAGGAAGGTTGGACGCTTTATTGAGGAGGACCAGGTGAAGCGAATGAGAGAGAAGGTTTTGAGGTTATGAAAGAATGAGAATAGTATGTGTTGGCCTTGAGAAAAGTATCCCTTTCCCTGGTTAAAGTCCTGTCCCACATCCACCTCCTTAAAATCTGCCTAAACTGTGGAATCCCCCCCCCCCCCGTCCCCCCCCCCCCCCTACCACTACCACCATCATAACAGTGTAACCATAAAAATTCCTTTCTCTGAATCCTGTACATCATTTTGCAGTGACTTTTACCTTTTCAGATACCACCAGTCTGTGGCCTTCACAAACCTGGTACTGTAAAAACACATGGCTCAGGCACCTCAGAACCACCACTACTCCCTCCACAAGGTACTGCTAATGTGCAATCCCTACTGTATACATTACATATCTGAAATTGAATCCCTTGCTCTCCAGCACGTGGAAGAGCATTCCAGGCCATTTCCATATATTATCCAACCTGCTGACATCTTACTGCCACCGTAGGGCACCACTATCCAATCCCTGTCTTACATACGGTGTTCCTCTTTGTCAGTCCCTAATAGTACCCAGATCCTGCCTAACTGGCCTTTTCATTTTGCTGCAACTCCCAGACCTCCCTACCAACATTTCACTAAATCCAGAGCTGAAACATTCCAATAACGCTTTTGTTAACCTTCCCACCAAAATCCTCAGCCACACAGAAGTTTGTTCTATCCAAAGGCCTTACCTTTTGTTGTACACCCAAATTTAAGCATGTTGGATGTACCTTAAACGCTCCTTCTCCTAACCCCAGCAATGAAAACACTTCCTTGCCATCAGTTATTCCTTTCAAAGCCAACCTAATCCCACATTGGACTCTGCCTCTCCCATTTCATACCACCATCCAGTTGTGACTCCCCCCCCCCCCCCCCCCCCCATAACCACGTCCCGACCATCTTCCAGGAATTCCATACCACCAACATGGCCTCACCATCCTTCAGCAGATCCCTTCCGAGAACACCAACCTTTCAGCAGAAAAAAGGACAGTCATACACAACCTCAAAACAGATCCTAATCTTACCATCCTACTTGCAGACAAAGGTTCCATCACTGTTGTTATGAATAGCAGTGTCTATTTGGTGGAAAGACCTCTGCTAATTATCTGACTTCGTCACCTTAAATCCTGCCAGAGTGCTTCCATCCCAGAAGTTCAACATAATCTCCAATCCCTGCCTTAAGGCTTAGGCCCTTCCCTTGAACCCATTTGCCTCCTCAACTCTGTAACACCCCACACACACACACCTTCTACATGCTAACCAAAATATACAAACCCTACAATCCTGATTATTCCATTGCAGCTGATTATTGTGCTCCAACTGAAAGGATTTCAGCACTCATTGAAGATCATCTCTAGCCAATTTCCCAAAATCTAGCCTTGCACATGAAAGGTACCAACCACTTTCTTCACCGACTTTCCACCATCTCCACCTCTACCTGCAGGATCCCTACTGATCACGGTTGATACTACTTGCCTATACACCAACACCCTTCACACCCTTGGTCCTGCCGCTATTGAACACTACCTTTCTCGACATCCTTCAGATTACAAACCCATTACATTGATCCTCATGCACCTTAGTAAGTTTATCCTAACACACAACTACTCCTTTGAAGGAGCACTTGCGTGGCACACTCCTGTGCTATGTTTATGGGCTTTGTAGAGGAAACTTTCCCAGTCTTCCAAAAAACTAAACTCCTAGCCTGGTTTAGGTTCATTGATGATTTTTCATGATCCGGACTCAGGGCCAATACACCTTATCCTATACAAAGAAGTGACCCCTTCCGCACCCAATACTACCCCGGACCGGAATAACTGAACCGTGTCCTTCGTCAAGGCTTTATTACCTACTGTCATGCCCTGGAATGAGAGACATCCTACCCAAGATCCCGCCCATCCCTCCTGTTACCCACCCAACCTCCACAACATCCTCGTCAGTCCCTATGCCACTCTCATTCCCATCCCCTTGCCACGTGGATCATATCCCTATGGAAGACCCAGGTGCAAGACCTGACCAATTTACTCGTGCAGCACTTGGTATTGCATTCCTGTCACAAGCTTATCCTACCCCATTAAAGGCCAGGCCCCGTGGGCAGTGGCCAAACTGTGGCCAAGAGTGTGGTTGACCATCCTGTGGCGCAACATGCACCTGAACATAACATGCTTGATTTCAATGGCTGCTTCACAACCTGGGCCATCTGGATCCTCCACTCCACCAGCACCGCCAGCTTTTCTGAACTGGAATGGGAGTTATCCTTACAAGACATTTTCTGCTTTCAAAATTACCCCAGCCTCAAACCAATGGTAACCAATTGTCTCTGCACTTTCCACCCAACATTTCCTGCCCCTCAGTCCTATCACCTCCTCAATATTCACATCCTCTCATCTTTATTGCATGCCGTCCTCTGCCCATACATTTCCCCATTTTTCCCCTTCGTCTTCCTCTCTTTTGCCGCCCCACCTTCCCACCCACTCCACATGCGCCCCTCAACCTGCCTGTGACCCGTGTTTATGTCTAGTGCTTTTGCTGTTTCCTCTTCATTTATTGCTCTTACGTCAAAGGAAAACAAAATGGATTTCTGTGGTCAGGACCTATAAAGTGAATAAAAAAAACATTCACGTAATTATAGAAGGCTAAAATATGTTATTAGTTTCAGATTTTATGTCCACCTTTCTGACAGTGAAGCATTAATCACCCAATGAAGTTATTTTTATCGGTTTGCTAAAGAAATTTGGCTTATGTTAATCTTTCTGCTGAGGCTGTAAATTTATTTGAAACAAAGTGTTTAATTCCACACTATTGACTAGTTTCAACTGTTCACTGCATTTCAAGTGCACCTGTTCATCTTCTAGCACATATGGCATTATGCCATAGTAAAAAGCCAAACATTAGATTATGCAGTACTGGTACTCCAAGAAAATTTACATCTGAATCTGGACATACAAATGTGCACTTTAAGCCGAATTATGCATTTTAGTATGGTTCACGAAATTCTGATGGCCCTGGAGTATCCTCTAATGTCTTGTTTCTTTTAAGACATATGGTAAGATCTTTTAATGTTTTACCCGTACAACCATGCAGGCTTCCTGTGTCACTGTAGCTGTGCAACCGCGGTGATGCCTGTTATATGGTGCTCTCTGCCAACTTCTGAAATGAACCTATTTGTAACGGGTCGTGGGAAAATATTGCGAATATTTGATTGAAAAGTGTTACTTTCAAAGTAAATTTTCTTTTACGCAAGATGAACTATGTAAGAGAACGAACAATGAATTTGTTAAATCACAGACCGTTTGACTCTCATTTAAAAATCAACTCTTTCAGGACAACCATTTAGAAGAATTTCGAGCCCAGAAGATCAGACATTTATGCCATTGTTAAAACTTTTATTGGCACATTTGTGTGATGTATCTTAAGCAGTAACAAATGCAAAAAAGATCAACTTTATATGTGAAAGCTTAGCTTCTCGTGCAGCTTATTAATCTTTGAGACCAATATTGTATTTTTCTCGTAGCAACACTATGTATATTAATTCAAACCATTAACTTTTCCTATTTGTGTGTTTGCACTACTTAAGTGATGTTGCTATTGGCTGACTACATCACGTGTCCTACGCTCGGATTATGTGCGGTCATCAGCTGGTGAGATCATGTGACACGAGCTATGACCGACTTACAAAAGTGCTTCGCAATCTTGATTTTCAATGCTTCGGAAAGTAACATGCGGTGTTTGGTGGAATTAAAATTTATGCTTTTGTAATACGAAAAAATGCAGTGTACATGTTGCTGCACATCAGACATCTTTCCAAAATGTTTT
Organism: Schistocerca serialis cubense; assembly: GCF_023864345.2. NCBI lineage: Eukaryota > Metazoa > Arthropoda > Insecta > Orthoptera > Acrididae > Schistocerca > Schistocerca serialis. Next base: position 612,790,045 of record NC_064642.1, read on the forward strand.
TTTTCTCCCCCTGAGTTTCATTTTCTAAAGTTCCAGGAAATTCTACACTGATGTATAAAACCATAACCATTTAAAGGATTGATAAGTTTTACAGTTCCGAGGAAAAGTGTACTGTCACTTAACTTGGAAAAAGTGCATTTTCACCTGGGAGAAAGTGTATTTTTAACCAGGAAAAGCAGGGAAAAATTGGGGAATTTTTTTTTTCCTTGTCCATGTATACACCTTGTGTCAATTCTGAACTTGGCAGCCCTGTCCTGTTGCCACCACATCTCTGCATTCTCTCACATGCAGCACACATCTTGCCTCACTCCGACCCTGCTATCCCTGCCCCTCCTCACCTCATGCTTCCTTCTTACCCCACCCCAGATTGCTGCTCACATTAGACTCAGTCTGTAGTCAGGCTACAGAGGCCAGAGACAGTGGCCGTGTGTGTGTGTGTGTGTGTGTGTGTGTGTGTGTGTGTGTGTGTGTGTTTCATTCATTTTTGAAGGCCTTTTTGTTTGAAAGCTTAAATGTGGAGCAGTCTTTTCATCATGAATGTGTGTGACTCAAACACCACATCTGTGTAATGAGCAGCATTCTGCCCTTTTTCATAATACCTGTAATCCTTAATGATAGATTCATCGGCATACACTTCAAACACCAATGCATCATCCACTGACAAGTATTCATTACTGAATCATCTATGGTTTTACCAGTAACTGCTGAATAAATCCCCAGATCACTTTGAATATCATTCTGTGTTATTTCATCCACCACAACATTCTCACAAACTTCTTCACTTTCAGAAATTCTTGCATTTCCCAGCAGTTCAGAATCACATTTGGCTGTACGCTGTTCCAGGAACTAGCAGTCATGTCACAAGCCTGTAACATTGAAACTGTAGGGATTGCTCACCTCTCTTTCAGTATTTGCGATCATGTGATGAACTAAACATTGTTTGTGATCATGTTTTGAACTAAATGTAAATGGTATTTTGTCTTAATTATCCCCATATCTAGTGGCTAAAGAATCAAAGTACAGTTTGGGGTGGGGGGAGTTGATAGTTTCAGCATTCTTTATTGCTGCCACGTTGTTAGGCACACTACAATTATCCATCATTAATGCAATTTTCTTATACTTCATTGACATCTGCTTATCAAGTGAAAGCAGCCACTCACTAAAAAGAGTAGAAGTCATCCATGCTTTTTGATTTGCCTTGTAGTACAGTTCGGGGTGGGGGGAGTTGATAGTTCAACGTTCTTTATTGCTGCCACGTTATTAGGCACACTACAATTATCCATCAGTAATGCAATTTTCTTATTCTTCATTTACATCTGCTTATCAAGCGAAAGCAGCCACTCACTAAAAAGAGTAGAAGTCATCCATGCTTTTTCATTTGCCTTGTATTTGACTGCTATAAAAGAAATCACATTTACAATACAACTGTAGCAAAACATTACAGCTGAAGCTATACTGTACTGAATTGACTGACAAACTAAAGGAAGGTAAAATAAAATATACGTATCCTCTTACCTGGTAAGTTTCTTACATTTTTGAAGCACCATGGTTTTGCAGATCGTCTGATCACCAGTCGTGTCAATTTGTGTGTCCCTGATGCGTTGCTGCAGAGATGAACTGTTAGGCATACTTCAAACAGCTTCCATCCTTTACATTTTTCTCCTGTAAAGGTCATCGTCTTCTCTGGCATCAGTTGATAAAACAATCTTGTCTCATTTGCATTGTACAAGTTTTCAGGACTGTATTTTTCTAACAGTTTACACATGCTGTTTTTTCTCCAAAATTCTGCATCACCTAAAGGTGCTGATTTTTCTTCTCCTGAAATCACTTTAAAGTTGATCCCATGCCTGACCTTAAATCTTTGCAACCATCTGTTACTTATCTTAAAATTAGAATTGTCAGGCAACTTAGCGAAATCTAAAGCTTTTTGACATATCAATGGACCATTAATTGGTACGTTTTGCACACACAGCCGCAGTGTAGCACTGTCTACATTGTCAGCAGCAGCTGTCTTTTTTTTTTTTGAAGGGTTAAGTTTTCAACTTACAAAACTTTCTTCGATTTCTGTTTGTTTTTTAAGGACTGTAGCTAACATTGATTGTGCAAGTCCATCCTTCCTTGCCACATTTACTTGTTTCATTCCATTATCAGTGTCTTCGAAAACCTCCATTTTTTTCTCCAACTTTATTTGCTTCCGAGTTCCAGGTATTGTCCAAATCTTAGTGAAGTCCAAAATGTTTACATCGACTAAAAACATTCACAGATTGCAAAAATCACGGAGATAAGCCTGCGAATGAGCCCAACAAAACACTTCTGGCTGCTACTGAAGCTCAACAATGGACAAACTAAACACTTGTTCAAACAAAGGAGCTGTTTTGTCTCATTTGCCACTTAGCGCAGCTCACCCACAGCTGTATGCTACTCTCGTTACCTAGAATAAATACAGTACTGTAGTATGTAGTGAAGCTTCTGGAAATAAAGTGCCAAAAGTCTAGTAGCTAAATAAACAATACATACCACTTTAGTGAACTTCTTAGAAGTAGGAAATAATAAATTCCTCAAAATTTTGTCTTCGTTATAATAGGGTGTTGCTAAATTTACTTCATTGTTCTAATGAGGGGGTACTTAACATAGTACATGCAGGAAATCAGCTGGGGCCATATAAAATTATCGCTGTACCCGGGTTTATTGTTGTGTTGATAATCATTATTCAGAGGTTTGACTATACTGCATATATTTTTTTATGTATTTAATCAGCCTTAAGATGATCCTCCTAATTGACTTCCCTTTTTGTATATTGATGAAGTCCTTCAACACATTGTATGCACCACCCTGTAGCAATTCCAACAACTAACATAATTTTGTTTAGTTTTCACTGAACACCCTTTGATCATTCATTTATGAATTTCTGTTTTAAAATATGTGGTATTGACATAATTATGTGTCTTGTTGTTCTTTATTATTTTACTTTTACTGACTTGTAATTGTATCTGTCTTATGGTAGACGGAGTTGAGATTGGCTTGGGGAACAACTGGCTTGGAACCACAAGTAACTACTGTTAAATGTCCTGCTCTTGAACCTGGGGAACGTGGACAAATATGTGTTACATTTAAAGCACCAGGTATATTTATAACTCATGTTATGTTCATTGGTGTACTGTGACAGTACCCCTTGAACTTAAGTCTAAAAATTTTAATGATATGGTTTTATAACCTTCTTAAGCTGATGTATAAGAATACATTTTTGAGATGATTTCCTAATGCACTTAAAGTTTATATTCAATAACACGCCCTTGTGCAGCTAAGCTCAGTTTTGTATATTTCATTTTGGCATGTTCATATTTTCCTGGATTGTTTGAACTTGTAAAATCATACAGCAGGTTCTAATATTTCCTCATTGTGCTCAACATTAACTTCAGCTTACTTTCAGTGTTGCTACTCGGTATGTTTACCATAGTTTCAGATGAACTAAACTACAGAGACTGTAGAAGAATTACTTTCACATTTAAATTCTTTGGAATTTTGTTTCATTGTGACTGGCTCTAGGGAGTTACCTGTTATACACTTTCCTTCAGAGGTATTTGTTTCACAGCACTGTAGAAAAACTCAGCAGAGTTTGGAAGGAAATGTAAGGAGCCTGTGACAAGCTGAAGCTTCGACTCAGCCTGTAAGGGGTGCTTTGATGGTATTATTGGTAGAGCACTGCCTGTGAAAGGCAGTCCGGTCCAGAGTACTGTTTCAATTTGTCACATATAATTAAAGTTAAGATTTATTCTCAATTAATTAGATTTATCTTCAGTGTATTTATTACATTAAATGATAAAATGAGAGATACCAATATTGCAATTTCTCATTCCAAGTAAGTGTTTGTTTCCATGATTGTGTCACACTAGTACATGCAGTGGATCACATGTACATGTCATTGGACGACTTAGCAGATTTCTGAAACTCCATTGAGGACACTGAAACGATATACTGTACATTTATGCAGTATTAGTTGATGTCACCATGATAAATGTCATGTGGTTTAAAAGTATAAGTCTAAAAAATGTTATTGTACTTCTTAAATACATGCCTGTGTCAGTTTATTTTGCCTTACACACAATTGCATTGACTGCAGATAAATATGTTGTACGAGCTACACTATGTGATCAAAAGTATATGGAAACCCCGAAAACATACGTTTTTCGTATTAAGTGCATTGTGCTGCTACCTACTGCCAGGTACTCCATATAAGTGACCTCAGTAGTCATTAGCCATTGTATGGGAGCAGGATGGGGCACTCTGCAAAACTCATGGGCTTCAAATGTGGTCAGGTGATTGGGTGTCACTTGTGTCATCTGTATGCAAGATTTCCACACTCCTAAACATCCCAAGGTCCACTGTTTCCAATGTGATAGTGAAGTGGAAATGTGAAGGGACATATACAGCACAAAAGTGTACAGGCCAACCTCGTCTGTTGACTGACAGAGATCGCCAACAGTTGACGAGAGTCATAATGTGTAATAGGCAGACATCTATCCCGACCATCACACAGGAATTCCAAACTGCATCAGGATCCACTGCAAGTACTATGACAGTTTGGCAGTTAGGAGGGAGGTGAGAAAACTTGGATTTCATGGTCGAGTGGCTGCTCATAAGCTGCACATCAGGCCGGTTAGTGCCAAACGATGCCTCGCTTGGTGTAAGTAGCATTAACATTGGACGATCGAACAGTGGAAAAATGTTCTGTGGATTGACGAATCACGGTACACAATATGGCGATCCGATGACTGGGTGTATGTATCCGTATGCCGAATGCCCAGAAAGCGTCATCTGCCAGTGTGTGTAGTACCAACAGTGAAATTCGGAGGCAACGGTGTTAGGGTGTGGCCGTGTTTTTCATGGAGAGGGCTTGCACCCCTTGTTGTTTCGCGTCACACTATCACAGCACAGGCCTACATTGATGTTTTAAGCACCTTTTTGCTTCCCACTGTTGAAGAGCAATTCAGGGATTGCGATTGCTTCTTTCAACACAATCGAGCACTTGGATCTGAATCCTATAGAACACTTTAGGGATGTTTTGGAATGCCGACTTCGTGCCAGGCCTCGCCGACTGACATTGATACCTCTCCTCAGTGCAGCACTCCATGAAGAATGGGCTGCCATTCCCCAAGAAACCTTCCAGCACCTGATTGAACATATGCCTGCGAGAGTGGAAGCTGTCATCAAGGCTAAGGGTGGGCCAACACCATACTGAATTCCAGCATTACCTATGGAGGGTGCCACGAACTTGTAAGTCAGATTCAGCCAGGTGTCCTGATACTTTTGATCACATAGTGTACATACTTATGGTACTTACATTCATTGTTGCCAGTATTTTATTTCCTGGTGAAATCTCTCATTTGCAAAGATAATTTTTGTTGCTCAAAAGAAAGAAATTTGAATTATATCTGGGGTCCAGCCAAACCATATGTGCAGGCTTATTATCCAAAATTGTCTGATATTCACACTCGTGCCAGGGGACTAAGTTTTCGTTGGCTGTGTACAGGTTATACTCACATTAATGCCAGGGGACTAAGTTTTTGTTGGATGTGTACAGGTTTGGTGAATCCAGTGTTTCTGAGGTAGGGACTATAGATCACTGCCAGTTGTCTTTAACTAAAAACTCATAGATGCGCTTCAGAGAGCACTATACAGCTTGCTGGTGGTGATTAAAGGAGAGAAATAAAAGACGAGCGTGCATTCTTAATAGAACAAAATGCAGATGATAATGATAGACCGCTCTCATTACTCTGGGCGTACGTATTCGCTGACTTGCAGTGCAGTTCATTGACTCTGAGGTTAAATTATATCTTTAAACCTTAATATTCCAATAGAAAAAGAAAATAATACGTTGTTATGTCGCGAGCAGGGCACAAATTATACACTTTATCAAAGGTGCCCATATACTGGGTGATCAAAAAGTCAATATAAATTTGAAAACTGAATAAATCACAGAATAATGTAGATAGATAGGTACAAATTGACACACATTTTTGGAATGACATGGGGTTTTATTAGAACCAAAAAAATACAAAAATTCAAAAAATGTCCAACAGATGGCACTTCATCTGATCAGAATAGCAATAATTAGCATAACAAAGTAAGACAAAGCAAAGATGATGTTCTTTACAGGAAATGCTCTTACAGGAAATGCTCAAGGTGTCAACCATCATTCCTCAACAGTAGTTGTAGTCGAGGAATAATGTTGTGAACAGCACTGTAAAGCATGTCCGGAGGTATGGTGAGGCATTGGCATCGGATGTTGTCTGTCAGCATCTCTAGAGATGTTGGTCAATCACGATACACTTGCGACTTCAGATAACCCTAAACCCAATAATCGTCTGAACTGAGTCTGGGGACCTGGGAGGCCAAGCATGACAAAAGTGACGGCTGAGCACACGATGATCACCAAATGATGCGCACAAGAGATCTTTCACACATCTAGCAATATGGGATGGAGCACCATCCTGCAATAAACATCGTACGTTCCAGCAGGTGTTTATCAGCCAGGCTGGGAATGACGCGATTCTGTAACATATCGGCATACCTGTCACCCGTCACAGTAGCAGTTACAAAACCAGAATCACGCATTTACTCAAAGAAAAAAGACCTGATAACAGTAGATGTGGTAAATCCAACCCATACTGTGACTTTCTCGTCGTGCAATGGAGTTTCCATGACAGTTCAAGGATTTTCGGTAGCCCAAATTCTGCAGTTGTGGGCGTTGACAGACCCTTGGAGTGTGAAATGAGCTTCATTGGTCCACAACACGTTACTCAACCAATCGTCATCTTCCGCCATATTTTGAAACGCCCACACCGCAAATGCCCTCCACTTCCCTAAATCGCCAGGTAACAGTTCATGATGCCGATGGATTTTGTACGGATAGCATCGGAGGGTATGCCTAGTGCCAATGTTGGTGCATCTGATTCTCTCTCTGATTACAGGTCCGGTTTATACACGATTGTCATGCGCAGGCACTGACGTTTTGCTCTTCAGTGCCATCTGTCGGACATTTTGTGAACTCTTTTTTTTTTTTTTTTTTTTTTTTTTTTTTTTTTTTGTTCAAATTAAACCCCCTGTCATTCCAAGCACGTGTGTCAATTTTTACCTCTCTATCTACATTATTCCGTGGTTTATTAAGTTTTCAAATTTATACTGACTTTTTGATCACCCGGTACATAGCCTCTGACTTTATCCATCTTAAATTTAGGACCTACTTACCTAACCCTATGTGCTGCTTTAAATGCCAATAATTTGTTTATGCCACTACGGTTTGGAAAGGTCAGCTTAAGTGTGGAAGTTGTTCAGCTGACCACCAACCAAGTATACGCATATTATATGCTGCTACAACTGATGGAAGAAATATGTTAGTTACATTGTCAAATATGCTCTCTTCTTTACTCTTCTTAAATATAAATATAAAATAATTGAAGAAGTCAATAATGAATGTACTCCACATGATGGTAGGTTAACACTCATCATTTTTATTATATGAAAAGTGTTACAAAAACATGAGCTTGTCTCTGCGTTCGTTCAGTTTAGCATCCACCAGGAGAATGCAAATTACGTATGCTTCTTACCTTTCTACCATTTACTTGAAGACTACTCAAAATGAGCTGGAGACAAGTAAGTGCCTAATCAGTAATAAAGGACACGTGATGAAAGAAAAAGCTGAAACTGTTATATAAACCACAAAACTAAATAGAAAAAGTTATGCTGCTGACAGGGCAGGTGTGATAGAATATAGCACTCAGCGAACTGCTCTACCAATGTGTGTCAGTCCCAAAACCTTTCAGTTTGGATCCCACAATGTCAAGTATTTGCAAAAGAGAAAAAAATCCAGAGGATAAAAGTTACTTCAAAGTATCTGTTTACTGTGAGACAATGAAGGCATTTAAGGTTACACACCCTCCTGCTTCAGTGAAGTCATTTGTCTTGGGATTGTTGCAACCTGTACCGAAGACCAGTGTTGGCACTTAAGAAGACATCACCAACTTTTTCGAGAAGTAAAAAGTACACTTGCAAGATATCAAGCCCAGCAGTAGATTCCATGTGAAAATATGGGCCATAATTCTGATGGTATGAAGTCATGATCTGAAAGTGCAGATTTTGAACTTTCACGTGCACTGGCTGGTTTTCTCTCGCTGCACTCCACTACAGCACCTAATGCTGAAGCATAGAGCACTGTACAGTTGCATGACAACCGGAGTCATCTTTTTTTTGCAGGACGTTGAAAGTGAGGTATGAGAGGTTGGAGGTGGGCAAATCAGCTCAATGTGTTTTGAAATCTGGTCTAAGACCACATTATTCCATGAGTACATAGTAGTTCAACCTCACACACACATTTGTTCAATGTTACTAATACATTTTTAGTAGGTTGCTTCCGTGTCTGTCTGTTTGGTACAAATTTTTCAATTGATTGTAAACTAACAACCCAGTGACCTAGAGACTTGAAACTTTCAGTGTAGCTCAGAACCGGATGACAATGCAACATTAACTCACTTCCTTTTATGTTGTGTGGCAGAGGGTACTTTTATTTACCTCTATTCTTTCCCTATTATGGCCCAAATTGTCATGTGGGATCGATGCCTGAGGCTGGTACCTTGCAAGTGTGCTTTTCTCTACTTAAAATATGTGGTAAAATTGGTGCTGTTTCCTTGTTAGTGGAGGAGGAGGAGGAGAATACGAGTACATGCTTGAGATCAAAATATTAGGAATATGTTTCTGTCAAAATGGCCATGACACTGTCACCAAAATCCAAACTAGAGAATAAATCAAGAGGCCAGCATACGGCCATGATTTTACCTGATGGATCAGTGGCCATACTTATGATGTTGTGGATGTCTTATGTCCCCTTGAGAGAAGCAGCAAGTCCCTCAAGTAAACTCCCCACCCTCAACTTGTGCTGAAAATTGTTGAACAAGGAAGCAGGACAGAGGGAAAAACACAGAAAACCTCACTGCTAAGATAGCTCTCACAGTGCAGTGGAACGTCAGTTGATTTAGGATGCATATGGAGGATCTGAGGAACTTAATCTTTCAGTTTAGGAAAGGCCAATGTCCACAGCTCTCTAGAAAACTCATTTTTAACTATCAGATACCCATGTGAGACGTGGCTACAAGCTCCACAAATAGCGTGACTCTAATGGAGAGCGAGCTAAGTGTTGAATGGCTATTGGTCAGATGTTTGACTAGAGCAGAAACAAGACTCCCTATAAATCAAACAATGGTTTTGTGTCTGAATTTTCATAGCCGAACAAAGAGTGAGAAATTGACATATGGGTTATCAAATGGACAAATGTGGGGTCTAGTTCTACAAAAAATGTTTAATTGATAAAAAGTAATCAGGAGAACCATGGGAATTGAATCGTCTGGGAGAAACCCAGGAATTTTTTAGAATTCCAGGAATTCTTCTTTGTTTTAGTTTTCAGACAAATTGTAAAAAATTTAAGGACAAGATAGATTGCTACTTATCATAAAGATGACACTTAAGTAGCAGACAGGCATAACTAAAAGACACTTACTCCTAACCTTTTGGCCACTGTCTTTGTCAGAAAAAGTTACAAGTACACACATTCATTTACAAAAGAAAGCACACCACACGCACACTTGTCCACCCTCTCTGGCAGCTCGGACCAGAATGCAACTGTCACGTGGAATGGAAAAAGCAATCTGAGGAGCTGCGGAAGGGGAAGGGCTAGCACTGTACGGGAGGAGGAGAGATGAGCACTGTGTGGCAGTGTGTATGCAGGGACTAGAATGCGAACATGCGCAACCTCGGAAGGCTGTGGGGCAGGGAGGGCCCTAGGGCAGGAGAGTGGCAGGGAAAGATGGGCTGCTGCGTTGACAGAGGTCGACACTAGTGATGTAAAATGCCTGAGAATTTGTAAATTGGGGCAAATGCCTGGGAAAATGCCCAAAATTTGTAAATACCCAGGCATTTATGCATTTTAAAGATTAATTGACAAGCGGCGCTTGAAATAATTTTAAACTTATGTTTTGTATTGGAAAACGTGCTTTGCATGACTGCTTGGGTAACAAAGTTGAAAAAGCTGCTTGAGAGCCAGGGAAGAATTATTAAGGGAAATAAATTCTGCTGTAAACATAACTTTGCATTTTAATGAGGTCAGTTCTTAGGGTAGCAAATAATAAAAAAAGGAAACAAAACTCAAGTTTAAAAATAATCCTCAAAAATAATAAAAAAAGAAAACAAAACTCAAGTTTAAAAGTACTCCTTGAAATGAAGTGTAGTTTATAATAAGTAGCTAGCATGTAGGTAGTATTTTTACCTGTACTATACCACTGCGAAAAAGGAACTTAAAAAAACTGAAAAAATGGACATCATGACCAGACACCAAAGGTTACAAGAATATCGAAACATGTAAAATTCAGTAAAAAAGAGCAGGGATGAGAAATCACATACTGCACGGAATTACTTATAAAATATTTAAATATGACTAATGCAGTGTCCACTGTTCAAGGCAAATGAATCACTTCACTTCTCACCTTTAGCTTAGCTATCCCTGATCAGTGTTAGAGAGGTTCATTAATGAACTGTTATTTGAAAAGATTGTTATTACTAATTACAGAGAATCTGAAGATCCACTAATCATGTGAATGCGTCATTATTAATAAAAGATCTACAGCAGAGACTGTTTTCTGTTTTTGGAACATTGAAACATTGTTGCTGTATCAGGCCAAAGTGGATGGAGCAATGTGGCTAAATCTGATTTGTGTGTGTGTGTGTGTGTGTGTGTGTGTGTGTGTGTGTGTTTATGACAGTATAATTCTTGTTATCCGCCCCTGGTAGCTGAGTGGTCAGCACGACTGAATGTCATACCTAACGGTACGGGTTCGATTCTCGGCTGGGTTGGAGATTTTTTCCGCTCAGGGACTGGGTGTTGTGTTGTCCTTATCATCATCATTTCATCCCCATCGACACGTAAGTCGCCGAAGTGGCGTCAACTTCAAAGACTTGCGCCAGGCGAACGGTCTACCTGCTGGGAGGCCCTAGCCACATGGCATTTCCATTTTATTATAATTCTTGTTGAAATTTTACTCTTCTGTAAGTTTTATCTGCACTCAGCTGATAAAGATTTCAGTACTAGAGCTAAAGATCTTGCTCTCGCACACCCAAACCAACCTATTATCATCATCATCATCATCATCATCATCATCTTCTTCTTCTTCTTCTTCTTCACCACCACTGATACTCATAATGATTTCACTGTCTCTAGTCCATTATGTGCCTCACCGATAATAGCTACTTATTTGCAATACATAAATTCACTGTATAAAGCCAAAACAGATCCTACATAACTGTAGAAGGAGTTGTGTGAATAGAAGTACATTGCTAAACCGCAAAAGGTTTCAGTGTTTTCCTAGTGGCCAAAACCTTGCTGGTAAAACTCAGCAATTTAAGAGCCAACTAAAGGAATATCTTCTTGCAAGATCGTTTTTCTCAGTTGATGAATTTGTTGACATGAATAATGAGATGTAGATTGCCAATTTTATACAGGAATGTTATGTTAGCACAGTGCCACTAGTTTTGGTATTTATTTCTAAGGTATAATTTAATTTTAAAAAGCTTCCAAAATAAAAGTTTTATTGCCCAGATCACAGTTGGTCCATGTCCTGATTACTAGTTTCAGCAAACTGACATTGCCATCTTCAGATAATTGGGTATGTGAATTTAAATTCCCTATGTGTGGCACATTGCCATATGGCCATTGACAAAATTGGAGGTAAACTCACAGAAAAGACACTACAGTGCAACACTAACTACACTAAAATAAAAGTCATAACTGTGATCCAAGTAATACAAATATGACTTTATTCATAACCATCTGAACAATAATGGAAAGAAGTATCTTGTGACTCTACACAGAACAACTGATGTGAGAGCGGTAAAAACTAGAACAACACAACGAGAATCAATTAGCGCTGCTCCACGTGTATATAGGTGGCAGGTCAAAGGTAGATGGCATGACAGAACAGCATGCTGTATGCACGCTTCCTGCCGGTGGGTTCTAGTGGCTGGCCTGCTCTGATGCAGTTGGTGATTGGGATGAATACACACACGCGGCGACACTATACTCGGTGCACTCACACTCTCATGCACTTGTAACAGGATACAGCATACCTCGGTGTGCCCAGGTTATGGAGGAGATGCTGGCACCCCAACAAGAGCCACATCCACTGGATCCGGAGTGGCAGCAGCTGATGCTGATGGTGGAGGCAGCACAATGTACCAGGCGGGCACTAGAACATAGGACTGGAATGCACGGGGGCACAGGCTGACCCAAGAGCGGTGGGCCCATGTGGCACACGATGACAGTGCTGGGTAAGAGGGTGCCTTTGCCCCTCTGCGTTGTCATTGGCAGGCAGGTCTCAGTGCGGAGAAGACTGGGGTGGACCCACCAATGATAATGTCTCAGGTGATGGTGACGAGGGATCCAGTGGAGGTGGCCCGATTGGAACAGCAGGGTGCAGCAGTGGACTGGAGGCCGGAGACAGACCGGTGCCTGGTGCCGGAAAGCTGGAACCCCAGGCAGCATACATGTAGGAGGCAGCCAATGGGATGGTGGTGGTCCACAGCAGGTGATGACAGGCTCAAGGCAGTGGGTGGCGGGGTGGGGCAGGCTGTGGCGACAGGAGCTGCACCGATGAAACGGTAGCTTCTGGCAGCAAGTGGGGACACAACTGATCAAAATGGCACACAGTCAGCCTGTTGGCCTTATGGACATCACAGAGATGGTGCCCTTGGTAGTGGACAACAGTGGCCAGTATCCACTAGAGCTGATGACCAAACCCTTGTGGCCACACCAGTGATTCCAGCTCGAATTGGTGGGATGAACCTGACTTCTGCAGGTGTGGTGCTGGTCACAGAAAGTGAAGGAGTGTATGTGGCTGTCGGCCATGAAGCAACTCAGTTGGAATCCGCTTCCCCATAGGTGTGAAGCGATAGGTGCTCATAAAACGGAGAAGGGCATTGTCCTGCAAAGAATCCACAACAAAATTTTTCATTTGGAGCTTTAACGTACACATTAGTTGCTACATCTTGCCGTTTGATTGAGGGTCGGATGTTTCAGCCATAACATGATGAATGCTATGATGTGAACAAAACAGTTGAAAGGTACGAGAGATAAACTGGGGCTCATTGTCAGAAACTAAGATACAAAGCAGCCCTTCAGTAGGAGAAACCCTCAAAAGTGTATGAATTGTGACCTCAGCCGATGTTGAAGTTCACCTGAGAATGTAAGGAAACTGAGAAAATGCATCCACAACCAAGAGCCAACAGGAATTCAGGAAGGGACCTGCTAAGTCTGTGTGATTTCAACCCCATGGCTGGTGTGGAGGAGGCTAGGGAGACAGAAATATCCAGGGAGCTCCCTGTTCTGAAGCACATTGCCCATAAGCCATGACAAGACAGACAATTTCCCTATAAATCCATGGCCAAAAAACATGTCTCCTAGCTAACAGTTTAGTATACAAAACTCCCCAATGGCTGTGGTGGAGAAGGTGTAGAACCTCGCATTGTAATGTGTCGGGAATGACCACTCTTGGAGGGAGATCTTCCATGGACAACAGCAAAACACCATCTAAAATATAGGCAATACTGTAAGGAAAAATAGTTGTGCAGTGGGTGCGAAGCCTGACCTGGCAATTTATCAGGCAGCCCTGTTAAACAAAATGAATCACCTGGCGAAGAACTGGGTCAGCAGCAATGGCAGCTGTTGTGCGCCAGAGCGATTCTTCATGATCAAAGTCAGGAACAGAACAGACAAGAAGGTGGGATGAGGTGTCTGCGTTGGCATGTTTAGACATAGGTTGAAAGTGGATTTCGTAATTGTAATGAGACAAGAACAGCGCCTTTTGTTGTAGACAGTGTGCTGCCTGACAACACAAGGAAGTGTGAGGGTTAAACAAGGAAACCATGGGTTTATGGTCAGTAATAAGGTTAAACTTGGATCATACAAAAAAACAAGAAATCTCTTTTTCCACTTGACAGTGATGCTGTAGAGTGAGAGATTTAATGGTGGGTTGGCAAAACTATGTTCTGTTCTGGAGAGAACGTAGTTAAACAGTGGGCCAAGAGTAGTCTCTATTTCAACAGTTGCAAAGATTTCAACATCTGAAAACCACGTTTGCAATCCAGGCTCCAGCAGAATGGTACAGTCTTGCATAACAAGGCGTTGCAGTTGCCCCCAGCAGTAATTTATGGTAGTTGGCTATCTTCCCTAGGAAGGCCTGAAGCTCCTTTGTAGACGAGGTGCGACGCATAGACATAACAGTGGAGATGTGGTCTGGCAGAGGGTGAACCCCATGCTGTGAGACCTTGAACCCCAGATAAACAATATAAGGTTGAAAAAATAGATTTAGTGAGGCTACACTGTAAGTCTGCAGACTGTAAGACAGAAAACAAAGTGCGCAAATTTCTCAAGTGATGGGCAGCACTGCAGCCCGTGACATCGGTATCATCAAGATAATTGATGCAGCCTGAGGCAGGCATAGTCCATTACTCTAAAAATCATAGGAAAATAGCAGTAGCACTAGTCACACTAAAATGAAGGCGCAAATATTGAAGAGACCAAAAGGAGTATTCAAAACCAGAACTCTCAGAGACCCTTCGTCCACAGGAACCTGCAGGTATGCTTCAGACAAATTAATTTTAGAAAATTATTGGCCACCCAGTATTTTTGCCAAAAGTTCCTCCTGGCATGGGAGAGGGTACGCATCCACAGTTGACTGCATGTTGATAGTATTGCTGAAGTCACCACAAAAGTGAATTTTCCCCAACAGCTTCCGAACTACAACCAGCAGAGATGACCATTCCGTAGCCATAACAGGTTGCATCACCTCTTAGAGACAGAAGCCTGTCTAATTCTGCTTTCACTTGATCTTTCAGGGTTACAGGAATAGGATGTCCACGACAAAAGTAAGGTTGAGCCGTGGATTTCAAAAAAATATGAGAAGAAAAATTCGTAGCACACCCTATACCTTCCGAAAACAAGTCCAAAAACTCCTCACACAATGTGTCCAGTTGATAATGTGGTACCTGATCGGACACAAGCTGAACTGTGTCGATGATAGAAAATCCAAATGCCCAAAATTTGTCCATCCTGAAAAAGTTCTCAGCACTAGAATCAGCACCCAACAAAAATGTAACGGAAGAAACCACTGACCTACCACTGACCTACAAGAGGCGGTTGATGTATTTGTCCCAGTAGCACAGCGTTCTTGTTGTTATAACTGACCAGCTTTTGCATGATCAGCGTTAATGGCGGCGAGTGTAAACTCACACAGGTTTGAGAATTCAATAACATCATCGCAGCACCTGCGTCAACCTGTAGCCAGAGACGTGGCAAAAAGCACTTAACTCGGTAAATAACTTGGAAGAAGTCACAAGCATTGGAATCATGTGGTTTACGTCCATGTCCATATGCTGAGCAATCTTCAATGAACGACACACACAGGCGATGTGGCCTTTCTTCTGCTAAGCATTACAAGTAGCCCAGCACTTAAGGCATGCTGAACGTTTGTGCTGGACAAAACAGAAAGGACAAGACAGAAACAGGGAACGCTGATGCTGGCACTGTGGCTGTTACAGATGTTTGGGCCGACCTTGGTCAACTCGGAACGGGCCTGGATGTTTGCTGCTGCTTCCTCGTGCAAGCATCTCTTCAAAATATTATGTTGTTTGCAAAACTTCTGCCCTGCCAACTTCATAGAGTAAAGAGTTCTGGCAAGCTTCCTTGTCCGGAGCTAAACAGATAGTTGCGTTACACACCGTAGAGTCTGTATAACGGGCATCAGCAACGAATTGACACATACGGCTAAGGCCATGAAGTTTGTCTGCCAAAACCCTGTATGACTGATGACTGGTTAGGTTTCTTATGGCATCGGTACAGTTCAGTTCATTCCGTTGTGAAGTGTTTGTTTGTGATGGTAGTTGGACAATAAACTGCACATTTGATCAAAAGTAAGAGGTGCCAGTTCTTGTAAAGGGGCAAGCTGACACAGTAATTGATACATCTCAGGTGGAATCCACGGGAGGAAGAAAGCTTTGCACAAATTCGAATCTGTCACACTGAAAGCCAGAAAATGCTGTGTAGGTCTTTTTTGTAAGCTTCCAGGTCCTTGGCTGAATCATCATATAGAGGAAAAGTGAAACGGACTGGTGCAACGGTACCCAGTCTGTTAATCGAAACCAACAAAGTGTTCACAACTGAAGTAAGCTGTTCAGTCAGGGCTGGTATCACAGCAACCATAATGAATCAACCTCATGAAACCTCACTGTAAGATTGCACACAAAGAAACCTTTTCAAACTCGTCGCCAGTCATGTAGTAACCAAGCAATACATGAAACCGATCCAAGTAACACAAATGTGGCTTTATTCATAACCCTCTGAACAATAACAGAAAGAAGTCTCTTGTGACTCCACACAGAACAACTGATGTGAGGTGAACAAACTAGAAGAACATAAGGAGAGTCAGTCATTGCTGCTTCACTCTTGTATACACACGGTCCGCCAGTAGACGGTGTGGTGGAGACTGTGCGGTATGCACGCTCCTACCTGTGGCCTTTAGTGGCCGGCCCTCTCTTATACAGTTGGTGGTTGATTTTGGTACACACACATGCGGTGACACTGCACTTGCCACCCTCAGACTCACACACACTGATAGCAGGATACAGAAGTTTCAAATGCATCAGACAGAGCACATTCACTGCAGTCAGTGGATGACCTCAAACCTGTTTCTGACACCTCTGTGCCTAGCTGGTACAGTTTTGGCTTTTATTTAATGTACTTATTGTTGCATGGGAGTGTCTTTTCTGTGAGTTTACCAACATGTTTTCATTGGACAGATGGCAATGTGCCACACGTAGTGGCTTTGTTATTCATGTATCCAACCATCTGAAGATGGCAATCTAACTTCGCTGAAACTAGTAATCAGGATATGTACCAACTGCGATCTGGGCAATAAATCTTGTGTTTGGAATCTTTGTTACATTGATATAGAGACCACTCTTCTTCTGACAATGACAGGAAATTGCAATAGTGTAATAATTTAAGTTGTGGCCTACAATAGAGGAAACACAGTATTCCTTTTTAAATATATTAGTAATACATAACTATTCAGAAGTTTTTGTTGTATGTCTTTCTGAACTCATCAGTGTAATTTCATCTTTTAATAACCAGTCATTCCACATCTGTGCATTTCAGTTTCATATGAAATACAAAATAAAAATAAAGAAATTAAAGTGATCAAATTAAAGTGATCGTGGCTTGTATTTCACTGTGCTGATTTTACAAAATCTGGTTGATGTGAACTTGATCTCTTGTACTGTGATAATAGCTGACCTATACTGTTGCCTTATTTTAGCTTTTGTAAAGTTGTGAATGCAACTAAGAGGAAAGAAATTGCTAAATGTATTATACTCAAGGAAAGTAGCAATAAAAATGGATAAGGCTCTCCACTACTCACTAGTTATCACTGTAACTTGAATCAAATTCAGGACACTGTATTAAAATTGAACGTAACCAATTTTGCTTGCAGAATTTGCTGGAACTTTCGAATCTTACTGGCACTTCTACCATATGGGTGTTCGATTTGGGCACTGGATAAGCTGTGCTATTATTGTTGACCCAAATGATGAACCTCAGAATATTTACAGTGGATGTGATAGCGGTAAGCTGACTGTTCTGATGATCTGTAATACTGTATATTGCTTTTGTTAATAACTCATAATATTTTTTGCTATAGGCCCTGCAACAGACAATTTTCTTGAAAACTTTGATAATAAATCCAGGAATGATCATGCAGTTGACCTTACAGTTCGATCAAAATGTGATGAAATATTTGAGTCTGCTTCATTGCCAAAGTGTGAAACTGTATCTTCTAATGTCATGAACAGTAATGAGAATCAGAAAAATCCTGAATATGAGAGTGATTCTGAATCCGATAATATGAGTATTGTTTCACACACCATATCAGTTACTTCAGAATCAGGAGATGAAGATAAATTTGTTGTTGTTTCCATGCCAGCTTCATCAACAACTGAAGGCAAGTTCACAACTTATAATTTTTACTTCTGTTATTATGAGAGTCAGGTAGTCTCAAACGTGCATGGCTAAGCATTAAAATAAATTATGTAGTTTGTTTTATAAATAATACTGTGGTCATATTTTTTATTTATGTTTGTGACACCATATTTTTTCAAGAAGTAGTGGCATATTTTTGTATGTTCTTTCAGAATGGGTAGAATATCCAACTGGTACTGATGCATATTTTTGTTTCCATTGTCTAATAATACTGCTTTGAAACTTATTTTAGATGAGTTGAACAATCGCCATGCTTCAGTAGTGTGTCCCAACTTGAGGTTGACATGAGAAAATGTTGAACACTCTTGCAGTAGTAAATAGTGCCACTCATTGAATAGAATTTCACAAGTTCTTTGTGTTTGTGGCGAAAATGTGGAGTTATTGTACCTGATGCAAGCAAATTAAATTATTTGCAACATGAACCGAGCAGTTCAACTTAACCTTTCGTTAATGCCAAGGCCAAAGATCACCATTATTCATTAAATGAATACCTTCTCCAGATTGGTAGTCATGTTATGATATGTTGCTGGAAGATGAGAGAGAACTTTCTTCTTCTGTTTCTTCATCAACTTTATATCCTATAGATGCTTTTGATATTAGACAACTGACGGGGTCATGTGGAATTGGTTTAGAAACTGAGATGCACTAGTTTTGTAGGAACTCCAAATGCCAGATGTTTGTTGTTCTTCACATTTGCTTTGAGATATGAAATAGTGAAGGCAGCAGAGGATCAAGTAGGTAAAAAGGTAAGGGCTAGTAGAAATCATTGGGTAACAGAAGAGATATTGAATTGAACTGATGAAAGGAGAAAACATAAAAATGCAGTGAATGAAGCAGGCAAAAAGGAATACAAACTTCTCAAAAATGATATTGACAGGAAGCATGTAGAGGCATATATCACTGGGGTTAGGTAGACATATAGACTACAGGAAAATTTTAGAGACCTTTGGAGAAAAGAGAACCACCTGTATGAATATCAAGAGCTCAGATGAAAAACCAGTTCTAAGCAAAGAAGGGAAGGCACAATGGTGGAAGGAGAATTTGAGGGTCTATACAAGGGCAGTGTACTTGAGGGCAATAATATTGAAATGGAAGAGGACATGGATGAAGATGAGATGGGGAGATGTGACACTGAGTGAAAAATTTGAACACTGAAAGACCTAAGTCGAAACAAGGCCCCGGGAGTAGACAAAATTTCATTAGAACTACTGATAGCCTTGGGATAGTCATGCCTGACAAAACTCTACCATCTGGTGAGCAAGATGTATGAGACAGGCAAAATACCCTCAGACTTCAAAAAGAATATATTAATTCCAATCCCAAAGAATTCAAGTGTTGACAGGTGTGAAAGTTACAGAACTATCAGTTTAGTAAGTCATGGATGCAAAATACTAACACGAATTCTTTACAGATGAATGGAAAAACTGGTAGAAGCCAACCTAGGGGAACATCAGTTTGGATTCTGTAGAAATGTTGGAAGACGTGAGGCAATACTGACCTTACGACTTATCTTAGAAGATAGATTATGGAAAGTCAAACCTACATTTCTAGCATTTGTAGACTTAGAGAAAGCTTTTGACAAATTCTGAAGTCGGCAGGGGTCAAATACAGGGAGCGAAAGGCTATTTACAATTTGTACAGAAACCATATGGCAGTTACAAGAGTAGAGGAGCATGAAAGGAAAGCAGTGGTTGGGAAGGGAGTGAGACAGGGTTGTAGCCTCTCCCCGATGTTATTCAATCTTTATATTGAGCTAGCAGTAAAGTAAACAAAAGAAAAATGTGAAGTATGAATTAAAATCCATGGAAACTTTGAGGTTTGCCAATGACGTTGTAATTCTGTCGGAGACAGCAAAGGATCTGGAAGAGCAGTTGAACGGAATGGACAGTGTCTTGATAGGAGGATATAAGATGAACACAAACAAAAGCAAAATGAGGATAATGGAATTTAGTTGAATTCAGTCAGGTGATGCTGAGGGAATTAGATTAGGAAATGAGACTCTTAACGTAGTAAAGGAGTTTTGCTATTTGGGGAGACAAAATAACTGATGATGGTCAAAGTAGAGAGGGTATGAAATGTAGACTGGCAATGACAAGGAAAGCTTTTCTGAAGACAAGAAATTTGTTAACATCGAGTATAGATTTAAGTATCAGGAAGTCTTTTCTGAAAGTATTTGTACAGAGTGTAGCCATGTATGGAAGTGAAACATGGTAGTTTAGAGAAGAAGAGAATAGAAGCTTTGGAAATGTGGTGCTACAGAAGAATGCTGCAGATTAGATGGGTAGATCACATAACTAATGAGGAGGTACTGAATGGGATTTGTGGCACAACTTGACTAGAAGAAGTAATTGGTTGGTAGAACACATTCTGAAGCATCAAGATATCATCAATTTAGTATTGGAAATTTAGTGTTGGGGGAAGTGCGGAGGGTAAAAACCATAGAAGGAGACCAAGGCATGAATACCCTAAACAGATTCAGAAGGATTTAGGTTGCAGTATTTACTCAGAGATGAAGAAGCTTGCATAGGGTAGAGTAGCATGGAGAGCTTCATCAAACCAGTCTCTTGACTGAAGACCACAACACCACCACCACCAACAACAACAACAACACATTTTGTATACAGTCACCCAAATTGCATGCACTTGTCAGACAGGTGAACTGTGGTGCCCACAATTTACCACTCTCCGCCTTTGAACTGAAATCTTGTTCTCATGCATTCTTCAGAAATTGTGTAAAATTTTTCCAGTGGGGTTTTTCTGTTAGACACACACACACACACACACACACACACACACACACACACACACACACACACACACACCAAAATAGATCTTGTGAATTTGAGCAACCTCTGAACGCCAAAATACAATGGAAAATCCAGTGTGGAATGCAACAATATTATGAAACGGAAAATCGCTACTCACCGTATACCGGAGATGCTGACTTGCAGATAGGCACAACAAAAAGACTGTCATAAACAAGCTTTCGGCCAACAAGGCCTTTATCAATAATAGACAAAACACACACAACAGGCAACTGAAGCCATACAGCAGTGTGGCATCAATTGCCAGAGACTGCAGTCATGCTTGTATTCACCAGTCACACAGCATGTGGGACCAATAATTATAACTCATGGTTAGTTCAAAGCACATAGGGAATGACATTCTTGCTCAAAGTAACACACAAGGCCTGACTATTTATGCAAGCTTCTTCCACCTTTAATATTTCAGTGTGTCCAGTGCCAACTGGATGCAAATTTCTCGACACTTAATTCAACAGTGAGTCATCAGCTGGATCAAGGCAACTTATTGTTAATGGAATACCAGACCTTATCCAGAAAACCTTCTCCATGCAATGTGTACCGTTTATCCATCAATTGCAAAGACATAGCTTAGGATAACTGCGAGTTTAGTCTCCAGATACTACATAATTTGAGAAGATGGGATTTGAGGGGGAGGGTGGCACATCATATTCATTCATGAAACTGTATCATTCCAGTAAGTAACCATATTGTGTGTGGTACATTACTTACAGTTTGAGGTTTTTCTTTGTGCTACCCCAATAGTTGGGTTCCGTTGCACAAGAAAATGATTTGTGTGCAATTTGAGCTCAGTAACAAACGGCCTGTACATAAGAAAAATAAGCAGCGAAAAAATTTCGTAAAGATCGTATTAATTTTATATCTCAGAAAACATTGTTCAGATTTGCCAGTAACTTAATTGTTTTCAGTTGAAATATTAATACTGCTGTATAAAGGTACTAAGTCCATTGTTTGTGAGACCAATATGACAAAAAAATCATATTTTCTGTAAAAAATTCTTATTTTTTGAGAAAGTCCCTTTTTATTTGCTGGAAACTTAGATTCTCAGACACAGCTTGAAACATGTTTTGCCCCCCCCCCCCCCCCCTCCCTCCCCTTCCTCTGTTCAGCTTGACATCTCTCACAGCTAGATCATTTATAACTTTCAGTTTCATTACTATGTGTAGAACGTTGATGAAATCTTCATTTCATACCAGTGTGAAGGACCTGCCATAAGGGCCTTCTGATGCAAAACAAATTTGGTAGAAAATACTCTTCCTTTTATTAGAAACAATCTACACAGTCACATCATTGATAATTTATGGAATATGATAGACTCCTATTTGAATTTTTCAACTGATGATTCTGCTCATTATTTAATACATTAACTATTTCTGGTTTTGATTAAGTTGATTAATTAGGATAAAAGATGGTTAAAGTGACAGAATGGGAGACAGCTATCATAAATGATTTTCAGTTTTCATAAAGACACGTGTGAGATATCAAAAGTGACAGCTTTATATTTGTAAAGGTTTGAAAGGATACTGAAGTCCAAATATGATGCTTTGGCGTCAGAAGGGGCACAAGGGCTTCAGAAGTGATTTGACTTACACAGTGAAAAAGCAAGACAAATGTAACAAATCACATTCTCTTTGTGGTCATAATGCATATATATCACAAATATAAATATTTTCAATAGTAAACAGTTTTTACCATCTACATTTCATGATGGGTATCCGCAGAGTACAAAAGAGATAGTGCAGGAGAATGTCCTTGATCGAGAGAGATCACATTTAATTTGAAAATTTCCCTTTCACCACCCACTCCCCCCCCCCCCCCCCCCCTCCCCTTTTCCTGAAGACTGTACAGCCAAACCATAGTAAGTTACATGACAAACATATGTTTAAAATTACCAGTGTTGAATGCTAGTAGATTTTTCTTTCATTATGTTTTCAAATGCATTTACATGCCATAAATACATGATTTATCAACCTCTTGAATTTAATTTTGTGCTCACTCAGATACTAGTGATTGATTCCAAGCATAAACAATGGAAATCAACTACTTAGTAGTGTCTTCTTTAGTAGTAATGATTTTCAAGGTTTTAGCGAGTGATATGTCCTAAAGATTGTGGAGGGGGATGGGGCGTGCAAAAATCTCTCTTACTTTTTAAGTTCAGATTATCTTTCAGCCTATTTTTGTGGTCATCTCTGTTGTTGATACAAAGCTTCTAATTTTGGTATTCAGTTTCTCAGCTCCTGTATCAGAATCTGTTTTCCCCTGTAAAAAAGAAAATAATTAACATTTGTCAGGTGGCAATTTACTTACAGTTATTTAATGTGAATAATATCCAAGCAAATGTATTATCTGACATAAATAAACTGAACACTTTGTACTTGCTATGACTGCTATCTTCCCTGAAAAGTGAAAGACTACTAGGGTGGTTTGTATTGGGTTGGGCTAAAAACTAGATTTTTATTTTATTTTTTATTTTTATTTTTTTTTTTATGGGGGGGCATTAATTCTGCACCCTTGCTACTTGTCTCTGGATCATTGTAGTATAATTTTCAATGCGATAGGGGCCACAGCTGTGATGAATTTTTGGAAGATTTCTTGAAGCCTTCAACTGCCTTCCTCTTTATTTCATGGACAGTGGTACAATTTTGGCCTCATCCATTTCCAAGTGGGCTTTGCAACAACTGCTCGAAAGTAATGTGCTCCTAAAATAGCGTGAACTTCTCAGATTAATTTTATGAGCATAACGTGCTGTCATATGAGCAGTGACGTACACGACATAATCTACTACTAAAAAATCATCCATAAAATACTCGGAAACACAATCATACATGAAATAAAGAGAATGGTCGCTGAAGATTTGTGAAATAAGAGCACATTCAGTTACAGAAATTTAAGTAAATATATACATTAGGTAATGAATTAATTTATCACACATATCTAATATTTGGCCAGGTTGATGATTATTTTATTTTTTCTGGATTTTCTGATTTTGGAGGCCCAGGGGAGTCTTTCACCCTTTCCCTTTGTCCTGGTAAGCCCAAATTTCACACAGATTAGATATAATGGAAGTAGATTCGTTGGATTGGTGTGTGTGTGTGTGTGTGTGGGGGGGGGGGGGGGGGGGGTTGACAAAAGAATTATTATTATTATTATTATTATTCTTTTTTAAATGCCATCCAAGTGCTATTCTAGTGGTGCAGCCACCAATCTAGTTCAAAGTAGCAAGCATAAAATTACTAGGGGCTCGTTTACAATTTTGTCACCTTAAAGTTCAGTCATGTGAAATGATATGTGACAGAACATTTACTAATGCTCATGCTACAATGTGGGCTTGCCAGACAATGGACAGAAATGGTACAGCATTCTTTCACTAATAGAAGACTAAATTATTGTCTTCCATGTTGGTAGTTTGAGTTTATCATATAAACTCAGCTGTTAACTGCTCCATCTAGAAAAGAAAATTAGGTCAGGGTAAATTTTATGTCATGCACTCTGTTCAGAATCCATTTACAAAACTACAACCTTCTTGCAGGGTCACACAATTTAAGTTTGCACTGCTGTTATTTTGTAGGTCTGTGACTTGAGTAACTTTGTAGATGTTTGAACAGAACCGTAGGAAGTTCCCAATTGCTGAGAGATGTCGAACTGATTTTTTAAGAGTCCTTTTCAGAGTGTGCCCAGTGTTATCCAGAGTTTCTTCTGCCAGTATTGTTCATAGTTGTCTGTGTTTCCTGTCAAGAATACTCTCAGTTTTAAGGAAGTTATTTATCAGTCATTGAATTGTACTCCAATTAGGAACTTGACTGTCAGGAAATTCATGTTGAAATAATCTCTTTAAGGCACACGCTGATCCCGTATGCGCATACAAATCATACACGAATACTCCTTGGCGAATAGAATATTTTTATTTCGCTATTTCACTTTAAACACTTCCACTCACTACACTGTATTGTATCTCATAGCACACATGTCCTATCTGCATGACAATTCTGCACATGCAAAGGTCTCACAGCGGAGGGGAAATATACTCCTCGCCAGTGCCACTGCCGGCTGGCTGGTGGTGGGGTAAAATAATCCCTGCCAGCTGGTTGCGTTAAAGATTGATCGTCCTGTATTATATCATGAACACCTTGACTGAACACTACCAAACAAGTATTCCAGTATTTTCATTCCTGTGGGATGTGTTGTTTAAAATTTCATCCTCGTATGAGCTTAGTAGAGAAAGACGTAATTCTTATAGATGAAGGATTGTGTGAGTAATTGATGGCTATTGAATGTGTATAATGTTACAGAACTTCTCAGATGGAACAGTAACCAAATAATCAAAGATGATGTCCATAAACAGTTTCTCGCCATCTTCCAGACTTTGAGAAAGGTTTAATCATTGGCATGAGGGCCATGGGAGCATCACACAAGCAGACCACTAGGACAGAAGGCTGTAGTGCAGTGAATGCAGAGTTAGTGGTAATGGTATGAACACAGGACAGCAGTGTGGCAGGTAGAGTAGCATGACTCTCTGCAGAAGGACTACTCCACGGGAAGATAGTAGGCAATGTTCTGTTGGCTCCTACAAATTACAACAGCTGAAATGTGGGCAGACGTTAACAGGCAGTGTGTCACCAAGAAATGCTGGGAGCAGTGTAATGGAAGCCGGACTTAGATATCAAGTTGCCACGTCTCCTTAACTGCTGTACAACACAGTAGACAACAGAGAATTGCACGCTGTCATTCTAGAGTTAACTGGGATGTCGAATACGTCGGTGACAAGACTTACTTCAGTTTAAGACTTACTTCTGTTTGTGGCAGCCAGCTTGGCACCGATGTGTCAGTAGATAACCTAGAGAAAGGTTACTGAAAGCAATAGTTCTGTGGATGTGCACTTCTCCAACTCCCGGAAATGACGTGATGAGCTGTTGGGTATGACAACAGGACTGATTTGGTAATTGTTGAAAGGAGGCTGACTTTTTGCCAGTATGTGGTGAGAATGATAAATGCTGTTGTTAAATCTCTTATCACCAGAGTACTGATTGGCATAATCCAGCAGGATAATGCAAGATACACACACTTCAGTACCCACCACAAACACTTTTAAAAATGTACAGAGTCTAGACTGGCCCACTTGGCCCCCTGATTTGTCGCTCACAAAGCATGTAGGGGTGTGAAGACATATACTTTCCCACCACTTGCAGTTTGATAGAATGACACTGTGTGTTTCAGCCACAGTAAAAATTCCACAAGGTGACATTTGGAGGCTGTTTGCTTCCTTGCCACAATGAATACAAGAGGTTTTTTTTGAATGAGAAAAATTTTCATCATTATGAAGTTCCAACTTAATGTAGGAATGAGGACTAGCAAAATGCATAACTAAATTTTATTTATGGAGCTTCCGTCACAGTTGCTTTCAAAAATGGAATGCATGGTCCATTCTTAGACTGTAGCGTTAGTTGCAAATGTTCACATATGTGTATTGGTGGAAATGTAGTTAAACATTTACAACAGAGGCTATGGTTTGAGAATGGACAGTATAGTCCAAAACTAGTCACCACACATAAAAAATTTTAAACGCAACTGTGACAGAAACTGGAAAAAGTAAAATTTTCATCACTGGCTGCATACAGTTATTTTATACCCCACAGCTGCAATTTCAACTTCATTGTTAATTATCAAAAGGTTTCAATGATTAAACTATCAAGGCTAGCAAAACAAAACAAAATGTATATGAGCATTATGGGGTTTGTTAGTGATTAAGAATGGTATGGAAAGGATAGGTTGCTGAGTCACAGACAGGTGCAATGAAAAACACTGCTAAGATATTAAGTTTTCAGACAAGGCCCTTCTTTGGAAATAAAACACACACACACACACACACATCTTACACTCTGTCTCCAGGCACTAGAGCCCAACTCGTTAATGTTTGTTATTCACACTGTCAGTATATAACAGATGGAAAGCATTCTCTAGGATCTCGCTTAGTGGTGTCTGCACATGTTGTTATTGTACACTGTACTATGATATGTTGTATATTACCTGTTTTGTAATATGACAATGTGATACATATATGTATATCAGCAAACAAGGAGAAATGAGTGTTAGGAATTACTAGCAAAGAAAAAGGAAAACAAACAAATTGATCTGGTAGAAGATTGGAAGACATAATTGTGACTATAATGAAAATGAAATGTAGGTGGGTAGGACATGTAACTAGGCAAATGGATGGTAGATGAGGCAAGTAAGGTCATTGACAGATAACAAGAAGCAAGAAAAGAGTGATTTGTCAACCTAATGGAAGATACGTAGATGACATTAGAAAATGTGGAAGAGCAGGATGGGTGTGCATACAGCTTCACCTATGAGTCTGGTGATAATTTGCTAAAATATATTTTATCTTACAAAGAGTAGGCTGAAATGTCTATGACTCCGTCTGTGTAAATGTCCTTCCCTTTAAAATCATTTCCATTGAAAGAGCACTTTTTGTTAAAACTTTCCTTTCTTATTTGTTCAGATAGCTGTATCAACCATATCTGACATTCATTCTAGAATGTTATATTTTTCATTTTTAAGACTGATTCATATCTTGAACTATACAAACATTGGAACCAGTTTGGAATGTTTGTACAATCTTCTCTTTTTTATAAGCTGCTGAATGACATGCCATTATAAGCTGTACAATTACTGTATTGTTTAATAAAATGGAAGTAGTTTCATCTTTCATTCCATTTCTAGATTACTGCCATTTTCATCAGGAAGAAAGTGTTATGGTTGAATATGCTCTTTTCAGCAAATTCTATCAACACATGACTTGTCTTTTCTGGAATAATGCACTTCGCGGTTGTTTGTGAATACTGATACTCAGCGTGGTCAGAAACAGTCTGAAAAGCTTGTAAGGGCCTTGCATGGTAGGTTATGCTGAGAAGTAATTGTAAAGAAAAAAAAATTCGGTATGTTACATTGTTTCTGAATTCATTAGCATTGAAGTTAGCTAATCAGGCCATTGCGTGAGCAGATTCAAGCAGCCTGTCAGATGCAATTATTGTCAGTGGTTGTCATATTGTATATGATAATGTATGAGACCGCTCAGCCTTTAGTTTGGGTATGATTCTTACTACTGTCCCATTTCCAATTTTTGTATTGCTGTCTTGTTCGATTTTAGGAAACCAAATGAAGAACATTTTTGGTGACACCATCTCTGGCAGGCCGCTTGAATTTGTGCGCACAACAGCCTGATCGGCTAACTTCAAAGCTAATTAACTAAGACATGGCACAATGTATCAAATTCTATTTTCTTAACCATTATTTCTTAGCACCAACCTACTCTGCAACACCCTTAGAAGCTGTTTGTGATCACACTAGAAGTAAATACACAGAGTTACTCACTGACAACTGTTCCTTATTTTTTGACCTACTTTTGCAATAAAGCCTCCGGCTGGATGAATTTGGAACTTATACCCAGAATTAACACACAGGCTACATTTAAAAGTGTTTAGTACAATATGTTCATTGATTTTAAGACTGACATGAAATATGGAACAATAATTACTCTTAGGAAAAGCTATTTACTCTTTGAGTTTTAAACTGTATCATATTTGTGAAAACACTTTTATTGTTTAATATGTCTTACATAATACGATTCAGTGAAATGAAACTCGAAGTGTTTAATCCATACATCCATACAAGCCTGTTGCATTTTAGTCGCTGAGCGTGAGGCGAATGTTATAGCCTCTGAGATGCTGGAAGACACACAGTGACGGTGTCATTAAAACGCTGTATGACATAGGTGTAATGCCTGTACATGTAGAATGTTACTGGATTTTGATCATGATATGTGAGCGTATCTGCGGGTAACACACATGCACATGAGTGCAGACGACATTCTTTGTACAAATATTATAAAATATGCCCCATAGTGAACCAGAAATTGATTATTTTCTTTCTTAGTTGGTTTGCTGCACTTAACTCTCAAGTGGCTCTTCACGCTGAGGTGGCTGGATTGATTTGGATGAAAATGGCATATATCGTGAATTAATACATAGCTTGCCTTTTATTCCCAAAAAATCACTGTATTATTCTTGAAAATGGAAATGAGCGGTTGGCGTCGTTGACCGGGAGGCACCTTGCAGGGCTGGTCTGGCTGCCTTGGTGCAGGTCTTATTACATTCGATGCCACATTGGGTGACCTGTGCACTGGATGGGGATGAAATGATGATGAAGACAACACAACACCCAGTCCCTGAGCGGAGAAAATCTCCGACCCAGCCGGGAATCGAACTGGGCCCGTAGGACGGCAATCTGTCACCCTGACCACTCAGCTATCGGGACGGACATTATTCTTGAAGAATCAAGTTTATCAAGATCACTAGCAATTCTTTTTATTTTTATGACCGGTTTCGACAGATTTATGCTGTCATCATCAGATCTGAAAGTTACAAAAACAAACATCCCAAGTGAAGGTGGCTTTAACATATTTGATTTCATATAACCACTGTGTACACTACTTCAGTCTTAGAAAGTACCTTTAATGTTCTTAGATGTACAAGCTCATTACAACACTGAAAGTCACATAGTGATGTTGTGTCAAATTGTAATAAAAACTGGCAGGGAACATCAACATGTCACAAATGAAATATCATACAAAAAAAACATACAACATGATGTGCTGATGTCCCAGCACACACTAATTGCTTGGTACCTCAGTGGCAGCTTGACTAGTATAATATTTTTGCAGACAAGTAAGTCCACTGTTGTTTACAAAGTGGTGTCCCATAATCGATAAATTTTGACACGTGTGACACATTACCATTATGTATTCTCTCCAATCTCATTAAAATTATTTTTAAGACAATTTATGTACCGTATTTTACGAACTATAAGATGCTACAGACTGTAAGACTCAGCTTAAATTTTAAGCAATTTAAAAATAAAAGAATTTATTATTAGAATGCAAAGCCAGACAAAAAATTCTTAGTTTATAAAAACTAACTGACCTTTAAAATCCCTGAAAACCATCATCTGAACTTCCTCCTCCCCCCCCCCCCCCCCCCTCTCCCTCTTCCTCTTTGTCATCATCATTGTCCTCTTCATATACTGGGTGATTATAATTAAACTTTCCCTATTCAACAAGTTATAACACGGAAACTATCTACCGTACAAGTACTAAACTTGGTATCATCAGTGTCCAGAGTATGGGGTGCATGATTTCCATGCGTCCCTGCACCATTATCCAGTTTCAACTACGGCCGCCAGATGCCGTGATCAGTCATCATGATTCATAGTCTCATACACATGACCTGTCGCAGTGCACTTGTTGACGTGTCAACATGAATATGGACAAAAGGAGCAGGGCAGTATTGGTGAAGCTCTATTATGAAAACAACAGTAATGCTGCAGCTGCACTTCGAGCATATCGCTGGTTGAAAGGGTTACAGAAGGGTTCTCATTCTCCACCTGCTGTGCGGAACATAATGAAGAAGTTCGAATCAACTGGAGTACTGGGCGTCGCTTTGGGAAGAGGCCGACGACCAGTTGCACCAAAGGTGCTTGATGAAATCGCTGCTGCTATGGCAGACAAGGCTGCACACAATTACTGATGTGCGTGTTCTGTGTCATGACAGTTGAACTCCTGTGGTCCACTGTACAGAAGGTGCTTCCAACCATTCTCAAACGGTATCCATACAAGATCCATATCATACAGCAGTCTGAACTACAGGATGCATTATCGACATGTTGACTTCTCTCTCCACCTTCTTGCAAGGATTGAAGAGGGCTGCCCCTGGACCATCCTATGGACAGATGAAGCTCATTTTTCTCTGATGAGTAAGGTGAACACACATAATTGCCGAGTGTGGGAATCTTCACGTCCAGTCACTGTGCATAAAGTTCCTTTGTATGGTGAGTTTGTTACTGTGTGATGTAGCTTGTGGCTACATTCATCACTGGTCCATTCTTTTTTAAACAGGCTGGTGCACGAGGTCCAAAGACGTGCAGCGTGACTGGCCAGCATTACTGCAATATGCTTCACCAGCATGTCATACTCACCCTACAGGAGAGAGGTGCATTGAACTGAACAGTTTTCATGCAAGATGGAGCTCCACCACATATCTCTTGTGAAGTTCACTTCCTTCTCCGAAACATGTTTATAAATGATTGAATTATCAGCCGATTGATCAGATGATTGTGCCTGGTTCCAAATGCTTGGCCGGCACAATCATCTGATCACACTCCCTGTGATTTCTGGTTGTGGGGCTACCTGAAAGACAGTGGTTACCAGCGGAACATTCACACTTGTGCTGACCTGACGCACAGCATATCAAGATAGGTACCCAGCATACCTATGGACATGCTTTGTTCCATTGTGCAGAATGCAATCCTGCACTTTCAGTCTCTTCTGGACACTGGCGGGCGCTATATTGAACACTTTTGTAGCAGTTATGGTACTATTATGTAATGGTATGATACACCATAGCAGCACATTAAAAGTGTTTCAATTGAATTGATTTTGCATTATTTCTCTTCCCTGTGTCCTTGACATTAATGCTACCAAGTTTGCTACTCGTATGGTAATTAGTTTATTAAATAGGCACAAGGTACATCTGGAAATCAGATGTGAATAAGGTACCAAATGTAAACATCATTCATGTAATAACTAATTAGCATATGAATGAAATTTTTTATGCAGAAGTGATGCAGGGCTCAATGTTTATTACATTATTCTAGATTTTGTTCAAATAGATACAGCAATAAATACATCATGGCAGGCAGAAGTGTGACTGTGAAGAATTAAAGTTCACGTAAAAATGATGTAGTACCAACGACAATATTTCATGCACAATACGAGGGTTGTTGTTTTTTTAAGTAAGGGCCGTTTTTATTTAAAAAAAAGATACATATACTTTTGTAAAAAAACTTTTATTTTCTGATTCTACACACTTTTACCTATTTTTCTACATGGTTGCCTTGTTTATTTAAGCACTTGTCATACCGTACAACTAAGTTTTTAATTCCCTCTTCAAAGAATTCGGCCGCCTGCTCCGACAGCCAAGAGTTCATGGCTGCTTTCACTTCATCGTCGTCATTGAAGCGCTGCCTGCCAAGATGGTGTTTCAGGTACCGGAAAAGGTTAAAATCGCTAGGAGCAAGGTCAGGGCTGTATGGTGCATGGTCCAAAACTTCCCAGCCAAAAGAATCAATCAAATCCCGAGTCTTTTGAGAGATGTGAGGCCGAGCGTTATCGTGCAGGAGCAAAACTCCTTTTGTCAGCATGCCGCGCCTTTTGTTTTGAATTGCTCTGCGGAGCTTCTTTAGAGTTGCACAGTAGGCATCTGAGTTGATTGTCGTTCCTCGTGGCATAAAGTCCACCAGCAAAATCACCCCGCCGGTCCCAGAACACAGTTGCCATAATCTTGCGCTTTGACAGTGTCTGTCTGGCTTTGACCTTGACGGGTGAGGTTGTGTGTCGCCATTCCATCGATTGTCGCTTGCTTTCGAGAGTGATATGGGATACCCATGTTTCATCTCCAGTGACAATTTGACTCAACATGTCATCCCCTTCTTCCTCGTAACGAATCAAAAAGTCCAATGATGTGGCAAATCTCTTCCCTTTGTGGTCCTCTGTGAGGAGTCTGGATACCCACCGAGAACACAGTTTCTTAAAGTTTAGGTTTTCAGACGCACTTTGTACAAAACCGATCTTGAAACTTGTGGAAATTCCATAGGAAGAGTGGAAATTGTGAATCTTCTGTCCTCACGAATCTTTGTTTCGACTGCAGCCACCAAATCATCAGTGATCACAGAGGGCCGGCCTGAGCGTTCTTCGTCATGGATGTTTTGACGTCCATTTTTAAACTCTCTAACCCATTGACGCACTTTACCTTCACTCATTGCATTCAAGCCATAAACTTCTGTTAACTGACGATGAATTTGTGCAGCTGATAGGCTTCTCGCGGTCAAAAAACGTATCACTGATCGTATCTCACACGCGGTGGGCGATTCAATAATCGTAAACATTATAAGGTAGCACAGCGATGTGTACACGTCAGCTACAGAGCTGCAACTTGCATCAGTGTGAACGGGAAGAATGCCGGCAAGTGGCGCGGTGGCTTGTTGCGGCGTCCGCGCGAACTACGGGACTATACGCGCAAACGGCCCTTACTTAAAAAACAACCCTTGTAACATCAAAATCTGTGAATGAAAAATCTAAATGTAACTGATAAAGTGCTTGATGTTTATGTTTATACTGGCTTGTCCACTTGTACTAAATGCCAAGTTCTGTAATAACAGGGTGTCTGCAACCCGGGACAACCGGGAGATCCGGGAAAAACCCGGGAATTTTTTCATCCGGGAGAAAACCGGGAAAACCCGGGAATTTTTTGAATTCCGGGAGTCTATTATTGTTTTAGTTTTCAGTTAAATTTTTGTGATTTTGACTGGTAAAAATCAATACTCCAACAAAGGATATTACTCTATCTCGCTTCTGCGGAATAATACTGCAGCAACAAAACATGAACGAGAAGGGAGAAAAAACGAAAATAATACTTAAGTCGTCAAGGAAATGCGCCATATACAACAGCAAAACATAGTGCTCATACAAGCATCTGCACACAGCAAAGTATGTCAAAGGCTCTAGGAAGACTATACAATGCTTCCTAACAACAAATTACCTCCGATGAGCGTGACGTGGCAGACAGTACTGGTACTCAAGAAAATTTACATCCGAATCTGGACATACGAATGTGCACTTCAAGCTGAATTATACATTTTAGTATGGTTCACGATATTCCGATACTCTTGAAGTATCCTCTGATGTCTTGTTTCTTTTGTTACATAGTGCAAGATCTTTTAATGTTTTACACGTACGAACATACCAGCTTCCTGCGTCTTCGTAGCTGCGCATGAGCAGTTGCGCCTGTTACCTGGCGCTCTCTGGCAACTGCAGAAACGAATCAGTTTCTAACAGGTCGCGGGAAAATATTGCGAATGGTTGTTTGAAAAGCATTACTTTCAAAGTAAATTTACTTTTACACAAGATGAACAATGTGTGAGAATGTACAATGAATTTCTGAAATCACACAGCGTTTGACCCTCAATTAAAAATCAACTCTTTGAGGATGACCATCTAGAAGAATTTCGAGCCCAAAAGATCAGAAATTTACGCCATTATTAAAATTTTTGCAGGCACATTTGTGTGATATATCTGAAACTGTAACACGCGCAAAAAAGATCAACATTATATGTGGAAGCTTAGCGTCTCTTGCAGCTTATTAATCTTCAAGACGACGATTATATGTGAAAGCTATGTTTTTCTTGTAGCAACACTATGTATATTAATTTAAACCATTAACTTTTCCTATACGTGTTTTCGCGCTGCTTAAGAGTGATCTTACTATTGGCTGACTACATCACGTGTCCTATGCTGTCTTCGGCTGGCGAGATCACGTGACATAATCTATGACTGGCTTAGAAAAGTGCGTCGCAATCTTGATTTCAATGCTTTGGAAAGTGACATGAGGTGTATGGTGGAATTCGAATTTATACCTTCATAACACGAAAATATGCAGCATACATGTTGCTGCACATCGAAGATCTTTCCAAAACGTGTTTTGTTCCCCCTTAGTTTCGTTTCCTAAAGTGCCGGAAAATTCTACGTCGCCATGTAAAACCATAAACATTCAAAGGACTGATAAGTTTTACAGTGCCGAGGAAAACTATACTATCACTTAACACGGGAAAAGTGTATGTTCACCCAGGAGAAAGTGTATTTTCAACCGGGAAATCTGGGATTTTTTTTTTTCCTTGTCCCTGTATACACCCTTAATGAGCATAAACATCGAGCACCGAATCATTTATATTAAGATTTTTCATTCACGGATTAAGATGTCATCATGTGTGAAATATTGGCATTGGTACTATATCATTTTTATCTGATCCTTAATTTGACACAGTTAAACTTCTGCATACTGGGTATTCATTGTTGTATCTACTTAACAAAATCTGTAATAAACATAAGCATCGAGCACCGCATCAGTTACATAGAAAAATTCTTGTATTAAGAGGTTATTATGTAAAAGATGTTGACATCTGGTACCATTTTCACATCTGAACTCCAGATCTACTTTGTGCCTACTTAAACTAAAAACTAGAAGGTATAAACGACGAGCACATCATCATATTTTATAAGGTGCGAAGAGTACTATTATGTGACTCTGATATTATTTCATGGGAGATTTTGTATGGTTCATGGCTATGGCCTATATTTATCTTGTATATAGTTACCTTGATGATCTTTTCAGTCAGGGCTTGTGATAGGGCTCTGTGTGGATGACTAATCTGAACTATGTTTACTGTAAACTTATTTTTTAAAAGTGACATCTTATTATAAGTTTACTTGTAAAGGATGACAATGTGTATTTCGTTGTGTATTTGCCTTCTTCTTCTTCTTCTTCTTCTTCTTCTCTCTCCTTTTTTTTTTTTTTTTAAGGCACTGTATATTTTCAAAACATCAGTTATTTTAAATTCGCAATTTAACTAAAAGTAATTTTAATGAGATTGGGAGAAGACATAAAGGCTGTATGGCACATGTACGTGTATCAAATTATAGGACCCCACTGTGGAAACAACTGTGTACTTACCTGCGAAAATATTATACTAGCTAAGTTGCCATTGTGGCATCAAGCAATTAGTGTATCCCGTGACATCAGCGCAACATGTTGTACACTCGTGTTGAGAAAAAGCAGAGCACATTGAACGACTAGAGATAGGCTGTTCTTATTCACAGGATGTGTATATTAGTATGTTGTACAGAAATGATTAGCATTTCGGTCACCTCAGTTCAGCATGTGTCCTGTTGCCTTGTAGGCATAGGGTCTGCCATGGGCCCTGATAACTTGTTCCATGCGTGATGGAATTGATGCGTGTAAGGCGCGGAGGGTGTCCTATGGTGTAGCCATCCGTGCTGCATTCATCTGGTACCAATGTTCATCTGTGGTGGTTGGCATTGGGTCACAGCGCTGCATCCATTGTTTCACCTTATTCCACACCATTTCAATTGGCAATAAGTCTGGTGGCCTGATGGGACTTGACGAAAGGCCGACATTCTGTGACACCAAGGAGATATGTGTTTGTGCAACAATATGTGGTTGTGCATTGTCTTGCTGAAAATTGGCTTCTGGGGTGTTGTGAAGAAAAGTTATGTTCTGGGGTGTTGTGCAGAAAAGGTATGGCTGTGGGTTCGCAGGTCACACTGCTCACAGTGCCCTGGACGTGCACCAGCCGTGACCCAAAGCACAACCATAAGTCCTTGAGTTGGCGCTGTATGTCTTGTGATGCTGCTCCCCGTCTGTGGTGAACCAAGATATGAACATCATTTTGAAACAAAGAGAATCTGGATTCATCCAAAAACGCTCTCTGATGCCATTCCTGTCCATACACCGTTGCCGACTAACATGTTTCTGCAGATTCATCAAAGATCGACGGAGAAGTGTACGAAGTGCCTGTAACTTCTTCTCAGGGGGTGGTCTGGGTAGTGCAATCTGACCCATCTTGTCGTGTTCTACAGAATTATGTGGATCATTTTGCACACACCCTTTGCACAGCTGAAACACTTCGTCCCACACGAGCAGCAATTTCCTGGATGGATTCATCACATTCTCCTATGCCGATAATGCGTCCTGTTTCAAACTCACTGATTTGACAGTAAGGTTTGCGTGTAAGTCAGCGAGGCATTCTGCACATCTGCTCAGGTCACAGTGATTCATTAGCTTGCCTGTAGGTAGTGTGCCGTGATATCGACATTGACCTTGAATCCGTGTGTTGACATGGTTGAGATCTTAGTCATTTCTGCAGAACATATTAATGCACATGTCTTGTGAATATGAACATCTATCTCTAGTCGTTCAAGGTGTTCTGTTTTTTCTGAACATAAGTGTACGTTTTATTTTGTGTGTTATTTTATTTGTGGCAATAGTGGTCAGAGAGGGTCTGCAGGAGGAGGTGGAAGGTATCAATGATCGAATGATAAAAGCCAGAGTACGAGTGAAAGGAAAAAGCATTGAAATCATCCAAGCATATGCCCCACAGGTGGGGTGTACAAAAAAGGTGAAGGAGGAATTTGAAGATGACATGCAAAAGCAGCTAAATGGAGGTAATCAGATTATAATAGGGGACCTCAACGCACATGTTGGCACAGACAGGAAAGGATTCGAGGAGATAATGGGACCAGAGGGCTGGGGGAACCGAAATAGAGAAGGAAAATTGTTGCTGGAATTCTGCAAGAGGAAGGGGCTGGCGATCGCAAATTCCTGGTACAAGAAGAGAAGTAACCACAAAATAACTTGGTACAGTGGAGACTGGTCCCAAACTTCAGTAGTAGACTATGTACTAGTGGATAGGCAGATGATGAGCAGCCTCACAGATGTTAAGGTCATTCCATCTGAGGCCTTAGACAGTGACCATCGGCTGTTGGTAGCCGCCCTGAGAGAGAAAAAAGATAGGAGGGCAACAGACATACAGGAGAAAAGGTTGAAGACATGGATGCTGAAAGAGGATGAACAGAGGACCCAGTACCAGACACTGATCAGGAAGAAGCTGCCAAAGGAAGATCAGAGAACAGTGGAAGAAGAATGGGGAGATTTTAGGAGGGCTCTAGTTGAGGCAGCTGAGACTGTGTGCGGAAGAACTACCACAAAGAGGAGAAGTAAGGAAACCCCATGGTGGAACAACATATGTAAAGAGGCAGTACTTCGAAAGAACAAAGCCTTCAGAGAATGGTTCCAGACCCGAACAGAGGAAACTGGGGTAAAATATAAGGGAAGCAAGAAAGCGGCACAGACCATAGTAAGGGCGGAGAAGAAGAAGTGGATGGGAAAATGGACAAGAATGTTAGAATAGGACAGTGAAGGGAACAAAAAAGTACTTTACACCATGGTAAGAAATAAGAGGAACGACAGAAGCGAGTGCCTGAGGATCATGGATAATAATGGAAGAGTTGTGGAGGAAATGCATGAGCTCAAAAAGATTTGGAAGGAGTACTTTGAAGATCTGTTGAATGCCGTCAAGTGGGTAACTAACAGCGATGGAGAGCCTAAGGCAGCAGACTATTATAATAGTGGGGAAATTGATGATCTACCTTGGAATGAAGTGGAAGAAGCCATAAAGAGGATGAAAGGGGGCAAGGCACCAGGTTGGGACGAAGTAACAGTGGATATGATACGAGCAGCAGGAGAAGTAGGAACCCAGTGGCTATACAGAGTGCTGAGGGTGGTGTGGAAGGAGAACAGAATTCCTGAGGATTGGAAGAAAGGAATTATAGTCCCGATCTTCAAGAAAGGGGATAAAAGGAGATGTGAGAACTACAGAGGAATCACCCTGCTATGCCACTGTGGAAAAATCTATGAAAAGATCCTGGAGAAGAGAATAAGAAGCAGTATTGAAAGTAGACTGCAAGAGGAGCAGTATGGTTTCAGACCGGGAAGATCAACAACGGACCTCATATTTGCGGTAAGGCAACTGCAGGAAAGGCACTATGAGTACGGGAAGGACTTAATCATGGCCTTTTTAGATATTGAGAAGGCGTATGACAGTATCTATAGGGACAACCTCTGGGATGTGCTGAACGCAAAAGGGATAGATGAAGAGATAACACGAAAAGTCAGAAAAATGTATGAGGGAAGTGAGAGTTGTGTGAAAGTGGGGAGGGAACGTACTGCATGGTTCAAGCTGGAAAATGGGCTGCGACAGGGAAGTGCACTTTCGCCTTTATTGTTTATTATTGTTATGGATGAAATCCTACAGCAAGTATCAGATGCAATTGGAGATCATAAAATGAAAGCAGTGCTTTTTGCCGATGACCTGATGTTATGGGGAAATTGCGAGAAAGAGGTGCAAGAGCAGTTAGATGTATGGGAGGCAACGGCAGCACAATATGGAATGCATTTCTCTGCAAAGAAAAGTGAAATAATTGTCACAACAAGGAAGAAGAATAGGCCAAATGTGGATATAACTTGTGGAAGGGAAAAACTACAAGTGGTAGAGAACTTCAAGTACCTGGGAAGCATGATTGAAAGTAAAGGGGGAAACGCAATGGAAATAAATGAAAGGTGCAGAAAAGCAGGGCAGTTCTTCAAATGCATTAGGGGGCTTATTTGGAGCAAGGAGGTGCCACAGAAATCCAAGGGAATTATATACCGAACCTACTTTGTCCCCATATTGGCATACGGAAGTGAGACATGGGTACTGCACAAAAGCGACAAAAGTAGAATACAAGCTAGTAAAATGAAGTTCCAGAGGAGCAGATTAAGTGTAACAAGACGAGACAGATTGCGAAATGTGTATGTGAGAGAAAGACTAAAGGAGGAACCAGTACAGGACAGGATAGAAAAATCAAGACTGCAGTGGTATGGACACATGAAGAGAATGGATGAGGGAAGAATTCCAAAGAGGATGTTTGATCTGCAACTGGAGGGGAAGAGGCCCAGGGGAAGACCAAGAGATAGATGGGTGAAGGGAGTGAAGGAATGTGTGATGAGAAGAGGAGAGAACTGGACGAAGGTGGAAGAGGGGGAATGGTGGAAAGACAGAACACGATGGAGAGGCTTGTGTTCCCGACAGACCCAGCCAGTGGCTGGAAACTGTCCAAGATGATGATGATGATTTTATTTGTGACATGCTGATGTTCCCTGCCACTTTTTACAAGTATTACAATTTGATGCAAAGTCGCTATGTGGTTTTCAGTGTTGTAAGAAGCATGTTCATCTAATAATGTTAAATGTACATTCTAAGGTTGAAGTAGTGTGGACAGTGGTTGCATGAAGTCGTATACTTTAAAGCCATCTTCACTTGGCACATTTGTTTTTGTAGCTTTCAGGTCTGATGATGACAGCATAGGTCTGTCGAAACTGGTAAAAAAAAAGGGGGGGGGGCTGGCAAAGTTGCTTGACAAACTTGATTCTTTTAAAGAATATATATAACTTGTAGATCATGCCAACAGCTGACACATCATCTAAAAAATGTAAAAATCCGTTTTGTCATAGGATGGTCAGCATAACTACTGTTTCCATGGGATGGGTAACTTGACTAGGAAGTCATCTATGAAAGTTAACAATCTAATAAATGCAATAAGTGTAGTGTAGAGATTAGTATCTAACTGCTTTGA
Organism: Schistocerca serialis cubense; assembly: GCF_023864345.2. Classification (NCBI taxonomy): domain Eukaryota; kingdom Metazoa; phylum Arthropoda; class Insecta; order Orthoptera; family Acrididae; genus Schistocerca; species Schistocerca serialis. The sequence continues at coordinate 612,830,135 of NC_064642.1, forward strand.
CAAATAAAATAAGTCCGTGCATAAGACTAGGACTGCAGAAATATTCTTGTAGGATAAAATCATCGTTAAACACTGTAACAATGTAATGTATGCAGAGTGTTTTAGAAGTGTGTTGGATTGTGATATTATCAGGATCAGTATTATTACGAGTCAAGGACGAACATTAAAAGTGGCAGGTATTCATCTGGGCACACCAAGTTTTTTGCATGTACTGCTGTGCATCAGCTGGTCGCATATATCGAGAGCCAAAAATCTCTGTATACCCAGAGAACTAGAAGTCTAGAATGTTGTTTACAGAGATAGAGTACAGTAGACTTTTGGCTCTTCTTACACACCAAGACAATTATGATCTCTTCTGTGCTAGGCCTGTCACAAAAAGCTGTGGAATTACTTACTCTCTTGCCAGGCACATTTTGTAACTCACTGCTCATTCCCGTAAAAATTGTTTCATAAGTAAATGAGTGAATTGTGAGTGACATGTATTCTGTCAGCTTCTCCCATCATCTTAAAAAATTTGTGTGTGTGTGTGTGTGTGTGTGTGAGAGAGAGAGAGAGGGGGGGGGGGGGGGGGAGTATGTGAATGAGTGAGTGTTTCGGCCCTGATGTCACACGGTTTGCTGGCCTGCTAATGGCTTGTGCCTCAACACCTCCAATAGAAAACTTTTGTGATGGCACACACACATAGATAGTGAGTTTTGCCATTAATATTTCTTCATAAATAATTGTTTAACCATGGATAACACCATACGATGCAGTTGATTCATTTATATTTTTAAAAAATGCTGCCATTCCACATGATGCTTTTAGTGTTTTTAATATGTGTTTTAATATTAATGTTGACAGTGTAATGTACATCCGGTATGATGGTACTCGGTGCCTTTGGTAACACAACATGATCACCCCTGGTCCACAGTGCCATTAATTTGGAAAGCAGGCATTACATTTCTTTTATGTAATGACTAATTGCTGTGCCCTATCACCAAGATCTCTGTAATGCTATTTTTCACAAGACCACATATCGTCCTGACCTATCTCGATACGGACGTTATTATACGTGTCCTCACAGCACATTCTTCAGATTTTTCACCTACAGAGAAAAACTTCTGGTCATGGGTCGCTGAGAGACTGCCTTGCCACCTTTTGCCAGCTGCCACAGATGATGATGTCTGGTGTAGGGTTGAAGGAGTATGGAATGATATAAATAATGCACCCACATCTGTCACCATAGCTCAGTTAGAATTGATGTTGGGTCATTCCACATCAAATCGTGCAGGTCACGTCACCCATAATCTCAGATTCTCATGAAACTTTGCCAAATTGCGTGTACTTATAACATAAGAACTTGTGCAGAATCTCTTTGCTCTCAGACTAAAACTTCATTTTTATATCGAATTTTAATTGTAGCGATATTCTGATAACTGGTCTCTGCAAGAATGTCAGTGCAAAATGGTGCTTATGAAGCTTTTGATTTGGAATTTTTTTCATAACTTGAAAGAAGCACATACTTAACAGACATGTAATTATTTAAGCAGTAAAGTTACAAAGAACAATACAAAACAATGCAATATGTGTCACTTTCCAATTTCCGCAAAAGGTACAGGCACATTGAAAAATGCGTATATCACATTTCCCCAACCTGGTGGGAACTTTTAATTGGTCTTAAGTAATTCCCAAGACAGTACACATCATAATAAAATAAAATTATTAATGCTTTTTCTATGAATGGAGACACAAATAAATCTGAAATCACAATACTTTGTGTTGTGATGAAAAAAAAAATCTAGTTAAAATCAGCCATAACTGACACCCACTGATTCAGATTTTCACGAAACTTTTTCTACTTGTTAGAACAGTTTATAAGTGGTTTCAAAATTTTTTGAGTGGCCATTAGGCACAAGTGAAGCTGAACATTCTGGACGCCCTGTGGAGGTTATGACTTCAGAAATCATTGATAAAATCCATGATATGGTGATGGATGACAGAAGAGTTAAGGTTCGTGAGATTGCCAGTGCTGTGGGATTTTCGAATGAACGGGTACATTATATTTTGCATAAACATTTGGACGTGAGAAAGCTATCCACAAGATGGGTTCTGCGATTGCTCACGTTTGACCAAAAACGGAATTGTGTGAAGTGTTGCAAGGATGGTTTCTAGCTGTTCAGGAAGAATCCACAGGACTTTAAGCGTCTTTTCTTCACTGTGGATGAAACATGGATACATTACTATACTCCTGAGACCAAACAACAATCTAAACAATGGGTTACCAAGGGAGAATCTACACAAAAAAAGGCGAAGACCATTCCTTCGGCCGGAAAGTTGTGGCGACTGTCTTTTGGGATTCACAAGGGATAATCTATGTCGACTCTCAGGAAAAGGGTAAAACTATTACAGGTGCATGTTATTCATCGTTATTGGACTGTTTGAAAAATGAGCTGCAAGAAAAATGCCGCCGATTGAACCACAAAAAAGTCCTTTTCCATCACGACAATGCACCAGCACACACCTCAGGAGTTGTGGTCGCACAATTAATGGAAATAGGGTTCCAACTCGTTTCACATTCCCCCTATTCTTCAGATTTTATTCAAACGAGGAGGTGATTGCAGCAACTAATGGCTATTTTGCAGACTTGGACAATTCCTATTATTCGGAAGGGATCAACAAATTAGAACAGCATTGGACAAAGTGTATAAGTCTAAAAGGAGATTATGTTGAAAAATAAGAAAGGTTTACACCAAACACGTAAGTAGTTTCTATTTTTGCATGGACTTTTCAAATGCCCCTCGTATCTGTGATGTTCACATGTAGTAGCACTTTCCTGATCTTGTGGGAAGCTTATACTGGATTGCAGCAATATCAAATCTTGTTGGTCTTCGTTCAGCTCTTCTATTTTTTGTAGAATTTTTACTCAGGTCTTGTCAAATGACATGGTGTTTTTAGTAATTTTCCAACAGTACATGAATTCACATTTTCTATTGCAATTAACTGAGCACTAATTCACTTAAAATGTACTTTATACAAGTGAAATGTTAGGGCCGCACGACAAACAGGTATGACTTGTCTCACAGAAAGACAAAGAGCACTGAGGCTAAAAAGCCAAATTATATATATTATAGGCCTTAAAAGATTACTGAATTAGTCAAATGAAAGGAAATAAATATTCAGCTTAAAGTTAACTCACCTGCCTAGAATGAGTTATACTTAAATAAGCTAATTTGATATGCTTGCATGTGAGACAGTGAGTGGACGGATTTACTTAAAATGACCCTTTTCCATCACAGCAAAAAGTATTTTGATTTCATATATATGTGTCAATTAGCTGAAGACCCATTAAAGTTTTTATTTTATCAGAAAGCTTACAATCTAGAGGATTATTTAAGAACAAAATCAGATTACCAGCTGGTTGGAGAAATGTGATATAAGCAGTTTTCCACACCTTGCAATTTTTCTGAAATCAAAAATTGGCATACATTAATATTTTTCAGTAATTGGATATCTGTTAACTGTGTGCCTTACTTAACTTCTGAAAAAAATTCAAAGTCCAGAAGCTTCATAAACACCCGAGTTACGAGCATTTATGTAGATAAGTACCATTTTGCACTGACATTCTCGCAGAGCTCAGTTATCAGGATATCACTACATTTAAAATTCAATGTAAAATAAAGTTGTAATCTGAGACTAAAAAAATTTTGCAGGAGTTTGTATGTTATACGTATAAGCAAATATGCAAAGATTTGTGAAAATCTGAGATAAAGGGTTATAAATCCTTGAATTATTGCTTGTTTTGACATAGAATTATCCTGCCCAGCCAATTTAAAGGTGTTGTTGTTGCTATAGGTGACAACTTTGTGTAATAATTTTCACACTATGTGTACCCCATGTATACTTCTTACTGTATCGCATACTCACAAGAAGTAAAATTTCTGCATGTGCAAGTAAAATTTCTGCATTTGCAAGTAAAATTACTGCATGTGCAAGTAAAATTTCTGCATGTGCTACTCTTCCTGGTCTTGAAGTTTCAATGACCAGCAGTGTGGATTTGTTAATGTGGTCGGCCTATATTATAGACTTCTGTGGAGCCAAGGCAGTTATACAGACTCCATATTTTAATCTGCTGAAGGTTTCAAGACTGTAAGACTCATGACTTATCAACTTCAGCAAAAAATGAATTATACTAACAATTTGTTGTTAGATTTTCTTCTTAGGGACTTATCAAAGGTTCCAAAGTAAACTAACAAGGAAAAATCCCCAGGGTTGGGATTGACTTTTTGAAACCATCGCTGCAGTCATGTAGGTTATTATCCCAGTTATCACATCCTCAAGCCGTTCATCAAAGTGGACCCTTGTTTGTAAGTAATAAACGAAAAAAAGTTTCAGAAGTTTATCTGATGCTCTAGAGACTAAAAATTGATAGAATTACTCAGAGCAGTGGCATAGCGTAGTGGTTAAGATGCGTTCATGACAGGCAGAAGGTTGTTGGTTCTGATCCCGTCAGGAAATATAAAAATTTTTATTTTTAAATCCATGTCAAAATGACTTGATCATTATATATATTCAAATGAGTGATTTAAAATGTAATTATTTTATTTTGAATCTTTGGTCAAGTTTGTAAATATATTAATTTTTTCATTTGCTCTGTTTTTACAACTGATTTTAATTATTTTTATGTATTGTATTGATTTAATTTCTTGTTTTGTCATCTTACACTGTCATCCATATTGTTGCATTCATTATTTCTGTTCTGTTTGTCATCTTACACTGTCATCCATATTGTTGCATTCATTATTTCTGTTCTTCATTTTCATTGAATTTCATTTAATTTATAATCTCTTCTTTCGTTTAAATCTTCATCTGCCTTATTTTGTCCATTGTGCTACAAGGATTTATGTTTAAGTGTTTGTGTTACGTTTACCATTGAAAAAAATTACATCTTTTAATGATAAATACATTTTTGGCACCATTGCACAACCGTATGAACATATTATTTTGTCTTTTTTTTAACCAATAGATCAGCATTTTTAAATGTTTAAATGTAATTACAGATAAAGAAAAAAAAATCTCCAAAGTAGGCCAGTGATGCTCAGAGCTTTTATTTTTGCTTCACAGGAGGCATGCGCTTCCTCACATGAAGTTACTGTGATCACTATTCCATCTTGAAGACTTGAGGTCTATATGATTCCTCATGTGCAAATAAAATAAACAGATCCATACAGTATTTTGTGCTCTCTTCTATGATAATTTATTTTATGGTTTTCCTTCTTGAGTATCATTCATCAGTAAGAATACATACCACTCCTCTGGAGCAGCAGGGGAGTGATCACAAGGGTGTGGGAAGAAAACTTATAGAAAAAGAGTGCAAAAACAAACTACTGGGGAATCTCATTCATGAGCCATTGTGCAAAGAATGTTGAGAAAGTTTTGGAAACATGAATTTGGACAAAAATTGGAGGGGGGACAAGAAAACAACAACATGGTTTCAAAGTAGGGAGGTCCCCAGTAGATCTGGTCCCAGGGGAACAGAGCAGTAGAAAAGCAGACTATATCTTCCAGAGAAATGTTCTGCGGGAGTGTTAGTTACGAAAGTGGAAGGTGAGAGATCTGATTGATTTGAACTGAAGAATGGCTTGAGGCAGGGAAGTACACATTCACCTTTGCTCTTCATTGTGGCAATGGATGAGAAAGTGATTAGTGGGGCACAAGTAATTGGTGAAGGAAAGATGAAAGAACTGATGTTTGCAGATGGTCTGGGGAAACCAGCAGGAGGAAGTGCAAGAGTAGTTGGCCATTTGACAACAAATAGTACAATGATGTGGGATGAAATTAGGTGTAAGTAAGTGTGAAATGATTATCACAACCAGAAAGGAGGAGAGAGTCATAACTGGAATAACAGTTCGTCAGGAATGACTTGGGAAAGTGGAGAGTTTCAGATGTCTAGGAAGTTTACTAAATGAAATTGAAGTAAAGACAGGAAATAAATGAGCAGAAAAGACAGCCAGAAACATTCCCGAAGAGTTTTAGAATCCTGGTATGGAGCAAGGCTATCTCTCAGGACAAAACGGCTATATACCAAGTCTGTTCAAAAAATTCTGAACTTCGCCCACAAAATTTTTCTAGACATACCTTGGCCTCCTTTGAAATACTCTCCTCCACAATTGATACTCTGCACCCGTCATTGTTCCCACTTCCGAAGCAGTCTTGGTACGCCTCATGCTGGATCGTGCAATGCGCCATCCACAAATTTACTTTCGTCTCATGTATTGTTGCAAATCTGTGTCCTTTCAGTAGGGTTTTAGGGTTTTCAACTTTGGTTGAGTGCTTATCTAAGTACTGCCACACCTGCCATGGGAACACTGAAGGACATATTGAACATCAGTATTCTAAGAATTATGATGGTTACAGTGCCCGTTTACTACATTAGATATACGAAGTACCTAGGCAATTTGGATTCTAAAACTTTCAATAAGATTAATAAGTTCAATGTTTATGGTGATACCTTGGTAACAAAACTGGAGTGTTGTGGACATGTGCAGAAGAAGCTACGTAGAGAAATGAAAGGAAACTTGCTAGCTGATGGAAAATCTCTGTCTGCCCGAGGCAGATTGACAGAAACTGAAATAGACCTTCTTCAGAGTTGTCATGGACTGGCCATTAGACAAACTGCACCTCTGAATGATGTTACAGCAATGAGAAAAGCTCTTTGGGCCACCTACTTTCATAAGTTTTCCACAGATGACCACCCTGTTCACGGACTTTGCCCTAAAGGAGCAGATTCTTGGTGTGGTTCCGAATACGCAAAAGAAAGTGGTCAAATATACCATCATAAGCATTCTCTTCCTGAGCCTTTTATGAATGAAATAGAGCCAATTTTTAGAGACCTGAGTGACCCTGTTTTGCTTGGTAAATGTCTTCATGGGGGCACTCAGAATACAAATAAAAGTTTCAACTGTTGCATACGGAAAAGATTACCCAAGAATGCTTTCGTAGGACTATATACATTAAAAGTTGGTGTACTAGATGCAGTGATATGTTTCAGTGATGGAGTGATAGGAAGGTTGGAAGTCCTGAGAAATTCAGGCATAAAATGTGGCTCTAATATGGAAGATCCTTGCGTGTGACAGACAACAGGTGCATGAACCTGAAGATTAACTCTTCAAGTTACGAAAGAGGTTAGAAGTGCTAAAAGGAATGCCAAGAGGAAGCTTGAAGATGAAGAAATACTGCAGGATGAAGACTATGCTTCAGGAATGTTTTGAGGCACTGTTTAATTGGACTCATATCTTCATTTGCAATTTCCCGCAAGTTGTATTTTTCAGAATTCAGGAACAAATATTTCCTAAAGTTATAAAGCATGTTCTGATTTTTTTCTGTAGCTTGCAGTAGTCCATACTTATGTAGTAAATCTAAGCTTTATAGCAGAATCGACTGAATTATAGAAAAAGTAACATTTTTACTAAGAAAAACATATAAAAATTAAAATGTGTTTTTTAATCCTTGTAATATACATAGTAGGTATAATTAAATAGGTCTAGTATCTCAGCCATCATGTCATGCATATCTGGTAAACCTTTGGTCTCCTTCAAATGTGTAACATAGGATTAAATGGTACCTCAATTTGAGGAAGCATTTTGGAAAAAAATTGCATCAATTTCTTTATAATTTTTTTTAATAACCCTAAGCAGGTTCAAAAATACTCAAAATACTTCTAATTTGTTTAGAAAGTGTGCTGCATTACCTGATATTAACAAAAAATTTGTAAAACATATACATTATAAACAGTGCCCGAAAGTAATAGGTGTTGATTTTTAGATGATATTGAACCAGAAAAGTACCCTGTATCCTTAAAATGTCTTAGCTCTCACGCAAAAGGAAAATATTTGAGTGGCACAGTGATTGTTTTTCAGTCATTAAACACCATGCATACTTTGCTCATCTTTGCATCTCATTACAGACAATTGCTGTGCTGCCAGTGACTCAAGTGAGATGGTATTAATAAACCCTGAAAGTTCTACCACGACAACAACAGTGGCAACAACAACAGCAACAACAACAATTGTCACAACAGCTGCAACAAGTATAATGTCAACTACTAGCACTACCCCTATTGTATCAACAGCCAGTGCTGCCAGTTGTCTTCACCCAAGTAAGTATCTATCATCATCCCCAGAAATGAGGGAAATGCTAACCAAGATCCTCCCCACTGCCCTAAATTGGTATTCCATCACCCACCTAACCTACACATGAACCTGGCCCATCCCTATGCCACTCCCATCTCCTTGCCACAGTGATCATATCCCGTGCAAGACCCAGATGCAAGACCTGTGGAGTCCATCCACCCAGCACTTCCTGCCCCAGTCCTGTCACAGGCCTCAGCAGAATGATGGGCTGCCACCAAACTGTGGCCAAGAACGAAGTTGACCATCCAGTGGCACAACATCCAGATGAGCACAACATCCTTGATTTCAATGGTTGTTTCACAACCCGAGCCACATGATTCCTTCTCTCCACCTCCAGCTTTTCTGAACTAACACAGATGGGAGCTATCCTTGCAACACATTCCCCTGTCTGCACACTCTCCAGCCAACAGTTCCCCTTCCTCTGTCGTGTACCATCCTTCCAATCCCCGTCACCTTCATCATGCGGTGCATTCCACAGGCTTTGGCATCCATGCATCACATGCCTAGCCCATCCGCCTGCCACCCTGCCTGTCACATCCTGTGTCAGCAAATCTGCTACCTCCCTCTGAGCCAACCAGATACCCACTAGCAACCTCTCTTCCTGCCTCCCGTATCTCTCTCTCTCTCTCTCTCTCTCTGTCTCTCTCCCTCACATTACTCATCTGTTATTAATTGTTGAAATGAAATATTTTGGACAACTTTAAAGCATTGTTTCATGGAGAACCTTTGAAGAATAATCACCAGATATTGAATATAGGAGCATTGACAGATATTGAATATAGGAGTATTGACAGATATTGACCCGTGAGAGTGGGACATATGTCACTGTTGGTCAGCTTAGTTGGGAAGAAACCATAAAAGCCGTGGTTCTTGATTCAAGTCCCAGTATAGCACACAAGTTTAATCTGTTGATGTTGAATTTGCTGTGGAAATTGTTAGAAAAGAATCGTATTCTGAACTTGGTGTACGATAATGTGTATAAATTCACCAAAACTTAAATACTAGCTAGTTGCAAAGTAGCGTGTGTGTGTGGGGGGGGGGTCAAGGGAAAACCCTAAGAAATGGAGAGAATTGAGAGAAACGTAGTTTCAGTGCCATTCACAGTCTGGCAGAAGTTTCTTGCAAGTCTGTGACTTCACTTCGCGCAAATTCTGTTATAATTTTGTAGATTCTTGTAAATTACATGAGAACATTGGTGTAAACAGACCACAATAAATTGACAAAAAAATGCAACTCAAAGTTTTCAGCAGGCAGATAGCATGTGTTGTGATTTCTTGAATGCTTAAAGAGGGATTATATGCTGACTTTAGAAGATTCTGCTGAGTATGGTACTTTAGATGGGCAGAGGGAGTTTTAGCAAGTAGTATTTAGGTATTCTTTGAAGCTGACAGGTATCATGTGTTGTCTTAGTTTCATTAAGAAACTCTGTGAAGTTTTTTTATGCAAAACCTAAGAATCTTACCCAGGTTATGCATCCTAACTTCATTTCATTTTTTTGTGTAGGCGTTAGTTCTGGAGTATTTAAGAAACACTATAGTAATTAAATTCTTGGTGACAGCTGAATAGCCCAACCTTTCAATGGTGATTCTCTCTCTCTCTCTCTCTCTCTCTCTCTCTCTCTCTCTCTCTCTCTCTCTCCCCCTCCTCCTCCCTCCCCTCCCCACCCCTCTCCTCTTCCATTATCACTACCTATCTCTAGTTCCACTACCATTATTAACTGGTTATACACCAAAATGTGGCATAATTATTCTTGCAGATGTTACTGGAATAAGCTTCTGAACTTATATAAGGAAATAGGTGTAGCAGCAGCACACACTCATGTGGGGTTTTTGGAAGTTTTGCAGTGACACGTCCACCCCTGGCTTAACACTGTCAGCCATGTAAACAAAAAACTTGAGGGGTTGCTTTTGACTGCAACAGAGTCTCATATTTCTGCTGTAGTTGGTGATGCAATTGGGAGATAGAGATAACAAGTCGTAGTAAGGCAGGCTAAGATAGGTGAGCTTCTTGTGTGTCCAGAAAATATGGAAAATTCTGAAGTAAGTACTAGGTGTTCTTTGCCTCTTTGAACACCAACATCATGTAACTACAGAAATGGAGAATTTAAATATCAAGGATTATAGACTGGTATCATTTTCATGTGAAGCTAGCATGGAAAAAAGGGAACATATGTAAGAGTTTGACACAACGTCATAAAAATAGAAACAATCAGTTTTGTGCAGATCAGAACCTAGAGGCATTTGCTTGTGTGTTTTTACTGCAGAATACTTCTCTGGTAGTTCTAATGGTCTACAGTTCCCCTCTACAAAACTTTCAGCTATTTATGAGAAATCTAGATGCATATCTGACAGGCAAGAAGAAACAGCATGAGGGGCGTCCAGTAAGTAATGCAACACAATTTTTTATTCTGAAAGCAAGTTGGTTTTAGTTAGCATTCCAATATAACATGTTATTCCCCACTATTTTGGCTATAGAACCCTATTTGCAACATATTTATGTTCAGTGTGATGGTTTATACCACCTTACTGGGAGGGCCTGTATGAAGTTTTGTGAGCCGCTCTCAGGTGAGGCCTTGCATTGTCATTGAGAAGGAGAAGTTCATTTGCATTTTCGTGATGACAAACTTGCTGAAGTTGAGTTTGAAGTGATTAACACATCTTTCATCACCTCTGATGTTGTTGTTGTTGTTGTTGTCGTGGTCTTCAGTCCTGAGACTGGTTTGATGCAGCTCTCCATGCTACTCTATCCTGTGCAAGCTTCTTCATCTCCCAGTACTTACTGCAACCTACATCCTTCTGAATCTGCTTAGTGTATTCATCTCTTGGTCTCCCTCTACGATTTTTACCTTCCACGCTACCCTCCAATACTAAATTGGTGATCCCTCAATGCCTCAGAACATGTCCTACCAACCGATCCCTTCTAGTCAAGTTGTGCCACAAACTTCTCTTCTCCTCAATCCTATTCAATACCTCCTCATTAGTTATGTGATCTACCCATCTAATCTTCAGCATTCTTCTGTAGCACCACATTTCAAAAGCTTCTATTCTCTTCTTGTCCAAACTATTTATCGTCAATGTTTCACTTCCATACATGGCTACACTCCATACAAATACTTTCAGAAACGACTTGCTGACACTTAAATCTACACTTGATGTTAACAAATTTCTCTTCTTCAGAAACGCTTTCCTTGCCATTGCCAGTCTACATTTTGTATCCTCTCTACTTTGACCATCATCAGTTATTTTGCTCCCCAAATAGCAAAACTCCTTTACTACTTTAAGTGTCTCATTTCCTAATCTAATTCCCTCAGCATCACCTGACTTAATTTGACTACATTCCATTATCCTTGTTTTGCTTTTGTTGATGTTCATCTTATATCCTCCTTTCAAGGCACTAACCATTCCAGTCAACTGCTCTTCCAAGTCCTTTGCCGTCTCTGACAGAATTACAATGTCTTCGGTGAACCTCAAAGTTTTTATTTCTTCTCCATGGATTTTAATACCTACACCAAATTTTTCTTTTGTTTCCTTCACTGCTTGCTCAATATACAGATTGAATAACATCGGGGATAGGCTACAACCCTGTCTCACTCCCTTGCCAACCACTGCTTCCCTTTCGTGCCCTTCAAAAATTGTCACCACCTGCCTCGTAACATGCAAGCAATTCTGCACATAAGGTCCTTCGTTGCTCTTCATCTCTCTATCTTCTTATGTTAGGCAGCGAGGAACCCAGTGGGCACACACCTTTGAGTACCCCAATTGGTGTGTGTGTGTGTGTGTGTGTGTGTGTGTGCGCGTGTGTCAGCACTGCCAACAGAGGCGTCCAGTTGTGCAGCGAAGCATTTGTTCTTGATCTGTCGATCACCTTGAATGAGATTGTCTGCGTGTGCCAATATTGCAAGAGTCACAGCTGCGTTCGGCTGGCTGACACACGGTATATTGCACAGGTTTGCATGACCTTGTTCTGATGACTACAGAGCCTCATCCAACAACTCAACATGCTTTTGTTCATTGCCAGGTTTCTGTAGAAATTGTGCAAGTGTCTATGAATACCTGTGATGCTATGGGTTTTCACCAAAAGACACTCAGTGACAGCTCTCTTCTTATAATGCACCTCCTTTACAGAAACCAATTTTAAGGCTATGTATAGCACCACCACCTGTCGGAACTTCACAAAACCACAGTGGCTAAAGTAGGAATATTCCACAATGTCCCATAACAAATTCTGCCATTTTTTTAGCTGAAACTGGCTGAGAAAAAAAGTGGATTGCATTACTTATTAACTGCTCCCCCCCCCCCCCCCCCCCCCCCAATAGTTTGTGAAAATTTTTAATGCAGATTTTTTTAAGGAAAGATGCAGACAGGAAAAAGGAACTGGAATTACTGTTGAGTGTTTCAATCTAATTTTGGTAGTTAATTTTCCAACTCCTGTCCAGCAAGATAGCAGGACCTTGATTGATAACATATTTATAGACAGTGCTCAGGCCGAATCATTGTCCACCCAGCTGTTAATGGACTGTCTTAGTGTAATGGACAGTTAATGAAAGTAAACAACATAGCACATTACAGACATGAGGAATGTTCATAAAAAGTAGTGAGGGTCAATAATGAGAGCAGGATGCAGTGTATTAAGACTAGTTAAAAGAAGTGGTACAGGATGAGTGAGCTTTTATATACTTCTGCTGTGGCAAGTGGCAGGTGTAGGTGTTTGCAGTGTTTAGGGCGTAAGGTCTCACATGGATAGAAAGAGACGCTAATGTCAAATTCAGTTTGTTCCCTAGTAAATTTGTGTTAATATTTTGAAGTTGCTTTCCTTATCTCATGTAAGAGGAAGAGGGAAATTTACATAAAGGCCAAAGTAAGTTAAGCTCTAACATTACTTGCACACTACAAATAATACCGTATTATTTTAAGGAATGTCATGAAAATGTCCCAAAGTCCTGGCTGAAACAAATAATCCAGATAGTATGATCAAAATTGTATGAAATGTTTCTGGTATTTCATTTATGGGCATAAGGCCATGCTCCAAGGCATAATTCTGTGCCTCAATTTTTGACTTCTCTTGCTGGAGATTTCATCGGAGGTGTTAATGACTCAGTAAGCTGTTCCAAACTCAAAATAATCTGAGCAAGCCAAACTGTTTATATGTATCCACACAACAATCAGTTCGTGATGTCATCAGATGGCTGCCTAAGATTGCAGAATGATGCTGACATATACATCCCAATGTAGTAGATCTTGCTAAAACCGCAGTGTCAGAGAAATGAATTTGTTGATTTCCTGGCCCTAGTGTGTGATCTGCTACTGCTGATGTAGCCATCTTGCCCAGGTGACAGCTGTTCTTGTGTTCCTTGAGAGGGATGTTAATGTTTCTTTATGTGGTTCAAGTATACAGTTGGTCACAAAAAGTGCATGGGATTTTATGTACTTCTGCTGTGGCAAACAGTGGGCTTACGTCCTTTTCGGTGTTCAGATATATGCTCACCTTTCTTCTTGGTTTAAACACGATATCAGTGCTGTGTTTTCTGAGTGTTTGCTGGTGCAATCTGTGATAATATTTACAAATGTAAGGGCAACTTTCCCTTTAGCTGGTTCCTTTTTATTAGAAACTTCAGATGTTTTAGAATGCAGCACCATATTTATCTCTTCGTGAGTGTAACTGTTTCTTCTAGAAGCCAATCTTAAATGATCGCGCTTGTCCTTCAAGTACTGTGGTTCACAGATTATTGTAGCCTGGTCTACTACTGTTTTGATCATTCTTCTTTTCTGCTTGGGATGGTAATGGACATTTTTGTGAAGGTATCTATCCATGTGAGACCTTACGCCCTAAACACTGCAAAACACCTACACCTGCCACTTGCCACAGCAGAAGTATATAAAATCTCATGCACATGTAGGCAAGTGTGCATAGGAAATCAAAAAAGAAGCATTTCCTCTCACCTCAAGAAACACGAGCAATTGCTGTCTGGGTAGTACAGATAAATCGGCAGTAGTAGATCACGCAGTATGACTGGAGAACTAGCAAATTCACGTCTGACACTGTGGTTTTAGCAAGATTTAATAGTTACTATGCTATGATGTATAGAGAGGCCATAGAAAATTCAAAAGCACAAAAACAGTATAAAGAAAGAGGAGGACTGAAATTAGAAAAGTTGTGTACCGTATCGCTAAACACAACAAACAGCACCAAATTCTTCCCCTCTACAAGCTCCATAGGGTACATCGGCATGACCCCATGATCTTAGGCAGTGGTCTGATGATGTCCTGAACTGACTATTGTGTAGATATGTATAAACAGTTTGGCTTGCTGAGATTATTTTGAGTCAGCTTTCGGAGACGTTAACGCCTCTGATGAAGTTTACAGCAGTGAAAGACAAAATGATAGGCAGATAATTATGCCTTTGATCACAGCGAAAAGCCCATAAATCAAGTATCAGCAATATCACAAATACCGGCCATGAAAGCCTACAGTGTATGATTATATGTGATATTGTCAAACAGGAGATAGGACAGTCAGTCAGTGGATAAGATACCAAAATTAAACTAAATGACAATGTTCTGGTGGATAGTTCATAACTTGTGAGTACTTTTAGCAACCACTATCTGAATGTAGCAGCAATAGTGGGATTAAATGGTTGAAGAAGCAAGAAATATATTAAAAATGGCAGTCCACAAAACGTTAAGCAACAAAAGATTGGATTGATGTCTTTTACTGAAATTAATAGAATTATAAAAATTCTGAAAGACAAAAGCTCATATGGTGTTGAAGGAATGTCAAACAGATTTCTGAAAAGTTGCTCAAACTTAAGTAATGTCGTGAGATATGTGTGCAATGCACAGGGAATTTTTCCAGACCTTAAAATAAGCAATTGTTAAAATTCATTATAAGAAAAGTAATAAGAAAGACTTAAATATTTATCATCCATTCTTCTTACTGATGTCTTTTTCCAAAATATTTGAAAAAGTACTGTATTTACGAGTAGTAAGTAGAAAGTAGAAACAGTTTGTGGTTCTTAACATGTCACAATTCGGATTCTAGAAGGATTGTTCAACTGAGAAAGCTATTTATTCATTGACCCAGTAAAAATGACAGGTCTTAAAGAATAAAATATCACCAGTTGGCATTTTTCGTGATCTTCTGAACACGTTTGATTATGTAGAACATGTTACACTCTTAGAAAAACTAAAGTTTCATGGAATTGATGACTTTACCCACAAATGATTTGAATCTTATGTAATATACAGAACGGTGCCAAGTAATTGAGAAACTGTTGGAAAGGTATAAAATTTTTTTGACTGGGGAGAAATCACAAATGGAGTCCATAGGGTTCAATTTTGGGTCTACTCCTATTACATACGTATGTGAATGACATTCCACTCAACATTCAAAAAGTAGAATTGGCACTTTTGCAGACAATACTAGTGTCATAACAAATCTGATTAGAGAGAAAGCAACAAACATAACTGTTAATTGTGTTTTACCAAAGAAATGGAGTGGTTCTGTGAAAATATACTCTCTCTTAATTTTGACAAGACACACTACGCTCAGTTGAATGTAACAAATAGAATCATACCAACAATGATAGAGCACATGAACATGATTCAGTAAATAGGGTAGAATGCTCAAAATTTTTGGGTGTATAGTTTTATGTGTGTGTCCTCCTGCCACTTGTGTGTTTGTGACCTTTAATAAAGGTGTGATTGGCTCAGAAACGATTTCAATATGCAGTAACAAACATTTTTGAGCATTGGCCCAGTAACATAAAATGTGTGACAGGTAGCAAAGCAAGTTTTTTAATCTAACCTAAAATCATTTTTTCTGGAGTAAGGCTAAAAAATAATGTGCTCACTAATGTTAACCTAATCACGTGTACGTATCCTGTGTACTGACTCATTCCATATCTTTTCGATAAAAGAATCATTTGATTAATCTTTGGAACATGTAATTAACTAACTAATAAGCTTGTAAAATTGTATCTAGATCCCAATTTCAGTTTACTGTGGTTTTCCAAATAATGAATGCTTGACAACCATGTTCATATATTCCCTCTTACATCCTGGAACTATACTAAAGCAACATTTACAATGAACTTACTGTTAGTAGGACATAAAACCTCAATAAAAGAAAGTGCTGGGAGTGGAAAACAACAGTTTACCAATATACACACATGAACATCCTGAGAGAGATAATTGATACTGGGTAAATCTGGAACAGTACTTAAAATCTAATAAGATGTCAGTGGATTTCTAGACAGCAGAGCAGAAGACAGTCATAACAGGATGCTGGAGCAGAAAACTGTCACTGTCATGTTGTTTGAGCAAACAGCTGTCGCTGTGATGGTATTTATTCTCTGTGTGGTCTTTCCTGGTTCCCTACTCTTTGATATGTCTGGCATTTCTTTTGGTCTATTTACAGGTTTTTCAGTAAATCTATAGTGGTTGTGCTATTGTCAAATCACTTTCTTGAATAAAACAGAAATAAATATTTTGCTATTTGTTATTACTAATAAGCCTTAGTTTTGAGCTTTTTATTTCCTTATATTAGTTGTAGGTATCAGCAAATATCTCTAATATTCTGTACGTGCTGCAGTAGCATTCTTGTCAGAGAAACCCTGACTAATAGTGCCTGCCTTCTGTGACAGTAAGCTGTAATGCTTCCTCTCAGAAATATGTAATTTCATGTCAAAATTAATAATTTATTGCTTGAGTAACAAGATGCTTGGTCTGATTGCAGAAAAGAGTGGAACTGAAGCTATTCAGGCAAGACAGCAGAAAAAAATGCCTATGGAAGACCAGTCAGCAGATTCCTCCACAAGTGAGAAACAACTCAGTGATATGGCACAAAGCTCTAACGCTACTGTGAATGCAGAATGTGGTGCCTCACAGTTCAACCTTAAAAAGGAATTAATGCAGCCGTCACAGAAGTCAAAGGTTTATTCTACCTTTGATTTGCCCCATACTTTGAAAAATAATGGAAACTTGAAGAACATAATTTTTGCTGTTGATACAAGAGGAAAAACTGTACCTATTAAAGTAACAAATAGACCCAAGAAACTTAACGTAAATAATCATTCATCACTATCTTCAAATGATAGTAAAGCCAGTTCAGATGAACAAGTAGCATCAATGGAGAACTGTGAAGAAGCAAATGCTGAAATGAACACGACTACCACAAATCATGTGCATGAATTCAGATATGAAGCACCACTGCATCATGCATCTCAAAACGACAGTGAGCATTCTCAGCCCACAAGTCCTAAACGTGAAGCACAGAGTTCGTTAACTGAAAACAGTGCAAATATTATTCACATTCTGCCTGAGACATTAATGACTGGTGCCGTGAATGTTGCAACATCAGCATTCAGTACTGCTAAAGCCGTAATAAGCAATCTTCGCACAATTCCTGCAAGGGTGAGTTATTTTAATAAGTTTCATCATTGTTATTCAATCTTTCTCCATTTTTCCAGTCATATTTCATGCAGTTGCTTTGTACCCAACAACAGGTCTAGCTGAATCAATGCATGTAAGTTTTGGGTTAAATAGCATTTTTTGTATATTTGTAGCTTATGCTCAAATATTTTCACTGTGGGTTTTATTGTTATTGAACAGGTGTATAAGACAAATAAATTGTTGCAGCAAACAAAATACAGATGAATTTGATCCTAGATACTTTCACTTTGACAGCTGTCACCAGTTCCACAGGCAAAAGTCTCTGTTAAAACAGCCTTGCAGTCATGATTCTTGCATTCAGTGACTAGCTGTCCCTCTCACTGAAGGGCATAGCAGCATTGGAATAACAAAATCTGAATCTCTTGCAGAGCTTCGTCTACCTCCAATATGTTGTAATTATTAATACCCTCTGAACTAATGGTACTAGGTAGTAATCAAACTATAGTTTGCAGTTTGCTACCATACTTGTTCTTTTCAAGACCTTCAAACAAAAGATGTCATACATGAATAACAAATTAACACAGAATAAAAATCCCTATAGCTTGTTTGTTTATATCAAACCACTATCTCTTATGTTAATGACAAAAAACACTTAATGAATGTAAATAGCCTACATTAGACAATTTTATCTCTCTGAGACAGTTTTCTGTTGTGTGGTTCATGACACTTGTAACAAGTTCTTCTTTTAACACTAAATGACCATACTTTAGTTATCTGCAGTGGAAAATATAAAATGCTTTGAAAAAGGCATATGTATACAATACACATAACTAAATGAACTTTAGGAGAACAAACCTAATATTTGCATTTTACAAGACCTTTGGAACACATTGTATTGTTGTACATGGAAACAGTATAACTGTTGGGCCAATAAAATTCCATCTTGTAACAATGAGTATAGAAAGTCAGGTCCCTTCCTCTTCCACACTAATGCCCAGTCATTTGATGAATTTTATTTGCTGTTATTTTAAGGAATTGAAAGGGTAGGAGTGAAGACTATTGTAATAGTCTGTTTATGTTTATGATTAATTTTCTCATTAGCTGTAATCGCTGGCTGTTATTTATCTCACCCTCTTTTTCTTATTTGCTTTTGACCTCAGTTGGATAGCTGTACAGACTACTACTCTGAATACTGCAGTGTAGATTATTGCTGGAAGTTGTTACTGAGAACAGTATGAAATTCTTCGAGAAAAATATGAAGAGCTTCTTAAGAGACATTTTCCTTATATTATTTGAGAACAATACAGTCAAAATACATCTTTCCTTCTCTATCCTACTCTGTTTAGGTAGGATACAGTTCAGGATCATCACACTGGCCGTTAATGCAGAGACTAGTGGAACAAACAGGCATTCGTGGAGTGTGCTGCTAACAAAAAACAAGCCCAGAGCATGGTAAAGTCATCCTAAGTGTATACAAACAGTTCAGGTAGCAATCTGAATCAAAACGTAAAACAGGAAAGGCCAAAACTCCTCTGATCAGTGGCGCATACTTCTGACGTCAATGAACTAGCAAGAGACTGCCTCACAAGTATCGAGGTGTAGTATTTACCAGCACACTTGCATCAGTGGATGGGCTCACATGATATGTCTGTTGATGTGGCACTCCCCTTGTAGGAGCAAGCTGCAGCTGGAGTATGACCCGTCCTCCATGTTGGTACTCAAGGTGGGTGAGGATTTAGTATCGCTATCAGATATTAAACCGTCCCCCCTTAAATGGCCGTGCCTATACCAACTTCATTGAGGAATGGGGTGGAAGAGGGGTGGGGGGGGGGGGGGGGCGGGGGGGGGGGGGGGGTGCCAGAATCCCCACCGAAGACTAGAAGACTACCATGGTAGTTCCTCGATGTGATCAGCTGGGCCAGGTGCTGACACTGTCTGTGGGCATCACAGCTTGATCGATGAGTTCTGGGCTACAGCTAGCTCCTGGCTGCAGGGAAGCAGATGCCAGCTGTGGAGGAGATGGCTTGCATGGGCAGCACAGTTGGAAAACACTTCTCGTCCATCATTTATTTGTGTGGTGAGTGGATCGCTGGTGTTGGTGGGAGCCAAAATTGGCTAGGGCGAAGAAGTAGTTCCACATCCATTGCCTCCCATCATTGGTCATTGTTGACGTCCTGTTGACGCCAAAAATGAGGATGGAGGTTGTAGTGGTAGTAGACAGGCTGTTGGCTGGGCATGTCTTGGGTGTGGTAGCGTGGATCCACCCAGGAATCTAGCTGAAAGTACGAGCAATGAGGGAATCCATGCGGTTATAAGGCAATGTGGTATGTGTGTGGACCTGCTGCATCATGCATAACAGGTCGAAGAGAATGCAGGTTCTGTACCTGTGTAAAATTTTGGCTCAGCTACATCCATTTATGAGTGTGAACTGGTAGGCGGTGAGGAAGCTGATGAGTGCTTCCCCGGAGTTGGCTCTCATAGGTATTTTGCACACCTGTGTTTTGAAGGTCCTGACCATCTGCTCGATTTCTGAATTGGACGTTGGATAGAAAGGGGTGACAGTTAGGTGCTCAGTGTCATTACATTGATAAAAATTCTGAAACACAATGCCTTGAACTGAGTACCTTCTAATTGCAAATATGATGGATGTGGCACAGACGGTAGCTGCTGTTGTGGTAGCAGCCATCCGTGCAACAAGGGTAAGTTAGAGGGAACATGACAACTAGCAACCACATTGCTTCTCAGAAGGGTCTGGTGAAATAAAAATGCACTCTTGACAGGGACGGTCAGGGTGTGGCCATGGGTTGAAATACTGGGATGGGGCCGATTGAGTTTGGGTGCAGGTGTGGCAGTTCCAGGCGGTGTATTTATCACAGTGTCAGTACTAGACTAGTACATGTGACGCCCTGCTATTGCCCTCCTTTTGCATGTTCACCATGCCTCTTTCTCAGGTTTTGAATAATTTCTCAGTGCTGCATTTAATATTTTAAATACAAATGCAAGGGATATGGTGCCATTAATATACAAGGGCAAGTCAAAAATTATCTACACTTTTCATTCAACCATTTATAAGCATGAAGCTCGGGGTATACAGTGCACATCATTTTTCTACGTATTCTCCCTCCTTCTCCCAGCAGTCAACAAGCTTACATATTCCTTCCAAATAAAAGGTTTTTGATTGTTCGTGAAGCCACTTTAGTACCGCATTTTGCACGTCCATACTGAGGCAAATCAGCGACCATTCAAAGCATACTTGAGTGGCCCAAACAAGTGAAAGTCACTTGGAGCAAGGTAGGCCTGTAGGGAGGGTGTTCCAATACCTCTAATTTCAGCTTGTTCATGGTTTCAGTAGTGTGACGGGCTGTGTGCGGCTGTGCATTGTCATGTGCAACAACACCTTCATCAACAGAAAACCTCGGCATTTGGTGCGAATTGCTGGCTTCAGCTTTTCCAACAATTCACTATACCCTACACTGTTGATAGTCGTTCCCTCTTCCATGAACTCTGCCAGCACAGGCCCATGTGAGTCCCAAAACATGGTTAACATAAACTTTCCTGTGGATGGCCCCGTCTTGAAATTTTTCCTCGTTGGTGATCCAGGGTGTTTTCACTGCAGACACTGGCCCTTTGACTCAGGCTCGTAGTGATGCAACCATGTTTCATCGCTGGTGACAATTCTGCTCAAAAGTGCACCACCTTCATTGTTGAAGCGAGTGAGTAAGCATTGACAAACCCTAACACGGGTGAGCTTATGGCCGTCGGTAAGCTTTCTTGGTACCCACCGTGCACAGACCTTATGGAAACCGAGCTCGTTGTGGTTGATGTTATGGGTGGAGCCATGGCTGATGTTCAAAGCAGATGCTACCTCATTGATAGTGATTCGCCAGAACCATCTCTCGAGCTGGCTGAATGTTGTCATCTGTAGTGTAGGTTGATGGCCGCCCCTCCTCCTCTTCGTGTGTTACAATTGTTCATCCACTTTTAAACTTCTCGATCCACAAAAACACAGTACTGCCACAGTATGATCAGACAATTGTTCATTCACAGGAGAAGTCACCCATATAACAGGGTATGGGCCCTCATACAAGGGTGAGAATTTCTTAGTTTTTTCCTTTCTTGGCCACAGGATTTCGAAGTAGAATTGGGTCTCCTGGTGTGTAGTAGGGAAGCATAGTCCATTTTTTGCTACACACTGTAGTTGCTTCTGAGTAGCTCTGGAATTATTTTGTTTAACCTGTTTCTAAATAGGTTTAAGGCAGTGGGCCAGCCCCTTCACTTCAGACATATCAACACCGGGTGGTAGCTTATAAAGTTTGAATGGGGAGTTCATAAGGTTTCCATAAACTACCTTGTAGGGTATGTACCCAGTTGATTTGTGCATATGAGTATTGTATGCTGAAGCAACGTGCTGGTATCAGTCTGAGCGTGGTTTGTTCTAGTAGTAGGACAGCATTTGAACAGTTTTCTTTCAGACACGTTCTAGGTGAGCACTGTCAGCTTTCGATTGAAAAGGTATGGTCCACTATTTTTTGATCTGCAACAATTAGCATACATGTATGAACAAGGCAGCCATAAAATTAGTTCCTTGATCGGTCGAGATAGTGTCAGGACTTTGTATGGCAGAGGTAAATGATTGGCAAATGTATGTGCAACAGTTTATGCAGTCATGTCTGCAAATGGTACTAGAATTGTGTATCTGGAAAAGTGATTATTGATGGATAAGATGTATTTGTTATTCTGTGTGCTTTGTAGGCCAGCAATATCCAGAGCAACATTTTGAAATGGTCTAGTAGCTTCCGGGAGATCCTTGGTGGGGGTGCTCTTTGAGCACAAGCCAAGCAGTTGTTTATATATTTCCAAAAATGGTCTGTCTACCATTCCACCAGAAGTAGGAAGCTACCCTAGCATTTTTGGCACATTGTGGAATGTCTGCAAACTGTCATGACGTTGTGCCCCGATGCTCTGTTGTTCGTTAGGTATCACTACCGTATTATGCTATGGGGTCTCATGGTGTAAGATACCATATTCTGTAACAAAAGAGAAACATACTGGGGACTTTCTACATCTCTTTCCTATGTTTCTTTTAGTTCTTCTATTAAAAGATCATTTGCCAGAACAACCCTAACTTTACAACTTAATTCATCAGTGTTCTGGTGTAAACAGCCTGGCTTGTAGCATACATCATAGTCATATTCTGATAATTTCAGTGCCCACCAAGTTAAGCCACTACTGGGGTTCTTTAAGGTTCTTTAAGTTCAACATTCACACAAGAGCAATGTGGTCAGTGACCACAGTAAATTTTCACTCACAAAAATAGCATTTGAAATACTTTACTGCAAAATCAAGGGATAATGACTCATTTTCAGTAGCACTATAATGTATCTGTGCTGAGTTCATCTGCCTGGAAGCATAAACACTAGGTCTATCTTCACCATTATTCTTGACAAACAACAATTCCAATAGCACCATCTGAAGTGTCCATGGAAAGAAGAAAGGTTTCTCAAAATCTGGATAGACCAACAAAGGTAAACCTGTCAAAACACTTAATTTTTCTCATCTCTGCATCACACTTCTATGTCTACACAAACACTGCACCTTTCTTCAACTGTTTCATTAATGGTTTAGCAACCATGGCATAATCCTTCCCAAAATGACAGTAATAATTAGCAATACCAAGAAAAGATTGCAACTCTGTAACATTAGTAGGAATTGGAAAATTCTCTACTGCTTTTGTTAGTCTTGGATCAGGCTTAATTTCACATGCACTGTGTCCCAGGTACTGAACCAGTGATTTTGGAAAAGATCACTTCTCTATTTTCAAGATTAAATGTGCACTTTGCAACCTTGACAACACACTTGTTAATCTCTCCATGTGTTCCTCAGTTGTTCTTGAAAAACTTATGGTACTACTTAAATACGAGGTATATTTCATAAATAGTGCAGAATAATTTTTTTTCTTACATGTTCACTTTTTTTCTGTATCACTTTACAGACCTTCAGTATAGTGTCCCTGCTTCTCTATAACTGAATCTCATCTCAGAAGCTCTATTATTCCATGCAGAACACCACTTCTGGTCATCTGTCAAAAGACTCGGGCAATGGTGGTAGAAAGCTCTTCCAGAGAAAGATGATGATCTCTATGAATAAGTTTTTTCGTCTTTAAGAACGAGTCGAAGTCGGGTGCACTCGTGTTCTGGCTGTAGGGAGGATGCGGCAACACTTCCCATCAGTAATTGTGCAGTTTTTGTGGCTATGACATTGCTGGTGTTTGGGTGATCATTGTCGTGAAGAACGAGTGACTCCACCTGGATAAACTGAGTTTGGGTTTTGTGCATATTTCTGCACAGGTTTTGTGTGAAGTTATGATGATACACTGCTGTGAGACTTGTTCCACATGAGACTCTATCTATCATGATGATTTCTTGGCGATCATAAAAAGCAAAAATCATGATTTGCATGAGCTTTGATGGAACATGTTGGAATTTTTTTGGATGAGGAGAAGCTCTGAAGCTCTCCACTCATTGGACTGTGAATTCAACTCCAGTTCAGTCTCTAGTCCACATTTCGTCAATAGTGACAATTTGACACAATAATCTGTGACCTTCACAATCAAATAGTTGTGTGAGGAATGTTGCAATGTCCAGGTGTTTCCGCTTCTTTTCTGCAGTCAAACAGTGGGAGACTCATCTTACAGAAACTTTTATCTTCTTCAAATCATTTGTCAGAATACAAAATACTGATATTGGCAGGAATGACATTTTTGGTCTTCCAGGTCTTCGATTATCGCCTATATACTCCTACAACCACCATGAAAATGATTCATACAATGCGAAACTGTACTACGGTCCACTGTAAACTTACCACAAAATTCACTTCATGTACTGTGGATTTCTGTTAGCTTTTTGCAGCAAAAAGTTTCGATATTGATGTACAACCTGTGGTCTTCAACAGTCACAGTACATGAGACCCCTGCAGGGTCCATTTCTATCTCTCGCCAATTTTGTGTTAGAGTACAGGGCGATAAAACAAAAACACGTGCATCTTCCTCAAGCTCCCAATGACATATGACGTAATTTTCATTGAGTCATTTGATCAGACAGTCCACAGTAATACCAACCTATGCATTATTTATGAAATGTCCATTATATACGAGACACGTAATGACTTTCATACCTCACAATAGCAGGTCAGCAAATCTTTGTAAATGGCAGGTTCTTTCCTGAGATAAAAAGACTTGTGTAAAAGCTCATACATTCTGTAAGGAACCACAAAAGCTGTCTTTGGATGATCTCGTGGTGCATTCAGAATTTGATGATGACCAGAGCACATGCCAAGCGTGGTCAAATAAGTGCAGTTCTCTAATCTATCCTGTGTTTCGTTGATACGGGGATGGAGGGTAAGCACCAGGTGTCGTGATTTTATTACTGGCATCTGTTTCTTTTTGCTATGTTTAAACTGTCGTTCGCAATAAACTTATGCTTTCATTACTTTCTCACCACTTGCGAATATAGTTCCACATGGAATCACTATACCTCTTTGGCCAAAATTGTCAACATGTATCGCTACATGAAACTTTTTCCCCATCACTTCTGGCTTGCTTATATTCCTTTTGACATGAATTTGCAACCTGTTGAGAACGTCGTTCTCGCTGAGCAGATCAACCAGAAAGTCCAATCTCAGCGGTATCCTGGTTTTTACTTCAATCTAGAGAATTTTTTTCTATACGTCTGCTTATTTTAACAGGGTGGTACATTTAATGCCCACATATACTGTTCTGTTGGAGCCTGTGGAGGCGGCCTCACACATCAGGTTCCTTGCAGGCGAAGTGCACACTTACTTTCAAAACAGTGAGTTGCCTCGCTGAATTGCACAGTTCATGTCACTGCCTAAAAACTGGATAGGAAATCTGTACCTAAAATGAGTTTGAACCCCCATCTGTGTTTTCCTACTGCTTCCACATCAAAACCATACTTTTTCCCTTCAATCTTTAGATTTACGAAATAAGTCCCTGCAGGACACAACACAGTTATTTCCTCTACTAATCCACTTATATTATAGCATGGCAGTTTAGTCTGAGCTTCTGTATCAGGGATGACCAAGAACGACATTTGATAATATTAAGCTCTGTACAACACATAATGTTGAGCAATACTGAATCTTTGTTGTTGTTGGCTGTTGGTACACCTACAGAAAAATAACAATAACACTGGGTTTGAAACTGCATTACACCAACAATATCGTGCTTCTCACATCGTCATTGTAAAATTCTTACAACATTTAAGCTGAGATATAGAAACGGATGTAAAAGTGGTCTACAGCATGCTGTATGATGTGGAATAAGTGATTCCAACTACATGTGAAACAAGCAAATTTTATTATCTGGAACTACTGTACAGAATTTGCAATAACTACAATTCTCAACAAAACATATGACAAATACAATAAAATTATCACCATTAATTTAATTATTTTTGGTTCGCTGTAGACATAATAAAGTTCATATCCGGCACAAACTGACAGCACAAGGATAAACATAGACAGTTTCTTATATTTTTGTCACTCAGATTGCCACGTAATCGTGACTTATTTAGTTTCATAAACAAAAAAAACCTTTCACACACACATTGCGATCCAAACATTGATATAACTTTTGCAGCCTCGTTGTGGAGACGGGGAAACTCTTCCCGAGAGAGCATAGGGAAATGGGCGGTATTCTTTGTCACGAGTTGTTCCTTACACAATGCGAGTTTCTTATTAAATGCATCCACTTTTTTCATCAGATCAGAAATAAGCTCCTTCTCACCTTGCAAAGTCTTATTGAGAGCGTTCAAGTGTGCAGTCAGATCAACTGAAAAGGCGGGTCTGCAATCCATTTTGGATCTTCTAATTTTGACTCTGCCTTTCCTTTTTCCTTCAGGAGCTCAACAATAGCGAGTCTTAAATTGAAAAATGTCTCGAGGCATGACCCTCGACTTAACCAACATATTTCCCAGTGGTAAATAACATCTCCGTACTCTTCGTTCAGTTTCATGAGAAACTGTTGAAACTGACGGTGTACTAAGCCATGCGACCTCAAAAAATTTACTATGGTGACTACCAACTTCATCACGTGCTCCAAATTTGCATATTTAGCACCAAGAGCTTCTTGATGTACAAAACAATGATTCCGTACAAATCTTACGTCGATCGTCCTAGTTTTTTACGCAACAATGCTACAAGCCTATTTTGAGCCCTCGAATTGCTGGCACTCCGTCCATGGTGACTGAAACTAACATTTTCCAGTTCATCTCAACGGCTTCAACTGCCTCTTCAACTGCTTTTAGTAAGTCGGTACCCCTCGTTGTGTCTTTCATTGGTACTAAATCTAACAGTTCTTCCGTCACGTGCAAATTTTTGTTGACTCCACGAACATAAATCGCTAGTTGTGCTGTGTCCAAAATGTCGATCGACTCGTCCAAAGCAATCAAGAATGCAATAAACTTGCAGGCACTATCAATTAACTGCCTGTAGACATCCGCTACTGTCTGTCTGGAAAGACTAATTTCACTACACTTCTTTACTTCCAGTGGCATCAAGAGTTCCGCCGCCTCAACAATACAGTCCTTGATGAAATCACCATCACTGAAAGGCTTATTCGCTCTTGCAATTTTGAGTGCTATTTTGTAGCTTGCTCTTAAAGACAAGTTCGGTTGCAGGCTAAAAAAAAAAGAAAACAAAAATTGAGTGAACTCTAAATTCGAATTCTAATGTACGAATACAAACATTAGAAACACAAAGATTTGTAAGGGGTACTCACGTTTGGTCCGTCTCGCTGCATAACACTATGTCTTCTTAATTCCGCCAACTTGTTTGATCTATCAGCCCCAATTAAATCATTAAGTTCTTTGTGTGTGGTGTTATAATGCCGTTCTATTGCAAATTTGCAGTGCCCGGTGAGTATGCGACTACATAATAGACATTGAGAATTTTCATCTTCTCTTCGAAAAAATATTGCAATTCCCATTCAGTTCTGAAGGCTTGTGGCGTTGTGTCACTACCCCACCTCTTTGTGAGTGTGTGTTCCATTTCAACAACCACTGTACAGTACTTATAAACTTCCTACGAATCGCTACCGAATAGCGAGGAATAAACATGGGTGCCACTACTAATCAACTAACGCACCCTATGCCAGATGAAAAGATGTTGCATCGCACAGCCAGTGTAATGTCGAGCCGTGCTGACCAGTGCCGTGAAAAACCAAGGAAAGCCGAGTAGTGGCGGACCGAGCCCTGAACGACACACGTGCAGCACATCTGTACATGCGTGCAGTTTGGCATGCCGTGACTGTCCCTGTTCTGTATCTACAAACTTTCTGACAGTCTTTCCTCTGAGCTTGCCTTCGTAAACTACATTTGTCACTTCATCAACTACTCCTTTCCTTACAGGATTTATTGTTATTGCAGGGGTCTTGGGTGGGTGGCAGCACCTGCCCTAATCTCATTTTCCCACTACGACCTTTCTTTTGCCTGTTATCCTGTGGAGTGTTCTGCTATGGATAACTTTGCCTCTGATTTTGTGGGCAGCCATCCCTTGTGTGTCATATCGTATGACATTTCGTCCTACACAGTGTGTGCCAGTGCTCAGCCATGTGGTTTGGTTTTTTTGCAGCATTACTTCCTTTCCGTGCTGTAAGCTTATACTTCCACTGTCCCTTTCTCCCTCTGCCTCTCCATCAGATGATTTTCTCGGTGCACACCCTGCTTGAACCTAGTTTATGATTGGGAGACAAGTTTCCATTTCCGGTGATCTCTGCAACATTTCATTAAATAAATACTTGGTCCTCTTGTTGGGTTTGACGTGCCACCAATTTTCAAAATTCTCCAGAAATGAGAATTGTGCAGGGAAGGTCGCCCAGTGCGGTGTATTCTCCACCTTTGTGCCTTTCAATCTTTGCACCCTTCCTTTTAATAAGGTAATACACCCAAAACCCAGCTTGGTAGCCATTCAGGTGAGAGGTGGGGGTGTTGTTCTCAAGTACCTGCATGGTTGTAGCCCCCTGACCATGCAGGAATCGCATGGCACCCGAGCTGAAAACTTCCATGTAAGCCAAGGAATATGTGCCTATCTTGGCTGAGGCATGGGTCTCCAAGCAACAGATTACTGGCCAGCTAGCCATTGCTGAGGCTGGGTGGTGCCCATGGGAAGAACCCCCCAATATTTAGTTTGCACAAAGACTGATGGGTATTCCTTCTTGGTCACAAAACCTTTATTCTTTATGGAAAACTTAGAGGACAGGTTCGGAGAAGTGACAGAATACAAGTTTGGAGAAGTGGCAGCTATCTCTAAAATGAAAAGCCATTGTTGCTGCTTGATTTAACAAGTTGGTGACTACTAATAATAGACTTAACATGATTCAGGGCATCATTTTTCACAGAAATGGAAATGAGCGTACGGCATTGTGGGCCGGGAGTCCCCCATTTGGGGGAGTTCGGCCACCGAGGGCAAGCGCTTATTGCATTCGACGCCACATTGGGCGACTTGCACGCCGGAGATGGGGATGCATCTCTTTGTAAGCAACACTTTACAATAGAGTCCCCTCTCAGCAGTACCTGGTGTGAGAACACTATCACATGAACTGAGCGTGGTTAGGTGTGGCATCTAAAGATGTGTTATTACACCAAAAGATGTGTTATTACACCAGCCTAGGCTCAGCCATAGCATTGTTGGCTATGCAAGAAATCCAAAGAAAGAAATAAAATGAAAATAAAAAATAAATAAATAAATAAATTCCTCTTAATCTTTCCACTTAATCTGACTGCTTACATCACACAGTAGGTTTTCTCTAAATATATTTATTGTGTTA
The DNA here is from genome assembly GCF_023864345.2 of Schistocerca serialis cubense. Classification (NCBI taxonomy): domain Eukaryota; kingdom Metazoa; phylum Arthropoda; class Insecta; order Orthoptera; family Acrididae; genus Schistocerca; species Schistocerca serialis. The sequence continues at coordinate 612,859,537 of NC_064642.1, forward strand.
GTGTTATTAGTAACTCATATGTGGATTCCATGTAGTGTTAAGACATTTTGTGGAAAATAAACACTGCCACAGACATGTCTGCACACTGCATCGCCAGTGATTTATAAGGCAAGCTGTGAAGGATTGGCATAAATTTGGGAGACATCCTGTGGTTGCTTCTTGTGATGTACTGGGATAGACAGTGTGGGGAATCGCTTACTGGATATTTAATTTATGGAGCTATGAAGGAGGGAAGTGCACAAACACAATCCGGAGAGGGGGGGGATGTAGCTCTCACACCCATGGATATGGAAGGGGGGGGGTGGGGGAGATGACTTACTCTGGAATGTAAATTTGAGTAAAATCATGAGGTGGACTTGTTTAAGAACTGAAGGGAACTCACTCATTGAATTCTTACAAGGCATCAAACTCAGTGTGGCTGTAATCGCGAAATGTTTACATAGAATCTCCCTATGCTGTTTTTAGGTTATCTGTTCTCCTCTCGAAGTGGGTTTTTGCAATGATGATGATCAGCTGGTATCAGATTTTACAATGTAATACCAGGGATCATATTGTTGTAGTGATAGTAGCCTTCTGTCCAAAACTTGATTTGCTGCAGCTTTGCCCTTGCGTGCGCCCACACGCGCACGCACACACACACACACACACACACACACACACACACACACACACTCTTAAAAGCTTCCATTCTTTTATCTTCAGTACTGTTTACTATGCATTTTTCACCTACACATGAGACTTCAGTCCAAAAAATTACTCTCAGAGGAGATTACCTGAACTTAAATTTGTATAAATATAAGACCTTCCTGAAGGATAAGCAGTGTCATGGCCCCCTTTACTTGTCACAGAAAGAAAATAAAGTCAGGAAATTTTTGTTGGCGTTACATTTTGAGGGAGTGCAAAAAAATTAAATATCTACGTATACATGCATACTTAACAAGTGACCTTACAGTATGTCACTTCCCCCTTTTCCCATTCCTGTTGCATATGTTTTCTGTGTGGAAAACTGCAGAGTTCAGATCATGTACAGCGTAGTCATCCATATCCTAGTGCCCATAAAACAGTATAAATTGCTGAATTCATAGACAACAGGAAATCAAGACCATAAACTGTTAATTTGAGAACCTTCTGTTGGCAGGTGACAGTGACTGGATATGTTCACAGTATTAAATAATTAATATTTTTGTGTATAATGTATTAAGGGAAATTTAATTATTACTTATGCTTTGAATTTTCATATAGACTGCGAACAATGCATCCTGGGAAGCAGGGGCACCACCTCATTCTTCAGATACTGGCCTCACCACTTCACAGTGCATGGCAACACTTACTGAAATGGGCTTCACCAACAAGGAACTAAATCTTTCACTATTGAATCGCTGTGATAATGATATTTCCCGAGTAATAAGCGTGCTTCTCTCATATGGTGAGGAGAACAACAGTATAGATTAAAACTTGAGTTTTTTTTTTAATGAGTTATTGAATTGTTTGTAAGTATAGCTTTGACTTCATTTATGTATGGCAGGAAATAGTTATGGCTAAGTATAGTAAAACGTGTGTAAACATGTATGTTTCAAACTTTGAAACTTTCTCGAAGTGAAAATTATTGTATATGCCATGTTCCCTTTAAAACAGAATATTTACTTCTAATGTAAATCGTATGTAGTGGTGGTTTCTTTGCCCTCTCTGATGATCTTTGATGTGTATTTAAACTTGTATATTGATTGGTAGTGTAGCAACACACAAAATAATATCAGAAATATTTCCTTCTCCTTCTGATATCCCTGTGTTACTGCAGTTCATTTGTTTTTGCCTCTATGTGTAGTCAATATTTACAGGAAAGAAATGTATTAAACAATGTGTGTCAAGTAGTTTGTATGTGAGGATATATCATTTCTCTTCAAGTGGAAGAGCCAAGCAGTGGATAGATTTGTAAAAGGCTCATAAAATGCTCAGCTTTTGGACAAAGCCCTTCTTCAGAGAGAGCAGCTTTATTTTCTTCCAGTGTTACAGCTAGACTGATATCTCCTAAGTGTTAATTTCCATTTGAACTTGTGCCTGTGTGCTTCTCACCCATTGCTGGTTTTATTTTCTGCTCTTTGTAAAGAATCAAGTTAGTTACAATCATTACTGCCAGAGTGGACATAATTTCATACGAAAAATTAATCTTCTGTACTGTTGATTGTAACAGTTTATATGACTGGAATGAAAGCTGCAACAAATGTTACAGTTAATTTTTAATATTTTGTGCTTGCCTACAGGTCAATAAAATGTCTTTTATCATCTCTCTGTAAGACCAGGAGGGAAAGGAAGGTGTAATATATGGAAGATATTTTCAAAGAAAAACGTTATGATCTTATTCATGTATTTGTAGATGGTGCGCAGTACTTCTGATTGTATGTTATGCAAACGTCATCAGCATTTGAAAATGTTATGATTAAGGTTGGTTGTGTAGCTATTAATAATTTTTTTGTGGATTTTATGGTTATCTATTGAAATTTGTGATGATCTGACTTTTAATAGTTGAGATTCTGTGATAATTCTTGATCACTTCTCTTGTCATAGTGGTAGTTTGTAGTTTATAACAGCTGGACCGTAGGTACATTATCATAATGCTTTCTGTAAATTAAATGGTCGTAACTGAAGTAAATATGAAAAATTCAGACATCAAATTCTCTGTCTATTGTTTTATTAATACAATGAAGTATTCTAAATAGTCCAATTAGAGCTATTAACGCTATGGTAGGACAATTCCAGTTGTAGTAGACATATTTCCAACAGTTAGTAGTTGTTGCAACTAATAATCATATCCATTACTTAGAATGAAACCATTTCATTTGCATATTATAATTCAACAGTATTGCAATTCAAATTGACATACAATTTGCCATCCTTCTGCAATATACATGTGGATTAGTGGCAGCATACATAGTTTTAGCAAATAGTTTAACACTCTGCAGGTATCAGTACCAATTCCGAGAAACACAACGTGTAGAGTAACTTTTACTTACAAATTATCAATGTATGTGAATTGTAGTATAAATTAAATTGTATCATTAGATAGTATAATGTAGATATTTTCTTTTACAGCTATAAGTTTCAAAAATAAAAAAATAAAAATTCTTTTGTGTTTGAGTAACAGCTGCCATTAAAGATTTGATAAATTATCATCCAGAATTAGGGATTAACTACGTAGGCAATGGATTGGCTTTATGAAGTATTGAAGTATTTTATTCTGAATATAATACTCTTCAGAGTATTATTTTGGAAATAAATCTTCTTGATGATCTATTTTAAATTGATCAATGAACCACTGAAACACAATATGAATTAGCTCTGTGGGTTTATAACACTTACTTTCAACTACAAAGAAACACACACACACACACACACACACACACACACACACACACACACAAAGAGAGAGAGAGATTTCTGGTAAAAAGGAAATGTGTGAAAATTGTAGGGATGAAATTGGGAAACTAAATGAACATGTGTCTAGTCTATAGTGTACCACCCATGTGCTAAAAATTGATATGAAGAAACTTCAAGTTGCAAAATTTGAATGGCTGATAAATCAAAATATGCAGAAATTTCTGCCAGAAATATTGCTGTTTGCTGATAAATGGTCCAAAGTGTGTTGTGAAACATATACGATTAGCTCATGCAGTTTCAAAATAATGACTAGTTGTCGTGATAGGTGAAGTAAAAGTTATTGTCCAGAACACATTTATTAAAACTTATTGGCCTGTCTCCCACTATAGAAACATTTTGCCCACTTGGGCTCCCGCTCCTTGCACTTAGATCCCCCTCCTGCATCCCTTGCCTGACATCACATCTGCCAGCTGCAGAGGGTGCGTTCACTACCCCACTGAAATTTGAAATATATCTTAGATAACAAATACAAGTATTTATTATATTTATGTAGAGTTTTGTGACTTGTGTTGTCATAGTATCCAACAAAATTTGTTGTGAACAGTATAACAGAAAATAAAAGGAAACAAGAAAAGGGTGGCTAAATAATGTTGAATCAAAGGACCAAATAAATTTTCAGTTTTGTTTAAAGGAACAAATTGAAACTTAATAATAATAATATGCTGAAGGCACTTGACTACTAAACTATCAAAGTAAAAATAATAATAGTAAAAATTCACTTTATAATTAATTACATAACATTCATGAAAAGTGTCTATCGACGTGGTTAGCATTAGTTTCATGCCATTAGTTTTAGTTTGTGGCATTAATCAAGTAAATATAGCTAACATTGAAGACTCTTGTGAATGAAAATGGCACGTAAAATCTGTTTTAATGGAAAGTATGTATTAATTCTATAGCACCACAATTTTTTCTGTAGACTTGCATGTATGTGTCTGTAACTTACTGTTTGATCTTTAAAACAATTATAACAGGAATCAATATTCAGTCACAAACAAACGAATTATACGAGAAAAGTTCTGGTTGAAACACCCAAAAAAAGTTCTTTACAAGAGCACAGATTCGAGTTGCAGAGTACTGATCACAGAAACAGAGACTCTTACAAAACAAATTCCTGTTAAATTTTCAGAGAAATACTGTCACCAGTGTTGATATATTGAATATTATTGGTACATATTTTGCTATAATTACATGTTTTTGTATTTAAGCTTATGCTGCTTAAAGTTACAGCTTATTTGCTTTTTTACCCTTCTTATCCTCGTTTGCTCCCTAGAAAAACATTCAAATCCAATCTATCGTAAAAGTTGAAAACAGATGAATTATCCTTAAAAATCATGTTGTAGAGTTATAAAATGTGGTTGATTGCAGTTTGAATTGAATTATGAAGGACTTGATTTTGCTAAACTCTAGAAGATAGAAAATTTCATTTATTGACAGCAAAGTAGGTTGATGACAATATTGTGTGTAGCATTGTCATCACCATTCTAGTTTGTCATAAAGGGCTTTGTGTGGTGTCAAGATGCAGTGAGGGAAACAAAAGACTAGCAGCCCAAAGTTTTCTGACTACTAGTGACTTCTATCCATTCAGAACCTGGGAGCACGTACGTATCGAGAAAAGTTTTCTAAATAGTACCTCTAAAGAGTTCGTGACTGTTTGCGTTTGTGATGCCTCGTTGCATCAAAATTACCATCTAAATTAAGATCAATACCAGATCATCTGCTATTACAATTGACAATGATTCCATTACTGATGGAGAGATTGTTCTATATCGTTCTATGTCTAGTGTGCAGTAAGCATATCTTGTGCACTATTAAGTCCCAACTTCAGCAACAATGTTACTGCTGCAGCTGCAAAAGACAGTGAACTCCACAAATGAATTTTTCAATGATATGTGCTCTGTTATGGTTACTGCAAATATTCCTTGGTAGAAATGTCAAGTCCCTGGATATTGCACATCTGTGTAAAAGTTCTGTGGGCAACAGATTCCTTCTGAATCGACTCAGCAACAGATTTCCTTCTGAATAGACATTAAAGAAAAACTATTTAGATTTTTGTCACCAGGAGGATCTGAAAAGTGTCTGGGGCTATGTAAGTAACCAACACGTATGGATAGCCATTGATGGAATAATGGATGTGGTGGACATTTCGTTAACAATCTCATTGTTGGAAAATTTGATGGAGAAGTTAGTATTGATTTCCCGCAAAGTATTGGAACACACTAATCATTGAACAGTAGCTCATTTTGTGAATGACAGCCTTAACAGTGATGATGTTAGAAGAGAAAGTTCTGGTTATTATTTAGAATGTTGTGGTCAGTATGCTCAATGTGGTGACAGCCCTTTTCGTATTCTGTCTGCATGTTACCTACTTCACCTGTCTGGCCCAAAGACTGCAATGTATTGCCAAAGAAGTGTGCACTAGCTATCCGCAAGTAAGTAAAATAATTTCATACATCAAGAAAGTGTTTCTTGAAGCCTCATGTTGTGTGTTGATTTACAGAGAACTGCTGTCAAACTAACGTTGCCACTGGAGCCTGTTCTAATGCGGTGGGGTACTTTGAAGCTGTCGGTTTTTATTATGAGCATTTTCAAGCCATGAAAACACTGACTGATTCATTTCTGAGAGAATCTTCCTTTTCAATACAAGAGGCACAAAATGCTTTTACTGATCCTAAAATTGAAATACTCTGGCATACATCCATAGCAACTGCGACTTTCTTGCCAGTAACATTAAAGAGTTAGAATCTAGCGTGTTGCCTTTGAGGAAATAGCATAAATTATTGAGAATGTCAAATGCAATTTGACAGACATAAGAGAAGATGCTGGCAGAGGATAATGAATAAGTCTGATGCTGTTGTGGCAAGAAATTCAGGGTACTTTGCTTTTTCTGCTGTCTGCAATATCTTCACTGTGGGAGAAGACAACACTCCAGCCAATATCTCTGTAGGAATATGTCGTCTCCTAAAATTTGCACCCTTGACATCCTATGACATGAAGACATAATTTTCCTCATACAAAAATGTTCTTCCTGATCAGCGACATTCAGTGACTGCAGAAAATTTTGAAAAGTTACCCCATTTAAGATTATCAAAGGCTTTCTCTACATCTACGAAAGCTATGTATGTTGTCAGGTTCTTATCTAGTCGTTTCTCTATTATTAGTTTTAGAGCAAATATTGCTTCTCTGGTTCCTCTATCTGGTCCAAACTGGTCTTCGGAGAGTGTAGCTTCGACTTTTTGTTCTATTATGCGTTTTAGGATAATTGAGGTTACTATTTTAGAGGTGAGTAACTAGGCTGAGCGTCCAGTCAGTGATATTCCAGGCCAAATGTGCCCAATATAACTGCAAACAGGGTTGTTGGTGCACACAGGTTAAGGGTAGTCGGTACAAGGGCACCATGAGCTCAGACCCCTGTCTCTGACATACCTATTAATGGTTCTTGTGTTCAGTGAAGCATCAGTTGCATGCGTGTGTGTGATTTTAGTAAACAGAAGTAACTGAAAATAATTGTCTTTTAGTAGAGTAATAGTATTTCAAAATAAATTAAGTAAAATAAAGTGTACCTTCTTAATGTACTTTACACGTTTCTAAAACAAATAAGTGTATTTTAAGGTTATGTAGACTACGGTGTAATTCAGAAGTTGATTTGACCTGAAATTATTGGTTTAAGTTAAAGATTTAATAAAATGTGTTCATGATTGTTATTCATACAGTTATCAATGGAAAATTGTAAACTATGGCAGCCAGTGGATGCATGTGTGGTGCTGCAATGTAGTTTCACCATGCAGCTTGCGAGGAGGTATGTCAATATGAGAACATAAAGTCTGTGTGAACTTCATTCCTTGTACTCAGTTGGACAGTAACTATATGTTACAGATAGGTGGGGGAACACTGTAAGCAGATATCCGCGTTTATGCTCAACATTTACACTATTTGACAATGCTGGCAGGAATGAGTGAACCAAGGCCAAACACGATTACGCCGCGCGGCTTATGGTTCATTCAGAAATCAACTTACAGAGTGTGTTCAAAAACCAGCAGGGATGTGAATCAAAATCATATGAGTAATCGATAGACCAATGTGTGCTGGATGCTAGGTGCTTTGTGAAACAAGGTTTTTTTCACCTCAAGAATACGAATTTGCCCCCCCACCCCCCACCCCAGCTCCTCCCTCGTAGATCCAGGCCTGCTGCCCATGCGAGAATTGGGCAGCCTGGGTGCAGCAGTAAAATTTTTCCCGGTTGCATCTAGCTGCCTGCTGCGACTACTTACACAGCTAACAGTCACATTTCTGTAGCCAGAAATGGGAGAAGTTACTACTCATAATACCATCGACATACTGCTGTCTATACGGGTACCACAGATGACAACCAAAGGTGTCTTACTATGAAATGGAATAGCTTCCCATACCATCACTCCTGATAGTCAGGTCATATGGTGGGTGACGGTCAGGTTGTTATCCCACCGCTGCCTGGAACATCTACTTAAATGTCTTTGCTGGTCATTGAGGCTCGGTTTGAAGCTAAACTTATCACTGAAGACAATTCTCTTCCAGTTGATGATCTTCTTCTTCTTCTTCTTCTTCTTCTTCTGTAGTGGTCAATCCAAGGATTGGTTTGCAACAGCTACAACGGCAGCTTGTCTCCATTCTGTGTATCTTTCAGCTTTTCTCTTCATTTCTTTATAGGTGTTACATCGCAAATCTTTTACGATTTGATCCATGTACCTCGGCCATGATCTTCCTCTTGGTCTTTTTCCTTCGACATATCCCTCTATGATAGTGTTCGGGAGTCCTTTATGTCTTAATAGATGGCCTGTAAATTGCACTCTTCTTTTAACAATGAAAACTCCAGAAGCTTGTCTTCTCACCTGCTCTTTCCAGAACCACTTTGTTTGTGACCTTGTCGATACATTTTATTTTGAGCATGCGTCTAAAGCCCCACATTTCAAAAGAATTTAGCTTCTGGTCTTCCTCTGTCCCGAGAGTCCATGTTTCATTTTGACAGCCTGACTGACCAGTTGGACAGAATTTGTCATGATATCCCTCAGGAGGACATCCAACACCTCTGTCAATCACTGCCAATCTGAATAACTGCTTGCATAATGGCCAGATGTGGACCAACATATTATTAACTTGCTCAATTTGAGAAGCTCTTTCTCTTGAATAAATCATCCAATTTTTCTCAAAATTGTAATCTTTTTTTAATGTATTATCTCTACATGTACATCACATCTACCAGTTTCCATCCCATTTGGATGATTCATTCAAGGTGTGTCCATTCCTCCTCCCCTTCCTCATAGAGTTTATATACATACCGTATTTTATGATTTATTAGACAGACCTTAATTTTTAACTAGTTTTTTTAAAAACCATTTTTACCATTTTTATTATTAGATTGCGGAGCCAGACTAAAAATAGATTGCAGAGCCAGAGTAAAAAAATTCTTAGTTTGTTGAACAGATATTTAAAATCCCTGGAAATCATCGTGTGAACTTTCTATTCCTCATCATTGTCTCCTTCATATATAAGATGGTCTTCACTGTCATTTAGAGTGTTACTAATGCCATACTTTGTGAAAGATTTAATGATAATGTCTTCTCTCATTCTACGTCATGACTATTTTATCCACTGACACACTTGTTTGATTGAAGATCATTTTAAAGCTCCCTTTGGTGTGAATTCATGTTGGGTTTCATCCATCATTCGTTTGTTTCATTCCTCTCTCATATACACTTTAAATACTGTATTTATCAAGACATCAAGTGGTTGCAGTAGTGAAGCAAGTCTTTCTGGCATAACAGCAAGCTCTTTTATTTCCCTGTACCAGTCACTGTTTCACAGAATTTTTCAAATGACTACTAAACTGATCTACCATAAGAAGAGAACTCTTCTTTAGTAAAGTACCTTTGCTTCTCTCCCACACTCTGTTAATCCATAATTTCATACCAGTCTTGCCCATTGAACTCTTGCAAAGTACGTGAACAGCACCACCTGGCGGTATTTCAGAATGTTTTCGCTTTCAGAACATTTTGGCATTGTTTTGTGCTTTAAAATGATCATAGGATTAAGTTTATCACCGTCAGCACAACATGAAAGGACAACAATGTAGTGCATTTTTTCATTTCCACTTGTTTTTAGTTACAGTTATGGCAACAGTTCTGTTACACTGAGCGCATCAAATGCCAGAGGAGTTTCGTTCATATTCACCATTTGACTTATTTCCATACTGGTTTTCTTTCCATGTTGAATAATATTCACTGAACAGCCGGCTACGTAGCTCATTAACACATCAGCGTCCATTGGTGACACGTCGGGAGGGTGGCAAGTTGCATATCTAGGATTCTGTCTGCTTTTATAGTTTACCTTATCAGTTAGTCTTGTTAGGATGTTTAGGATGTGTGCATGCTGGGTGTGGATGCAGGAGGATGTGGCTGTAATTCATGAACAACTGGATGCGCTTTTGTCATGGTCACACACCTTCAGGCTGCTGCCTTGTGGTGTAGCAGTGGGAGAAATTGTGGTGCGTCACATGAGATACCACAGGTGTATCTTGTTTTTCCCATGGGCTCTGCTTCCGAGACACCTCCTAGGTACCCAACGTGGTGGATCGGCCTCACAGACGGGTTCCTTGGGCAGATAGCATTCAGCACTGGAGAGAAAGCCAATGTGCATTTGGTATGTCTACCCGGCAGGGGGGGCTCATCTGAGATGTGGAGACTGCCTTCTCTGCAGCTATTTAGCATACAAGGTGCAATTGTCTGCAAGTTATGGCTCACGTCAGAACCAAAGATGCCTACTGCAATAGTTCTAAGGCCATCCGCAGTTCATCAGGGGGCTGGCAGAGACGTTGAAGATTGCTGGGTTCGCGCACGGGGTACAAGCAGAGTTCATAATTTGCACCATTGTTCTCAGAGTTGATCGGGCTCCTTTGGTTTGGAGCCGAGTGGAGGTAACGGTATTGACTGCAGATTTCTAGACCTGTGTTATTGTGTGGGGATTTGTACAACTCCGCTTTATAAGTCAAGGTTGCTCTACACACAGGAAGCAGCTACTCGAATAGTAGAATACTTGTGGGGTGCACATGAGGGTTTTTTATACTAGACAGTAGTTGAGGTGCTCTGATGAACACTCGCCAGTCAATATGCAGCAAGGGCAGTCGGATGGTGTTGAGAGAAATGACTCTTCGACTGTCAAAATTTTATCAGTAAACTGTCGAAGTATTCATAATAAAGTTCCAATTTACTGCACTCCAGGAATGTTCTCATGCTCAAATCAGAAATGTTCTCATGCCCAAATTATTCTTGGGGCCAAGAGCTGTCTGAAACCTGAAGTGGAAAACTCTTAAGATATTAAGCGAGTTGTGGAACATATATCAAAAAGACAGATTAGAGGCCGTAGGAGTTTTCGTTGCAGTTGAGAAAAATGTTCTGTCTATTGAAGTCAAAGTTGAATGTGACAGTGAAGTTATCTGGTGGTGTATCACATGTTTAGGTGAAACCAAGTTAATTGTTGGATGTTATTACCAGCCACCCGATTCCCCTATGGCAGTTCTAGAGTCATTCAAAGAAAGTCTATTGTCAGTAGCATGTAAATACCTGCATCATGCAACACTAGTTGGAGATGACCTTAACCTACCCAATATAGATTGGGGTGTCTGTATTAATTGCAGGGGTACAGACAGACGGTCATGCTAAATAATTTTGAACACATTCTGTGAAAACTGTCTTGAGCGGCTAGCTTGGCAGCCCACACGCAATGGAAATATCTTAGATTGTGTAGCTACAAATAGGCTGGACCTTTTCAACAGTGTCAGTATGGAAATGGGGATTAGGGATCATGATGTCACTACGAAAGTTAATAAATCAGTCAAGAAGGCTAGGAGAATGTTTCTGTCAGATAGAGGAGATAAGCAGTTGTTAGCACGTCACTTAGACAGTGAACTGATGGGAAAAGTTTAAGCAGATCGTGAATTGTGGTCTGGAGAATTATATGCGTAGCAAGTGGATAAAGGATGGGAAGGACCCATAATGGTTTAATAACAAAACTCGGAAGATGCTGAGGAAGCAGAGGCTGTTGCTCTTGCAGTTGCATATGGGACACTAGTGCAACATATTCTTGAGTACTGTTGAAGTGTTTAGGATCCGTACCAGATTGGATTGGAGGGAGACATCAAAGTAATTCATAGCAGGCTGCTGGATTTTTTGCCGGTATGTTTGAACAACATGTAAGTGTTGTGGACATGCTTTGGGAACTCAAACTGAGAAAATTTGGACCTCTGAATGATTCTACTGCCAACACCGTAGATTGTGGGTAAGAATCATGGAGGTAAGATTCTAGAAATTTTTGCCCTCTATTTGCGAGTGGAACAGGAAAGGAAATGACTAGTGCCCTCTGCAATACACCATACAGTGGCTTGTGGAGTATATATGTAGATGTAGCTGTACATGAAAGATAATATTTTCTTTTCATCCTCTTATGGCATTTTCTGAGATATTTTGGTTTTGGTTCTCATGTTAAGTCCATGATGCTTCATAAACCTGTTGCACTAACCAACTCCTCCCTTAAAGTGTGTTAAGTTCCACTGTACTGCTAGCTTATGAGTGTGTATTTGAATCATTTTTGTATTCCAGTGCCATTTTGATGGTGTCCTTGAATGCATTTCAATATATCATCTTCTAGTTTTGGCCATTTTGCATTCAATCCTCTATTTGCACATTTAGTCTTCCTTTTTTTTTTTTTAAGATATATATTACTAGTCTGCTAATCACAAATTTTTTTTACTGTAGCTGGAGGGCCGAAATGCCGCTCAGTTGTTCTGTTCTCATGTTGTTCTGCATATGCTATTACTTCCGTTTACAGCCCACATTCATATGAATATCTTCTATTTTTTTTTTCCATTACAAAACTAGCTACTACCAAAATTTTGTACTGTTACCGATAACACAAATCACGTCCAGTTCAAATTCACTGGCACTGTAGACTGCAGTGATGCATCATAGGCTAGACAGTGTTCTGGAATTGTGATGGCGAGGCAGGAAGGAGACAGTGTTAGCAAGCTTGTAAATCCCTGCAACTCATGTTCGTCGCATTGGTGCGCTAACTAGTGTTCGTCGCATTGGTGCGCTGCTGCTGCCAATTGAATTCAATGTTGCCAGATAGAGATAGGTTTCCTGCATCATCGAATATATGGCCATTTTTAAGTCTGGCAGGAATTTTAAATCAAACACTGGACATTCTTATATTAATTTCAAGACAAGGCTTGCCTTAATTTTAGAGCCAATTTCTCGAAGAAAAAAGTGCATATTTTGCATGGTAAAATATTGTATTTTATATTGCAATATTATGTAAAGTCTGTGCTCTACTCATCACATTCATCCATCACATTTAATCTAACATACAATTGAAAAGAACTTGGCACCTTCAGTTTAACTACTATTTAAAAAATATTGGAAGCTATACAGTGTGGTGTAACATATCAGTTTTGGTAAAGTGATGTGTTCCCAGTGTCTCATTGGTCAATGAATATTGATAATGCCCATGGTGAAAGTAATTTTAATTAGTTAATTTGTTTATAATTTTAACCTGCTTTGAAGTATATTGTTTTTGGATGTACAGTCTTAAAGGTAAACTTGGCAGCACTTAAAGCAGTCCCACAGAATTCTAAGTCCATCCATATGACTGTTTTATCAACATTATAGGATGCAGACATGACAGGAGGAAGTGCTGTCTTCTTGTCGATCTAATACACTCTTGTATGAGGTAATGATCTAGTGGTAAATATCAAGAAACGTAGGCACAAAATTGCAACCTTGAGTCGACATGCTCTCTTTATGTTTAAAACCACATTTCATCTGTCAGCTAGAGTTATCACTATTATGGAACCTCAAAGATAATTCGCTTCACTTTCTAATCCACAGGTAACATCAAAAACTTCTGGACCTGCAAACCAGTTTGTGACTGTGTCCAGAACAAAATAGTATACTCTCAAAAGCTTCCTCACTCTCCTATGATATCTGAGAAATATCCACACGACACTTACCGCCTCACGTTGTACACTGCTCGACAAAGTGACAGTGGGACAGCCCTTTGAGTATATTTATCAACTGTCATTATCTTGCTTGAATTTCTAGTATTTATCATTTATTTACATATTGCATTGTGTAATCATTGTAAAATAGAGACCCCAGTGGAAGATGTCTAACTTTTGTAATACATTGAATATAATAGAGGGAAACATACCACGTGGGAAAAATACATTGTTTGCTTTGGGTTTAACAGAGAGCTGATGGCAGCAGTAGCAGCTCAAATTTTTTGTATTGTGTGTGTGTGTGTGTGTGTGTGTGTGTGTGTGTGTGTGTGGAGGGGGGATTTTGGGGAAAATACGCTAGAAAAGGATTTTCTTGTGTCAAGAAAGATTGTTCGAGTATGACTGATTGTCAACATTCAGGTAGTCTCAGTAGCTGACATATGCAATGAATGTGACCATTTAACTGTCATGCAACACTTGCCTTGAATAAGCAAACAAAAACTAAATGGATGAATATTACTGCATATTTGCTTGAATGTCAACAGTTGGCTCATTGGGCATTCCAATGCAATATTTTTATTGGTGAGGAGTTAAGATGTGTTTATACAAATTTTTCAAAAAGAAATTAATGGTGAGCCCTAACAAATGACACATTCTTGAGCAAAGAGCAGTGTCAACATAAAAGGCTGCTCTGGCACAAGGTTTCAGTCTCACCAAAGACTAGATTTTTAGTCTTTCTGTGACAAAGCTACAAGCAGCCAGATCAAAAATCAGTAAGGTATCTTGAAAAAACCTTCTCCATCAAAAGTCACCTCGCTATTTCCAATTCCCCGTAGTGTAAGGGCAAAAAACCTACAGTATGCACAACTGAAAATGTCTCTTTCGATTCTGCCTACATAAGTTCTGTGCATGAGAATACACAATTTTATTTTGTAAATACTACATTTCCTCTCTCTTTTTGTACGACACATGACAGCTAGTAGACACAATTTCGAAATCCAAAGGGAGTAGTACACAATGTGATCAAAAGTATCTGGACTTCTGGCTGAAAATGACTTACAAGTTCGTGTGCCCTCCACCTGTAATGCTGGAATTCAGTATAGTGTTAGCCAACACTTAGCCTTGATGACAGCTTCCACTCTCGCAAAGCATACATTCAATCAGGTGCTGGAACGTTTCAGCCCATTCTTCACGGAGTGCTGCACTGAGAAGTATCGATGTCGGTCAACGACACCTGGCAAGAAGTCGGCATTCCAAAACATACCTAAGGTGTTCTATAGGATTCAAGTCGCAGGCCAGTCTATTACAGGGATGTTATTGTCATGTAACCACTCTGCCACAGGCCATGCATTCGTTCAGGTGCTCGATCATGTTGAAAGATGCAATCGCTATCCCCAAATTGCTCTTCAACAGTGGGAGGCAAGAAGGTGTTTGAAACATCAATGTAGGCCTGTGTTGTGATAGTGCCATGCAAAATAACAAGAGGCACAAATCCCCTCTATGAAAAACATGTTCACACCATAACAACACCACCTCCAAATTTTTCTGTTGGCACTACACACGCTGGCAGATGACGTTTACTGGGCATTCGCCATATCCGCACCCTGCCATTGGATTGCCCCATTGTGTACCTTGATTCATCACTCCACATAACGTTTTTGCACTGTTCAGTTGTCCAATGTTTATGCTCCTTACACCAAGCATGGCATCGTTTGGCATGGCATAGTTGATATGACAGATGTTAATATGTTGATGGATTCAGGCATGCTGCGACGCAATTCACGCCCGAAGACGTGCTCTCCTCGTTTTTAACCGTCATCTTATAGTGGCAAACTCCATTCATTATAAACAGACACATGCACAGTGTTGCCACGTTCTTCGGGATAACAAAAAAGCTAGCTGGATTTCCTTTACTAGTTCTTTTAACAGTTCCACTTCCTCTTCCGTCATGTGGGCTAACTTCTGACAGCTCTCTGGGGCCAAGATCCATTCCCCAGTTTCCAGCGTGACAGTAGCAGATGATGTCTTTGGACCTCCTCCCACTATCACCTTGCCTTCCTCCATTCGAGACGAGTAGAGGAGGCTCGGGCGATATCCTTCTCTTCTCAGAATCGTGAGTGTTAAAATGCCACCTTTACTATGAGAGAGCCAGATCATGCTCTCACTTCAGCCAGATCCTCTGCCCCAGGGCCAGACCCTGTTCACATTCAAACGTTGCAGCACCTTTCTCTTGCTGGAAAGCACTTTCTGCTAAATACGTACAACCCCATCTGGGCGGAGGGCAAGTTTCCCAGACGCTGGCATGAAGTCACTGTCATACCCACACCCAAGCCCGGTAAAGACAAACGCCTTCCTTCTAGCTACTGCTTCATCTCTCTCACTAGTTGTTTTTGCAAGGTGAGGGAATGTATGATTCATGGTATGGTGGCTCGAGTCTTGCAATTTACTAACCACTGCACAATTTGGATTTTGAGCTCGCTGTTCTGCAGTTGACCATCTTGTCACTTTGTCCACCCATGTCATGAATGGTTTCCTGCCGAAGTCCCAGACTGTGGTCGTGTTTTTCGATTTGGAGAACGCCTAAGACCCCTACGCATGGGGTTTCTGTGGCCACCTCCCTGTTTCCTTGAAGAATTTTTAAAAGACCGAGGTTTGAAAGTACGTGTGGGTTCTGCCTTGTTGGACACCTTTATCCAGGAAAATGGTGTGCCTCAGGGTTCCGTCCTGAGCGTTCTGGCCTGCTGGGTGGCAAATGTGGCTCCCTTTTTGTTGATGATTTTGCCCTCTATTGCAGTTCTTCATAGACCTGTCTCATTGAGTGGTGTCTTCAGCAATGTCTCAGTTGTCTTTACTCATGGAGCATCGACGATGGCTTTCGTTTTTCCACTGACAAAATGGTTTATATGAACTTCTGGTGGCTCAATTGATTTCTCGCATCATCTTTACATCTTGGGCCTGTTGCTTTTCCGCTTGTTGAAACTACAAAATTCCTGGGGCTCCTGCTCGATAAGAAACTCTCTTGGTACTCCCACATGTCTTAGCTGGCAGCCTGCTGTGCACAGTCCCTCAATGTCTTACGTGTTCTCAATGGTACTTCCTGGAGTGCAGATTGAACAACCCTTCACCTATTGTACCTGTCCCTTGTCTCTTCGAAACTGGACTATGGGTGCTTTGTTTATGCGTCTGCATGTCTGCCCCTCTTATGCCGTCTCAATACTATCCATCATTGTGGCATCTGTTTGGCCTCTGGTGCCTTTTACACTAGCTGAATTGAAAGTCTGTATGCAGAAGCTACCGAACTACTGCTATCGTACCGCCATGACTTCCTTCTCAGCCGGTATTCATGCCATTTGTCTGCCATGCATGGCCACCCATCCTATGCCTCCTTCTTCGATTACTCCTTTGATCACCAGTATGGGGTGCATCCCTTTTCTCTGTTACCTCCTGGAGTTCACTTCCGGCAGGTTAACTTCACGCTCCCTGGAACTTTACTGGTGGGTGTGGACCCTTCACCACGTTGGCTTAGTGCAGCGGTCCATCTTCACCGTGGCCGTCATTCGGTTCCTAAAGACAGTACACCGGCTTTGCTCTATCGCCTTCAGTTTCACAACTTTCCACATGGAATTTCATGATAGTACCTTTGTGTACACTGATGGCTCTCAGACTGATCATGGTGTCGGGTGTGCCTTCGTCATTGGCATCGACATTTTTCGGTATTGGCTTTTGGCACACTGCTCAGTATTTACGACAGACCTCTTTGCCCTGTGTCAAGTCACAGAGTACATCTGGCGCCACAGGCTTGTGTCATATTCTCAGACCTTCAAAGCCTCTGTGCATTGTACACCAGCCATCGCTTAGTGCAGTGGGTCAAGGAGAGCTTGCACTTTCTTATTCTTGATGGAGCCACTGTGATGTTTGTAGGTTCCCGGTCGCGTCGGTCTGACAGGAAACAAGGCTGCTCATGCTGCTGCCAAGGCTGCAGTCCTTGTACCTCAGGCCACTAGTTCTTACATCATCTTTGATGATCTCTGTGTTGCCGCCTGTCAGAATGGGGTGCAACTTCGGCATCACCACTGGTCCTCCCTTCATGGGAATAAGCTCCGGGTTATTAAGCCTCTCCCAGCAGCTTGGATTACCACCTCTCACCTCTCCTGCAATGAGGAGGTCATTTTAACTAGGTTGCATATTGGGAACTGCCTTTTTAGCAATCGCCATTTGTTAAGTGGCACTCCCCCACGACTCTGTGCACATTGCGCCCAACATTTAACTGTCTGCCATTTCCTGATGGAATTCCCTTTTTTTCACTGGTTACGTTCTTGTTTCAGTTTTCCATCTAAGTTATCGGCCGTTTTAGCAAACGACACAAGGGCTGTCGACCACGTTTTACTTCTTATACATTGTAGCAATATGGCGAAAGTCATTTAATTTTTAGTTCTGGACCTCCATTTCTCTATTGTGTATTTTATAGACCTTTCTCCATGTCCCTGTTTTTAGGTTTATACGACCCTAGTTGTTTTGCACCCTAAAACAAAACAAAGCAGAACGGGGGAGAAATATGGAAGTCCTTACTTTTTTGCCAACTTATGTCTTTATTTACCCTTGAGATCTCAAAATGTGCCAGTGAAAAATGCTTAAAGTTGTCTGGAAATCAGGGAAATATCAGAAAATTTCACTTGGGGAAACTTGGGGCAACCATGCACTTGTAATGTATGATTATTACATGCAAAATGATTTTTTTTTGTTCTCTCTCTTTCTCAAGATATGATTTAACTATTGGTGTACAACCTATAAATTCATTTCCATTTATTACTATTTATGAGGCACACACAATGATTGCATAGAACATTTCTAAAATGAACACATCTCCAGCAATTTCATGCTTGAAAGTAATTGGGCATTGGAAACAGCAACAAGTCACACTGCTTCCAAGAATCATTAAGTTAAGGCAGCAATTATACTACGTGTGGTCTTCATATGGGAGGCTAACTGCGCTGACATGCTCTTATTCGATTCGACCATGAAAGTCGATAGACATCCCGTACAGTTGAAACTGGACAAGTAGACATCATAGTGATGCCACAATGAGGTGTAACCAAGGTGAATCTAGTGTCTTGCCAGTGGCCACATAAGGCCGAGGATAGTTTTGAGGGTATACTGTTCTCAAATCAAATCCTTTTATTTGTCTGAAGACAACATTGCTGTTCCATGAGACATGGTCTGCTGCAAGTTATTTCTTTGCAGAATATAATGTTGCAACAAAATATAGTTGTTGTTGTGGTCTTCAATCCTGAGACTGGTTTGATGCAGCTCTCCATGCTACTTTATCCTGTGCAAGCTTCTTCATCTCCCAGAACCTACTGCAGCCTACATCCTTCTGAATCTGCTTAGTGTGATCATCTCTTGGTCTCCCTCTACGATTTTTACCCTCCACACTGCCCTCCAGTACTAAATTGGTGATCCCTTGATGCCTCAGAACATGTCCTACCAACCGATCCCTTCTTCTACTCAAGTTGTGCCACAAACTCCTCTTCTCCCCAATTCTGTTCAATACCTCCTCATTAGTTATGTGATCTACCCATCTAATCTTCAGCAATCTTCTGTAGCACCACATTTCGAAAGCTTCTATTCTCTTGGTGTCTAAACTATTTATCGTCCATGTTTCACTTCCATACATGGCTACACTCCGTACAAATACTTTCCGAAACGACTTCCTGACACTTAAATCAATACTCGATGTTAACAAATTTCTCTTCTTCAGAAACACTTTCCTTGCCATTGCCAGTCTACATTTTATATCCTCTCTACTTCGACCATCATCAGTTATTTTGCTCCCCAAATAGCAAAAATCCTTTACTACTTTAAGTTTCTCATTTCCTAATCCAATGATTAGACTACATTCCATCATCCTAGTTTTGATTTTTTTGATGTTCATCTTATATCCTCCTTTCAAGACACTGTCCATTCCATTCAACTGCTCTTCCAAGTCCTTTGCTGTCTCTGACAGAATTACAATGTTATCGGTGAACCTCAAAGTTTTTATTTCTTCTCCATGGATTTTAATACCTACTCCGAACTTTTCTTTTGTTTCCTTTACTGCTTGCTCAATATACAGATTGAATGGCATCGAGGAGAGGCTACAACCCTGTCTCACTCCCTTCCCAACCACTGCTTCCCCTTCCATGTCCCTTGACTCTTATAACTGCCATCTGGTTTCTGTACAAATTGTAAATAGCCTTTGGCTCCCTGTATTTTACCCCTGCCACCTTCAGAATTTGAAAGAGTGTATTCCAGTCACCATTGTCAAAAGCTTTTGCTAAGTCTACAAATCCTATAGATGTAGGTTTGCCTTTCCTTAATCTTTCTTCTAAGATAAGTCATAGGGTAAGTATTGCCTCACGTGTTCCAACATTTCTACGGAATCCAAACTGATCTTCCCCGAGGTCAGCTTCTACCAGTTTTTCCATTCGTCTGTAAAGAATTCGCATTAGTATTTTGCAGCTGTGACTTATTAAACTGATAGTTCGGTAATTTTCACATCTGTCAACACCTGCTTTCTTGGGGATTGCAATTGTTATATTCTTCTTGAAGTCTGAGGGAATTTCGCCTGTCTCATACATCTTGCCCACCAGATGGTAGAGTTTTGTCAGGACTGGCTCTCCCGAGGCTGTCAGTAGTTCTAATGGAATGTTGTCTACTCCTGGGGCCTTGTTTCAACTTAGATCTTTCAGTGCCCTGTCAAACTCTTCACGCAGTATCATGTCTCCCATTTCATCTTCATCTACCTCCTCTTCCATTTCCATAATATTGTCCTCAAGAACATCGCCCCTGTATCGACCCTCTGTATACTCCTTCCACCTATCTGGTTTCCCTTCTTTGCTTACAACTGGGTTTCCATCTGAGCTCTTGATATTCATACAAGTGGTTCTCTTTTCTCCAAAGGTCTCTTTAATTTTCCTGTAGGCAATATCTATCTTACCCCTCGTGAGATAAGCCTCTATATCCTTACATTTGTCCTCTAGCCATCTCTGCTTAGCCATTTTGGACTTCCTATCGATCTCATTTTTGAGACGTTTGTATTCCTTTTTGCCTGCTTCACTTACTGCATTTTTGTATTTTCTCCTTTCATCAATTAAATTCAGTATCTCTTCTGTTACCCAAGCACTTCTCCTAGCCCTCGTCTTTTTACCTACTTGATCCTCTGCTGCCTTCTCTATTTCATTCCTCAAAGCTACCCATTCTTCTTATACTGTATTTCTTTCCCCCATTCCTGTCAATTGTTCCCTTATGCTCTCCCTGAAACTCTGTACAAGCTCTGGTTCTTTCAGTTTATCCAGGTCCCATCTCCTTAAATTCCCACCTTTTTGCAGTTTCTTTAGTTTTAATCTACAGTTCGTAACCAATAGATTGTGGTCAGAGTCCACATCTGCCCCTAGAAATGTCTTACAATTTAAAATCTGGTTCCTAAATCTCTGTCTTACCATTATATAATCTATCTGAAGCCTTCTAGGATCTCCAGGGTTCTTCCTTGTATACAACCTTCTTTCATGATTCTTGAACCAAGTGTTAGCTATGATTAAATTATGCTCTGTGCAAAATTCTACCAGGTGACTTCCTCTTTCATTTCTTATCCCCAGTCCATATTCACCTACTACGTTTCCTTCTCTTCCTTTTCCTACTATCGAATTCCAGTCACACATGACTATTAAATTTTCGTCTCCCTTCACTACCTGAATAATTTCCTTTATATCATCATACTGTTTATCAATTTCTTCATCATCTGCAGAGCTAGTTGGCATATAAACTTGTACTACTGTAGTAGGCGTGGGCTTCGTGTCTATCTTGGCCACAATAATGCATTCGCTATGCTGTTTGTAGTAGCTTACCCGTGCTCCTATTTTTTTATTCATTATTAAACCTACTCCTGCATTACCCCTATTTGATTTTGTATTTATAACCCTGTATTCACCTGACCAAAAGTCTTGTTCCTCCTGCCACCGAACTTCACTAATTCCCACTATATCTAATAACCTATCCATTTTGTAACCTACCTGCCCAATTTAGGGATCTGACATTCCATGCTCCGATCCATAGAACGCCAGTTTTTCGTCTCCTGATAATGACATCCTCTTGACTAGTCCCTGCCCGGAGATCCGAATGGGGGACTATTTTACCTTTGGAATATTTTACCCAAGAGGACGCCATCATCATTTAATCATTATAGTATTACCTATTTAATTTACATAAATAGCAATTACACTTGTATATTACACACCTTACAATATATATCATTTTGTTTATATTATAAATAAATTACTAAATCATTAAATCATTATACTGTTACCTACAACTCCCTCCACATTGTAGAAGGCTTTTCTTTTTAGATATGATTCTATAACTATTTTAAATTTATTGTGGCAGTTCCTTAACACTTTGTATTACCTTGTTTAGGAACACTATGCCAATGTGTGCAAAATTATTGTTAAGCTTGTGTTGTAACTGGGACTAAACAGTTGAAACACATCCAGGCCAAAAATATTCGAAGCCGACGGATGGTCTGTGACAAAGTGGGTAAGGAGCCGGGGAACACGCTTGTACGTCGCCTGGACGATGAACTGCCCACGAAGGGGAATGGAACCATCTTTGCAGGCGACCAATAGGCGAGAGGGAGGTGATAACTCAGGAGAACCCAGCCGGGTATATGTCGCCATATTAATCAGGGAGACGGTGGTCCCAGAGTCAACGTGAAAACCGACATCCTTAGTGAAAAGGCAGAGTGTGAGGAAAAGCTTCCGCACCTGTGGGTCGTCCTGTGGGACGACCGATTGCAGAGCATGGGCGGTATCATGGGGCCCAGGAGGGGCAGGACTGGAGCGAGTCGAGCGACTACGGCATACCGATCGGATGTGGCCCTCCTTGTTACACACTGTGCAGGTTTTCCAGTGGTGGGGACAATCAGCTCGAGAATGTGTCGTAAAGCACTGCAGGAAAGATGGAAGTGGGCCGTGCGACCGGCAATGGGGGAGGCGCTGATGCCATAGAGACGTCGGCAACGAAGAGTCCCGATGGCGCTGGCCACTGTTGGCTGGGCCACGTCGGCGTTGCGAGGGCTGAACCCGCCACCGGCGGCCACACCATAAGACTCTCGTTAGCCACTTGAGCAATTTCAAAGGAGAGGGTGATGTGGAGAATCTCTTCTAAGGAGGGATTATCGAGTTTCAGCACCGCTGTACGGACCTCAGGATCGGGAGCCAGCTGAACCACCACATCCCGGATCAGGGAGTCCGCATATGAAGCCTTACACTGCTGATTGGTACATGTAAAATCGCATCGACGGCTGAGACCTTGTCATAGACAACCACGTCCACTCGTACACAGAACACGAAAGTAAATATGCTGTCTAAGGCGAGATGATATGTCCAGAGACGTACGCAAGATTAAACTGGCTGGCTGAGCGAGAGGTTCGCGCTTAAATACATGATCGGGGGCGCCGCTGGGACCACGTGTTCCACTGTGGTGCCCTCACACTAAATGTAGGCCAGGAGGCGCACGCCACCAAGGCTTACAGGGCGATGGTGCAGACACATCTAGGGGTCTTCGACCTCCATGCTGTCTGGCGCGGATTCAGATGCCGCGGTGCACAGTACCAGAGCTTGGATAGTCTAGTCCCGGGGACATTTATCAGGTTGATGTTCATAAGTACGGACATTAGCCCTAGTTTTATATGTATGTGCATTCTCTTTGGTACAAACAAGAACTTGGAGTATGTACAAACATGGAATGGTTGGATCAACTCTTAAGACAAAATCATCTGAAATTGATGGTATTCTTGATTGTATCATAAAGCAATGTATACAAATGTTTCACTGTCTCTTGCAGATATAGACAGTCATCTTTTCTGACTGGCACATTTCCAGACTGTTTAAAAATTACTAAAGTGGTCCCTATTCATAAGAAAGGAGACAAGTCAAATATAGAAAACTTATTATCAGGCTTTAGTAAAATCATAGAAAAACTGTGTAATAGTCTACTGCTAAATAGATACTTTGAAGGGAGAAACTAATGATAAACACCAAAACAATTACATTCCTAAATGTCTGTTTAAAAGGTTATGCATACAACAAAAAGACATTGAACTCTAAAAAAATTTCATCTTCTCTGGAGACAAAGTTTTTAGGCATATGGATTCAAAACAAAATACATGGATAGTCAATGGTTACTCTCTGTTAAAACAAGTTTTAGCACTGTCCGAATTGCCCAGTTTGCTCAATTCCTACTGTATGGAATTATATACAGGGGTAATACACCCTTTAGTTCACTCATTTTTCTAACCTAGAAAATAACTGTAAGAGCGATGCAATGTGCTAGGCAGATTCTCGCAAAACCCTCTTTCAAAAGTCAACAGTCCTCCCACTTCTCTGTATGTACATACTAGAAATCTGTAAGTATGATTGAAAGAACTTAGGAGATGTAAATGAAAATTTTAATATCCATGAGCATGATACAAGACAAAAGGAAAAGCTTCATTTCCAGCATTGAAGACATCAGCGTGCAAGACTTTCTCAATAAACATTGGTACACAAACTTACAATATTCTTCTGCATAAGGAAAAAATCATATCATCATTCACACTCTTTTGTAAAACCTTAAGGGCATTCTTATTAGACCATTGCTTCTATTCAGTAGCAGAATTTTTAGAACATTTGAGATACAAGAGTCTTGGAAACAAGACAGTGCAGCTACTGCAAGTAGTGCAAGCTCTTTTGTGGAACAAGCTAAAATTTATGTGACTACTAAAATAATACTGTATTTTTATAGTGTTGCATCACTGTTTTGTTTTGTGTTTGTTCTGTGTGTCCCACAATCTGGAAAACTTTTTTGATGAATGAATAAATATATAAATAAATACATTCTGATCTAATTAAGCAATGTGACTTATTGATGAATGAAGTCAATGAACAGTTTAGAGATGTAAGGATTTAAAGCAGATTAAAGATTTAATATTCAGGAACTTACTGAGGTATGTAGACAAGTGTCAGATTTGAAGGCCAGGCAAAATGTTTTACAACAAAGTAAAGATCCTAACACAGCTGTCATCTCAGCCTCTGCTCTTGCTTCTTTGGAGGAGCATTTTAATGACTTATTTGAACAAAAGGTATGGGAAGAGATTGAATGATCTGTCACTAAACCTCATTCCACAGCAGACACAGATAGGACTGAGGGTGAATTTCATAAGCTCTGGGATGAACTAGCCAAAATTGAGGATGATTTTAATAAAATGGAAATGGTGGTCTCTTGTAGAACTGATAGAGGAATTGCTTCTGTGAAATGAAACTAACTTGTCCAAACAGTTTCCAGAATTGAAACTGGAAAGGTGTGTTTACCCCCACTTACTTTTTAAGAGTTTTTTCTAAATCTTTGCGTAAGCATTGGGATGACTCCAAGAGAATTGATTTTGTCCTCAGTTCTTTGGAAGGGGATGGTGCTGAATGGGGAACTGCTGATTCAGGAGAACTCTCTTCTTTGAATGATTTTCAGAGAAGTTTTAAAAAGAAGTACTGGTTGTACAGTAATTGAGAATATTTTAGTGTAGGTTCATAGTGGTACCTTTATCATGTGAGCAAGGAAACACGATATCAAGTGTGGATGACTGTGAATGATTTGTTAACGTGTCTCAAAGATCGATACATTGAACGAAGAACAAGGGAAACAAACACAAGGTGAAAACTGTCAGTCAGGTAACAATACTGATATCATTATCCACCACAGTTTCAGATAAAATCTGTAAGTAAATATTTTAATGAAAGGTAGCAAAATAACAATAAGAGAAACAATCCTGGGAGTACCCATACACAGACACATAATTCTAATAGAATAAACAATGTCTGTCTTAATACGCTGACTAACTGGTAATTTTCACACTAGTTGTTGAGAAACAATGACTGTTCAGAGGCAGGGGCCACTTTGGGAAGTAACAGTGACACAGTTCGCCCTCATATAAAGAAGACAGTAGCCTTTACAAGACCGATAACGACTCATGAATGAATGAGATAAATCAGTAATAGTGGATGATATTTTTGGAAAGAAATTTGATAGCCACTTTGATTCTGGGAGTGAAATATCCATAATCTCACAGGAATTGCTAGCAGTAATGAGAAAAAAATATCCTTACCCCATACTATCAGTAACAGTAGTGTTTGTTATTTGTGTTACCTATTAGTCATAAAGGGAAACAAATAAAAGAAGAAAAACAACTAACTATAACAATTAATATGTTGACTTTTTACCAAAGATCTTTAGTAGTAGAAAAACAACCAACTATAACAATTAATATGTTGACCTTTAACCAAACATCTTTAGTAGAACACATTTTAAACGTAGATGTCCTGTTAGTCTCAGACTGGTTAATTGATAATAGAATGTTAGGTTTCAACCACAAAAGAATTACATGGGAAGGAAATGATAAGGTATGAAGTGTATGCATCCAAAATAAATTTCTTAGAATTTAAAGAAGATCAACCTCTGGTGAAGCATATTCATTTAGTGGCTTCTACTGATATTATTATGGTTGATGAAACAAAACAGGCAAAGGAGGAGTTATTGAGTAACATTAAATGATGAGTTATTGTGTAACATTAAATGATGAGTGAGCTAAAAGGCTACTTTCCTGTGTTAAAAGTATGGTTCAGACTGTTGTTATTCTGAGTGATTATAACATTCAAATCACATTTGCAGTCAATATTCTCTATGAAGATTTGGTCATGTGATTGAAAATGCTCTGTTATTATCTGAAGTTCTGGTGACATCACATACTAGGAGTAAGACAATGATATATGTGTGTTACAGGAGTGTTGACAGAAGTCACTAGGTTTTTATATACTTTTCCTGCAAATAGTTCAGCCATTTAATGAAACTTTTGACTGACAATAGAAGGAAAGTTTGTGAATGCTGATGGTGGAAACCTTATGAAAATTGATGCGTCTTTTCTCCACCCATTTAGAACAGCAATATGTACAAGGACAGACATTCTTTTCCCTGCTCCCTGCAACATCATTAAACTCACTCAAAACTACGGAAACTTTTGCAACTGGTCCATATCTTATATCTAGATTGTCGACTATCGGTGATGAACTATGATCCAAAGTTCAATGAAATTATTCTTGGCAAATTCAGATACTCAGCAGTAATGTCGTCTGTAGGATGCACTCTTTGCCACAATGGATAGCATATGTGATTGCGAATAAGAACAACACGTTCAAATCCTGGAAGGGTCATATATTTTTACGAGTTCTACACAAAATATGACAGTAGCATTAGCAGGAACTCATTGTCGCAGTTGTTTCGATGATAGGCAGTTTTATATACAGTTTTCAAATTAATCTTAATCTGACAAATAGACAACTGAGGATAAATGCATTCACTTTAAATATAAACAATTCACTTTTGTGGAAAGCATTGCTAAATAGTGAAGATATCACCATACCCCCACAGTACAAGAGGTGTATGATGATGACATTTTGTATACGGAGGGATATGAGTTGGGTTGGATTGTTTGGGGTAGGAGACCAGACAGTGAGGTCATCGGATTAGGGAAGGATGGGGAAGAAGTCGGCTGTGCCTTTTCAAAGGAACCATTCCATTGCCTGGAGCGATTTAGGAAAATCAGGTAAATTTACATCAGGATGGCCGTACACATATTCAACATGGTAGGTAACACAATGTAAAGGCTGTGGTGTTTGTGAGTGTAAACTTACATCAGTGTCTCAAGCAGATTTAATTTCATCGTATGTAGTTTAAATAATAAGGATCCTAGCTGGACCATACAAAGATAAAAAAAATCATTGTTTCTAATAAAGTAAAAAGCTTATGGTCACATGAACTAGAAAATATCTTTTTGAATGTGATGTGTGTGAAACAGCTATTTCAAATGTAAGTGTATGTAAATGCCAAGGAAAACACAATAATACTCTGTTTCTAATTGATGTGGTGGAGCTCTGTAATTGTGATTTGTTTGTACTGTCATAAAAAACAAAAATTCAATTAGGAGTTGTTTTATTAAAATATGTTCTCATATATACCAGGAATGATTAAGTATTATGTATGTAGGTTTCAAGTGAAAGATGACAGGACTTTCTTTTGTGAGTCCTAGCCTGTAATGATGAATCTTTGGACTCTTGTGAGAGGATGACTGACAGTGGACGCAGTTTTCATGTCTACGATAACATGCTGTTAGTAGTTAACAGGAGGTGTTTCTTTAGTTTAGATGTACAAACACGTAATAAGCACATAGAAACTGAGCAGCACAGACCCACGAGTATAGATTAGTTATTATCTAGGTTTGAGGAAGCCTAATTATTTAGTTTAATGGATTTATTAGACTGATTTGGCAAGCCCCGTTACGTGAAGAATCAAGACTATATTTGGCTTTCTTATTCCAGGGTAAATCATTTCAGTGTAAAGTATTACCATTTAGTTTGAAAATTGGGTGGCAGTTATCATTCATGCTTTAGATAAATTGCTAGGAAGGGACTTGGTACAACAACTGCTAGTCCTAAGACCTGGAAAGACTGCTGCAAATTGCTGACATACTCCAAGGTGATTATGAGATAAAGGAATAACAGTGATCCTTTCCAAGTCAGGTTTTGGGGGGACAAGAGTTGAAGTTTTTGGGTCATATTGTCGTAATAAAGGGCATGAAACCAGAACAAAACAATTGCAGTCATTTTTAGGTTTAGTCAGCTGCTATAGAAGATATATATTAGAGGCCAGGCGATGAATGATCCTTGTTCTTTTTTATTTATTGAAACAAAAAGCTATGTTGATATTGGATGATGGTGCAGATGAAGCATTTACTAATATTGAGCAAAATCTTGTAGAAACTAAGATTTTATATTATCCTTAAGTGCTCAAGTGTTTAAATTGGCCACAGATATGTCAGAATGTATGTTGAGTTGTGAGCTATTCAAAGGATGTATGCCGTAAATGTGACTTGGAAAGTGTCATTGTTATTCCTTTTTCTCATAATTATCTTAGAGTAAGTGTCATCAATTTGCAGTGGTCTTTCCAGGTCTTAGACATAGACCATCAGACTTCGTCTTTTCCAATGGAAAGTGTCTGTTACTCAGTAGACTAATGAGATAAGATGGGTTTTATTTTTACAAGGATTTAAGTTAGAGATTATACATCAAATGCAATGCCTGATGTACTTTCTAGGTTACCATTAAGTAGAGATAACTGAAGTAGAACTGCAGGATCTGGAACCATATTTAGAGTAAATTGCATTTCAATAAATTATTGTAATAATGACATAACACTGTTATCAAGGAAAAAATAAGAGATGGCTTACAATCTGATGAGTACTTTGGTCCTATTGTAATGTCCTGTAACTTAGGGTCACCAACTGGAAAACACACACACGCACACACACAAAGTGGCTGTTTTATAATGATACTTAATTTGGAGTATCAAAGCAGTGGCAAATATCCATACTGACTACAGTCATTTATAATCCTATGTGGTATGTAGCCAATGGATATGGACACTTTTGAATACATAAGTGGATTAAGCATATAGTTGTTTTACTGTTTTAGAAATTTAAGTAGAATGTTGCACAGTAGAACAGTAAGTACAGGTATAATATTTTGTTAGAAACCAACTAAGACGTTGCTAAGTGGGGCATGTCTGCTGGCTGTGCAATGACGTAGTAACCAAATGTCAACATGGATGGGAGCCTGAAGTACAAACAAGCTGAGAGTTCACTTCATTAGACTATGCAAGAGGGAAGCCAAGAACAGCTGATTCAGCACTTTGACAACAGTGCAGAGGAGACAGCCTCTAACGAGGCTAAATTTAGTAATTTCACCAGGGGGCGTCATAAGAATGCATTGAGGATGCAAATTTCTCATGAAGGAATGCCCTGAAGGCCTCAACTTAAAGACCAGAGCAGCTGAGGTCCTGACAGGCTTTGAAAACGAGAGCACATTCGATGACTAGTGTGGAGGAGGATCACATCATCTGCTGTAGAACGTCCACCATCCTCAAGCTGATCCTCAGAATAAGCCTATTCTATCTGTATCATAGATAACAATGGAGTAGCATCTCTAACTTGCAAGATGCTCTGGTGAATTCAACAAGTGTCTACAAGCTGCAGCCAACTTGGAGTCCACTGCTGCAAGTCCACAGCCATCCAGCTGTAAGTGGGACTTCTGATCTACAAGCTGCAGTCTTGCCTATCGCAACAGTGGTTGAATGAGGATGGGGCTGGGCCAACCTTTTGTGGATGAAGACCCAGTCTGCTCATCTGCAAGTTATTCAACTTGGGTGCTGTGCACCTGTTTCGCCGCTAGTGGGGCAATACAAGTACTGCCTCACCAGCTGTACGCTGGCACAACCACTTGGGCTGTCATCCGTACTGCTGCTGATTCTTCCACTTCAAGCCATCTCGACAATGAGCTACTGGGGTATGCAGTATTCTGGGAATGGCCATAAGTGCAGCTTCACTCATTGAAAGTGCTGAGGCTCCAACAGAAGTCCACAGCCACGCTGGGCTTTGGAGATGCACAGCTGCTACACCCTCCTTTGGGCCACAGCACTGACTATAGGCATTGCCAGACCCTACGCTCAGCGAGTTCCTCACCAGGCACTGACATGCTACCTCATGCTTTCCAGAAGCACCATCATGAGGAATACAAGGGGATTGTAAAAGTATCACTAATAAATGACTGTTGACTGAACGATGTTTCATTCACGGCCCGGCACTCCACGGTATCACTCACTCCCACTCTTCGCTTGACCTGCTGATAGTGATGTGCTCTGGGTATATTCCCAGTGGGAGGGAACTTATAAAATGGAAATATTGCTGAGAATATTTCTTTGATGAGGGAAGATGCCAAAAAATTGGGAATTTATGAAAATTTTTAGATTTTGAATGTTTTAACACTTACTAACAGTTGAAAGAACCTGAAAACTAGGTTAACTAAGTAAATTCATACATTTTAATCCAAAATTTATCATTCCATGCATTAATTTGCGTGCAAATTCAAGGCAAAACATTATTTACCATAAGTCAGGCAGAAAAAATAATTTAAAATGTTCCCTAGGCCTACTATTTTTAGGCAAGTTGAAACCCCACATTCCTCTGAATGAAACCTAAACTTACAAAATATTTCTCTGGAGATGAAATTCTCAACCGTCCATTATCTGAGGTATTTTTTTAATTTTTACGAACGAATGACTAGAGGTGTTTCACTTTCAGAATTCAAAGACTCCTCAGTTCCTGTGATGAATTATGATTTATAAATTTATTTTCCGAAATATAGCTATGACTTTCACTTTTAGAATTGTTAATTAATATTTTACCATGTTCTGTGTAAATAAAATCACTTGTATTTTCAAGTAAATCATAAACTTGGCCAATTTATTCGCATAATTTTTCCCCGAAATGCCATTTTCAGTGACTAATGTTTACAAAATTCGCACGAGTTTATTTTAAACTTTATACCTCAAACATTGATAGAAAACTTAACAAATTGGATAACCAAACTTCCCAGTGTATTTTAGTAACTTTAGTTACTCACTAGATGGCATATCAATATTATAAACTTGATTTTTCTAAAAGTTGATTATTTCGACGTTGGCAGTTCTAGGTAATGTAAGAGTCGTAAATGACGATGCTTGGCAATTCTAGGGCTAATTATTTGATATTTAAAACATTGAAAACTAAAAAGTGTGTTTATTTCTAACAAGGAGGTTAAGTCCAGATCTATATAAATTTGATTTAACCAAATAATTGCTGCTTTTACCTATTAGCAGTTTTTTGAACTATCCTGCTAATTAATCATAATTTCCAGTAATTTATGAATTTTGGAAATATTACCGGCAGTATTCCCCTGGAATTTTACAACACTATCTGCTGATAACAATACTCCTGGGCTCAGGACGTAACAAGAATAATAAAGGAAATGTCACGTATGCCTGACTTCATCAGAGGGTTTAAGACACCAATTTCAAATTGTAACCAACAGTATCAAAGGCATCACATAAATTAACAGCCACAGATATCATCGGACTGTTGCCAAAAGGTTGAGGTGGAGTGACTTAAATCTTCATAGCAATTGAGTTCTGGTCAAAATGCGTAAAATTATATCATATTAAAATAGCAAATACAGTGACAATAGTTAACTGTTTATGGGTGTGTTTTACAGATGTGCTCAAACTGAGAGGGTTACTTATGGATAATGGCACATTGACTGCCGCATGCACAGTAAAGGATGTTTCAACCCCAGGTCAGGCTATGGCATCAGGCATGAGGCTCTGCTGTGGCTGGCGATGGCCTCATTGTAGTCAATGTGTTAAAGAATTTTTAGCATGAGAAGCAGTACAGCATATTACAGTTTCAAAGTACCATCCTCAGTCTCCCCTGTCATAAAGAGCAATGAAGGAATTAAGTAAACTTTGCCGAACCAATCGTTCAAACAGGCATACAATCTGGGCTGGAATGATTCCAGAGTTCCAAGTTATTTTAAACAAGTTGCCTAATTTGTCTGCTAGACTTTCACACGTGAAAATATTAAATAGAAAATTTATAGAAAAACAATTGTTAAAATTATTTAAATGGCCAGAAGGTACAATCCAAAATATGGAGCATGGACAAGGGTGTGCAGGAAAGAAATAAAACTGCACAGGTTCGAGTGAAGGAACGTAATTGTTATGTTACAACACCTGATTTGAAGGTAACAATTTCGATTTCTGTATAATGATCTCTTCTCCTGCTACCTATCTTCCTTCAGTTAAATTTCCTTTCACTATGCTTTTCGACTATAGTCAATTTGACTCAATTAATGAGTAACTTACTAACATATGGAATATTGGTAATTACATGCATGTTTAATTTTAACAGATACCATGAATTTATTACATTATTCCTGTGGATGATAATTTTCACTGTAATTGCTCATAAAATACACTTATGTAACTATAAGATGAGGGTAAATAAGGATTCCTATGTTCTCAACATTAACACTGCATTGTTTAATGTTACCAAGCATCCATGGAGAAGATGCATCACCTAAATAAGAATGTGAATTTAACTAGAAAGGTGCAGGAGCATCACGTCAAAAACGGGAACAGTAAGAAGGGGAAAGATAGCCTGATATAGCAGTCAATGACAAGTTAGCATCCAGATGAAGTCTACATAGGAACATTCAGAGCCACAGCAGCATAATACATTTGCAGTGAAACTGAATAAGTTTTGGTCACATTGAATCGAATATAGGAGTGTGCTTGAGGGACAGCAGATGACACAGTGCAGTAATCGGGTAAGAATTCTGGATAAAATAAAGGAATTTAACTATTAAGTACAGGAGCAGAGAGAAGAGTGGTGTATAATACTAAACAGGGTACTGTATCTGTGTGTATAAATTGTGTAATGAATATAGATGGTCTTGTACAAAAGCAAGAAGGACCTGCACCTCAAAAGAAATAGAACAGGAGACATCCTTCTGAGGAAGGAGGTGTATTTGATAATTTCTACGGAAGTAGATTTTCTGTTGGTTTTGAGGCTTATTCCAAAGTTGTGAAATAAAGGGACGTAGCTGATCTGTAGTGGTCTAATTACTATATTGATTTTATAAATGAATGTTAGTGCTTTAAGTGTCTCAGATGTTCATAATGTAAGTAATAATGACTAAAGGTGGCAAGTGTACCTTAGTATATTCTGCACAGGTTTTGTACATCCTTCAAATTGCTTGTAGTAGCAAGGGTTACCATTGGCTTACCCTGTCTAACATAAATGAAGAGTAGACGAAGTAGGGGTGTGGCTCATAAGTATTTATTAGTGCTTTAGTTAGTTAATGAGATGGAGGTTACAATTTGCATTGCTACTCTTCCCATAGGCTGTTCATAGCAGGGTGTTAGAACTCATTTTTGGGGCATATGGAGGTGAAGCTGTGTTATCCATTCTTTAGGATTGACAAACATCTTCATTCTTCAGCCCACCAGTGAAGCACCTCCCAGGGAGGGATTCCTTGGCGTGGGAGGTTCGATGGGTGTCTATGTTTAGGATTGTTTTCTTTCTTTCTTTGGTTGTAACATTTTTAGTCTTTTCTTTCTTCTCCACCAGGAGTACCACACTACCCTCCCTCTTTACACATGCAATAGTTTCTATTGCAGAAACCCTTCTCTTATCCCAATATTTAAACCTGTTTACACAGGATTGCCAGAGGTGTAGTGCAGATACAAGTAGCTTTCAGACAACATTAAGACAATGGTGAAGTGGTAACAAAAATGATAATTACCTTATGTCCAGTGAGCATAGTTCAGCAATGAGAACTTACACTGATTTGATTAAAGAATTGAAATATGAATTAGAGGTGCAATTGATTTACCAAGCCTATTTGTGGTTAATTCAACATTAGAAAAATGGAAACAGTATACAAGTAGTTTATGGCAAGAATTTAAAGTTTAAATTACACTGATGTGACAAAAGTTATGAGATAGTGATATGCACATATACACATGGCAGTAGTATCATGTACACAGGGTGCCTCTCTGCAGTGGAGTCTTGCGAGGCTGTGGCAGGCATGGCGTGGAAGGACTCAGCTTAGGTCGGAGCAGTTCGGTGACCATCAGTTGGCCAGGAGTCTCGCGAGGCTGTGGCAGGCATGGCGTGGAAGGACTCAGCTTAGGTCGGAGCAGTTCGGTGACCATCAGTTGGCCAGGTGGTGCGCAGTGAGTGTTGCATTGTGGTCTCCATGGGCATGACTGGTATGGAGGCTAGCCTGCGCTGGCTGTAGATGCACCCAGTTTTGATGTTGGTGCTAGAACCGATGCGAGTGTTTATCAAGGTGTGATGTTGCATGAGGGCAAGCATCCAGTCAGCAAGGTGTAACCGGCCTCCAGTGGTTTGTCCTTGTGCATTAGCCAGAGTGCTGACAGAGTATCGTGGCCCAGCGGTGTCTAGGTGGAGTTGTTGCTCACGTGAATGTGACAGGCACTTTAGTACGAGCGTCTTCGTTGTCTTGTTTCTGTCAGTGGTTGCTGCGTACAATAGGAGGTCACTGATAAGATCGGTGTTGGTGTGGAGGTGGTTCAAAAGCACCAAAAACATGTCGTGGTTGTCTGTGATCCCGGCCGACTGCATCATGCACTCTCAGAGTGTGAACCATACTTGTGGAGAATCAACTTGTAGCAGAGGCAGATATAACTTGGTGTGTGGCCTGTGGTAATCTGCCTGGTGGCGAGGGGCAGGGACCAGCATGAGGTTGTTGTAATCATGTGTAGTATATAGTGCAGGTTTGTGAACATCATCTGGTGGTGCTGATAGAGGCAGCAACTGTTGTCGGGGCCTGGTATTCACAGTAGATGTGTCAGTAATGCGGGTGTCATGACCGATTATCACAGGACGCGGCATGGGTGTCACAGCTGATGCTTCGGCATTGTGGAGGCCGGCATTGTAGTGGGGTACTGAGGAACACAGCATGGTGGACAGGTCCTGGTTGGCGGCAATTGTGGCGAACGGTGCATCGGTGTAGGTCACACAATGCAGTGGCTGATGTAGGTACACCTTGTGTTCCCATGGTGCATTTTTTGTACTTGTGGTCAGGCTCACCATATTGATATGCTGTGGTCGTGAGATATGAAAACCCTGCACGGTTGAAGGTAGACACAGTGCGCCTGCTTGTTGAATGATGTCACGTGGG
Source organism: Schistocerca serialis cubense (assembly GCF_023864345.2). NCBI lineage: Eukaryota > Metazoa > Arthropoda > Insecta > Orthoptera > Acrididae > Schistocerca > Schistocerca serialis. The sequence continues at coordinate 612,894,694 of NC_064642.1, forward strand.
AAATGCGGCCCAGAGCATGACACGGCTGTTGTCGGTGTGACATCACTGTGATGATGTGATGCGGGTTTCAGCATGTCCATAAGTGTGACGTCATCTGGGTGATGTATGGTATCACTTGGGACATAAAGTTCAGGTGTAGGCCATTGAAAAACGTGGTATGGCGCAGATAGGTCACTTGTAGGATGGATTTGTCTGCAATAACCTGTAAATATTGGTTCTCTGCAGTGGAAGGAGGTTGTATATGGTGGCGATTGTTTATCAACAATTGCGATACTCTGGAAGGTGTCTGTAATTTGGTACATTGCACATGGAATGTTGATACGCGCTGAGTCATTAGAATGAAGATGAGTGTGGTGTAGTTCATTAACACTCCCACTGGCTGGTATATTAGGAGCACTGGTTAGGTGGAAGGTGGGGATGGCGGCAGGCAGCCATTGCTCACCGTGTTTGGTCACTGTTGATGTAGCACAGTTAATTAAGGGATTTGGCGGTTGTTGAAACAATGGGAACATCATTGACCATTCAAGAACCACAGTTGCACTGGCTATATCGTCTGGGAATCGGTGAGAACACCAAATAGATGCACAAATAAATTGTCTATAGTGAAGCTAGGTGCTGAAGCACCATCATGAGGTGTATTCTTTGCGGTGTGAAGTTTGTATCCCATGGCGATAGCGGCATGCAGTTGCAAGTATAACTCGGCACGTTGTGGCGCGGTTGAAAAAACAATAAAGGGGTCATCACTGTAGGTAGTGGGAGCAGGCTTGGTAATTATGACAATAAATAATCATTCGCACTCCTGTCACTTACTGTGAATACTTTTTACTCTCACAGTGTATACACGATGCATGTAGCATAGATCACATACTACAGAGAACTGATCTGGCAAAGATAAAGTTGTTCTTGCTATGGTAGGGCATTGTTAATATTGCAGATATAATTTTCATATATGGACAAGCAAATAGAAGCTGCAAGGAAGCAGGAATGTTGTACAGGATCAAATATCCTTGTAGGAGACATCTGGATCGCACCATATTTCCAAGAGAAAGGGCAGTTAGTACCACAGTACAATGACCAAAGAGGATGATGAATTACATGGATTCCTGACTGGGAAGATGCGGGGCTAATTCTAGTGGATGAGGAGCCTACAATCAGTGCTCGATTAGTTGCATGTTAAATGAATATTTCACAGAGTATTGTGTGGTGAGTATTACAGGAAATGCAGCTACACCCTTGCCATCCACAGAAAGTGCATGCTTCAACTCCTGCTGACTTCAGACCTAAAGTTCAGCCAATTGTCCTTGCAGTGCCTTACAGCCCTCACTTTCCTGCATATGAACTTTTCATGGATGAAGCCTGTTTCACATGAGACGGAATACCAAATAGTCACAATAAATACATCCCAACCACCAACAGAAAAGGCATGCTTTGAATCATGCTCATCTCGGACCTCATGTCACGTTTAGCTGGTCATTCTTGCAGTGCCTTGCAGTCATTCTCACTTTCCTGCATGTGTGCTTTTCACAGATGAAGGCTTTTTCACCAGAGATGGAATGCTAGATAGTCGCAATAGCCATGTTTGGGCCATTGAGAATTCCATCACTATGATAGCGAAGAGCCAACAATCAGATTATAATTAATTGTGGACAAGCGTAGTCAGTGATTACCAGTATTTACTAGGCCTGTTCCTTCTTCCTCTTGTTTAAATGCACCAGTGTACACAATCTTTATCAGAAACATTCTACCCAGGTTCCTGAAGAACACCCCACTTGTTATTCATCAATGGATGTGGCAGACGAAGTCCTGTTTCGTGGCCAGCACGTTCATCTGATCTCACCTGACCTGATTTCTTCTTGTGGGGCCATATGGAAAGTCTTGTATATGAGATGCCTGTCAAGACTGAAGATGATCTCATGGACACTGTTCAAATGACACCTAGGATATTAGATCGGTTATCACAGAACTTTGTTCAACAATGCAATGCCTGCATTAACACTAGGGAACACCATTTTGAACAACTGTTGTAAATGTAGCAGTTTGTGAAGACTGTGCAGGTAAATGGAAATCATTACACAGGATTTTCAGTCTTTTTGACATCAATTTATATATGCCATACCTAGTCCATCAACATGGGAAATTATGTGGGGGAGTACTCATTGGTGATTCTGCAGGTCATGATCAGGGGTCCTTGCATCAAATTGATACATTTACCCTTCTCTATCATCCCTGAAAGTCTGTAATATTATCATGGAGTGACCCTGCATATATACTGGTATCTTAAGATGTGCTAATATGGGAGCAGTCAAATTCTGTGTCTTGCTCACATGAAGACTCAGACAAGAAAGATGAATACTGAATGGAAAAACGTCTCACATCACTGAAAACAAAAACTAGGTGAGGGGCTCACATTATCAATATCATATTTACAGTAGTAGCCTTTGATCATCAATGATTAAGTTACTAAACTGAAATTACAAACATTTACATAAAAAAATACTTGTGGATTCTTCATTCAGCTGAAGTTGGCCGTCAGTGGAATGCCTTGGTAGTGGTGCCACTGTTATCACAGGCTAATCAAAGAATATGAATGTACCACTCACAATCTGTTAAAATTGAATATCTGTAGCCCTACATCCCCATAAATCACTTTATCATTAGTAATGTTTAATTTTTTGCAGTTGACTATTGCGTAGTTCTTATCTCTTGTCTATTGAATGCACACTGAAGCTGTGCTGACAGTGGTCTTACTGTCTGGTAACAATGTGAGTACTTTGCCATGTAGTGCTGTCAAAGAGGCCCATGTTTTCCTGATATACCACACACATAGGCCAAAATTACTTCACTGAACTCAAAAAATGCATCAAGTGCTACTGGAAAAATCACATGCCACAAGTTCAAAGTGATATGTGAGACACTTCTATGAATAAGGCTACTCCTACATTGGATCTGTATTTCTCCTGGTCTGATACAGACTAATTACGTAACACAAAGTCATCCAACATCATCCATTGTGAGTACCTAGATTGGCCTTGTTTAATGCGCAATCAGGAATTTGTGGCACAACCTGACTAAAAGGAGGGATCGGTTGGTGGAGCATATTCTGAGCCATCAAGGGATCACCAATTTAGTATTGAAGGGCAGCTTGGAGGGTAAAAATCGCAGAGGGAGACCAAGAGATGAATACACTAAGCCAGATTCAGAAGGATGTAGGTTGCAGCAGGTACTGGGAGATGAAGAGGCTTGCACAGGATAGAGTAGCATGGAGAGCTGCATCAAACCAGTCTCAGGACTGAAGACCCCAACAACAACAACAACAACACACACACACAAATCAGTTGGTTCTATTGAGAAATTCATCAAAGGAGTTGAAGAACTTGGCCACCAATAAATCCTTTAGGCTTCTTTTAAACTGAATTTCATTGGTTGTTAAGCTTTTCATGGCTCCTGGCAAGTTACTGAAAATGTGTGTTCCTGAATAATGCACACCTTTCTGTACAAGACTAAGTGACTTTAAATCCTTGTGAAGATTATTCTTGTTTCTAGTATTCGTTCCATGAATTGAGCTGTTGGTTTGAAAAAGTGATGTATTTGTAATGACAAACTTCATTAAGGAATAAATATATTGGGAAACAGTAGTTAGTATCCCTAGTTCTCTAAACAGGCTTCTGCAGGATGTTCTTGAGTTCACACCACATACGACTCTTATTGCACATTTTTCTGCCCGGAAAACTTTAGCTTAGCTTGATTAATTTCCCCAAAAAATAACCCCATGACATTATGGAATGAAAGTAAGCGTAGTAGTTTTTCATTTTTATATCCCCTATGTCTGACACAATTTGCATTGCAAATAGAGATTTGTTAAGAAGCTTCAGCAGTCCTGTGGTGTGCTTTTCCCAGGTGAATTTATTATCAAGCTGTAATCCCAAGAATTTAACACCGTCCACTTCTTCTATCTGCTTGTCATCGTATGTTAGGCATATACTCGTGGGACACCCCTTACAAGTTCTGAACTGCAGGTAGTGCGTTTTTTCAAAGTTTAGTGACAAAGAATTGGCTAGGAACCAGTGATTAATGTCCTCAAATATTATATTAGCTGATCTTTCTAAGACTACACTTGATTTGCTATTAATTGCAATGTTTGTATCATTGGCAAACAAAACGAACTTGGCATCTGGTAATGTTAGTGGTGAAAGGTCATTGATATACACAAGAAAAAGTAAGGGCCCTAAAATGGAACCTTGTGGGACCCCACATGTAATTAGTTCCCAGTTGGATGATGCCTGATAGCTTGACACATGTCTCTTTCCAAATAACACCCTTTGTTTCCTGCCAGAGATATAAGATTTGAACCATTTTGCAACATTTCCTGTTACACCATAACATTCTAATTTGCTTAAAAGGATATTGTGATTTGCACAGTTAAATGTCTTTGACAGATCACAAAATATACCAGTTACCTGCAATTTTTTATCTAATAATGAAGCACGTTTTCACTGTAAGTGTAGATAGCCTTCTCAATATCAGAACCCTGTATGAATCTGAACTGTGACTTTGACAGGATGTTATTTGATATAAGATGGTTATAAAGCCGATTTTACATTACTGTTTCTAAAATTTTTGAGAATGCTGGCAAAAGTGAAATTGGACGGACATTTGATGCTATTTGTTTATCTCCCTTCTTAAACAGCATATTTTAACCATTCAGGAGGAGGAGATTAGTGTTTAACGTCCCATCGACAACGAGGTCATTAGAGACGGAGCACAAGCTCGGGTGAGGGAAGGATGGGGAAGGAAATCGGCCGTGCCCTTTCAAAGGAACCATCCCGGCATTTGTCTGAAGCGATTTAGGGAAATCATGGAAAACCTAAATCAGGATGGCCGGAGACGGGATTGAATCGTCGTCCTCCCGAATGCGAGTCCAGTGTGCTAACCACTGCGCCACCTCGCTCGGTAAACCATTCAGGAAATATTCCACTGATAAACTACTGGTTACACAGATAGCTTAATATGTTACTTAACTCAGAATCACATTCTTTAATTAGCTTTGTTGATATTTCATCATACCCACTAGGTGTTTTTGATTTTAAAGATTTTATGATGGACATTATTTCTGCTGGGGTAGTGAGGGTCAAATTCATATTATGGAAGTTACTTGAAATGTCTGGTGTGAGGTATTCCATAGCAGCATCTACAGAACCTGGCAACTCCATCTTTTCAGTAACAGTTATAAAAGTTTGTTAAAAAGTTCTGCAACACTATACATATCTGTCACCAATGTATCATTTGCTCTTAATGCTATTTGTCCCTCTTTATGTCTGATTCTACTGGTCTCCTCCTTTACTATATTCCCATATTGTCTTTATTTTGTTATCTGATATGACTATCTTTTCCTTGTAATACGTTTGCTTTGATGTCTGCATTACAGTCTTTAATATTTTGCAGTATTTCTTGTAATGTGCTATAGCATCAACATCAGAATTGTTTCGGATTGACAGATACAGTTTTCTTTTTGTTTTACAAGATATCCCTATTCCTTGAGTAATCCATGGCTTCTTTGTAGACTTTTCTCTAGCCTTGGTAAGTTTTTGGGGAAAACAGTGTTCGAATAAGGTAAGCACTTTATTAGCTAAAGTGTTATATTTTTCATTCATGCCATGAGCACTGTAAACATCAGTCCAGTGAAAGCCTCTGAGGAGTGTCCTAAAATGATCAATTTTTGGCTTATTGATTACCCTTTTGAGCTCAAATTTAACAGATTTTATATCCTGTTCAGTATGAACATTTAACAGAAGGAACTGCATGTCATGATCTGAGAGGCCATTGACTATTGGTTTTGTAATATAATTTTGTTCATTGGACTTTTCTATAAAGATATTATCAATGGCTGTTTGTGAGCAATTGGCTACCCTAGTGGGGAACTTTACAGTGGGAATTAAGTTGAATGATAGTGTTACTAACTCAGATAAGTTCTTATTGGGAGAGTCTTTAAGGAAGTCTACAGTGAAATCACCAGCTACCACTGTTTCATTGTTTTTGGTTGTTAAATGGTCCAGTACAGCTTCAACGTGATTTACAAGCAGATTAAAGTTACCTGCAGGTGCTCGATATACACTTAATATTATGAAGGATTTTTTGTGAAATTCTACTTCTGTTGCACATGCTTCCATATGCTGTTCTAGGCAAAAATTATGAATGTCTATAGTCTTAAATTTATGACAGTTCCTGGTGACTGTGGCAACCCCTCCTTTCTCCATTTCTGATCTACAAAAGTGAGATGCTAACCTAAACCCTATAACACTTAAAAGCTCTATGCCAGTGGTCGCATGATGTTCAGAGAGGCAGATTATGTCAGCTGGGTTTGAAGACTAATTCATCTATGCAGATAATTAATTGATTAATTTTATTTCTCAGTCCTCAAATATTTTGATGCAATAACGGTAGCTGACATTTCACATTGACTGAGTTAAAATTGGGTAGAGTTAAAATATCTGCTGACTGTTTAAAATTCTTAACCAATAGCTGTTTATGCTGATGTAATAAGCTAGAATTATGTTTTTTTGGGTTCTTTCTCAAACTGAAGGTTTGTCTCAGTCCTAACCTCTTATAAAATTTGGTTACTTTCTGTCCTCGCTACCCTAAAAATGGTTTTTTTCTGAACCCTATAACCACTGGTATTTTATCACTCATGACAATTCCTCCCTCCTTTAACTTTCCTGCTATTTTCCCAGCCAGTTTACCCTTCTCCTTCCTGTTAAGGTGAAGGCCATGCCTAGTATAATCCCATTTATTGAGAGAATCAACAGGAACCACACCAATGTATGACCCTGCACAAGACATAAGCAACCATTCCAACTCCAAATTAACTCTCTTGACAGAAGAGTTCAAATGAGGTCGGTCATGGCACCCAAGAACAGATACAAACTCCAACACTAGTATGCTTCGATGCTGATGCAATCTTTGCCAGGTCACAGTCTATACTGTACCCAGGATCTCTGTCAATACTGTTACCTGACCCACCCACTATAACCACGGTGTCTTCCTTAGTGTAATATCTGCAAAGTGATCCTAAATCCTCTGTCACCTGCTCCAGACCAGCACTAGGTTTTAAAAAATTGGTGACCTGGTAATCTGATCCTAGTTCATCCTGCAAAAGTTGGCCAACACTTCTGCCATGGTAACTACCTAACAACAACACTTTCTTTTTCTTTACTGTTTTCCCTACATCCTTACTTTTCAATTTGCTGCTGAAAGTTTGTTGTGCCCTGTCTACATCTGCAACTGCTTGAGGCTCACCAGCTTCTAACTGAAGCAACAGGTCAAATCTATTTTCCACATTCACCATGAAACTGTCAGACAAAGTTCTAGGCCTGTTCCTCCTGTTGCCTGTTGCCACTTCCCACCTCTCTTTACTCTTCTCCTTCCTTAACTTGTCAAGATCTGTTTCATAATACTATCACAGTAATATTAGATATTATTAATAAAGAAATATTAATGAGCAACTTTGTTTGTGTCATGTAAATACAATTTGTTTGTTCAATACAACATATGCAATTAATTACAACATGTAATCGCAAGACTGTATGGAGCATCTATTTCTACAATTTGTTTGTAGAGGTATGTAGCAAACAATTCATTATCCACATCACCTTCCCCCTTTCCATTCCCCATCTCTCTGAGTGTCAACCATATTTGGGGTTGAAAGGTACATGGCTGCCAACTTTATGTTTTCTTAGAGGCACAGGTTATGTTGGTGGAATACTGAGTGTGTCTGGTATTCTCATGGAGTAACCTGTAAGTAATGTCTCATTGTTAGAGGCTGTCTCTGTATTGATGTAGGGCTCAGCTGGGTTGGAGAACTTACATAATGGCTTTATATCAAACAAGAACTTATTTGCATGAGTGTAAGTCACAGAAAAATAATTGTCACTTTGTAGAATGTTCTTTTGAAATGGCTTGCAGATCTAAGAGTGAAGATGTTGCACAAAGTCTGAGGCTTCAATAATACTGGTTGATGTGATAAAAAACAGTCAAAGTGATTGTCCATACATAAATTCACCTGTTGTTTTGTTGATATGTTCTTTGAAAGCTCCCCAGAAGCCTAGATGGACAATAGGGAGGCTGTCAGCCCAATGTTATGTAGCATGGCATCTGAGTGAGGCCTTTAATTGTATATGGAGGTGTTTCATAAGACCATTTGTGGTGGGATGTCAGGTACAGATCTGAATCTGGTTCATACCAAGCAATGCTGAGAGTGCCTCAGAGATATGGCTCGAATTTTTTACCCTGATTGGTAGTGATGTGGAGAGGATTGCTGAAGAGTTGGCTTCATAAAAAAAAAAGGTCATGGCTACAGTTTCGGCCATTCCATCTTTCGTACTTTCGTAGGGTAGATTTCAGACCAGCGAGGGAAATGGTCAATCACTGTCCAGCTGTTTTGATACCCTTCTGAGGGAGGTAAAGGTCCAGTGATGTCGATGTGGACATGCTTGAAGTGTTAAATCAATGGAATGAAAATACTGAGGGAAGCTGTAATGTGCTGAATTATCTTGTTGTGCATTACATTGGCAAACAAATGACTTGCAGTCTTTCTTGATGTTTAGCTAAACAAATGCCTTCCTCACAAGTCATACAACAGCCCTTCCCATTGGATGGGAGAGACTGTGGAGAAAGTTGACTGCTTGTTTGTGAAAATTGAGTTGTGACATACAGGGGGGTGGGTATAAATAATATAATGGAAATTGATTAATAATTGCTGCTTGAATAATTAAAGAAATTAATTGGAAAGAATAACTGAAAGAAACTGGAAGCTACACTTATCCTGGGCGAACTTTAACTGGCAATAATATAAACAAGGTGGATGGAGTATATAGAGGGTCTATACAACGGTGATGTACTTGAGGACAATATTATGAAAATGGAAGAGAATGTGGATGAAGATGAAATGGGAGATATGATACTGTCTGAAGAATTTGACATAGCACTGAAAGACCTATGCCAAAAAAAGGCCCCAGGAGTAGACAACATTCCATTAGAACTACTGATAGCCTTGGGAGAGCCAGCCACACCTAAACTCTACATCTGGTGAGCAAGATGTGTGTGACAGGTGAAATACCCTCAGATTTCAAGAAGAATGTAATAATTCCAATCTCAAAGAAAGCAGGTGTCAAAAGCGTGAAAATTACTGACCTATTGCTTTAATAAGTCATGGCTGCAAAATACTAACATGAATTCTTTACAGACAAATGGAAAAACTGGTAGAACTGACCTTGGGGAAGATGAGTTTGGATTCTGTAGAAATGTTGGAACATGCAAGGCAATACTGACCCTTTGACTTATCTTAGAAGATAGATTAAAGAAAGACAAACCTATGTTTCTAGCATTTGTAGACTTAAGAGAAAGCTTTTGACAATGTGGACTGAAATGCGCACTTTCAAATTCTGAAGGTGGCAGGGGTAAAATACAGGGAGCAAAAGGCTATTTACAGTTTGTACAGAAACCAGACGGCAGTTACAAGAGTTGAGGGACACGAAAGGGAAGCAGTGATTGAAGAGGGAGTGAGACAGGGTTTTAGCCAATCCCCGATGTTATTCAATCTGTATATTGAGAAAGCAGTAAAGGAAATAAAAGAAAATTTGGAGTAGGAATTAAAATCTGTGGAGAAGAATTTAAAACTTTTAAGTGTGCCAATTACATTGTAATTCTGTCAGAGACAGCAAAGAACCTGGAAGAGCAGTTGAATGGAATTCACAGTGTCTTGAAAGGAGGTTATAAGAAGAACATCAACAAAACCAAATTGGGATAATGGAATGTAGTCACATTAAATCAGGTGCTGCTGAGGAAATTATATTAGGAAGTGAGCACTTAACAGTTGCATACCAATGGAGGGTATCAGTAACTGACCCCAACGAAGTTTTTAGGCTAAAACTCCTGCCATGTTCAGTAGTTTATTTAGCAAATACATGACATTTATTGTAATTATAATTGCTACAATTGACAATAAGAACAGCTTTTGGTTTACACTCATTGTTGAGTTATAGCGATTGTTATAACTGAAGGTGTAGCAGTTCAACAATCACCACTCGCAGTCAACCGGTAAACAGTGTGGTGAGTGGAAGGTAATATCTTTGTGGCATTTGACAGAATGTACAAGAAGATGAAACTGACAGATGACGAAATTAGAAATTTGCTTGAGAGTTCAGGCAATGAATTTAGTGGTGAACTATACGAAAGCTCAAGCAGTGAAACTGAAGATGTAGTCATGGAAATTCCAGATCAAGTAGTTTCTGACAGCAGCGAGTTGGATGAAAGTGAACAGGGTAAGTATTGATTTTTATTACTTTTTGCAGATATTTTGGAGTATATTAGGATGTGTGTCTCAGTAGAGTGCTTAGTTCACAAGTGTTCAGGTCTGTTTTCATATTTTTAAAGATATTCAACCAACAAGAAGACGACCCAGGCCGAAAGCACAAATTAATTAACTTGAAAAAGACATGGTGGCCCCATCAAGTATGATATGGAAGAGAAGCCCTTACATAAATCAAAGGAGGAGGTCTGTTGCTAACGTAATGAAAACCCCGAAAGAAACAAAGCCAGGGATAAAACCTGATACACCAGGTAAAGCTTTTCTCATGTACTTCGATGGTAACATCCTGGATACCATTTTGATGTGTACCAATCAAAAGGTTGGAAATCTTAGGGAATCATCTGAAGATATATTCATAAAAAATTCGAAAGCGTTTGAAAGGAAAGAAATTGTGTCAGCAATTGGAATTCTATTGAACTGTGGAGTCCATAGACAGAACAAGGACAGTTTACGTGATATATTTAGTAAAGAAAACTTTACGATGTACCGAGCTTCATTTTTGGAGCATAGTTTGAGGCTCTTACTGAAGTGCTTGCGTTTTGATGATGCTCTAACTCGAGCAGCTAGAAAACAGACTGACAAATTTGCTCCAATCAGGGATATATGCAACATGATAGTTAGTAAATTTACTGAGTTTTATAATCCTTGTGAGTCAGTCATAGTTCATGAAGAACTTGTGACCCTCCATGGGTGATGCCCATTCAGGCTATATATTCCAACAAAGCCAGGAAAATATGGAATAAGGGTGAACTTGTTATGTGATTCAGATACGAAATACTGCTTCGCTGCGGATTCCTACACTTGAAAGCACGCTAGTGAGAAGAACCATAACAGTGGCCCTGAAATAGTTAGAAGATTGATTGAAATGTCTAACTTGAAACAATCTGGAAGAAATGTTACCATGGACAGTAAGTTCACTACCGTGCATCTGATCTTTTGAAAGAGAAAATAACTACAGTTGGTACTATTCGAAGTGACAAACGCAATGTTCCTACAGAACTCCGTCCTGTTTCTCTAAAAAAAGCTACACCGGGAACAATCCGATTTGCCTTTAGTGATGATGCCACTTTAGTCAGTTACGTGCCTAAGAGAGGAAAGGTTGTTACAGTATTGTCAACCCAACGTCATGATATGACTGTGACAGAAGAGAAGCCAGACATCATCCTATCTACAATTGTACAAAGTCAGGAGTGGATACATTCGATAAGTGTGTAAGAACGTACAGCTGCCGTCGAGCAACGCGTAGATGGCCAATGGCGGTGTTTTTCAACTTGATTGACATTGCAGCATACAATTCATATGTTGTATTTCAAGATACACACAAGGAATGGACAAAGAACTACCTGACAAAGAGTTCTGGAAGAAATAAGTACCTGAAAGATCTTGCTCGTGAACTTTGTGACCTCAACATGAAAAGACACGCTCAAAATGCTGTAGGCCTACACTCAAAATACACTACAGCATTATCAACTTTTGGGTATGAGTGTAATCAAAATCAAGGTGCTGTGAGCAGAGGAAACAACGTTATGGAGCCGCGATGGAAAGTAACACGTGCAGCTGTGCATAATCTGCCAAAGAAAGGACACTGTTACTTATGCACCAGAAGCAAAGACCGTAAGTACATGAAGGCTTGCACTTCTTGCAGGAAGTGTATCTGCCCTGCTCACACCAAGAAAGAAGAAGTAGTTCGTATTGTAAAGTGTTCTGAATGTGAATCTTGAGTAATCCTTGTAATTGTGAAATTAATACAAATAAATGTAAAAAAACTATTTATTTTTTACTAAAATGTCCCAGAAACCCTTTCCCAGTAACAATAATCAACATTCTTCTAATCTGCCAAAATTATGGAAATACATAAGTAATGTGATTTGTCCAGTCACTGACCCCTCCCATTGGTGTCGGCCAGTGCAACATACAGCATTGGTATGCAACTGTTAAGGTAGTAAATGAGTTTTGCTATCTGGGGAGCAAAATAATTAATGATGGTCAAAGTAGAGAGAATATAAAATGTAGACTGGCTCTGGCAAGGAAAGCGTTTTTGAAGAAAAGAAATTTGTTAACATCAAGTATAGATTTAAGTGTCAGGAAGTCTTTTCTGAAAGTATTTGTATGGAGTGTGGCCATGTATGGAAGCAAAACATGGGCATTGAATAGTTTAGACAAGAGGAGAATAGAAGCTTTCGAAATGTGGTGCTACAGAAGAATGCAGAAGATTAGATGGGAAGATCAGGTAACTGATGAGGATGTGCTGAATAGAATTGGGGAGAAGAGGAATTTGTGGCACCAAGGGAGGCCAAGAGACTAAGCAGAGGGAGGGTAAAAATCATAGAGGGAGACCAAGAGATGAATACACTAAACAGATTCAGAAGGATGGAGGTTGCAGTAGTTACTCGGAGATGAAGCAGCTTGCAAGGGATAGAGTAGCATGGAGAGCTGCATCATACCAGTCTCTGGACTGGAGACCACAACAACAACAACAACATCAACAGACCTTCAATGTCAATACATTTAAGATCAATATTCTTATTTAAAGTTATGTACTACTTCTCAATAGTTCCATTGTGCATAGAGCTGATTATGACAGTACTGTTACCGGATTACCCCTCTGCTGCTCACACAAAATCCTCTTGTCTGCATTGAACCTCCTGATGCAGGATTCTTGGTGTGGATGAAATGTTGAAGAGACAGGGTTATTGACATAAATATGTATAATTAAACTTGGTCTTCCTAATAATTTTTATAACACTTTTTAATATATGGTTGGAATACACATTTTCGAACAATACTGGCACGGCGGAGCTTGTCATACATCCGCTTGCTAACACTTATAGAGACAAACAGGTGAATATACAGAAATTAATCAATTGAAGAATGTATCTCTCCTTTTTTTTGTTTTGTATCACAACATTATCGCTGGCACAAAGTAACTTGTTACTTTACCATTGATTATATATGGCTTACATGTACAAAAGGAAAAGAATGAAGGAAAAAAGAAAAAAAATGTATGATCCGTTATAATTGCTGTCCACCATGCACTGTTGTCATACAGAGGTGCACAGCGTCTGAGCTTATTTCTCTTTTTGAGGGTTGATAACCCTGGCTGATATGGGCATAGCCTTCATTTTCAGCCATTAGAGTTATCTGGTATGGTTATTAATTTGTTTTGGCATGTCAGCTTCTTTTAACACACACATACATAAGTTTTCTTTCATAACAAAGTATTTGCTGTAACCGCATAGTCCCATTGTTGTCAGTCATTACCTGCCCCATGTTTAGCTTGCGAAGCATGCGTGTGCAGCTCAACGTCCATCCCAGCTCGCTCTCACATGTTTAGTACAAAGCCAGAGTGTCTGTGTCGTGCATTTACAGTAGCTTTCACTGCACAGATTTGTCCTTTGGGAAATCTTTGATACGGTGATTTACACATCAGTGGCCTGAGGAATTTATTTCACCTCGTCACTTTCACTTATTCAGTGGGGACACCAGATGTACATCTGACATCTGTCAGCAAGGTGAGTTTCTTGCCACTTTTACGACATTGTAGGGCACAGAAAATTCACATTTTTACAACATTGTTGAGCACAGAAAATTCATCTTACACGAAGTATTGTCATCTTTAGTTTATCACACGCACATCCAAGTATATGACATGCACACTTAACACTTTGCAGCCAAGTTTTGTATGTTTTTGCACTTTGTTTTTGAGTGTTTGTCATGCAGTTGCATTACGTAAAGTTTCTGTAGTGTCCTTTCCACATACAATACCCATAACATAAAAAAATACAAATACAATTACAAAATACACTTATCCTGTTCATTTGATGAGATGCCTTTATCATCGATTATATACATTATAGTCTGCTTGTTATTTTTGTTTTGCATTTTGTTAAATTACATTTTTGCTACAGTGTTCAATTCCAATTGTATGAGTACTCTTTTTACTTTTGTTTGGTTTTACAGTCTTTACATAACATACATATACCAATAGATTCTGTTTGCCTTTATGGCATAAACTGACATACAAATCATTTCAATATACTTCTAGTTGGAGCATATTTATCAATTACAAAGAATTAAGGAAGTAAACAATAGCTGCTACAATAGACACTACATGCCAATCAGATAACTATGCATGGCCTCGCCTCTCTAGCTTTGTCCAGGAAAGATCTACACACTACAGAGTTGAGGAAATTCCATGGAAAGGCATTTATGGACTCAGTTATGTCTCATTACTAGACTTAACTGTGATCCCGAGAACAAAATAGTTTGTTGTTTATAAACAAAACTCAAATCTGACAATACCAATCATATCAAACACTTATTCAGTGTTTAAAAAGTACAGCTCAGTATTTACTAGTTATGTTTATTGTATAAAGGATAACCGTTTCATATGCTGAGGTATAAAGAGCTGTATCGTCAATACGGAATGTTATGTACAATGAGCATAAAACAGTGTTTACATAAGTAACAAACGTGCAAAAAAAAGGGTCAATGGAAATCAGGTGTTTGATGCTTTCATGGGTAATCAATGCTCACAATAGTTAGGCTTAGACCCCTTGATTATTTGGTAGTGCTCAACCTCAGTTAAGCATTGTGATATATGATGCACTGAAACTGTTTTCTTGTTCACATACTTTCACACTATCACATTCATACGTATCATAAACTTATATCTATATTTATCTTGAGGTGTGGTCCTTTGTACCTAACACTCTACAAGCATTTATGTTTCTTCACTTTTAAATGAAGCAGGCAAAAAGGAATACAAACGTCTCAAAAATGAGATCGACAGGAAGTGCAAAATGGCTAAGTAGGGATGGCTACAGGATAAATATAAGGCTGTAGAGGCTTATCTCACTAGGGGTAAGATAGATACTGCCTACAGGAAAATTAGAGAGACCTTTGGAGTAAAGAGAACCACTTGTATGAATATCAAGAGCTCAGATGGAAACCCAGTTCTAAGCAAAGAAGGGAAAGCAGGCAGGTGAAAGGAGTATATAGAGGGTCTATACAAGGGTGGTGTACTTGAGGACAATATTATGGAAATGGAAGAGGATGTAGATGAAGATGAAATGGGAGATATGATACTGAGTGAAGAGTCTGACAGAGCACTGAAAGACCTGAGTCAAAACAAAGCCTTGGGAGTAGATAACATTCCATTAGAACTACTGACAGCCTTGGGAGAGCCAGTCCTGACAAAACTCTACCATCTGGTGAGCGAGATGTATGAGACAGGCGAAATACCCTCAGACGTCAAGAAAAATATAATATATCCAATCACAAAGAAAGCAGGTGTTGACAGATGTGAAAATTACCAAACTATCATTTTAATAAGTCACGGCTGCAAAATACTAACACGAATTCTTTACAGACGAATGGAAAAACTGGTAGAAGCTGACCTCGGGGATGATCAGTTTGGATTCCGTAGAAATATTGGAACACATGAGGCAGTACTGACCCTGCGACTTATCTTAGAAGATAGATTAAGGGAGGGCAAACCTACGTTTCTAGCATTTGTAGACTTACCAAAAGCTTTTGACAATGTTGACTGGAATACTCTCTTTCAAATTCTGAAGGTGGCAATTATAAGAGTCGAGGGACATGAAAGGGAAGCAGTGGTTGGGAAGGGAGTGAGACATGGTTGTAGCTTCTCCCCAATGTTATTCAATCTGTATATTGAGCAAGCAGCACAGGAAACAAAAGAAAATTTGGAGTGTGTATTAAAATCCATGAAGAAGAAATAAAAACGTTGAGGTTCGCCGATGACATTGTAATTATGTCAGAGACAGCAAAGGACTTGGAAGAGCAGTTGAACGGAATGGACAGTGTCTTGAAAGGAGGGTATAAGATGAACATCAACAAAAGCAAAATGAGGATAATGGAATATAGTCTAATTAAGTCAGGTGATGCTGAGGGAATTAGATTAGGAAATGAGACACTTAAAGTAGTAAAGGAGTTTTACTATTTGGGGAGCAAAATTACTGATGATGGTCGAAGTAGAGAGGATATAAAATGTAGACTGGCAACGTCAAGGAAAGCGTTTCTGAAGAAGAGAAATTTTTTAACATAGAGTATAGATTTAAGAGTCAGGAAGTTGTTTCTGAAAGTATTTGTATGGAGTGTAGCCATGTATGGAAGTGAAACATGGACGATAAATAGTTTGGACGAGAAGAGAATAGAAGCTTTTGAAATGTGGTGCTACAGAAAAATGCTGAAGATTAGATGGGTAGATCATATAACTAATGAGGAGGTATTGAATAGAATTGGGTAGAAGAGGAGTTTGTGGCACAACTTGACTAGAAGAAGGGATTGGTTGGCAGGACATGTTCTGAGGCATCAAGGGATCACCAATTTAGTATTGGAGGGCAGCATGGAGGGTAAAAATTGTAGAGGGAGACCAAGAGATGAATACACTAAGTAGATTCAGAAGGATGTAGGTTGCAGTAGGTACTGGGAGATGAAGAAGCTTGCACAGGATAGAGTAGCATGGAGAGCTGCATCAAACCAGTCTCAGGACTGAAGACCACAACAACAGCAACAACAACAACAACAACACTTTAGGACATGTCAGTGCATCGTACCCTGAAAGAAAAACCTAATATTAACTTAAAACTAAATCTTCATAGATATGTGTATAGTGGCTTGATGGCTACTAATACATCTTTCACTTCAGTGTGCATTCGTGCTATCTCAAAACTTATTTAATGTCATGTGTGCGCCTCTACTTATCTTATGAATCTGAAAGATAAACTGTATTATAGGCATGGTGCGACGTGTTATTCAGTTTGCCACTTATATTGTACTCGCTTGTTTACCTGCAGCAAGAGTTTTCTGGTCCCTGAAATATAATTAATATGTGTACTTTCAATACTTAGAGTTCTAAATATTGCACATGTATGGATATAATGTATATAGTTGCATAATTTCAGTAAATATCTCGTAGTTTAGGGTCCCATATCTGTGTATGCAATCCCTTAGCTTTTCTTTGTATATGTGTATCGTATGGATAGTTGTATTTGTAGCATAGACTCTCCCTTAATTTTCTATGCCTCTGTTTATGCAATAAGCTTTACAACTGCTAATGCCGCCTGTAGCTCATATGGTTTGTTTGTTTAGAGGTGCTCCAACTCTCCCAGCTGTGTCTGTCTTGCCAGCACGTGCTTGTGGTTTGTTGACTAGCTTGCCCCCCAATGCATATGTCCTGCATTGCTCTGATACCACTCAATGTTGCAGTGAGTAGCGTATCGCGTTGCGTACTATTGTGCGTTTCACAAGTTCATTTATTTGTTTACAACTGGGCCACGTGCAAGGTGAAGCATTGTATTTAGAGTATCTTCATCTCTTGACACATAAATGTAAAATTCTTCCTTATTACATCCACACACATTTGACATACAATAAAAAAAAACACAAACAGAATTTTGTTATCAACTAACAAAATAAATTCTGGAATATGATTTTTCAGCATCATCATCATCATCATCATTTAAGACTGATTATGCCTTTCAGCAATCAGTCTGGAGCATAGTCCCCTTTGTAAAATTTCTCCATGATCTCCTATTGAGTGCTAACATTTGTGCCTCTTCTGATGTTAAACCTATTACTTCAAAATCATTCTTAACCGAATCCAGGTACCTTCTCCTTGGTCTACCTCGACTCCTCCTACCCTCTACTGCTGAACCCATGATCTCTTGGGTAACCTTGCTTCTCCCATGCGTGTATCATGACCCCACCATCTATGCCTGTTCGCCCTGACTGCTACATCTATAGAGTTCATTCCCAGTTTTTGTTTGATTTCCTCATTGTAGACACTCTCCTGCCATTGTTCCCATCTACTAATACCTGCAATCATCCTAGCTACTTTCCTATCCATAACCTCAACCTTATTGATAACGTAACCTTAATCTACCCAGCTTTCGCTCCTGTAGAACAAAGATGGTCGAAAGATTGAACGGTGCACAGATAACTTTGTCCTGGTACTGACTTCCTTCTGGCAGAAGAGAGTAGATCGTAGCTGAGCACTCACTGCATTAGCTTTGCTACACCTTGCTTATAGTTCTTTCACTATGTTTCCATCCTGTTTGAAAATGCATCCTAAGTACTTGAAACCATCCACCTGTTCTAACTTTGTTCCTCTTATTTGGCACTCAATCCGTTTATATCTCTTTCCCACTGACATTACTTTCGTTTTGGAAATGCTGATCTTCATACCATAGTCCTTACATTTCTGATCTAGCTCTGAAATATTACTTTTCAAACTTTCAATCAAATCTGCCATCACAACTAAGTCATCCGCATATGCGAGACTGCTTATTTTGTGTTCACATATCGTAATTTCACCCAGCCAGTCTATTGTTTTAACATATGATCCATAAATAATATGAACAACAATGGAGACAGTTTGCAGCCTTGTCTTACCCCTGAAACTACTCTGAACCATGAGCTCAATTTACCGTCAACTCTAACTGCTGCCTGACTATCTATGTAAAGACCTTTAATTGCTTGCAAAAGTTTGCCTCTTATTCCATAATCTCGTAGAACAGACAATATCTTCCTTCTAGGAACCCAGTCATATGCCTTTTCTAGATCTATAAAGCATAGATACAATTCCCTGTTCCACTCGTAACACTTCTCCATTATTTGCCGTAAGCTAAAGACCTGGTTCTGACAACCTCTAAGAGGCCTAAACCCACACTGATTTTCATCCAATTTGTCCTCAACTAATACTCACACTTTCCTTTCAACAATACCTGAGAAGATTTTACCCACAACGCTGATTAAAGAGATACCTCTGTAGTTGTTACAATCTTTTCTGTTTCCATGTTTAAAGATTGGTGTGATAACTGCTTCCTGATTTCAGCATCCTAAATATAATATTATAATCATATATACAACTTAGAGAATATACCTACCTTGATTGTATCTGCTAAAGCATCTGTCAATCAAGCTTGTGCCCCCACTCTCCTCCAAGGTCACAGAACGGTGGCCTACCGTGACTGGTTCAAGTTTTCTGCCATCACGGTGGCATCTGTCTCTGGGTTAGGTGTAACTTGTACTATATGGACTGTTGGTGTTTGATTATGCCAATTAGTATCCTGTGAGGCTCTGACTGAAATTCTCTTTGCCTCTGCGCATTATTCGGTATATGTGCATTATTTTGCTGGTCGAATCCTGCTGTCAGTGGGTTATTTGGCTGTTGTATCGTTTTGTGTTTGCCAAGTGATTGGATGATTATTGCTGGTAGCTTGTGTCTGTACATATTGTACAGGCTGGCCATACGCTACTCACCCATTGTAGTTGTTTTTGCTAAATCTTTGCCCATATCTTTTATATCCACCTTTGAATTTACAGCTTTCTCCATTGCCGTTGTGATTACTGTTACCGTTACCATAGGTCTGTGTGGGATAAGGTTGCCATCCTTGTTGTACTACGAATCTGTTGTTTACTTGTTGGTCCGTAAATCTCTGTGACACTATCTGCATATTAACAGTCTTTGTTTGTACTGGTCTCTCTTCCTATGTCAAATCTATTGAGTCCAGTACAAATATAAAGTATTTGGTGTCATATTCCAGAATGGTGATGAGTTTTTCCCTAATGTGGGCAGGAAGATGGCTCTTTAAAATTTTCAGCACATCTACTTGAGACACCGGGCTCATTCAGTATCTGGTTTTATTCAGATATTTTTCAAAATAGCCCCTTAAGCTCCCATGTTCCCTTAAGCTTCCATGTTTGCTGTGGAATGGAGCTGGTTGAATACTTCACATCTGAGCCTCTCTTGTACAGCCTCAGACCAATACTTTTCCAGAAAGGCTCTCTCAAACTGTTCATAATAGTGGCAAGGTGTACTCTTAGAGTCAAAGTGTTATTTCTGTAGGTAAGTTTTTGTATACGTCTTGCAGCTTGCTGACTGCGTTCGTCACATTTTTTACTGACGCATCCTCTTGGGATTGCGTCTCCTGAATTTGAGAATATGCTTCACTAAGGTTTTGTAACTCACTTGCAAGTTGTCCCTGTTTATCGTTAATGTATTTATATTGTGGGACATGTTGGTAGTTATTTCTCGTTTTAGTTGTTTACCTAGCTCTGCCAACTTCCCGGATAGTTCGCCCACTAATTCAGTGTGTATAGTTTTGCTCACCTCACCTCACTGAACTGTTGATTAATACTATTCTTGAAATCGTTAAATGCCTGATTTTGGTGTGTAATCTGTTCTCCTATACCCTTTTGTTTTTGTGTTACACTATACTGTTGTTTTGTAAAATGTTGTGTTATTCGTTGCATGAGTTGTGTCAAATTGTGGGTGTAGTATTGCTGTACGAACACCAAAAAGAAGTTACAGTGATTTTAATCAAAAGGCACGAATCAGAGTTTTTTGATATCGGGCATGAGGCAGCAGGCGCGGATTGCATGGCTGGGAGTGCCGAATGATTATGGAGTGAGTGAACGCAGAGGAAGACGCGGGAAAAAAAAAGAAATTATTCATAGGTGGGCATCTCTCCACGTTTGGGGAGGTTAACTGGTCCGACCATCGCCCTCCGATGTTGCGTCAATAAATAATCAAAGCAACGGCACAAATTACATAAAATGATAATTCTGTATTTCTGGTGCTGGAGTCAGCACGTTTAATTTCACGAAGAAGATGATGGCTTACATCACAGCGGCTCAGCGAGATGGAATAGCGACAGGAATGCCCCTGGTAGAACTTGGTTCTGGGGTCGAATGGGCTAGATGTGTGTCAGTGTCGCTCACCCGAATCTCGGAAATAAGCTTACCGTTTTGCTCAAATAGAACCAGAGTGTGTGAAGTAACTTGTGCGTACGTTGTGCAAATTTATAACTTGAGTTAAAGCTTGATTTGGACTTCGACAATGACAGAGGCCAGACGAACGTAGTTCACTTGGTAAAGTTTACTCTGTGCTACACCACAGATGTCATTGAACTTGGCAAGTCACCTTCTGTGCGTTCTCCTGCTGCTATAATTCTCGTTTGTGATAGTCAGAAGTCGATGATAGCCTGTTGGTCACTGTCGCTGTTACACTGACTGGAAAAAAATCGCAACACGAAGGAGGAGTTGTGAGACGTGAACGGTGTTTCTACATCTGAAAGATGATATACATTCAAATTTCGCGCCAGTCGCATAAGAGTGGTTCTAGTACTGCCACTATGAAAATGCGAATCAGGTTTGCTTTGAATACATACTGTAACAGTCGTGAACGTTATTAACCTTTGAGACTGGACATGGTGAGTTGATGTTACTCAAGAATGCCTTTAAGGTGACAAAGGCGTCATTATCAACACCTCACTGAGTTTGAACTAGATTGTGTAATAGGGCTACGAGAAGATCGCTGTACCTTCTGTGATATTGCAGAAAGACTTGGCAGGAACGTAGCCACGGTACATGATTGCTGGTCACGACAATATATGATCGCAAGAAGACCGTACTCTGGATGGCCATGTGGCACTACCAAGAGGGATGACCGTAGTGTTTGGCGGACGGCTCTGGCACATCACACTGCATCTGCAGCAGCAGGTGGCGCAAAAGTATCACAGTGAACTATTACAACGGTTACTTCGAGGACAATTTCGAGCTAGATGCCCTGTAACGTGTATTCCACTGACCCCAAACCACCGCCATTTGCGAGTTCAACCATGTCATGCGAGAACTCATTGGAGAGCAGGGTGGAGGTCTGTTGTGGTTTCTGATGAAAGCTGGTACTGCATGGAGCCAGTGATGGCCGTGGGTTGATTAAAAGGAGGCCAGCTGACGGCCTCAGTTGAGGGCCTGCAACCAACCTGTCTGCATGCTGGACCTGCATCTGGAGTTACGGCTGGGGTGCAATTTCGAATGACAGCAGGAGTGCTGTCGTGGTTATTCCACACACCCTGACTGCAAATTTGTACTCAATCTGGTGATTCGTCCTGTTGTGCTGCCTTTCATGAAAGGTATTCCAGGTGGTGTTTCTAACTGGATAACGCTTGCCCAAATATTCTACAGAATGTTGACACGTTGCCTTGGCCTACTCAATCGCCAGATCTGTCTCCAATCAAGCAAATTTGGGACACCATCAGACCCCAACTCCAGCGTCATCCACGAACTGCATTAACCATCTCTGTATTGACCGACCAAGTGCAACAGCCAGGGAACTCTATACTAAAAAATGGCATCCGGCATCTGTATAATACAGTACATGCATGCTTGCATTAAACATTCTGGTGCTTACATCTGTTATTAATGTACCAGCATTTCACATTTGCAGTGGCTTATCTTTTGCTTACATTAACCTGTGGTCTTGCAATGTTAATCACATAAATATGTTACCGAGACAAATGTATTCCCGAAATTTCATTACTCAACAACGATTGCGATTTTTTTTTCGTTATTATATTTTGGATTGCGAGACATTCGTGGGGCAGGACTGCATAGTTCCGTGTCAGACCTTTGGAAAAGGTCTTGGTATTGTTGACGGAAGACCTGTGTGGCACAAAGATCATTATACTCGTGAGATCACAATACTGGGATTAGCCTAATTGTGACAAGATTCATTACAAACTGGTATCGCAGAGGTGCCATAAATGCGACAAAGAGGGGCATAACTGCATGGCCGCCATCACTGAGGATTCTGAGTTGGACAGCTATGGAAGGTGTGGTACTTGTGGAACTTTGTAAAAAGGTCTTATAGAGACCAAGACGCCTTAAGAATATACTTCATTTTTAGCAGATCTTTTTAACTTTCTTTAGAAGTGGCAAACCTGAAGATTTTCATTCAGTGCTTCATTTTCTTCAACTGACTGAGTTGTTTACTAGTTGGCAATTGAAAAAGGAATAATTCTCATCAGTCTTGTTTATTTGTTTTATGGGAAACGTGGGGGAAGTAAGGCTATAACGACATACTCGGGTAAAATGACATAGCAAGCTATGGACGAAACCAGTTGGGTGGCGCCACCTGCTCAAATTTGTATAGAAAGTTCGGTTTGAAACCCTGTTCCCATGTATCTGGCGATGAGCTGCCAGCTTCCGTCTTGGTACTGCGAACGAAAAACTTATAGGTAAGCATCCAACTTTTTACTGTTATTCACATATATTCATTAATGTTGTAGGTAATTACAGTTTCGAGAAAAGTATAAGTTACCCTTAAAGCATACTTTTAGTTTTGTTTTGAAAGTAGAAGGTTCTGCTAGAGCATGTGATAATGAACACTTCTCGAATGAATCGAAGATGATGTTTCAGGCTACAATGACGTATCTTACGTCAGGGTAAAATGGTACAGTATGTCATTTTACCCCGATGTGAACTCTAGTTCTGTTCTGTGTGATTTCGATATTAATTAAGCTATTTATTTCACGTATCTGTTTAAGTATAACGGCAACAGCAGTAGGTCACTATAGTAATTAAACGAAACCTTAAACATGAATTGATAAATGTGCACTGTACATAAATGCAATGAATTTACGTAGATCAAATATGAGTAGTGAATTTCCCCTATCTGATGGCTGGCAATAAAGTAAGTAAATCGTCAAGACGGCCTTGTGTGCGGTGCAAATGAGCAGGCTATAGATGTTGTTACCAGAGGTGAGATGGGATGGCTGCGGGCGTCGAAAGCATTCGGAGTTCCCCAGGATACGCTTAGAAGACGAATTAGGAATACGAACGAAATCTTCAGTGGTGTTCTGTGGGTAGACACCAACCTATGTTCAACACTGCATTGGAGCGTGAACTGGTAGAACACTTGAAACTATTGAAGTAGCGCATGTTTGGTATGACTATGAAGGAGGCTGCATTCCAAAAAGCAAAGAGGAAACTTAGTTTTGGAAAAGAAATATTGTACGAAAAAGATCTTTTTGGTGACAGCGGTGTTGCTTCCGAAGATTGTCACTTTCTGTACTGCTTGGAACTATACTCGCATTCAAAACCTGGAGAACACTGTTTAAGGTGTCAGCAGTGTAATTTGTTAGCATACACTGAATGTGCTGGAGTACGCCACAGAACAAAAAACATTATTTGTGATGTCTGCAAATAGATAGGATTAGGAGAATTATTTTTTCAAACACGGAACTAATTTTCTTATTTGATGTATTAACATTTGTAACTCTACTTTCAGTTGTCACTCTTTGTACGACTGAACTGAGAAACCTTAATTGATACCATTGAAGATTTTATTTGTTCTTAAGTACAAATATATTAAACATATAAATATATCAATATTTATCTGAATTTCCTACGTTTTCTTACACCTATGTCATTTTACCCATACATCGGTCTAAAATGACATATTATGCGTTATTCGCAAGAATGTCAAAAACGCATGGTTTATGTTAATTTAAAAACATGGCACCAAGATGGCGAAATCTACACTGATTGTGGCGCTGTCTTGACATAAATTTTATTTAACATCATAGTTTATGAAGCAATAATGACCTTAAAACAAAATGGTATGTCATTTTAACCGGAATTCCCCTATTGTTCAAACAGATCGATCTTCCTTTGTTCAAGGCCAAGTGTCTGTGAATCGTATTAAATTTCATTTTTCTTAAGTGAGGTTGTGATTCATATGCTTGTGGGTTGACAAAGGAAGTGGACGCCTCTGGTTGTATTCAAGAGCAACTGGTGTCTGGTTCACCATCATTTGCACTTTCCTCACCTGCCATGGTGGGGTTTTCGTCACTTGGAGAAGGTCCATTTTCTTTTACTGTGGCATAAAAATATCCTGCGCTGTATATTGCTGTGTAACTTCCATCAATAACATCATGTCGTTGAGATAAGGCCATTTATAAGAAGCAACCACTTAATGACCATTCTTGATTTCATGTTTCCTTGTGAATGGATCTCAAAGTTTTTACCACAATCTCATCCTGTGATTAACATTGCGATATGGTTTTTCTGTTTCACGAAAGTCATTTTGGTTATGTGTCTAACGTTTCAACCATTTGATTACTACGCTGAAGGCCAATGTATGTCCTCAGTTCTGGATGCGATATGGAAAATTTTCTATCAGTGACGTGTATTTCTTGCTGACTCAAAAAAAATTTGAAGTATAGCGACAGGCATGGAAGAGCGGTGTAATTTTTGTTCAGCCATTGGATGTATTAATGAAAAGTACATCCGAGTTAAATGTCCAAAACAAAGTGGAGCTACGTATTATCACTACAAAAAGTTTTTTTCGGTCGCACTATAACCTGTTGCAGACTGCCATTGTCGGTTTATTGTTCGGATGTCAGAGGTTATGGAAAACAGAATGATGCAAGAACTTTTTCCACCTTAAGTGTTCATTCTTGGAGAACTGTCATGTCGAAAGGAATTGTTGAAGATGTGTCATTTGTCACGCTCGGAGATGATGCAAGCCCTTTGAAAAGTTATCTAATGGATCTTACTCCAAACGAAATCCTGCATGAAGAGTAAGTTTTCAGCGACAGGCTAGGGTGGAATGTGCCTTCGGTATTATGACTGCCAAATGACCTTTACTGGGAAAATCTGTTGAAACTGAAGCTGCAGAGAGAATAGTTCAAATATACCCGCATACTGTATAACTTAATTATTGACTGTGAAGCCAGTGACTTTGTCAGCTCTGCGGAATTACAAGATTTCTGTGTCAAATCACCATTTCAACGAGATGCCTAATTCCTACCAGTAATTCCCATTTCTGTTATATTTCAACGAAGTAGTTCAACTAGAATGCAAATGAACGTTCCCATCCTGTTTATACTCCAGATTGTATAAAAGCTATTAGCTTTTAAATGTTTCGAAGATGCTAATAGTTTTATCGGTCAAGAAAAAAAATTAATTCCAAGTTAAATAAACGAAAAAACGGGTCATATTGGATTAAATTTACGAGCGCAAGAAGAGGTTATAGTGGAAAGACCTGTCGTTCACCGGGCACCAAAAGACGTCGCTAGAGGGCGGGAACATTGAAAACTCAATTTGACTCCGATATTTCCCAACGTGTCGTAAAATGCGACGTTCGAGACGTGCTGAAACGCAGTGTTACTGACAAGTACTAGATCGACTTGCCTTTCACATTGCATTATCTGCAGCGAAGTATCTCGAATTTCGTGTTCCAATCAAAGAGTAAAACTGGAATTATAAAATAAAAAATATTTGGGGAAGGGAGTATTTTAGTGATCTCTTTGCTTGGTATAGATCACTGATATAATTCCATAAATTTTGATGGGCTAATTTGTTAACTTCAACCAAAGAAAGTTATTTGTTGGTATTATTATTACTCTGGAATTGGAATTTGTGAGCGCTCTCAATAGAATCTTTACTTTTTTTATCCGAAATCCTTCTGTCGCATTGAATTCTCTTTGACCAGACTGTGTCGTCTATGGCATCAGGTGAAATTAATGTTCGTAAAACCGCAAAACATTTTTGTATGCGGTGTTGAACTGGAGGTGCTCCTAGTTTTTAGTTATCCACTTATTCTCATGGTAAGCATTGTTTGTTTTTCTCCCTTTTGCTAAAATTGGGCCAACAATTACGTAACTAACAACGGACCCTGATTTATTAAGAACTTAAGTAAGGAATCGGCTGACTAATGTAGACGGATGATCAGTCAATAACGCACATCAGAAAAACTCCACGCGGTGGAAAATTTGTTTGGATGGCTTGGGAAAAAATGCAGTCTCCTTGTAAATCCTTCCTCAATACGGCGACCAACTGCTGCAAGCGGTACCGGCAAACAAAGACGTCTCGGTAAAAAGGGCCAGAGATCATTCCGCGAGAAATGTGGCAGCGGATGTAAGTGCTATGCTCTGTACTCATGATTGCTCACGGTCTCTCTTTTCATTTATTCATTCGTCGACAGTTTGCCTTTTATGAATGCCACCCAATGCATCGTTATGTAGCCAATATCGAGTTTCACGAGCAGACAAAGGCATAAACGAGACATTGCCATACGTAGCTATAGTTATTGTAAGTACCGTAGTGAGGGAAAATAACTTGCCTTAATATACTACATCACACACACTTCAAACTTTCCTGGATTTTTTTTACTACGTAGCTGAAAAAAATCTTGAAAAAACAGTATTAAGAACTTTCACAGCAGTAATAATTCTTCCCATGCCTATGTCATGACACAGCAGCTTTTAACAAAGAGATATGCTTTAAACGAACATTTGGAGCAGCACCCCATACCGTCATTTAGTGTAATGGATTACCTTCTCGTTAGAAATATATTATAGATCATTTTTTGAGGAAAATTGTTATCATCTGAGGTTCCCATGTGATATATTGGTCTACAGTGACACCTGGGAATTTGTAGCAATGTAATTCCTTTAGATAAATGGGTAATTGTTACATACTGGACAACTGTTGCATTCTTCAATATGGCTCAGACGTAAACATTGGGCTGCATATATAAAATCCTCTCGGTTTCCAAGCTGTGTCGAATCAAATAAAATTCCCAAGCTTTCGATAGCTACCTCCGCCATTGTTGTCGGAATAAAAACCACTGGCTGCTGGGGCTGGCATGGTTTCTTGCTTATAGGGGCATGATTGCAGCCTCTTCCACCAATCAAAGAGGACCAAAATGACGCGTGTGCAGAAGGTGAGTTCGGCAGCTCATAGCAGCTCCAGCCCACAACGGGACTAAGTGATGCCAAGACGCGAGAGGATGTTAACATATTTGAAACTGCTGTGCCTGCCTTCCTACAAATGTTAAACATCTCCATCTTTGCTTCCTGTCGATATCTAAAGCCCATCCCCACGCCTTGCTAAGTGTCTACCCCTGTTCTCTATTGAAATCGTTGTTATTTATTCTAATCTCAGCCATTTCCTGTATAATGGAATCCCAAGACGTTGATGCATGAGCCAAAACTCGTGTTTTCTAATTGTATTTTGTATCCGTTTTCCAGGCAATGCTCATCTATGACCGACTTGTAAAAGATCCCTTTATTGAATGTGTGGCTTGTGCTGGGATCAATGCTCTGCAAGTGCGTGGATTATCTGACTTATGTAGATGCTGGTGCATTTGCAAGGAATACCATACAAACACTGGGCATATGAATAACTACATCATCCTTAACAGGACACAGCATATCTTGTATCTTGGGGATGGGGCCGGAACACTGGTCTCAGTTCATGTTTCTGCAACACACGTCCTGACTTGCTGCTTGTTGCACCACAGTACACTAAGAAAGCAGTCGGCTTGGCTTCTTCTGCTAGTTCACACGGCGACTGGAGGCAACCATCTTCAGTGGCACCCGAAACTGTTTGCTGCTTCTCTCTTGCTATAAGTATTCTCCCTGAACATGTGTCTCAAGTACTGTGATTCAAACTATTGATAGACATTGTCAAAAATAACTTTTGGTCTGTGTATTAATGTGTCCTGGACTGCTTTTATGTGTACAGCGTGGTGAAAACTATCAGTTTTCACGTATCATTCAGTGTGTGTCAGTTTCCTGTACTCTGAATGACATCGTTGGCCTCCTGCTGTCCTCTTAACTAAAGGATCCAAGAACAGTAGCTTGCCATCCTTCTCCATCTCAGTGATAGACTTAATGTTGGGATGGACATCATTTGTGTGTCTAATGGACTGCTGCAGTGTATTTTAACCTTGAGGGCATATCAGGAAGGTGCCATCAGCGTACCTTAGGAAATAATATGGCTGCAATGCAACGCTGCAGAGTTCAGAGCCTGCTCTTCAAAGTGCTCCATGGAGAAATTCATGACTGTGGGATACAGTGGTGTTACCATTGCTATGCCATCTGCCATTTCATCGTATACACCTTGGTACAGGAAGTGTATTGTTGTTAGAACATGACAGAACACTTGATGATTCCAGGTGGAAACTGTTGGGCCAAAAGATTCATTGTGTCTTATATTGGCACCCTCATAAGAAGTGTGTCTGCAGCTTGTAGTCTCGCGGTCGTGTTCTCACTTCTCGAGCATGGGGTCCCGGGTTTGATTCCTGATGGGGTCAGGGATTTTCACCTTCCTCGAGATGACTGGGTGTTTGTGTTGTCCTCATCATTTCATCAACATTCATGAAAGTGGCGAGTTTGAACTGAGCAAAAATTGGAAATTTGTACGGGCACTGATAACTGCACAGTTGAGTGCTCCACAAACCAAACATCATCATCATTGTCGTCATCATCAGAAGTGACACAACATCCAGACTAATCTCTATTCACTATGTTGCTTTGTCTTATTTTTATTTTCTTCAGTGTTTCAACAACAGTCTATGAGTTTACAACAGGGTGTCCACAATGTCCCACCTTTGGCACTAATAATCCTGCCAAAGAAGATATTAATCAGACATGCTGCGACAAAAGTCTCTGAAGACATATTAAGCTGACTGCTGGTCAATTTGTTACCACAGCATTTATTTGGCTTTCACATTTGTTGGCTTCACCAGCTCACAACCAGACTGCCACCTTTCAACCTAATCTGGACCTTAGTCTGTGCTACAGATCAGTCTGTTGTCACTATTTCTTGGGGGGGGGGGGGGGGGGGGCGGATGGGGGGGGGGGGGAGTTCAATACCAAACTGTAACCAAAAGATGGATGCATTGACAACAGCATCTACAGAAAATCTACTCACATTAGTCTGTATGTGCTCACCATAAACCATTATCATCCATCACAAGAAGCACACTGTGATACAGATGTTGGTACATAATGCAATCACTCTTGATTGATATCAGATGCTGATAACTTACCCCATGTAGTGAGCCACCCTTGCACGATATTCAGGATAAACGGCTACAATGCTCACCAAATAAATGAAGTGATCCAACGTAAGATTCAGAATAAGACCACTGATGTGGAGCAGGAAAAGAATTTTCATTTTTGCTTTTCTATGGATCCATGTCAGGTAAGATAAGCACCTGCTGAGAGAGAGAAAATCAGATTGATATTCATGCCTCTGTCATAACTGAGCAATTACTGATGTCAGTTAATGGTGAAACAGGTCTTCAGAATAACTAGGGTTGAATAAAAATGGTGCAGGTGCAGCCAATCGCCAATCTTACATCGAATAAAGAGTGCACATTGTACAACAGTGCAGGAAAGAGTATGAGAGATTTTAATGCTTATGATCCCATGAAATTCTTTTTTATCTGGGCATGCTCTGGAAAATGGTCATTGAATCGAAACTGCCAAAACTTCTGTCATGGCTCACAATCACGGCTGCTGCAACAGCATAGTTAAAGAAGCCACTGAAATAAAAATCACTGGCAACACTTTTAATAGAGAAAGCAGTCTACAGCTTAGTGCAGGGTGGAATCCAGTGATTACAAGTGGAAAGTGCAGGAATTGAATGTGAAGTCAACTTATGCCTATGTACAATGATACTGCGAGCAGCAGTGATGTTTCATCAGGCAGCTAGAGTGTACAAGAGCATAATATTAGCCTATTAGCAATAATTCTTCTTGATGGCCAAGGAGTGCTTGGTCAAAGGCGCATGGTGTTCTTAACCATTCGATTTGACTGGAAGCCTGAGAAGATTTTATTCAAAATATAGTTCTGATAACATTGTAAGAACTACTGACTTAGATTTTCAGTACATTAAATACTGAGTAGCTCAGCATTCTGTACAAGGACTCTACTTTCTATTCTGTACCATAAATTATATGCCACTTGTCATAGCCTATGTGATTGTATATGCTGATGACACATCTGTAATAGCAACTACATCTACCTCTATACTCTGCAAACCACTGTGAGCTGCATGGAAAATGGTATGTCCGATTGTACCAGTTATTAGAGTTTCTTCCTGTTCCATTCATGTATGGAGCAAGGGAAGAATGATCGTACGAATGCCTCTATGTGTACAGTAATTATTCTGATCTTATCCTCATGATGCCTATTTGAGTGACATGTGGGGGATTGTAGTATATTCCTAAAATCATCATTTAAAGCCGATTCTTGAAACTTGGTTAACAGACTTTCTCAGGATAGTTTACGTCAATCTTGAAGAGTCTTACAGTTAAGTTCCTTTGGTATGTCTGTGAGACTCTCCCACAGATCAGACAAACCTGTGACCATTTGTGCTGCCCTCTGTGTATGTTCAATATCCCCAGTGAGTCCTTTTTGGTATGGATCCCACACACTTAAGTAATATTCTAGAACTGGTCACACAAATGATTTGTAAGCAATCTCCTCTGTAGACTGATTTCACTTCCCCAATGTTCAGCCAATAAACTGAAGACTACCACCTGCTTTGTCCAACTGACTCTATGTGATCATTCCATTTCATATCCCTACAAAGCATTACACTCAGGTATTTATATGAGTTGGCTGATTCCAACAGTGACTCATTGATGTTACAGGGTACTATGTTTGCTCATTTTGTGAAGTGAACAGTTTTACATTTTGAACATTTTAAGCAAGTCACCAGTCTTTTCACCACTTTAAAGTCTTATCAAGATATAAATGAATATTTATCCAGATTCCTTCAGATAGTGCTTCAGTATAGACAACTATGTCATCTGCAAGAAGCCTGATTTTATTGTTAATACTGTCTGCAAGGTCATTAATATACAACCTGAACAGCAAGGGTCCCAACACACTCCCTGGGGCACACCTGAAATTACTTTTACATCTGACTACGAATCTCCATCCAAGATAAGTTGTCAATCCAAACTCTCTTAAATAACTGGGAAGGATGTGAGAACATGAAAATGGCAAAAGGCTGTCCAGAGAAAACAATATATATTCATACATGGAGATAAAACAGATAACATTCCAAAAGGTGAAAATACCCATTAAACAGAGATTTTTGTGAATATAACACCAGGTCTAGAGAAAATTATTATAAACACAGTAAAAGACTAAAAATTACTGATAGAGAACCTGTTACTTCAAGGAACATATTTTACAGCTGACTTCTATCCAACATAGAGCATGTATTATTCTTAATCTTTTTTAAAAATAAGTTAAAAAATACCAAATATATGAACATCTGCTTAGCTCAAAAGCAGGAACAACAGTCTCCATAAACCCGGTGGCAATAGTTGGGGATCATCAGCAGGCACTGTTTGATTAAAATGGATCTGAGCGCTATGGGACTTGACATCTGAGGTCATCAGTCCCCTAGAACTTAGAACTACTTAAGCCTAACTAACCTAAGGACATCACACACATCCATGCCTGAGGCAGGATTCGAACATGCGACAGTAGCGGTTGCGCGGTTCCAGACTGAAGCGCCTAGAACCGCTCAGCCACAGTGGCCGGCCACTTTTTGAGTATCAGCACTTGGCCGGGTACACTCAACAGCTGAGTACTGTGCTTAAGGGCGCCTACACTTGGGGGGGGGGGGGGGGGCAAGGGGACACATCTCTGCCCCCTCCCCCCCCCCCCTTTCCAGCTCTCAGGAAAAGATAAAAAACATAGTGAAGTCAGGTGCTTCCCTTTCAAGCTGCACATTTTAACAGGGTTGTAACTGGTACTTTTTTTTTTTGGCTACTTGCAGGCTGCCATTTGTTTTTTAAAATATTAAAAATCTCCCCCCCCCCCCAATCAGGCTCCAATCCCCTTCCACACTTCCACCTCCCTACCTCCTACAAACTATCATATGGGCACCCTAATCTGTGCACATGTCTGGCTTAATGTTCCACATGCAGAAAAGGTAGAGGTACAACATAATTAAGCCATGTGCATTCTTAGTGCCCAGTCAATACAATATACTCCTACATGATTAAGATCAAGACATCCCACTCATACTGCAATCAGGACTCTTACATGCCATTGATGAATGGAAACACTATTGGAAACAAAACTGTCCTTTACAATGCCAGAAACTGCCCAGTGTACAGAAGAAACGCCTCTGAATTTGACCAGCCTCGGGCAATTTGGTCTACTCTGATCCACACCTGAATGGGCCATGTGCGATGTGGAGACATTCTCGGACAAATTTTCATCACCATCTTGTAATTGTGCTGTGGAATGACAGGCAGTTGCTCATGTGATGTCAAAATGTTACACATGTAATTACAAGGGTCATTTTGAGGATATCATATCAGCAATGAGTGGTGTGATAAAATACACGAAAGACCTTGATATCCATCTATATCTGTTGTCATTTATTTTATTCTCGATAGCTGTGTTTGAATTTTATCATGTAGTAACTTAATAACCTTTGTATATGTATTGCCATATGATAAATAATAAGTAAATGTGAAATCTAAAATTCTACATATAGTATTTTAATTTCAAGATGCCCATGTGCCCTCAGGTTGTAAGTAGAATATATGTAGTTACACCATTCATTCACATGAGCAAGCACACCTCATGCATACATGACCACAAACTCCAGCAGTTTGGACCAGAATGAAACTGTCACATGGAATGAAGCAGCAATCTGGCAGGGAGTGGGCAAGGGGAAGGGATAGCAATGTGCAGGTGGGTAGAGAGAAGAACACTGTCTGGCAGAGTGTGGAGGGACCAGACTACCAACAAGTCCAGCGTCTGGAGGCTGCGAGGCAGGGAGATGGGGGAAAACAAAACAGAAAAGGAAGTGAGTGAGGAAAGATTGGATGGAGGGTGTGGGAACATTATGTTACCATAGGTTGAGGCTGCATAATTTTGGGACTGGAGAATGTACTGTTCCCACTCCTGAAATGGTCCCAGCCTCAGCCTAAGGTAACATACTGTTCTCACACCCTCTGTCCATCACTACATCCATATTCTTGTCTCCCACCTTCTTTGTGTGTCACCTTCTGCCAGCACACCATCCCATCTTTCCCTGCTCCTCTCCTTTCTTACTCTGATTTCCTCATCTCCCTGCTTCACAGCCTCCTGACACTGCAACTGTTGACAGTCTAATTTCCTGCACACTCCACCAGACAGCGCTCCTCTCTTCCTCCCCATACACTACTATCCATTCCCTTTCTCCAGCCCCTCCAGACTGCTTCCATTCATGTGACAGTTGTATTCTGGTCTGAGCACATGGAGTTGGCGGTCATGTGTGCGTGGGTGTGCTTGCTTGTGTGAATGAAGGAATTTTTCTCGAAACCATCAAGAATATCAGTAATTTGAGTTTTTACTGCATTTACTGTAGACAAACCCAGCCTAAAATCAAAGGGTGAAGAGGGAATCATATTGAAATCTTCAAAAAAGCTGCAAAGTTGCAATTTAATGTAACATTTTGTTCCATTATATTTGGGAGGAATATTGGATGGCATCTTCCAAATCTGTTTTTATGTTGTTTTGTATAAATTGGGATAACAATAGAGTCTTAAGGACCTCAGGAAATTTTCCAGCCTAAAAAGTGTTATTGTTCAGAAAGGTTAGAGGGGCAACAATAATGTCAGTTACTTGTGTCAAGATGATGACTGAGATGCCATAGAGATCTTCACTGTAAGAGCTATGTAAGTTTGTGACCACTGTGTGTATATACACTTCAGCCATGTTTTTCAGACATCATTATAGTAATGATAATGCTAATGATCTTGCTATTGACTATTCTACTTACTAAAACAGACACGCACAAATTTTAGACCAGTAATTATGTTGGTGAAAGATGTGATTGAAATTTGATTATACTTCACTGTGTGAATTATAGCTAATGAATTAGCACTGATGTATGGTGTCAGTACAAATAAATAAGAACACACTATTGTGTTAAAGACTGAAGCATTTATGTTTTTCAGATTTCACAATAGCCACACATTTCACGAGTACCTCCAGGGAAAGAAAAGGTGTCACCAATTTCTGTTTATATACAGAGACTTAAAACAGGCTCACCAAAATATGAGTGCAAACGACTAATATTCTTTGAGCTTAAGGAAAAATTTTATAAACATAAATGTGGGAGAAAAATTGAACATAAAAAGTAAAAGCAGTTTTAGTTGTAATGGAAAGCATCTTGATAAAGAAGTAAAAGAGAAACAACTAGTATTATTCTGGAATGGTGCAACCTCAGTATGACTAAGGGAAATGTATGTGAAGCAGATGGATGATGTAACTACATAATTTTGACAAAATTAAAATAAACATGAATTGTTTCCTTAATATTTTAGAATTATGTAATGCACAATTACCCTGGGAAATAGATATGTAAAAGTCACTGAGGAACACATTTACAATGCAGCTATAAATCATACACGTTTACACTGGTTCACAGCAGAATTTTTTGCAGAAACCAAAGTAGACAGCCCTTATTGATTTTGATCCTGTGAACATGAATTTCACGATTAAAATTATCTCCCAGTTCAGGATTACGAGGAAGTTGGTCTTTATATTTCATATATATTGCTGCCATAGTTGATAGGATATTTACATTAATTGAACTTACCTTGTTTATTTGCGCCATTTCTTTGCCTTTCTCATGTGGGTAGTCTCTGGAGCAGCTCTCTGTACCATCTAGCAGAAATCACCCAACTTAACAGTAGACTGTCAATGTCCTGGTGAAACTGTTCACTGTGCTTGTTGCTGAAGGCACTACAGTGCTTAGGAAACACATTGAGGTGGGAGCAAACAAAGTTCATCTTTAGGGTCGTGTTGTAGCCATGACCTTTTAAGCATGAATGAGTTTGTCCACAAGGTCCCAGTAATTTTCAGCTCTGCACTCAAAGTGTGTGTCCCCCAACAATTGACTTACCTATGGCTTAATATATATCCCATTTGTGATCTTCTCTCTGCTGAGCCATGGAAACTTCTTACACACATAATGAAATGCTGCTTCATTACTGTGCATGCGCTTAACAAATGCTGTCAGGAGTTGCAACTTAATGCACAGTGGTGAAACAGCAATTTTGTTCAGATTGCTGGATGTTCTTCAGCAATATTTTTTGCCCCAGGCACTAAAGCTGTTCTTGGAGGCCACTCCATCTGTGTGTAGTGTTTTTCTCTTGTGCAACTGTTCCACTCAAGTAATACCAATACCTAATGTAACACCCCTGCAAACCCAACAGCATCACAGTGACTTTCAAATCTCCACTTACCATCTATTCATGATTATAGTAATTAACATAGTTTCCAATGGATTTCCTTTAGCTAAGGCAGCATATGCAACAGGAATGAATTGCCTTTCATTACTATTGTGTAACAGTATTGACATCAGGCTTGTTTTTGAGCCATCTATTAGGAGTGTCCACTTGTATGGTTTTGTATATGATGTTTAGGTCTTCCAGCAAACCGTCATTATCACCACAGAATGTAATGTCACCTTCATTACTGAAATGGCACTCAGCTTTTTTCTGATACTTCAAAACATAGTCCACTTATTGCGTCAGTGAGGAGATTGCACTGCTGCAGTCATGAGGCCAAGAGCTTGATTTTACATTTTGGAAGATCTAAATTCCTAATCATATCAGGTGATGATGTTGGTGTAAATGAAGGATCAGTGTCACTGGCGGATGATTGCATCTTTTTGGATGTATGTGTCATTTCAGCATCATCATTATCACTGCTTGATGGTGGTTCATGTGGAGGAACAGGAACTGGCAGTCCTTTGTCTTGAGGCAGAGGGCAAATGACATACGGTACATCAGGGTATTGAAGATTCCTCTTTCTCTTGGTACTGAATCCTTTCCCAAGGGAGGTACCAGTGAACAAACAAAGCAAATAACACGCAGCCATGACAAATTTATTAAAAACTGCCATAAATTCAAGAACATTGACATTAATAAATTCTGTTTAGACCAGCATCTAGAAGCATGTGCAACAGAATTAGAGTTCCATAACAGATCCTATATAATAGTAACTATTTACCGGGCACCTGCAGGAAATTATAATCTATTCATGAATCATCTAGAAGCCCTTTTGGGTTATTTAACAGGAAGAAACAAAGAAATTTTGATTGCTGGTGACTTTAATACAGATTTTCTAATGCAATCTTCCAGTAAACATTTAGTGCAGTTAGTAATATTGTCTTTCAATCTAACTCACACTGTAAGCTTTCCAACTAGGATCACTAAATCCTCAAGGACATTTTTATTGACAAATCAAAGGAACAAAATCATATCATAAAACCTGTAGGCCTAATAAATGGACTATCAGATCATGACATGCAGCTCCTTGTTTGAGATGTAAATTCTGAGCAGGTTATCAAGACTGCTAAGTCTGAGTACAGGAGAGTAGTCAGTTAACCAAAAATTGAGTGTTTTAGAAAACTGCTCAAAGATATGAACTGGAAAGACGTTTATAGTGCCCATGACATGAATGAAAAATATAATACATTCATGAACAATGTCAGTACCATGTTTGAAAACTGTTTTCCTCTAAAAGTTACTCAAATTAAACAGAAGTCTATAATAAAACCATGGATTACACAAGGAATAAAGATATCCTGTAAGACAAAAAGGAAAATGTATCTGTCGACCAAGAATAGCTCCAATACTGATGATTTAGCTAAATACAAGGAATACTGTAAAATATTAAAAAAAGTAATTCAGACATCTAAACAAATGCACTGCAAGAAGAAGATAGCAATGTCAGGGAACAAAATAAAAACAATATGGGATATAGTGAAAGAGGAGACTGATAGAACCAGAAAGGAACAGGAGCAAATAGTATTAAGGGTAGATGACACATTAGTAACCGATGGGCATAGTGTGGCAAATCTATTTAACAAGTACTTTATATCTGTTACTGATAGAATGGGATTGTCAGGATCAGTAAATAATGCCCTTGAACATCTGAAACTAGCCTTTACAAATAGCTTCAGCTACATGAATATGTCACTCACTTCACCAAAAGAAATAACTTCCATAATAAAATCTTTGAAAACAAAGCATTCTAGTGGTTACGATGAAATATCAACAAAGTTAATTAAGGCATGTTCTTGTGAATTTAGTACAATTCTAAGTTACTTGTGTAACTAATCAATTATAACTGGGACATTTCCTGACTGGCTAAAATATGCAGATGTTAAGCCTCTATTCAAGAAAGGGGATAAAGAGATACCATCAAACTACAGACCAATTTCACTTTTGCCAGCATTCTCAAAAATTTTAGAAAAAGTAATGTACAGGCAGCTTCTCAACCATCTGACCACAAATAACATATCAAGAACACAGTTTGGATTTCTGAAGGGTTCTGATATCGAGAAGGCTATTTACACCTACAGTGAAAATGTATTTTATTCATTAAATAACAAATTACAAGCAGCAGGTATTTTCTGTGATTTGTCAAAGGCATTTGATTGTGTGAACCACATCCTTTTAAATAAATTAGAATTCTATGGTGTCACGGGCAGTGCTGCAAAGTGGTTCAAGTCATACCTAGCTAACAGGAAACAGAGGGTGTCAGTACAAGGGACTAGTGAATTAAGTCATCAGTCATCATCAGAATGGGAAGAAATTACATGTGGTGTCCAACAAGGATCCATCTTAGGGCCATTGTTTTTTCTTGTGTACATTAATGATCTCTCATCAGTTACACTGCCAGAAGCATAGTTCGTTTTGTTTGCAGATGACTCAAGTATTGCAATAAATAGTATGTCGAGTGTAGCTCTAGAAAGCTAATGATATTTTCATGGATATTAATAAATGGTTTAAAGCCAACTCATTGACATTAAACTTTGAAAAGACTCACTACATGCAATTCAGAACATGTAAGAGGTTTCCACCCAGCATATGCATAAAGTATGAAGAAGAGCAGATAGAAGAGGTTGACAGTCTTAAATTCCTGGGATTACAACTTGATAATAAATTCAGGTGGGAGGAGCACGCCACAGAACTGCAGAAACGCCTTAACAAATCTGTATTTGCAATTCGAGTGTTAGCAGACATAGGCGACATAAAAATGAAAAAGCTTGCATAATTTGCCTACTTTCATTCCATAATGTCATATGGTATAATATTTTGGGGTAACTCTTCAAGTCAAACAAAAGTTTTCACAGTCCAAAAGCATGTAATACGTATTATTTGTGGAGTAAAGTCACGGACGTCATGTAGAAACCTCTTCAAAGAACTGGGTATACTAACCACTGCCTCTCAGTATATTTACTCCGTAATGAAATTTGTCCTAAATAATATATCTCTTTTTCCAACAAACAGCTCAGTTCATACATACAATACCAGGAACAAAAATGATCTGCACAAAGTCTTAAAAGCACTTACTTTAGTTCAAAAAGGGGTCCACTACTCAGGAACACTCATCTTCAATAATTTCCCAGCAAACATAAAAAATTTAGTTACAAATAAAGATCAATTTAAAAGGAGCCTGAAAGACTTACTAGCGGCCAACTCCTTCTACTCCATTGACAAATTTTTTAATAGAAACAAATGATGTATTGTATATATTAATACTATTAGTATTGTTATTTCAGCTTTTTTTTTTTTAAAAAAAAAAAAAAAAAAGGTTGACATGTTCCACATCCACGAGGATCTCCTCAGCATGGATCTGTGGAATGAAAAACTAATCTAATCTAACTAAATTGCATGTGGTTTCTATATTCGACAATGCTCATGTGACTTATAGTGCACAAATAATTCTCTGTTGCTAAATTGTACTGGAAATGTCCATCTCACACATGGCAGAGGAACCCTCATCACAATACCTTTGCTCTTATAGAGTCCCGTAAGTGTGGCTGTGAGACATACACTTTCTTTACTTGTAACCCTGGGCTGGGAGACAGTTTTAACCTTGATATTCATGTTCAGTGCATCTAAATCTATAAATCTTGGCTACTTTTGTTTCTGTAGAAAATTTCTGCACCGTGTTACAGAAAACGCATAACCCCCCCCCCCCCCCCCCCCCACACACACAAACACTTTCTAAAGTATGGTTAGGCGGCATTGTATTGTAGAAATTATTTTGAAAACTAGGAACCATGTATAATTTAGATTCCTGTCTCTTTAGGAACTTCCAAAGGCTGTGTACCTCCTCATTGGTGCAGAATTTTGTGAAAGATTTTCCTTTTGTGGCATAAGAAGTAAGTACTGCAACCAAATTTATCTGTCATTCCCTTAATATGTGATGCTTCTTAATTTTGGCAGTAGCTATTTTTTCTACCTATTTCTGAAATGTAATTCTTGTAATGGAGGATTAACATGACAAGGAATGTTAAGCAAATAAATAATTATTGACATGCATTATCAAGTATTTCTTAAATAAAAATTAACTATTTATGTGAATCCATAAAAATGAATTGTAGATGTTTATTTATCTACCAAAGTATTTAAGACACTGAACTGTTTTTGAAACAAAAAGAAGGAGCTAACAGCAGGGTGTAAAAATTATTTGTACTGGCTTTAATCCATACATATTATAAAAATGAATATGTGTGTGTGTGTGTGTGTGTGTGTGTGTGTGTGTGTGTGAGAGAGAGAGAGAGAGAGAGAGAGAGAGAGAGAGAGAGAGAGAGAGAGAGAGTGCATGTGTTAGACATTTGCTAAACCTCTGGACTGATTTCAACCAGATGTGGTACACATGTCCTTTACTGCCTTTACTATCAGGCAACAATTGCTATGTGGCTAAGATCCACCTATCCAACACAGTTCAGGAGTATGACATCATAAACACTGAGATGCATGAAAAACTGCTGCATTGTGCAGGATGTTCAAATTTGCTATTCCTTTGCTGCTAACTCTATTCGTAACATTTTTGCTGACAGTATTCACATATGCTGCTGAATGTACTTGCACAAATATATCATTGTACGACATATAATCCAAGAGATATGATGTCATAAACTCTGAGGTGTGTGAAAAATTGCCTCAAAATATATTTAATTTTTACTACTTTGACACTCGTACAGTCGAGACTAATTAAGGAAATCCCTGACGCCTGGAAGCACTTTTGGCAGCCTTTAGCTGTGAAGTGCAAACAACTTTACATGGAAACCACAGTCATCTGTAGAGCTATGAAAAGGCATTGTCATAGAGATGTTTACAAAATCGTGTTGTAGACACGTGAAGCAATTGTGCCCATATAGAAACTGTCTGGGATCATGTTTTTTAATTTGGATACTGTACTTAGACACTTGTATGTTATGCATATGTCTTTGTACAGCTGTCTCATAATTTCAAAGATGTGTTCATGAATAAATGGAAATGCATTTTTTTCGATACTTCACTACAAATTCGGTTCATTATTTGTTTTTATTTCCAATAGAAAACTGGCAAAATGAATACCTGGGCAATGCTGGGTTTATCAGTTACTATATTTTATATTAGTCAATCAGACAGAGATATAGCAACTAGGTTAGCTGAACATGAAAGCAGCTTGAGATTGAAGAATTCTGACTCCATAGTTGCTGGGCATTTACTGAGTGAGAGCTACAGCTACCAGCCACAGTCCCCTGACCTCCTTTTAGCTAACAAAGTTCAAAAACGTAATTTTTGAAAGCCTAGGATATAAGTAAACATCTAACACACAGTGATGATTTAATGTTAAGTGAGTAAACATGGCTCAAAACTTCCCCTCTTCTAAATTTCTCTGAAGCCTCACATTTCTTTAGTTCTTCCTGCACTAGGTGTTCGGTATATCTTGTTTTTTATTGTATGTACATCTTCACTACTGTAAGAAAATGGCTTAGTTTACAAATTTCCTGTTATTACAATTGTCAGTTCTATCTTTTCCTCTGTTTTTGCATCACCTTCGATAGGATCGTCCAGCTTTTCTTCAATACTCTTGTCTGTATTAATTCTGTTTTAACAGCAACAAAATAACTGTTGCGACCTACATCTATTTGGACTTGCTTACTGTATTCATCCTTTGGACTTATTCTACAATTTTTGCACCTCCCCCCCCCCCCCCCCCCCCCCCCCCCCCCCCCCGCCCTCCGATTCACACACACACTCACTCACACACACACACACACACACACACACACACACACACACACACACACACTTTTTCCTCTAACTTGTGATTCCTTCATGTTTCAGGATTTGTCCTATTAATGTATCCCCTCTTTTAGTTAAGTTGTGTCATAAATTTCTTGTTTCCCAAACGTGATTCAGTATCTTATATTAGTTACTTGATCTACCCATCTAATCTTCGGCATTACGTAAAATGAGGGAAAAGCAACCATTGGCCTGGATGGACTGATGTGTGGTTCATAGAAACACACAACAGAAAACCATATTCGCTCTAGCTTTTGAGCTCTTTTTCTAATAAAAGTACTCGTATTCACACAACCACACAGGCACCAAATGTACACTCCCACAGCTGCAGGAGCTACATTTTGGTGTCTGTGAGTTTGTGTGTGTGAATATATGAACATTAACAAGAAAAATAGAGTGTGAACTTTTACTAGAAAAAGAGCACGAGCTTAAGAGCTAGTACAAATACCATTTTCTGTTAAGTGTCTCTGTGTTTCCACACATCAGTCCACTAAGGTGGGTTTCCCTCATTTTATTTATTGTTCCATCCAGGAATTTCCTAATCTTCAGCATTCTTCTGCAGCACCGTATTTCAGAAGCTTCTATTCTTCTCTTATATGAGCTGCTTAGCATCCACTGTTCATTTCTGTACAAGGCTACACTTTAGGCAAATACATTCAGAAAAAAATTTACTAACATTTGAATTATGTTAGATGCTAGCAAATTCCTTTTTCAGGAATGATTTTTGTAATGTTGCCAGCTGGTATTTTATATCTTCTCTGTGTTGGCCATCATCAGTTATCTTGGTGCCCAAATAGATAAACTCATCTGCTACTTATAGCATCGTATTTCCTAGTCGAATTTCTTCAGCATCACCTAATTTAATTTAAGTACATTCCATTGTTATACTCATGGTGGTGATCATCTTACAACCTCTTTTTAGGACACTGTCCATTCCTTCAGTTCATGTGCCAAGTCCTGTGGTGTGTGACAGAATGACAATGTCACTGGCAAACCTCCAAGTTTTAATTTTTTCTCTCTGAACATAATTCCCTTTCCTAATTTCTCCTTTGTTTACTTTACTGCTCACTCGGTGTATGGACTGAATACTGTCAGGGATACACTACAACAACCCTGTCTTACTGCCTTCTCAACTACTGCTTTACTTTCATGTCCTTCAACCCATATAACTCGAAACTGGTTTCTCTACAAATTGTAAATAAGTTTTTGCTTCATGCATTTCATCTCCTTTACCTTCAGAATTTCAAAGAGTAGTTCAGTCAACATTGTCAGTCAACATTGTCAAAAGCTTCCTCAAAATCTACAATTGCTATAATTATAGGTTTTCTGTTCTTGACCTATCTTCTGAGATAAGTCGTAAGATCTATATTGATTCCTGGATCCCACCCTTCACTTCTCTGGAAACCCAAACTGATCTTTCTCGAGGTCAGCTTTTAGCAGTTTTTCCATTATTTTGTAAATAATTTGTGTTCGTGTCTTGCAAACATGACTTAATAAATTTATAGTTAGCTTCTGCAACTGCAGGGCCAGTTTAAGACTAAAGGGACTCAAGACACTGTTGGGATGCCATATAGAGATGGAAAGAGTGTCACCAATGGCACCCATGAGCAGTGGTGTAGCGTGGTTGTAAACTACACTGAGTATAGGAGTAGGTCGTTTGTCCTTCGATTCGCACTTTTTTTCGTACGGTATGTTAATGTAGAAAAAGGCGTTTTTAATAAAAATTCTATAAGGTGTTCAGTTGCTCGCTCACTCATGTTGGCGACACGACGAAAAAATGCTCTAAAATCTCACAAGAATGACTATGAACACAAACCGCGCGACTGTTCACTTCCGTGTTAAAATCGTGCATAGAAGCACCAGAGACTAGTCTCAATACCTGCTAGCAAGTGCAGTGCACCGGCCTTCGTGGAAGAGGGGAAGTGGAGGGGGCGCAGGCGCACACAGCCAGGTAAGGGAAGGGAGGCAGAGACTGAGAGCAGTCGAGTCTCAAGCAGGAAAATACACCAATACTCGGGGTGCGGCGCGGGCTACAAGACTGTTGTCTTCGCACATGTAGAGCTCATAGCAGAAAGTTATTTATATTTTTGTTATGAATTGCTACTGAATCTTTTTTAAGCCCGAATACAGGGGAGACTAAGTCTCAAAGTCTCCCCTCACGCTATGCCACTGCCCATGAGCAAGATTTGTATCAGTGGATAACACAATTAGTAGTGAAAACTGATGCGGTTGAAATAG
Source organism: Schistocerca serialis cubense (assembly GCF_023864345.2). NCBI lineage: Eukaryota > Metazoa > Arthropoda > Insecta > Orthoptera > Acrididae > Schistocerca > Schistocerca serialis. The sequence goes on from NC_064642.1 coordinate 612,939,021, forward strand.
TACAAGGGAAAAGTTTGAGGGGAGGATGGCAAATGATAAAATGCTTGTGTAGAAAAATGTACTTGAACTGGCCCTGGAAAGAAAGGTGATTTTGACTACCTTCCTGTTTTCTTTTCTATCCATTGCCCCACATTTTCATGCTACAGTGCTGCTACTTATTTCAAACAAGGGCACTGAAGCCATCTTTTTGGTCTCGCTTGTGCTCTGTCTGTTTGGTGCCTCTCACAAGTGTTTGCCATACTTTTCCTACTGTATGGACCACAGCCTGAGTGGCAGCAAGTGGCAGTTGAGCAAAGTTGTAACGGAAGGGAATAGGTGCAAATGCAGTGTGCAGTTATTGCAAATTACACAAATATCTCCAAACGTGCTGCTTGTGCGTGTTGAAACTTACACCATGGCACTTTCCAGTATCACACAGGAGGGGGAGGGGGGGGGGGAGGTTGTATGACAAGTCACTTGTGTGGAAAAACATTCTTGAACCAGCCTTGAACATCTGCCTGTTTTGGAATTGGAATTATTACAGTCTGAGGGTATTCTTATATATTCTGCATACCAGGAGGACTAATTTTGTCATGGAAGGATCTCAATATTTCTGAGGACCTGTTGTCTATGGCCTTGTTTTTAGTTAAGTCTTTTAGAGCTTTGATTAATTATTCTCACAATATCATCTCCCAACTCACCTTCAGCAAATTTCTCTTCCCTTTATTTAACATTGCCGTAGTCCGCCCCCAGCAGCTGAGTTTTCAGCGCGATAGAATGTCAGTCCTAAGGGCCCAGGTTTGATTCCCGGCTGGGTCGGAGATTTGTCTGCTCAGGGACTGGGTATTGTGTTCTCCTAATCATCATCATTTCATCCCCATCGACGCGCAAGTCGCTGAAGGGGCATCAAATCGAAAGACTTGCACCTAGCAAACTGTCTACCTGACGGGAGGCCCTAGTCACATGAGATTTACATTTAATATTGCCCTCAAGTTTGTTAATTGTATTATACAGTAATTGAGCAAGACTCATATTATGTGAACATAACTTCCTCTTAAAGCCCAATTAATGTTACTGTCCTGTCACTGGCTTTTCCTCTGTTTCTGACTGCATACACCTCCCCTTGAATGAGAAATTGCTGCTGACCTCAAATCTAAGGTGCAGTTCCCACTGAAGCAATACAACATGCAACTGTCTCAGTTACAATCATGAGGACTAAAGCAACATGTCCTCTTCGTCCCCTGTTTGACCACAATCACCTCTGGTAAGCTTTTGACCCTGACCACTGAAGCATGCCAATATGGCATTGGCACAGTTCTCTCCCACAGAAATCCCAGTGGCTTGGAGCAGCCTATTACTTTTATGTCAAACACCTTGTTGGCAGCTTAGAGAAATTATTCCCAGATTGACAAGGAGGCACTGATGGTCATACACTGACAACTCACATTAATGTGACCACCTTCTGCTGTGAGGACTCCTACGAGATATGCAGGAAGATTATCAAAGATGTTCTGGGAGGTACTAACAGGGATGTGCAGCCATGCTGCCTTCAGTGCCAAGCCAGTTGTGCTACGTTTCTCGGTTGGGGATCTATGGTGCAAAGAACCCAATCGAGGTGGTCCCACTAATTCTCAATTGGTTTTAAACCCAGTTAGCCCAGTGGCCAGGGTAGAATGGCAAACTCATCCTGGCATTCTTCAAATCATGCACATGCACTGTGAGCTGCATGACATGTTGCATTGTTCTGGTGGTAGATGCCATTGCGCCGAGGAAAAACAAATTGTAGGTAGGAGTGGATATGGTCCCAAGCATATATGTGTACTTGTGTTGATCCATTGTGGCTTCCAGAATGATGAGATCTCCCATGGAATGCCACAAAAACATTCTCCAGACCATAATGCCTCATCCTCTGCCCCCTACCCACGTGACAATTGTAACAGCTGGTTCGCTTTCTGATGTTCCACGCTCTACATGCCAACAGCCATCTGTCAGATGGAGGATAAAATGTGACTCATCTGAAAAGCCCACCTGTCACCACTCAGTGGATGTCCAGTTGTGTTATTGGTGTGCAAATTTCATCCTTCACTGTTAGTGAATAGCAGTTAGCATGCCGCTCATGAACCAGACACCTGCTGTGGAGGCCGACTTGCAGGAATATGCTGAATGGTCATTCAGGAGACCCTGTTGGTAGCCCCTTGGTTCATCTGGGCAGTCAATTGCTCAACTGTTCCACATCTATTCACTTGTAAACATCTTCACAGCTGTCATTCACCACTGTGATCTATGGTCCATGGTGCACCACAGTACCTTGATACTGGTTTTGGATAGTGCCATTTTGCCATTTATGGTAAACTTTAACCACAGCAGTCATGTGAACAGTTTAGAAACTTAGTTGTTTCAGAAATGCTTCCACCCTTGGTGTGAAATCCAATGATCATGCCCTCTTGGATGTCAGATAAATCACTCTGTTTTTGCATTACAATGACTGCACTGTTTTCTGCATCCCCTTGATATGCTTTATATACACTCCATTGCTAGTGCCGTCTGCGAGTGATTATAGCACACTGACGTCAAACAGAGACACTGGTCACATTAATGTGACTTCACAATGTGTACAGTGTAAACAAGTTTTTATATGTTCTTGCATGGCACTATGTTCCACCTCCTCATTGGCCGTAAGTTGCTCATCGCCCTGTTTGGTGTCCAGTCTGCCCTCCTGGACAGAACTGTACAATGTTTACAGTGTTGGGTTTTGTTTCTGAGTAATTATTCTTATTATATTTACTACCAGCCCACCTTATAGAACACAAGTGTGCATGCTTTGTTAAGGTTACTGATGGACCCTGATGTCTACTTTGACAGTTAGGAGGCAATGTGGTTTTTGCTAGAATAGAACTTTCTGGATAACCTAAAAAAAATTTCCGTTGAAAGAGCGGGAAGTAACAGAAGCTGTGAGCAAGGATTCACTCGTGTGCAGAGTAAGTACAGCGGTCCAACAAGGATGGTTGGACTGTTTAGACACAGGGTCAGACTGAGTTCTCCTCACTCGTGTGCAGAGTAAGTACAGTGGTCCAACAAGGATGGTTGGACTGTTTGGACACAGGGTCAGATTGAGTTCTCCAGAGGTATTTCAAGCTTCGTTACAGACTCACCATTGTCGGTGGTGTCTTACTGCTTGCTACAGAAGATCAGAATTGCTGTATTTTGATTCCACCATCATAGTGACTATGCATTCTGCAGATGTTATGTGCCTCTTATGGGGGGATGTCACAAATGAGAGTGTTGGCTTGGTGATATATCTACTAGCCAGCAATTCATTCATCCATTGAGTACATGATGTATTCCTGTTCAGTGTGCACCTGTAACTAGGCAGCTCCAACACAAAAATTTTCTCCATGGTCTGTACGAAAGCACCCATGGGACAAGATGCACTGGATTTTGTGGGTTCTTTCTTGTGGACCATGTGGCTGTCAGTTGTAGACACCTTGTCTTAACTTCCCATATTTTTGCTAAGTTGTCTTCCATTACTTCACACATTACAATTTTGGTGTTAGCTGCCATTTTTGCTATTGAGGCTGTGCCACGCATGCTGGTCTCAGACAATGGTCGCCAATTTGTGCCGGAGGAATTTGAAGTGTTCTGTTACGAAAATGGTATTCTGCACCTGACCACCATACTGTTCCATCCTGCATCAAATGCAGAGGATGAGTCATTGGTTGGGATGTTCAAATTACAACTAAATAAAATAATTTCAGTGGGATCTAGAGATGATGCACTGTCCAGATTTTGGGTGTCATACTGAGCAACTCCAATAAGCAGGTGCGGGCCAGCTGAGGTCCTGCACGGCCATCAGTGCTGCAACCTCTTTGATCTTGTATTGCACCCAGTGCCTCATATTCCTGACCCAAGGACTGTGCCACAATATTGGCGAGGATCCTCCGTCTGGGCATGTGTCATCGAATGGACACCTGGGTGGACACAAGGCATCGTGGTGGGACATAAGGGCTAACAACTTTATACTGCTGCAGTGGGTCAGCAGTGCCTGGCATGCCATGCTAACCAGCTCTGTTCAGATCAAGCTGAGTGACGGATACTATCACTCAAACATGCAGAAGATGATTGAGTAGGTGGGAGGGATCCACCAGAGCTTGCTTTAAGCCCAAAGTGATGTCCCCTGCCTGTTCGCTGTCCACCGTATAATTTTCATCCTTGTCTGGTGCAAACAACCATCCAGGAGAACTGTTTGCCAAGGAAGATCTGACAGAGGTGGAGTACCTCTCCCAATCATTGCAGCAGTTGGCAGAGGCAACCAGCAGACAGATCTCAAGCAGAACCCCTGGCAGAGTTCCTTGTCACCCCTCATCCAATTTCTTGGCATCTCCAGTTTAGAATGGGGCATTTTTTACCCTACATACCTCATAAAGGGAGAGGGACTCGGTATCCCATCAGACTCCTGTTATGTCGCACAAGGAGTTTTTCGGGTCGAGAATCAAAGTGATCCACAACTCCACCATAAGTGGCATGTATGTCGTGTGCATTGGGCAGAGCGTTTGGAGGCAGAGCTTTCCTTGTTGTACTTCATGGACTCCATACCTGGTTGTATGCTAATCATTTTTACTGAATAGTTTCCTTAGAATTGAATGAGAAAGACTCCATACTGGAGAATGCATGCAAATCTATAAACCTATTACATGAAGCAACCAGCACTCTGTGTCGCACTGATAAAACAGACATGTTTTTTGGAGTTGTATTGCTGTTGTCCATGTGTGAACCAGTTAAATCACTTCAACTACCTTTCTGTGCACTCCACCAGTGTGGGTTGCTTCTTCATCATATCATAAGTTGCCTCATGTGTTGTATTGCACATCATAACACCTAAGTGAGAACCATGTCTAATGGTTACTTTCTGATCCGCTCTCCTTTCCATTCAGATCCATACCAGACGTATAGCTTCCCAGACATGATAAGCAGAGCAAATTGGGTGTTGTATAGCATTGCAGCCCACTTTGGTGAAATAGCATTAACTCATATGCCAAGAACTTAACTCTTGATTCTCTTATGTTTCTTAGGCAGTTCCTCTGGTATGTGTCTCAAATTGGATTTTAGATTCATGAGAGTAAGTAAATTTGCATATCTAGATGTCAGAATTATTTTATGAAATCTCCTTTTTTAATTTGTATTACTCACAGATAATCAGTCATTATTCAATAGCTTGTTTAGCAACCATTTGTTGCCTCTTCGAACTACACACTTGAACTGTTTTTGTCTGTCGTCTTCAATTCTGGCTATTATTGGGGAGATCTTTAGTTCCTTCTGATGTCTTCATTACAGCTGTGATTGGAACACCATACTACACTCCTGGAAATTGAAATAAGAACACCGTGAATTCATTGTCCCAGGAAGGGGAAACTTTATTGACACATTCCTGGGGTCAGATACATCACATGATCACACTGACAGAACCACAGGCACATAGACACAGGCAACAGAGCATGCACAATGTCGGCACTAGTACAGTGTATATCCACCTTTCGCAGCAATGCAGGCTGCTATTCTCCCATGGAGACGATCGTAGAGATGCTGGATGTAGTCCTGTGGAACGGCTTGCCATGCCATTTCCAACTGGCGCCTCAGTTGGACCAGCGTTCGTGCTGGACGTGCAGACCGCGTGAAACGACGCTTCATCCAGTCCCAAACATGCTCAATGGGGGACAGATCCGGAGATCTTGCTGGCCAGGGTAGTTGACTTACACCTTCTAGAGCACGTTGGGTGGCACGGGATACATGCGGACGTGCATTGTCCTGTTGGAACAGCAAGTTCCCTTGCCGGTCTAGGAATGGTAGAGCGATGGGTTCGATGACGGTTTGGATGTACCGTGCACTATTCAGTGTCCCCTCGACGACCACCAGTGGTGTACGGCCAGTGTAGGAGATCGCTCCCCACACCATGATGCCGGATGTTGGCCCTGTGTGCCTCGGTCGTATGCAGTCCTGATTGTGGCGCTCACCTGCACGGCGCCAAACACGCATACGACCATCATTGGCACCAAGGCAGAAGCGACTCTCATCGCTGAAGACGACACGTCTCCATTCGTACCTCCATTCACGCCTGTTGCGACACCACCGGAGGCGGGTTGCACGATGTTGGGGCGTGAGCAGAAGACGGCCTAACGGTGTGCGGGACCGTAGCCCAGCTTCATGGAGACGGTTGCGAATGGTCCTCGCCGATACCCCAGGAGCAACAGTGTCCCTAATTTGCTGGGAAGTGGCGGTGCGGTCCCCTACGGCACTGCATAGGATCCTACGGTCTTGGCGTGCATCCGTGCGTCGCTGCGGTCCGGTCCCAGGTCGACGGGCACGTGCACCTTCCGCCGACCACTGGCGACAACATCGATGTACTGTGGAGACCTCACGCCCCACGTGTTGAGCAATTCGGCGGTACGTCCACCCGGCCTCCTGCATGCCCACTAGACGCCCTCGCTCAAAGTCCGTCAACTGCACATACGGTTCACGTCCACGCTGTCGCGGCATGCTACCAATGTTAAAGACTGCGATGGAGCTCCGTATGCCACGGCAAACTGGCTGACACTGACGGCGGCGGTGCACAAATGCTGCGCAGCTAGCGCCATTCGACGGCCAACACCGCAGTTCCTGGTGTGTCCGCTGTGCCGTGCGTGTGATCATTGCTTGTACAGCCCTCTCGCAGTGTCCGGAGCAAGTATGGTGGGTCTGACACACCGGTGTCAATGTGTTCTTTTTTCCATTTCCAGGAGTGTAGTTGTTTCTTCCAAGAATTTCATTTTTGTGGTTTAAATTCGGCTCCTGCAATTGGCCTTTGAGGTTCATACTTTACTGCAATACAGGAGTGTTGTGGCTGATTTTGTGTAACAAAATTCCATATGGGTTTCTGTGCAGTAGATTTTCGAAAATATTCTTCTGGGCATGTGGCATGGCACTAGTTAACCTTCTCCATTCATATGTGATGTTGCATTCTATGTGATTAAAGTCTGATATTTGTTTTAGACAGATGTGATTTACATATATTTTTTATCTTATAATTTCATTTACCGTAGAGACCATAACTTTATTTTAGTCTTTCAATATCAGAGTTGTGTGTCTTGGCTGTGTTATTTAGCAGGAGCATTGATTTCTATACATTATCTTCAGAGGAGCAAAAGATATTCAGATCAGCAAAGAGTAAGGTATTAATAGCTTCTGGAGCTGCCACTTTCCATTACTTCACTGTGCCATCTGAGTACAAAAGGAATGTGACTGGCAACAGACAGCAATCTTGTCTAACACCATGATTGGTTATTATAAGCCTTATGGTCCTGTCATTGGAATTTCCTGAGGGAATGGAGATATTTTTGTATAAGCTTTTTCAACTTGTACTGTGTTTTCTGGGAAGCATTTTCATTACAATTTTTCCTGTAGCCTGTTTCAGTATAGTATAATGTAACTGGATAGATAAAAAATCTATTCACCAAGTGGTGGCAGGAGGAAACATATATAAAGGTTAAGTAAATCTGCAGGCTTTTGGAGCCAGTGGACCTTTCTGCCTGAAGAAGGAGCCACTAGCTGCAAAAGCTTGCACATTTACTTAATCTGTATGTATATTCTCCTCTGCCACTGTTTGCTGAGTAGATATTTTATCCATCCAATTACATTTTGTAGCTTATTTCATTTCGTGTGTTGAATGCCTTGTTATGCTGATGAATATGGCCCTGATATAGTTATGTAATACAGTGTAAATTTCAGTCTTTAAATTTATGTCTTTTTCTATCAGTTATTGTATGGTAAAGGCTGTACGTTTGCTTGAATGACCTTACTGAAACAATTTTTTTCTTATTATAAGAAGTGTTCTGTTGTCTTTTGAACCCAAATAATTTTGATCCTTGCAAATATTTTATATCAAACATTCAACAAGAAAATACTCTTGCAGAGGGCCTGTCTCCTATCTTTAGTAATTATAATTGATATAATTTTTGCCTTGCTTCACAAACCTTTAGGACTTTGTGAAATAATCCAGGGGCACTAAGTAGGGTGGGAGGGGGTGGGGTTACAAAAGACGTAAATGTGTCTAAAGGGTTACTGAATTCACAAAGACCAATTCATATTCGATTACATATTAACCACATAATAAAGCAGTGTGAAAGCTGGTTCTCCAACTGCAGTTCTCTAGCAGTAACTTGCTTCATTTGAGTCAGAGGAGAGTGATGCTCATGGTGGTGTGATAATACACAAACGGAGTAGTACTCATAATCACAGCCTTTTTATAAGCACTTAGATGTAAAGAAATAACACAGAGAATCCGACACTAAAAAACTAGTGCACTGCCACATAGAAGCATGTAATAAATTAAATAACTAATCAAAATTTGCTTTGCATGAAATACTGTGCTAGCACTGCTGATTACTGCCAAGGTGAGAGCTGAAACACTACTGTCCTTGGTAACTGTTGTCTGTTGAAATGACGTTTCACATGCTAGAAATGTGTATAAGAAATTGAGTACAACATTTCTTAATGACAATATTAGAAAAATGCTGTCACAAATGCTAAATGAAGGCTATCTCACTTGTCCTCAGACTTATTTTTCTAATGCATGGTTTTATTTTCTGGGACATATGTCATCCAGTACAAAGTTATTTGTAATATTAAAATCATGGAAGGATTGAAAAGTGATTTCTTCTGCAGATCATTTTTCAGTAAAAGAGGAATATCTCCAATCAGGGCATTTTGCAGCTCAGACTCCCAGACTGTTTTACAAAAGTGAAGATATTTACCATTATATTGGAAGACTAACACTGGATTTTCATACTGAAAAAATTGATAAAGAAGCACCTGATATGGTGTGTGGACAATAGATTACATACATAGTGCTCCATTGGGCTAGTAAGATTGAGATCCATCCATGTTTACTTTTTGGCATATAATCAAGTCCTCATCAGTAATACAAGCCACATTTCTCACAGATTTACTTATCTTGTTGCTTCTAGTATTGGAAGTCAACAGCTTCATTTGCAATCTGCAGTGATATTGTGGTTTAAATAACAAACAAAACTTTAAGGAATGTTCCTTTATTTTCAGCATGCTTAACAAACAATAACAGGTATATGAGGCACTCCAATATGTCATCAGTGTTGCCACCATACTGTTACTCAGACTAAAATGTAGGGTCATCTGAAGTGTCACAATTACTGCCAGGAAATCATTGTCAGTTCATTGTGGATACTGTAGACACTCTGCCCACCATCATTTAAGGCAGCTTCTTTTGTAATCAAAGCTTCTTATTATATTGTTAACCAAGCCAGATACCATAATTACAAGAAGTCTTTTAAATCAAATTATATTTTATAAAATTTTGAATAAACTGGAAGCAAATTTTTGGAAAGATGAAGTTCATGAAACTAAGAATCGCAATCCCTCATAGATAGTCATTCTGTTCACATTCAAACTGTCTGTATAGTACAGTGATTGAATATGGATAGAGGGGCTAAAAACATACGAAACAAAAATCACTATAAAATACAAAAATAAAATGTAACAGTATGTTGGTCTTGCATGTGTCCAATGATTTTGTTTGGTTAGGAAAGTGCAAATTTGATCTCAGATTTTGTCTAGATAACATACTTTTAAAGTTATTTCCATTTCAATTAATCAATACTAATTAAAATGTCACTTTGTAGTTAAAACTAGTTACTTGAATGGAGGTTTTTTGAGCTTGTGTTTCAACTGAGGTACTCAGCATCTTATAAAGGCTTTTTAAATAAAGTTTCAAAAAAATAAATTGGATGTTGTTCTTGGGATTAGTTCTAGGATTTTACATGAACCGTATGATTTCTGCCTGAATAAGGAAGGGTCCTGACTTACAGTAAATGTTAGTAATGTTACACATAATTTCTGAAAAGGAAATAAAAAACCAAAACTTTAATTCCACAATGAGAACTGACAGAGGGAATATAATGAACATGACTGCTATGTTAAGAGATGGACAATTTCAAGTAATTTTATGTTGTAGTTGAAAATGTCCATTATGTTACATAAGAACCAACTTCTTTTATGCGATAATTTAGATAACAAAAAGCCTTCCCACTGAAACAATGAATTGAATGTAAGTTGATGTAAGATTGGTAAAGAAGTCAGCAGAATTATGTCACAAATTATCAAAAAAGACAATGACTGGTACTGTTAATACTACTGGTATCTCATTGTGTTGTCAAGTGAATCCTGAGTTAGGAGGGATGTGGTGGGCAGGGGAGGTGAGCTGTAAAACAAACTGTCCCAGTAGTGTGACACAGATGAGTGGGTCAAGAAGGCTGTCACCCCACAGATATGCATAAAATTTGTAAAGCCAGCATGTGGTGTTCTGGGCTTATTATCACCACCTTATGGCAATGATGTTCTTGTAAATAGTTGCATGCTTCTGTACAAAAATGTGTGCTGTTTTAATGATATGCATGATATATGGGAGTACATGCATGGTATATTAATAAAAAACACAATACAGTACATTTTGCATAGCATTGCTACCTTAAAAGAGTGGAACTGTATGTATATATATCTAACTTATCTGCCAATGAGGAACTGTTCTTAAGATTATCGTTCTCCTAGTGTCAGCCTACCAGACACCATGGAGAGCATCAAACAAGCCTTATTTAGACTTAGTGGTAAGAAGTGTGATGACAGTGTTGATATGCACTGTACTGAAGAGCATCCATATGATAATTTAACAATGAGAACAATCAATTTTTGAAAAAATAATTTAATTGGATAGCTAAAAAAAATCTACTCACCAAGTGACGGCAGAACACACACATAAAAGGTTATAATTAGGCAAGCTTTCAGAGCCATTGGCTCCTTCTTCAGCCAGAAGTGTTGAAGGAGAAGGAAAAGGGGTGAAGGAAAAGGACTGGAGAGGTTTAGGAAAAGAGGAAGATTTTGGGAAAGTCACACAGAACCGGGTGAGGGGAGACTTACTGACAGTATGAGAAGGAAAGACTGATTGTTGGGGACTACACCAGATGAGATTAGAAAACCTGAGAGCTTAAAATGTGGACGACAAGGTAATATGCAAGAAAGAGATTACTGCTTAAACATCGTGCACAAGTTAATAGAGTGAAAAGCTAAGCACAGTGCATGTAACAGAGGAGGGGGGGGGGGGGGGGGTGAGAAATAAATGAATTAGAAAATGGAAGATGTACAGAACTAAAATGGCGTGAAGAAAGGAGTAGCCACTGGGAATAAATGCTGAGGCAGAAGAAATTAACGTAAATTGAGGCTATGTGGGTGGTGAGAACCAATGACATGTTGTAACGCTAGTTCTCAATTGTGGAGTTCTGAGAAACTGGTGTTTTGCAGGAAGAATCAATGTGTGTGTGTGTGTGTGTGTGAATGTGTGTGTGTGTGTGTGTGTGTGTGTGTGCGTGTGTGTGCGTGTGTGTGCGTGTGTGTGCGTGTGGTGAAACAGGCACTGGGGTCATGACTGTCATGTTGTAGAGCATGCTCTGCAACAGGATATTGTGTGAAACTTCCTGACAGATTGGCAAGAGCTCTACCATCTGAGTTACCCAAGCACGACTCACGACCCATCCTCACATCCACAATTCCACCAGTACCTCATCTCCTACCTTCCAAACTTCATAGAAGCTCTTCTGCAAAACTTGCAGAACTAGCACTCCTGGAAGAAAGGATATTGCGGAGACATGGTTTAGCCACAGCCTGGGTAATCTTTCCAGAATGAGTTTTGCACTCTGCAGCGGAGTTTGCGCTGATGTGAAACTTCCTGGCAGATTAAAACACTGTGCTGGAACTCGAACTCAGGACCCTTGTATTTCACGAACAAGTGCTATGCCATCTGAGCTACCCAAGCTTGACTCATGAGCCATCCTCACAGCCCCAATTCCGCCAGTACCTCATCTCCTACCTGCCAAACTTCTAAGAAAGCTAGTTCTGCAAGTTTTACAGAAGAGCTTCCGTGAAGTTTAGAAGGTAGGAGATGAGGTACTGGCAGAATTGGGGCTGTGAGGACGGGTTGTGAGTCATGCTTGGGTAGCTCAGATGGTAGAGCACTTGCCTGTGAAAGACAAAGGTCCCGAGTTCGAGTCTCGGTCTGGCACACAATTTTAATCTGCCAGGAAGTTTCACATCAGTGCACACTCCACTGCAGAGTGAAAATCTCACTCTGGAGGAGATTGTTTGTTGCAAGTATACACCCTCTGCTTATGCCCTTTCATCCTAACTGATAATTTGGTGGTAGTCATGCTGATGTAAAAGGCTGAACAGTGTTTACATAACAGTTGGTATATGACATGTCATTTCGCTGGTGGCTCTCCCTTTGATAGTACAGGGTGCAGCGCGGTAACTTCCTTATTTGAAACACGCGGCACACAGCTGCTGTTACTCATTGTTGTGTGGGTTTCAGTGCAATCAAAAGTGCAAGCCTTAACTTTTTTTTTAAGGGTTAGTTTAGTAGCGATCATGCAGTGGGCAAGAGAGGACTGTGCATTTTTTGTTGAAACAGTTCAACATCATGCCTGCAGGTTGTGTTCCTGATGAGCAATTAGCTGTTATGTGGGCAGACACCTTTATGGATACTGGAAGTGTGCAGAAAAAGAAACCAGGACCTTCAAGAACCACCAGAACGCCTGAAACTATCAAGAGGGTGTGGCGTAGAGCACCATAAAAATCGATATTTGTTCTGTGCGTAAGTGTGCTATCTTTGAGGAGAGGGCTTTGGAGAGCATGTTGGACGCTAACGGCAGTTAGCCTCCGGACTTGTATCTGTGTAGACGCTAAGTGTGAATAAATCTGTATATGAGAGAATTCTAGTTGTTTACCTACAACTATACCATATTCCCTCACTGGTGACCCCGTTTTTGTGTAATACGCATCCGAGTTACCGCCTGAAGGTTATTTACATGCCTACCACGTCGGGTTTCTACGCGATCGCGAGGGCCTTTGTTCAGCTCCAGACAATGGCCTTTCAGCATTCACCACTGCCCGGATTCCAGCAACATCTCTCCAGCACTCCTGCCGTCGTAGTGGACATGCCGCAAGAATCTTCGGAATCCTTCAGCCAGAACATGCAGTGGAATTCATCGAGTGCCGCCAGTTTCTTCCAACCGCCAACGGTCTTGGACTCTGGCTTTGTTAGCCTGGACCTTCCCACGTGTTCTCCACAGAGTGTTGGTCGGAAGATTTCTACTCCTGTGTCGAACACACAATTCAATACAGTTCTTGGCGTCGAGCGAGGTTTTGCTACTTTGGAAAATCCAGTAGTAAATTCAAACTCGTATCAGTTCCCGCCACGTGTGTATCCTTCCGCGCCGGCTAGTCAACAGGTGTTCAATGCTCGCCAAACAGCAAATATCACACCGAGTGTGCATCCTAGTGGACGTGTGTGGGATCCTTGTGTTGCTTCTAATCAGGTCAACAATTCTGTGCTGGATAGTAATTACTCCGACATCTACAACCAGCCCCACTACTCACGGTCGAGTGAATACTGTGTGCATAACGGACATTCACCGGCATACTTAAGCACTTGTGGCTTCTCTCCAAGCTACCACGTCAATGAGAATGCACATTTTGACTACGATCCTCACACTGTTCGAGCGTCCGTCGCTTCTCAGCCGCCCCCCCGGTGTCAAGTGAATTTCGCGATTCCCGCACCAATAATCCGGACTCGCAATCTTCTGCATGCTCTACTTCCGTCCGAAGTAATAGGCGCACCTCCGCAGTGACTGCAGTGCCGAATCTGCCAAAATTACCAGATTTCAAACCCGCTCACCCGGAGTTCTGGTTTAACCTGGTTGAGCAAACATTCAATGTCTGTGCTTTGGACGACAACGCACGCTTCGCCTGCCTCATGAACCATCTTCACGACCGCGTCGATTTAATTTATGATCTGGTCAAAGCAGCCCCCCCTAGCAGGGAAGTATGCTGTGGTGAAACAAACGATACTGGAGCGCGTCTCTAAAACCAGGAGAGAAAATGTGCGACAGCTCATCTACGAAGAGCGTCTCGGCGACAGGTCTCCGTCCCAGCTGTGGCGGTGCATCCGTCTTCTCGTCGATGAGCAAGTTATGCCTGATGACACGCTTGCAGAAATCTGGACTGAAAAGTTGCCTTTGCCTGTCCAGACTGCAATCTCTGCGTATGAAGATAGGCCAGTAAATGAACGTTTACGCGCCGCTGACAGAGCATACTCCGCCAGGCAACGTGAGCTCCGTGCACTGCATTCTGGACGTGACCGCACTAAGACGCTTTCTGACGCCACGCCCTTGTCTGGTGCTGCTGATAACAAGTTTTTTTAAACTAGCCGCCCTGCCTGCACCTTCAACTCCTCGCAACGACAGTGCATCGGCCTCTGTGGAAGACTCTGGGGCACATACTCCGTCACCTAGCAACTACCCACAAGGGCACAGGCCCACCCAACCTTACTGTTTCTTCCACGCGAGATTCGGGGCGCAAGCTCGCAAATGCCAGTCGACGTGTTCTTACCCAAACTCCAACTGCAGGTAGGCTACGGTGCCACCTTCTGCGATGTAAACAACGGGCACCATCCCACGTTGCACTCCGTTTCGGAAAATAACAGTAAGTGTGGTCGAGTCTATTTTTGCGATTTACGATCAGGTGTATGTTTTCTGGTAGACACTGGCGCAGACGTCTCTTTGCTGCCGGTTCGCCTAGCAACCAATAAAGTGCAACCACACAAAACAGTACTTCGTGCAGTGAACTTGTCTACCCTACAGTGTTCGGGTTCCACTTTGTATACAGTGAAACTTTCGCCCGAGTGCAACGCCTCGCAACGACAGTGCATCGGCCTCTGTGGAAGACTCTGGGGCACATACTCCGTCACCTAGCAACTACCCACAAGGGCACAGGCCCACCCAACCTTACTGTTTCTTCCACGCGAGATTCGGGGCGCAAGCTCGCAAATGCCAGTCACCGTGTTCTTACCCAAACTCCAACCGCAGGTAGGCTACGGTGCCACCTCCTGCGATGTAAACAACGGGCACCATCCCACGTTGCACTCCGTTTTGGAAAATAACAGTAAGTGTGGTCGAGTCTATGTTCGCGATTTACGATCAGGTGTATGTTTTCTGGTAGACACTGATGCAGACGTCTCTTTGCTGCCGGTTCGCCTAGCAACCAATAAAGTGCAACCACACAAAACAGTACTTCGTGCAGTGAACTTGTCTACCCTACAGTGTTCGGTGTTCGGGTTGCACTTTGTATACAGTGAAACTTTCGCCCGAGTGCAACCTGGAGTGGACGTTTCTAGTGTCAATTGAAGAACCTATTCTCGGAATTGATTTCCTCAAGCACTATCAGTTGTCACTAGATTTTGTGCAAAATACTGTGTTGTACCCCTCCCTTAACAAACATATTCCTTTCGCTTCGCCGAGTGACAGTTCGGCTAACACCAAACATGTGTGCTGTGCTAAGAAGTGTGTAAACCTATCCTTGGAGCTGCAATCTTGGACAAACAAGTGGCTAGTGGAGTGCGCCAAGTCTTTTAAGTTGCGGATGGAACGTATGGAAATGCTGCTGCATCTCCGCGACATACACCACGAGTTGGCCTCCACACAACAACGCCTCGTGGCACTACAAGCAGATGACTCATTGGCTACAGACAAGGTCAGTCCGTGCCAATCTGGTGTTCCCGTGCCCGCGCACGTTAGCGACAGTGTTGTGAACTCTGTAAACTGTGTCAGCACCCCCTTTTGTAATGATGGGGTATGCCCGAGTGCTCATGCTCCTTGCGTTCCGAATGGAAAATTAACTTGCCAAGCTTGTGGCAATGAACTACGGCCATCTGCTGCCCGGCCACGCCCACTCGTGCCTACAGCGCTCGTAGCGGCACGGCCCGCTACCAAGAACCTGTGTACCAACCTCGCCCATGTTAACACGTGTGCGGCCTTTACGCAGCCTACGAGCGGGTGGCACACCTGTACTTCCGTGCCCTCAGCGCCACAGCTTGGCCCGTCCGCCACTGCCTGCTCCGCTTCACGGACATCTGACTATCGTGCCGCGCCACGTATTGCAGTAGTCACTAACGGCACAGTTCATCGGTTATGTCTAACCGATGGGCCGCCCATATCGCAACGTCCACGCCGCCTCAAGTCGGAATTTATGAAAATTGCAAAAGAACAATTGGACGATCTGTTACAAAAGGGAATAACTGAACCTTCTTCCGGTTGCTGGGCTAGTCCTATCCTGTTTGACCAAAAGAAAGACGGTACTTGGCGTATGGTCGGAGACTATAGGCGTTTAAATGCCCGCACCATCATTGATAAATATCCGCTCCCACACATCGCAGACTTCAATCATGCGCTCGCAGGTGCAAAGTACTTCTCTGTTTTGGACTGTAAGCACGCATTTCATCAGATTCCTATGGCTCCGGAGGACGTTGAAAAGACTGCCATAACCACTCCCTTCGGGCTGTTCCAATACACATTTATGCCGTTTGGGTTGAAAAATGCACCCCAAATGTGGCAACATTTCATCAATCAAACTTTATTCCATCTAGACTTTTGTTTCGTATATATGGACGACATATTGGTTTTTGCTTCTACTTTAGAACAGAGTGAGGAGCGTGTTCAAGTCGTGACAGATATTTTAGCAGCCGCTGGTATTGAACTGAACAATAAAAAGACTCAATTGCACCAGTCATCCGTCACATTCCTAAGTTATGTTGTGTCATCGGACAGTCTGACACCACCACAGGACAAAATCAAGCCTGTTCTCTAGATGCTACGCCCTCAGACCTACAGGGAATTACGCAGGTTCATTGGAACAGTTAATTATTACCGGAAACATTTGCCAGCCGCTTCTGCGGTGCAGGCTCCTCTCACAGATGCTCTCGCTGGCCCACAAACTTCTGGCACCCACCAGGTACCATGGACACCAGACATGGACAAGGCATTTAATGAACTCAAACAGCTGTTGGCCTCCGCTGTCACTATTGCTCACCCACGGGCGGATGCCACAATGTTTATCACTACTGACGCTAGTGACAATGCTATCGGTGCAGTACTGAGTCAGACATACAACGATGTTACGACCCCCCTGCAATTTTCTCAAAAAAGCTAAACAAAGCGCAGAAGAAATACTCAGCATTCGACAGAGAACTACTTGCAGTTTACGAGGCCATAAGACACTTCAGAACTGATGTTGAGGGACGAGATTTCTATGTGCTCACTGATCACAAACCGTTGGTTCCTGCCATAAAAAATCCTGCGGCTGATCCGCCCCCACAACGCTTTCATCACATCGATTACATCTTGCAATTTACAAATGACATTTGCTACATCCGAGGAGCGGACAATGTGGTCGCTGATTTTCTCTCGCGTGTTGGTGCTGTCACAACCTTAATTGACTTAATGGACCTACCTCGGTTGCAATTGGCAGACCCTGATACCATGCAGTTAATTTCAGACCACAGCTCCTCTCTCCAACCGGTACACTCTACTTTCCCTGGCATATCTGACTTAGTGTGGTGTGATGAATCGACTGGTACGTTGTGGCCATTCATTCCTAAGCCCCTTCAACGCCAGGTCTTTGACAAACTACACACATTAGCACACCCCCGTGTCAAAGCCTCCACCCGTCTGGTAGCTGAACGGTTTGTCTGGAGAAACATGCGCCGTGACTGTCAGTCTTGGGCAAGGGCATGCATGGTGCGTCAACAGAACAAAGTTTCCAGGCACACTTCTCCACCCCTTGGCTGTTTTGCCCAACCTCCAGGCCGGTTTCACCATGTTCATGTCGACCTCGTAGGCCCTTTGCCCCCCTCCGAGGGTTTCCGTTACTTGTTTACAGCTATTGACAGTATGACTCGGTGGGCTGAGGCTGTGCCTATTCCGAACATTACCTCTGAGACAGTAAGTCGAGCATTCTTAGATTCGTGGATCTCTAGATTTGGCTCACCTGTTTACCTCACCACTGACCAGGGGCGACAATTCGAGTCTTCAGTTTTCTCTGACTTATGTAAAATGTGTGGTATTGTCAAAATTCATACTTCTGCATACCACCCCCAAAGCAATGGGCTTGTCGAGCGATGGCATCGCACCCTGAAGTCTGCCCTGCGTTGCCATGACTCACTATGGACAGAGGCACTGCCCTTCGTGCTTCTTGGCCTTCGTGCGACTTTCAAGGAAGACCTCAAGGGGTCCGTAGCCGAGTTTGTATATGGCAACCTCTGGTTTTGCCTGGAGAGTTAGTCACTCCGACCCCACTTCCACAGCCCTCTTAACTCCCTTCACTTCTCGAGCGGGTGCGCTTGCACTGCAGCAAAATTCAGCTGCCACCTCCGGCTGCTCATACACCTCCGCGCGTGTACGTACCGCGCACGCTAGACTCTTGTGAGTACGTGTTTCTCAGAGACGACTCAGTCAAAGCCCCGCTTCATTCGCCCTACACAGGTCCTTACAAGGTCGTCAAACGCTCTGAGAATAACATGGATCTCCTCATAAAAGACTCTGTAACCACGGTCTCACTCAACCGAGTGAAACCAGCTTTCATTGAGTCTCAGGTGAACCTCCCTGATTCTGCCCCTATTTCTCCCACTCCTGCTTCGAGCGGCCATCCATCTTCCCACACCATGCATTTGGGTATTGATTTTCCACAGCGTGTTTCTCTGCCGAGCACTGCTCCTTCTCCGCGTTCATCTAATTCGAGTGGCCAATCTTTTCGGGGCTTCACTCCTCACAGCCCTCGCAGTCGAACTGCCAACCACTCGGATTCTACCATTGTGTTACCATCTTCGTGTCACAGCTCTTTGTCATGCCGTTCAACCCACACTGGCTCCTTGTTGCCTTCGGTCACGCTCCCTCGTCTGTCAGCTGATCGCCCAAGGTTGTCTCCTGCACAGTCTAGTGCACCTGCCACCCCCCTCTTAGCAGATGCTTCCCCCTGCCATGGCTTTCCCACACCTCCCTGCCTCCCTACCATTGCTCGTACAGGTGCCATCCAAGAATTCACAACACACGTGCACCCTGATGACATACATAAATTATCTGTTGTCGTAGATGGCGATACAGTGTGTGTGGTACTCGCGTGTGACAATATTGAGGGAGGAAGTGCAGAATCTCGTGTGGTGCGCCGCTTTAAATTGAGCAGAAGTGCTGCGTGTGGCAATTTGCGTGCCTTTGTTAGGCCTTCTGGCAAGGTGATTCTCCGCCTGCCGGCTGACGAAGTGCTACACCTTCACTCCAGGACGGGACGTCGTCTTCAGCCGCCGGCGTCGCTTGCTGACTTCACCGTCGATATACCGGGATTCACCCCCCAGTCTCCTACCAGTCGACCGCTTCTGCCTGACGCAGAAGAACTGTGCGTTACCTTCCTAACTTCTCACCCCCCCATTCACAGGGACGTACTCCATACTGCGCGGGGTGGGGGGGTGGGGGGTGGGAGCTATGTGGCGTAGAGCGCCATAAAAATCGATATTTGTTCTGTGCGTAAGTGTGCTATCTTTGAGGAGAGGGCTTTGGAGAGCATGTTGGACGCTAACGGCAGTTAGCCTCCGGACTTGTATCTGTGTAGACGCTAAGTGTGAATAAATCTGTATATGAGAGAATTCTAGTTGTTTACCTACAACTATACCTCATTCCCTCAAGGGCAAGGATGTCAATTTTGAATTCCCCTAAGCGATCTGCACACAAACATGCAGCTGCCCCTTGCAATTTCTGAATGCACAGTGAGACGAATTCTTCATGAAGAGTTGAAATTTCATTCATATAAACTATCAGTGGTGCACACACTTCATCCAAATGATTTTGTTTCACAAAAAAATGCGTGTGAAGCCTTGATCGATGAGCTGCCTCATGATGCCTTAGTGTTCTTCAGCGACGAAGCACATTTTCATTTGTCTGGTCGCGTGAATAAACAAAATATGCAGTATTGGAGTGGCATGAACCTCTGAGAACTTAGGGCAAGTCTTACTGTGGGGGTGGTCACAGGGGTGGGAGTCATAGGGTAGGGAGATAGGTTCAGAAGGTGCATAGGGTCTGGCAAGAATTTCGCAGAGATAGAGAGGGTGACAAAAAGCTATTCTAGTGATTTTGCCAACCACACCTAGAATAGCTTTTTGCCACCCTCCAAATCTCCACAATATTCTTGTCAGTCCCTATGTACCTTCTGCACCCATCTCTATCCTACCCCTGTGACCATCCCTGCTGAAAGACGTGCCATGTGCACCCTCCTACTACCACCTATACCAGCCCTGTAGTTGGCAAAACATATAATATCCAAGGGAGACGTGTGAAACAACACGTCATATACCAACTGTTGTGTGAACACTGTCCAGCCTCTTACATTGACTACCACCACATTATCAGTTAGGATGAAAGAGCATAGGCAGAGACTGTATACTGGCAACGCGCAATATCCTGTTGCAGAGCATATTCTACAACATGACAGCCGTGACCTCGGTGCCTGTTTCTTCACACGCACCATCTGCATTCTTCCCCCAAACACCAGTTTTTCAGAACTCCGCAAGTGGGAACTAGTGTTACAACATATCATTGGTTGTGGCCACCCACCAAGCCTCAAGTTACACTAATTTCTTCCACATCAGCATTTGCTCACAGAAACTAACTATGGTACTCCTTTCTTCACTCCATTTTAGTTTTCTATATCTTCCATTTTCTGACCTGTCTATTTTTCACTGCCCACCTCCCTCTTCTGTTATGTTCAATGCACTTAATTTTCACTCTTATTAACTTGTGCACGATGTTTAAGCAGTAATCTCTGTCTTGCATATTACCCTGTCTTCCACCTTTAAGCTCTCGAGTTTTCTAATCTCATCCGGTGCAGTCCCCAACAATCAGTCTTTCCTTCCTATCCTGTCCGATAAGTCTCCCTTCACCCGGGGTTCTGGGTGACTTTCCTGAAATTTATCCCTTTTTCCAGACCTCTCCAGTTCTTTGCTTCGCCCCTTTTCATTCCCCTTCAACACTTCTGCTTGAAGAAGCAGACACTGCCTCTGAAAGCATGCATAATTACAATCTCTTATGTGTGTGTTCTGCCGCCACTTGGTGAGCAGATTTTTTTAACTATCCAGTTACCTTATTTTGTCATACATAAGATAATTATTGTTTAAGCCAATAAAGAAAATGTATGGCAAGAAGAGATTACTCTCTCCAATGTAGGATTGTACACTTTAAGGCTCTGGGATCCTACTACTTTATGATGTTTTGAATTAGTTCACTTACTTCCTAAAGCCATATCTTTTCTAATTCTTTATCATATCATCATGTCTTAATTATCATACTTTGTTTTATACTGCACATTGTATGTGTTAAAATTAATAAGCCAAAGACTACTGCTTATTTATTGACATAAGTTATTGTTTTCAGCAATATTGTCGCTGTATCTGAGGAATAACTTACTATTTGATGAAAATACTTCCACAGTTATATATCATGTATTCATAATGCTATGCTACGTAGTTCCATTGGTTGGAGCCATTTTAGCAGACAGTTTCTTGGGAAGATACAAGTATGTATGGTGCTGTTTCCTAATTAATGCATTATACTGATGAAATATGTAATATAAATGATTGGAAAAACCAATATTATACAAATAAAGGTCTCACTAGACCTCAGTTGTAGTTAACTGTCAGTGTGTTTGAAACGAATTATTGATTCTTTAAGTAAGAATTAATGCTTCCTTAATTGAGGAGCAGGAAGGCAGGAAGGGTATGGAAGGGAGGCTGTTTCATTCTTTAAGATGTGGTACTCTTACTTTCTAGTATTGAGGATAAAACTTAATGGACAAATTGAGAAAGCCTAAGACAGTGAGAAGCAGATATCATATACTTTTTTATTATACTGTGTGGTGTTCTACCACTAGGATTGCCTTAAGGTTGCTTTACTCATCGGCAGGAAATGAATATATTTAATATAAAATATTGTGATAGGGACACTGAATTAACAAAAAATTTAATTTTGTTTTTAGTATTACAGGATCAGTGTGCACTTAAATGTGAGTTGGGAAATAACTAAGTCCTTTATGGAGCCAAAGCATGGTATTGGCTTTCTGAAGTCTTCTTTGGAGAAAAGAGAGCCACTTTTATGAATATCAAGAGCTCAGATGGAAACCCAGTTCTAAGAAAAGAAGGGAAAGCAGAAAGGTGGAAGGAGTATATAGAGGGTCTATACAAGGGCGATGTACTTGAGGACAATATTATGGAAATGGAAGAGGATGTAGATGAAGATGAACTGGGAGATACGATACTGCGTGAAGAGTTTGACAGAGCACTGAAAGACCTGAGTCGAAACAAGGCCCCGGGAGTAGACAACATTCCATTGGAACTACTGACGGCCTTGGGAGAGCCAGTCCTGACAAAACTCTACCATCTGGTGAGCAAGATGTATGAGACAGGTAAAATACCCTCAGACTTCAAGAAGAATATAATAATTCCAATCCCAAAGAAAGCAGGTGTTGACAAATGTGAAAATTACCAAACTATCAGTTTAATAAGTCACAGCTGCAAAATACTAACGTGAATTCTTTACAGATTAATGGGAAAACTGGTAGAAGCCGACCTCGGGGAAGATCAGTTTGGATTCCGCAGAAATGTTGGAAGACGTGAGGCAATACTGACCCTATGACTTATCTTAGAAAATAGATTAAGGAAAGGCAAACCTCATTTCTAGCATTTGTAGACTTAGAGAAAGCTTTTGACAATGTTGACTGGAATACTCTCTTTCAAATTCTAAAGGTGGCAGGGGTAAAATACAGGGAGCAAAAGGCTATTTACAATTTGTGCAGAAACCAGATGGCAATTATAAGAGTCGAGGGGCATGAAAGGGAAGCAGGGGTTGGGAAGGGAGTGAGACAGGGTTGTAGCCTGTCCCCGATGTTATTCAATCTGTATATTGAGCAAGCAGTAAAGGGAACAAAAGAAAAATTCGGAGTAGGTATTAAAGTCCATGGAGAAGAAATAAAAACGTTGAGGTTTGCCGATGACATTGTAATTCTGTCAGAGACAGCAAAGGACTTGGAAGAGCAGTTGAACGGAATGGACAGTGTCTTGAAAGGAGGATATAAGATGAACATCAACAAAAGCAAAACGAGGATAATGGAATGTAGTCGAATTAAGTGATGCTGAGGGAATTAGATTAGGAAATGAGACATTTAAAGTAGTAAAGAAGTTTTGGTATTTGGGGAGCAAAATAACTGATGATGGTCAAAGTAGAGAGGATATAAAATGTAGACTGGCAACGTCAAGGAAAGCGTTTCTGAAGAGAAATTTGTTAACATCGAGTATTGATTTAAGTGTCAGGAAGTCATTTCTGAAAGTATTTGTATGGAGTGTAGCCACATATGGAAGTTAAACGTGGACGATACGTAGTTTAGACAAGAAGAGAATAGAAGTTTTTGAAATGTGGTGCTACAGAAGAATGCTGAAGATCAGATGGGTAGATCATATAACTAATGAGGAGGTATTGAATAGAATTGGGGAGAAGAGGAGTTTGTGGCACAACTTGACAAGAAGAAGGGACCGGTTGGTAGGACATGTTCTGAGGCATCAAGGGATCACAAATTTAGCATTGAAGGGCAGCGTGGAGGGTAAAAATCGTAGAAGGAGACCAAGAAATGAATATACTAAGCAGATTCAGAAGGATGTAGGTTGCAGTAAGTACTGGGAGATGAAGAAGCTTGCACAGGATAGAGTAGCATGGAGAGCTGCATCAAACCAGTCTCAGAACTGAAGACAACAACAACAACAACAACAGGGACATCAGCCGAGTTGCAGAGTAGTCTTGTAGCAGTTTGTTGAGTTTCCTACTGGTCATGTTCAAGGGAAGTGTCTGTGGTGCCTGAACTCATATAGCCATTAGACAATTGACTTCTCTCCTCCTGACATAACAAGCTGATCAAGCAGAGTGACCTGGCTTGCACACACTTGTTTCTTTGGGAACTCATGTTGTTTCATACAGAGGTGATTTTTGGTCTCCATAAATATTGTAACATGCAAGCAGAAAATGTATTTCAAAACTGTAAAATAGATATGTACAAGGTGTGTGAGAAAAGTGTGAGCGATCTTGCAATGCCGTGGTGTTCTACTTGTGTAGATTGCTGTGTTCATTCCTTTCAGATGCTCAGTCTGAGTTTCAGCTCCATACAGTTATCACATGATTTTTGAGAGTGCCATCAGTGAGGTTGTGTCTTTGTTGTGCTTTACAAAAATAGAACAGCAAATTTTAGAGCAATGTTATACCACCATGTTTTGTGTTTAACTTGGGTAATGTGCGAGTAGGTGACCTTTGAAAAGTTGAAAAAGGCCTTTGGGGAACATTCCTTATCAAGAGCACAAGTTTTTCATTGGCACAAATCATTTTTGGAAGGCCAAAAAGACATTGAAGATGAATCTCTTTCAGGCAGACCTTCAACTTCAAAAGCTGACAGAAATTGTGAATGTGTGTGTGCTCTTCTGAGATCAGACCGATGTTTAAAAATAAGAATGATGGGTGACCTGTTAAACTAAAGCATTTTCACCATACATCAAATTTTGACCAAAGTTTTGCACATGTGAAAGATTTATGCCAAAATTGTGTGCTGAAAAATCTCATAACTGAGCAGAAGGACAATCAAAGAAATATGGGCATTCATCTTCTTGAGAGGATTGCCGATGACCATGAATGTTTCCATTATGTGATCACAGGTGATGAATTCTGGATTTTTGAGAATGATCCTGAGGCAAAGTGAGGAGTGGCACACAGAGACGTCTCAAAAAAAAAAAAAAAACTTGAATGAGCAAATCAAATAACAAATCAATGCTGATATGCTTTTTTGACGGGAGAGGTATTGTGCGTAAAGAATTTGTTCCTCCAGGACAAACTGTCAACCAAGTGTTTTACAAAGTCTTTGAAATGCTCAGGAAAAGGATGAATCGAGTGATACCAGATATTGCAGGCAATGCCCTGTGTCACTCGCCCATTTCCATCATGGAACATTTGGCCTCCAAAGGCATTCCTGTTGTTCCACAGCCTCCCTATTCACCTGATGTGGGTCCTTTTGACTTTCTTCTTTGTCCAGAATTGAAAACTGTATTAAAAGGATGTCATTTTGGGTCTCTGGAGAACGTTCAGAAGAATATGACTGACATGTTAAAAGACCATGTCAGCTGAAGCCTTTCAGCATTGCCACTAAGACAGGGAACAATGCCTCCAACGATGTATAGCTGTTGAAGGGAACTGCTTTGAAGGGGATAATATTGCTGTTTGAAAGAAATAAAAACTTTGGTAGATAAAAAACCAGTGTCATTACTTTTCTCACATACCTCGTAGGCTTGTAGTTCTGTGTGTCTGTTAGCTGACTCTTCTTGAAAACAGGAATGTAAGGCACTTTTTTCCAGTCACGAGGAACACTTTGTTCCTCCAGCAGCCCGTGGTACACTGCTGCTAGAAGATGATCAAGTTCCGTTGCTTATTCTTCCACATACTCTGTTGCAGAATTGTGTTGATATCCCAGGTTGAAACCTGAAATTTATAGCAGTGAGATTTTTGGGGAAAATTTAACTGTTTATCAAAAGGATAGGCAAGTGGGAAATGGAGGTGGTGTATTTGTCACAGTAGATGAGAAACTCAAATCCACCGAGCTAGAAATTTAAGCTACTTGTGAGATTCTAGAATGAATTTTTCACTCTACAGTGGAGTGTGTGCTGGTATGAAACTTCCTGGCAGATTAAAACTGTATGTCGGACCGAGACTCGAACTCAGGAGTTGTACTTGGGTAGCTCAGTGGTAGAGCACTTGCCCGCGAAAGACAAAGGTCCCGAGTTTGAGTCTCGGTCTGGCATACAGTTTTAATCTGCCAGAAAGTTTCTTGTGAGATTGTTTGTGCAAGACTCAGTTTCAGGGGTGAGATTAAATAATAATTGGATCCTTCTATTGCCCACCAGACTCATCTCTTGATGTCACCAAAAAATTTAGAGAAAACTTCAGTTCATTTGTATGGAAGTTCCCCAATCATACTGTAATCATCAGTGGAGACTTTAATCATCCAAAACTTAATTGGGAAAATGCCTTCTCAGAAAACTACCTAGAACAGATGGTTAGGAACCCTGCTCATGGTGGAAATATATTGGTTCTAATGGCAACAAATAGACCTAACCTCTTTGAGGATGTCCACATTGAAACTGGTATCAGTGACTGTGACTTGGTCGTGGCAACAATAAGTATCAAAGTGCAAAGGACAACTAAAACAAGGAGAGAGATATATGTTTTCAGTAAACTAGATAAAAAAGACAGTTATGTCCTATGCCAGTGAGGAACTTGAAACTTTTAGCACAGGGCAGGAACGTGTAGAGGAACTCTGGCTCAAGTTTACAGGAATAGTTGACCATGCACTAGATAGGTACATAGTAGAACAGTTCATACTGGGAGGGAACCTCCATGGTATACAGTCACTGTGAAGAAACTTCCAAAGAAACAGTCACTACTGCATAATAGGTCTAAAACAAAGCATAAGGCTGTAGATAGAGAGATGATGAATGAAATGCTTTTGTCTGTCAACAGTGGCTACTTCAGCAGAATATATTCAAATGATTTTTCATGGAACCGAAAGAAATGCTGGTGGTTTGTAAAGGCTCTTGGTGGCACCAAAGTTAGTGTCCAGTCCATAGTGAATGAGACAGGAACTGAAATTGAGGTTAGCAGACCAAAAGCTGAAATGGTTAACTCTGTTTTCATATGTTCATTTACAAAGAAAACCCAAGAGAACTGCCACAATTTAGTCCTTGTACCGCAGAAAAGTTGAATGAAAGAAGTAATAGTGTCAGTGGTGTTGAGAAACAGCTGAAATCATTAAAACTGAACAAAGCTCCAGAGCCGATGGAATCCCTGTTAGATTCTATACTGAATTTGCAGCCGAGTTAGCCCTTCATCTGACTATAATCTATTGTACATCCCTCGAACAAAGAACTGTGCCCAGTTCTTGGAAAAAGGCACAGGTCATGTCTGTCTACAAGATGGGTAGGAGAAGTGATCCCAGAAACTACCGTCCAATATCCTTGACATCAATTCGCTGTAGAATCTTAAACATATTCTGAGCTCAAACACAATGAGGTATCGTCTTGAACAAAATGACCTCCTCAATGCCAGCCAGCATGGATTATGAAAACATAAATCACATGAAACCCAACTTGCACTTTTCTCATATTACATACTGAAAGCTTTGGGTCCAGGCAATCAGAATGCAGTATTTCTTCATTTCTGAAAAGCATTTGACCCAGTACCACACCTACACTTATTGTCGAAAGTGCAAACATATGGTGTATCAAGTAAAATTTGTGACTGGATTCAGGACGTTTTGTTGGGGAGGACACAGGATGTTATCTTGGATGGAGAGTCATCGTCAAATGTGGAAGTAACTTCAGGTGTGCCCCACGGAAGTGTGTTGGAACCCTTGCTGTTCATGTTGTATATAAGGGTCTTGCAGACAATATTAATAGTAAAATCAGGCTTTTTGCAGATGATGCATTTATATGTAATGAAGTTCTATCTGAAACCAGCTGCATAAATATTCAGTCAGATCTTGATAAGATTTATTGGCAACTTGCTTTAAACATTCAGAATTGTAAAATTTTGCATTTCATGAAATGAAAAACATAATATCCTATGACTATACAATCAATGAGTCACTGTTGCAATCTGCCAACTCGTACAAATACCTGAGTATGAATATGAAATGGAATGATCACATTGGTTCAGTTGTGGGTAAAGCAGGTGATAGTCTTTAGTTTCTTGGTAGAATATTGGGTAAGTGCAATCAATCTGGAAAGGAGATTGCGTACAAATCACCCATGTGACTGGTTCTACAATATTGCTGACGTGTGTGGGACACGTGCCAAATAGGAGTAACAGGGGTGTTGAATGCATACAGAGAAGGGTACCATGAGTTGTCACATGTTTGTTGAATCTGTGGGAGAATGTCACAGAGTTACTGAAGGAAATGAAATGGAAGTCTCTTGAAAGTAGGCTCAAACTATGCCGAGAAAGTTTATTAACAAATTTTCGAGAACTGGGTGTAAATGGTTACTCTAGGTATATACTACACTCCCCTACATATTGCTCACATAGGGCTCTTGAAGATAAGATTAGAATAATTACTGCATGCACAGAGGTAGTATAAGTGTCACTCTTCCCACACTCCATACATGAACGGAACAGGAAAAAACCCTAATAACTGGTACAATGGGACATACCCTCTGCCATGCACCTCAGGGTGGTTTACAGAATATAAATGTAGATGTAGATAAGGGCCCATGATCTTTCCTCTGATGAGTGATTTTAGTTACTTTTCTATCCCTTGATCACTTATTTCTGTATCTATCTAACATTTGTGAAACAATATCAAGGTGGAAACGGACTATGAGCTATCTCAGCAAAACAGTTTTGGAAAATGGCTTTTAGTATTTTGGCCTTGTGTCGATCATCCTGTGTTTCAATACCATTATAGCCAAAGAGTGTATGCACAGGTGGCTTGATCCATTTACTAATTTAACATAAGAGCAAAACTTCTTAGGATTTTCTGTCAAGTCAGTAGAAAGAATGTTTGTATCAATGTCATTTAATGCTTCATTCACGGTTCTCCTTATGTTAATTTCAGCTTTGTTCTGTTTGTTTGTCTGTGAGTTTTTGGCTATGTTTACTTTTGCAATAAAGCTCTCCTTGCTTTTTGTAGCAGATTTCTAACACAGCTGTCAAACCACAGCTGGTTTTTCCCATAATGCACATCTTTGATTGGCACATACCTATCTAAGATGTATTTTTCAATACTCTTGAACTATGACCATTGATGCCCAATGTTGTCAGTGCTGGATCTGAAATTTTCATGACCACTCAGGTAATTTGAAATCTCTCTTTCATCACTGTTGCTAAGCAGAAATATATTCCTACCTTTCTGTATATTGTCATTTATAGCCATGATCAGTGGTGCTGCTAAGTCCTTATCATCACTGATACCCATTTGCGTGCTAACAGAGTCAGAAAGTGTGGGTCTGTTGGTGATCTGTAATACATTGTTTCTGTGAATCGATTCTTTGGTTAGCTGTTCTAGGTAATTTTTGGATAAGGCATTTAGAACAGTTTCACATGATTCTGTGGCCTTACTTCCCACCATAATAACTGTAGTCTCCCATGCTATAGCTGATTAGCTGAAATATCCACTTAGTACTACAACATGTCTAGGAAACTTGCACAATATTCTACAAATTTCCTCTCAAATGTTCTGCTACTACTACTCAAGAAACAGGAGTGGTCTATAAAAGTATCTGATGACCATGTTTGATGCACCTTTAACACTCATCTTTACCCAAACTGCAGTGTGTCAGTAATTAAAGTTTGTTTCAAAACTCTGTAGAAAGAAAACCACTGCTCAGAATGATGTAAAATTTGAACAGCTTATTATTGACACAGGGGAAAACATCATGGAGCAAAAAATATAACAGAAATTTTAACATTAGGTGGTGCTGTAAGAGTTTTAACGTAAACGGGCTCAGTGAATAGCAATATGTCGGCTATGGTTTGAGTTACACATTTCACCATCTGTACTATTCACTGTGCATAACTGCACAAGTTCAACAATCAGCAGATGTGGCACTGTTAGTTAGTTAAGCTCATCAACCACGGCAAGGTTGTACTAACAGATGGGAATAATTGGTTTTTAATTGCCCTGGGCCAAAAACCACATAAGGAACAAAATGACATGGCTTCTTATTGTCCTGGGCCAAAAACCACATAAAAAGAAAAATGATAACAGTTTTTAATTACCATGGGGCTAAAAACAGCATAAAAAACAAAATGCCATTGGATTCTAATTGTCATGAGACTGGTGCAATACGTGTTCAAGATGCTGTCCATGTTTTTTTTTTTTTTTTTTTTTTTTTATCCCACAAGTTGAAATCAAGAGGAAGCGTCTTCTACAACAGATTGTAGTGTCTCATAGGTCACATTCAAAAAGTGTCGTGCAATGGGTGCCTTCAATTCAGGTACATTCATAATTGTAGCACTGGGTACAACATCTTTCAGATAACCCAACAGCCAGAAATCACATGGATTTAGATCAGGTGATCTGGATGTCCAGGCTGTAGGGAAATGATGACTCATAATTCTGGCATTTCCAAAATGCCTCTGCAGCATTCACTTCACTGGCTGTGAAATGTGCTGGGGAGTGCGATCATGCATCTGTGCTGCTGCAGGATTGAAATGACATTGGTGTACAAAAGACTTTCCAGTCATTGGCCAGTGACAGTAAAGCTAACAGGACCTGCAGGACCTATCTCCTTGAAAAAATACGGCACTGCAATAAATGATTCCATCAACCCGCACCACAGTCACCTTTGCAGAATGAAGTGGTACCGGATGATGTGTGTGCAGATTTTCCATCCCCCATATCTTGCAGTTCCATGTATTGACATGTCCTTGGACATGGAAATGGGATTTGTCTGTCCACAAAATGTTCTGTGGCCATTCATTGTCCATTTCCATGTGAGAAATAAATCCCAGAGCGAATTTTTGTCTTGCTGGCAGGTCAGCAGAAGGCAACTCTTGAACATGGGTGTTTTTATGTGGATATTAGTGCAGGACGTTTTATTGCATTTTATGCACCATGCTTGCAGGCATGTCCAGCAGTCAGGCAATTCCCATGCACTGTGTGTTTGCACACACCTCTTGTATTCAGCTGCAGTCTTGTGTCCACATTTTTGACAGACTTCTGATCACCTTCTTTCCTCCCTCTTCCACACTGCACTTCAAAAAACCCTTTCTTTTCAAATTTTGTAATTATTTTCTCCAGATTCTTTGCAGACATCAGACCAATGCCTTTTTTCATACTGTTGAGTGTCAGGAATTTCTCCATGGTTGCTGGTGCACAGTCACCATCCTTTCAAAAGAGCTTTACCGGAAGTGTGCGATCCTTTGTGGAGACAGTCATGCTGGGCACTTCGCATGCAAACTGAGGAACAGCTGTGTGCCATACATCTGTTGGCATACATATTCCATCACTTACAGTGCCATCTGTTGCTCAATTTTCTGTATTTTTTGTTTTATTCCATGACATTTGCCCCTGCATCAGTAATATGCTGTTCAAATTTTATGTAATTCTGAGCAGTGGTTCTCTTTGTGCAGTGTTTTGAAACTGGAACTTTAATTATGAACACCCTGTATTTTGCATTAGGAATCTGTACTAACATCACTAGATATTATTGTATTTTTTACAGCTATAAACATGTCTCCACCTCCGATGTGTAATCTATCTGTGCAAGATATATTGGAGTCAGAATTTAATATTTCCTTGCTATTCCACTAATAAGTGAAACTAATTCTGAGACCTTCCCCTACAGTCAACTAATGTTATATTAGCATTTTCTTTCTCTGTTCTGCTATGATGAACACTACTCTCTTCAATTAATGGTGATAGTATTCTTCCCATGTGAAATCATAACATAACCTTATCGAGCCTGTGGAGGTATTTCTCTATCCTAGAAAAACCACATGTGCATGGCACACATACTCCACTACCCTAGTAGCCACTTCCTGCAGGTACAGCAAGCCTGGCCTGTTAAGGGAGTCCTAAAATTCTCCATCTGATAACGAAGGTTGAGAATCTGCATCCACAATGATCAGAGAATTGTTTGAGGCTCTGGTTTACAGCTTCCACTCAGCTCCAAATCAGTGGCCCATGATCAGCTCTGGGAACAATGCCACAGAATGGTAGCTCTGCTTCCACTCTCTGAATGAGGCTAACTGTCTTCACTAAAGCAGCCAGACATCTGCAGGAGCGAAGGACGATCTCTGAGGCTAGGTAGCAGACAATGTTTGTGCTGACATGGCCATTGTTTGCAGCTGGGTGTACACAGTACACTCAGTTCCTGCCAGCAGAGCCTGTTCCATATTTTGGATGTGATGCTGGCAGATAGAGTGGACACTAGTCTTCTGGCTCAATCTGCCCACTATTTCCCTAAGGAGCTCCATCACCAGCTAACATTGGAGCTTCCAAAGACAAAGAATATCATTGTTGGGACTTATACTTGTATTGCCTATCTGTTCCGCTCAGTGCTTCCTCTGCTGTTAGGTGGGAGCATTCTAGCTGCATTTTCACTGTTGCCAAATCCCAGACAGAGCTTAATTGAAAACCACTGCTCCAGTCAACAAGATTGCTCTTTACTTGGTTTTCCATTGCCTCTTTGAAGACAGAAACCTGTTACCTGTTGGCATGGGACTGCACTTTTGTCAGTTAAAAACCAAACTTTCATCCTTCATTGATGATGTGTTCTGCTGCAGCAGACTTGCTCAACAAGCATTTTTCAAACCAGTGAATGATGATCACCAGTATAAAAAGTTTCTTTTTAACACGAATTAGATAATCTACTGTTTCGGTGTATGTTTTATTTATGCACATGTATCATGAAACATAAAACGGTTGGATGCAACCTATCTGCAAGCCAGGATAACAACAATCATACCACATTCACAGTACCTGCTAGCTGGGCAATTTATTCCATCAGTGGTTCTTGCCTTGGAGGTGATGGTGTGCACCATAGAGGAAGATGAGCTGTGACAGTGTCTACAATGTCACAGGGACAAGAGAAATCTTGTTTTATAAATACATTCAGTTGACATTTCTTAGGGAAGAGAGAACTTTATTCGACTCAGTCCTTATCAATGTTTTTTTTTTTATGTTCTGAATAATGTAACAGCTTTTTACTTCACAGTTATTATAAACAAGAATACAACATTCAAGATGTTGTTAATGATAACCCCTGAATTTATTTTGAGTGTTGGATGTGCTTTTAACTTCCAGCAGTAACTGCAATACTTTGAGGCAAGAAGTCTGATCAGAAGAGGTTGGTGAGTATCCTGAAATGACAAGGTGGGCAAGATTAAATAACAGATAGTCTTTAGGCTCCTGATCAGACTGCACTTTGCCACCCTATATCACTGCAAAGAACAAGTGGAACATCGCATTTGGTGACCGTTGACAACAACCCAGAACAAATATGGTTGGCAGTAAATAAAATTTACAAACAACAAGAAGAATAACCAGTAATTTTAAATAGAACGTTGAATTTTGAGTTTGCATATTAACAGTAGTTGATATCGGTTGCCAGTAGTAATGAAGAGCAACAATCAAGATTACGCTGGAGTGCAAAATCATTTGCTGGCATTGCTAATGAAGAATTTTGAAGAGGTTTGAATAGTCAGTGAACAATTATTAAATTCTTAGACTACTGTTATGATACACAGGAAAATAACTAGTCAATGATAACTATGTCTAAGAAGGGCTTCGATCTGTGGTCCAGTGGCTATTAAAGATCACACACTACAGGAACCCAACACTTCAGCTGAATATGACAAATGGGAAACTTTTTGAAAGAGTGCGACAAGATGTGTCTGCCACTTGGCTGATATGAAATCAATGACATTTTCTGAGAAACCTTGTGTTCCTTTATACTACTTTGTATTGTGTAGTTTTTTTGAAGATAAATGGTTCAAAGAGTTATATTACACTGCTCCATAAGAGAGTGTCCTAGCGAACAATAAGTGTGAGTACTCAAGATACAATAATACTTTTATGTGAACATAATAAACTTGAGGCTCTTCCTGTATCCAGTACAAAACAAATCAAACTAACTTTTTTATGAGATTATGAGTGTGATGGTTGCATTTTAGTTCATTCACTGAGGTATATGTCTTTTGATTGACCATTAATATCTGCTTGTTTTTCAGCCATTGTTAATTATTTAGAACTGATTAATACAGATCTGGTACAGTCAGGATGTAATATGTACAGTGAATTAGTTTTTAATCTCTATAAATATAATCTCACCTTTTCTGTAATGGGATTTAGATCATTAATTAGCATCTTCATACCATCAGATGATATATATAATTTTATAAAATCCCTCAGCACACATGGCTTGCCTTTTATGTAAGCTAAGAACAGGAGGAACCAAGTGCAAAACTGACAAATTAGATTGTATTATATTAATACTTGTTCCATCATCATCATGTGGATTGTGTCAGTTTTACAAAATGTTCCTTTACATTATATAATTAACTTTTTTATGATTGTAACATCACTGATTTGTGTCTAAAAATTAATCTTTTGAGTAGAAGAAATTGTAATTCAGAACTTCTTTTAGTTAGTTTTTAAATGCTGGTTGGCTATCTGTCAGACTTTTGATGCGATTTGGTAAGTGACTGAAGAGTTTTGTGGCAGCAGAATTCACTCCTTTCAGTAATAATGTATTTGATGCGCCCTGTTCCTTACAAGGGGAGGGTGTGGGATGGGCCTGCCAATTTGGCTCATACTGCACAAGTGGAACCAGATAGATTATGCCCCTTTCAAAATCCTAGAATGTCTCATCTGAGTGGTGAAAGGAAAAAGTGAAACACTCTAAAGAGATTTTTG
The DNA here is from genome assembly GCF_023864345.2 of Schistocerca serialis cubense. Lineage (NCBI taxonomy): Eukaryota > Metazoa > Arthropoda > Insecta > Orthoptera > Acrididae > Schistocerca > Schistocerca serialis. The sequence goes on from NC_064642.1 coordinate 612,973,425, forward strand.
ACCTGTACGTGTCAGATTTTTTTCCCCAGTAATTTGCAAGTCAGCATGGCACAGATGTCAAGTGCACCGTCTAACGTTTCACCAGCTTGGGTCCGATTATCCCTGCTACTGTTTTTTTTTCTTTTTATTATTTATTTAATTTTATTTTATTCCTAGCAACATCAGCCATGTAATTATAAAATTTAATTGTATACAACCATTCAATTACTGCAGATAAAATTAACATATTCAATTTAGTTAAGATTACTGTAATCAATAAATATATTTAAACAGTTATTTTACATAACAGGCAGAAGTTTTGAATGAAAGAAAAATTTCCAAAAATTTTAGCTAAATTCTAGCTTTTTGTTTGTTATTAGAAGGTACATTACATTTTTAGGGTGATTTAAAACATAAGTATTGTTCACACCATTTACATTTTATGAAAGTATTTTGTGAGCAAGAACATTTTTTTCAAAATATACTACAGCAGAAAGTATATGTCAGTCAAGGTTTTAAAAGAAATACCAAATCATTGGGATGAAAGCTGAAGCAGTGAAACAATACTGAATGATAAAATGAATTTTAATTGCCTTTTGTATCAATGATAATTCTCACTATTGTAGCACTCCAGGAACACTTTGTAGTCTTTTAAATAGTTTTATGAATTGATGGTAGAAATATACATCACAAGCATGAAGTTTTGTGTGTGTGTGTGTGTGTGTGTGTGTGTGTGTGTGTGTGAGTGAGTGAGTGAGTGAGTGAGAGAGAGAGAGAGAGAGAGAGAAAACCATGTACCTCTTCATAAAGGCTGCTTTTGTCAGGTTTGGTGTACAATATCAAATCTTCATTTTATCATACATAGTTTCAGTAACCTGCTCTTCAATTGCTTGACCCATAACCGATATCTGTTGCTACAGGAGCCACAGACACAGGAGGATTGTTGGTGATCATGCCTTCTTGGTTATAGATTGAGAAAGCATAGTGGGGAGAAATGGAGAAATTTAAAAAAATCGTAAACAAAAATGTAGTTTTGATTTTTTCATCAATCAGTTCACTGGTTCATTGGTACAAATTCTTGTTTGTTTTCCATTTTACAATAAAATAATAAGATTTTGTGGAAAATTGTCACAAGCGTGTGGTAGACAACTGTGCAACGACATTGGCTTGAGAATTATTGAAAAAAATCCCTCACACTCTACTTAAAAATCTTTAGAGAGTATTTTGCCTTTTCCTACCACCAACTCAGGTGAGATAATCTAGAAACTTGAAAGGGCACCTATCAGCTTCTACTCACACAGTTTGATCTAAATTGGTGAACCCATCTTGCACCCTCTCCTTGTCAGTTTATCCTGCAGTAGCAGTACTTACTGTCAGACTGTCTTTTATGATTACAGCTGTCATTTCACCCTCATAGAAGATTTCCAGAAATATAAGAATTTCATTTTAAGCAGTAGTCCTTTTTAGCCCTCACAGCCGTACAATGGAGAAAACATCTCAGTGATTACAAAGATGAGCCTTATTCCTAAGAAAATACCCATACTGGATCCACCTTTCAACATGCCAGTGCAGATGTGCTCTCCCGGCTTCCCAGGGGTTCTGAGCCACATTTTTATGAATAGGATCCAATGTGGATTTCTAATGCTGGGGGGCTACAGAGCCTCCTCAGTGGATTTCCCATCACTACACACTGGCCCACTCAAACTCCAGCAGAGTATCCAATCCTCAAACAGGTCCTCCGCTTCATCACCAAGGGTTGACTCAAATACCTGCCCACTAATGCTGCCACCAGACTGCACTCACTGCATTATCCATTACCAATTGCAGGCCACCAGAGGCACCTTTTCTGTTCAACAGCTGAAGCAAGGGCTGGGTCATCATTCCTATGTGACTCTGATTCTGCATCATGCTGCTTCTGCATCTCTCACTCTTTACATTGCCCAGGCATTCAATACTTTGATACCCCACTAGCTTTGGAGGTGGAGATGAACAAAGTGCTTCAAACCTCCTAGCCACAACTGAACTTGGAGATGGAGTCTTCACCAGCAAAGCCTTGCAACAAGATATCCACCTTCACTCCCCTCATCTGACCCGTCATCTCCATCACTGTCCCACACATTTGGACTGTACTCACTGACTCCGTTGGGAAGAGGGGTGGGGGAGAGGTATCTTTTATCTCATCTGTGTTATATCAATTCTGCAAAGGAAGAGATCAGCCTTATCAAGTCAAAGAGTTGGTGGGGCCTAGCAACCTAGGGTAAGCACAACTCCACAGGCACATTGTTCGCGGAATGGAGACTCTACACATAATCATAATGATACACTGTTGTAACCTGGCTGCTGTAACTGGATTGAACTACGGATTGCTATATAGACTACTTTATTGTTCTGTTGACAATGATTTTGTGAAGACTTATAGACTTTTTGGTATCATTCTTTCACAATCAAGTTTGCTCACTCACATCAGCCAAGCTTATTCAGGTTTTTATGAACTGTATCTTGTTCTGTGGTTGTTTAATTGTATATTAATAAGCTGTGCACATTGGGGCACAGGAACAAGTTCTTGAAAGGGCAAAGCTAATTTCTTTCCCCATCCTTTCACAGTGTGAGCTAGTGCTCTAGCTCTAATGACCTCATTGTTGAAACTCTAACCTTCTTTCCCTCTTCCATTAGAAAAGTGGAGGTTTAAGATGGTGCAAAATAAGTATTGCATGATAAGAGACACTATTACTTATAACTGTGTGTAAGAGAAGCCAAAAGATTTTTTTAACGATAATTGTATTTTTTGCTTGAAAGAGAAGCCCAGAGCCAACCACAAGATTATCTTATCATAAACTTCCACACAGAGCTTAGTACCAAAGAATGTTCTTCTTATGGTGGAAAATAAATGAGTCTTTAATGAAGGGGGCAAAGTAGTGGATACTTGAGCATCATTGTTAATCAGTTAGTTCAAAAATTAATATTTAAGTGCTTCTTTTGGGTCCATGCATTTTGAAGAAGTAACACACACAAAGACGATACAAACAACAATTATGTGACTTGAAAACAAATACATACTTGTAATTTTCCCCAGTACATTATAAACTGCAGAAGTGTCTCCTCTGTTCAGAAACAATTCATTGATAGTTAAGACCACTGGTTTTATCCTGGGCCGCAAAGAAAGAAAAAGTTGGCGAAGCATAAGAAAATACAAATCTGCATCAATGACATGACATTTCACTACATTGACAATTTGTTTGTGAGCTGTGATTATGTTTTGTTACTCATCTCACCTTTCATGTCTTGTGACGGTGAATACTAAAAGGCTTGGACATCTTACAATCATGTTTCATTGGCTAGTTAGACTTTGGGTAACACTTCACTTTACCAGCATGGTATGTTACATCACACATTCCCTCACTCAGGCAAATGATGTCACAACAAATAGTTATCATAAATAAATAAATAAACAGTAGTATCTGTATTTAAACTTTTGGCCTCCCAACATATATACATATATTGAAAATAAATAAATATTCGACCTTTTAATTATCAAATTGCATTTACATTTTGTATCTTTATTATGGTATAGTACATTTTTGTTTCTTTCCAAACTTGAATCAGTAAAATATCTGTTACTTTTATCATGTCAGCATGAGATTACATTGTCCACATTGTGCAGGCTGTGAGAGGTTGGATGAGTGGATATCCAGTGGGAGTAAGTTTTAAGGAAAAAAGAGGAATCTTTTAAATACTTGTCAGGTTTATTGCAGAATTGGGAGTGCCTAAGGGGCACTTAGGGAAGGTGCAAAGACTTTGAAGGGGGCCATCTTTCCTGAGGGATGTGTAGGATCAAGGAGGTTGAGGAAGATGCTTGTTGGTCAGCTGGGAACCATTTGCAGAGAGAATGAGACCATCTCAGCCCGGCATTTTGCTAGCATCTACTGGTCTCACTTGATAATCTTTCTACACTCCCACTGGTCAAGGGCTGTAGATGAATGTTTCCTTGGTGTCCATTTTTCAGCAGTCCGCTACTGTGGGAACTCTGCTAGGGCAGTAGCTAGGGCCTGTACTGAACAATGAGCCATGGGGGCAGTTTCCCAGCAAGCAACAACTTGTAATGTAACAACTTAGCTTTCACCAAAAAATTTAATGAAAATTTTCAATTTAATTGTGATTACTTTTCAACCCGCAGTTGTTTGGGTGACCTTGGTACTAATGGTGTGAGGGAAAGAATGTTATGAAACTAATATCCAGCCCTACATGCTGGGTATCATGGTGTATGTTCATAGTTGCACTATGTCTGGTGATGTAAAAATTCTGTGACCACAAAAATGGTACTTATGCAAGTAAAAGTTGGTGTTGCAGCAGTATTTGTGTCCAAAAGTCATCTCCAACATATATCTAAGACAGAATTTGGAGCCAACATGATGACAAGGAAAATGGCAACTGCAAACAGCATGGTAGTAACAAATTAATTCCCTGCTTCACTATGAATCCTATAATCAAGACAAGGTTTTTTAAATCCAAGTAATCAGAAGTGTAAAGGATATTACAGTCACAAGTGTCACATTTAATTATTGAATATATTAAGTCTCCTAAAGTAACCAACTGAATCCTAAAATTCCTTGTCAACTTGTTTAAACAATTTTGATTCTGTCTGAAAGGTCAAAAGATTGTGTAACTTGAAATCAGAATCACGACATTGAAAGATTGTTGCAAGAGTATGTATGAGGAAAGCTCAGTTTTAAATTTATTTGAGTGGATGTAAAATTATTTAACTGCAATACTAATTCACTTAAAGCTTCATAATTCTGAGATTTCTTTCACTTTATTTTCGGTTATCCTAATCTCATTAATACACAACTGCAAATTTTTAAAGATGGAATACATTAAGCAACTTAAGAATTTCACGGCTAGCATGCACTTGATTTCAAGTGGACACTGAAATTTTATAGTAATAACATAAAATTATTTTAGTAACAGTTAAGTAACTTGTGAAAAAATACAGTTAAATTGTTCCATCAGAGCTGTTGACCAAAGATCTTCATAGTATTAGTATATTTTTCATAGGGAATGTTGTACTGTAAGATTATGCCAATCTACAATTGGTTCACTACTGTGGTGTGGATAAAACTGTCAGGTGGGTAGTGCAGGGTAAGATAAAGTGGAGTTGCCTATGCCAACTTAACAGCTGTCTATGCCACAAGCAACCAAAGAAAGTTCCTAAGAAAGATTTACTATCTCATCAGTGACTATAATCTTAAGTTCCTTTTAGGTACCTTCTTGCAGAATTGAAGATTCCAAATATTTCTCCAGGACAAGAAGAGCAAATGCTGCATACAAAAGAAAGGCCTACCTAAAGGCAAAACACTCACTCCTGTGCGGTGCTTGCTCCTGTGCTCTTTAATAATTATACTAATGATCAGCCCATTGCAGAACACTCCAGGTATTTCATCTGTGCTGATCATTACATTGGCTGACCAAGGGAAGATGTTTGAAGAGGTGGAAGACAAGTTGACTTCATCTAGGATCTGCTTGGTCTTTATGATGAGGTCTATCATCTATGGCCAGATCCCAACAAGATTCAAGTGTAAGCATTTTGCTTACAATACAGAGAAGTTTGGCATGAATTGGTTGTCACATTGTACAGCAAATAACGTCAACATTGTCCAACACCTATATATATGAGTGTTACTCATAGCCATGCACTGTCCTTCAAGAAACATGTGGGGTTACATATTGTTCCAGAAGAGTTATGTGTAGACCTATGTCTTCCTTGCCAATGAATGATGCTCACGAACTATAAAACAATGTAGTTGTTATGATGCATGTTTGGTAACCATTATGTCCTCACTGCTAGTGATAAATGGGTGGAAGACTGCCAAAGAGATCTGTTGCTGGAAGAACCTGGACAGGCAGACAAAAGATTAGTTGATACAAGTGCACTTTAAATAAAAAAATATTGTATTCAGCTTGTGGGTGAAGAAAGGCTACACTGTTGGCAGCCATGGCTAGTTATAGCAGAGGCCTGACAAGGGTGTGTGTCTAAGTACATTGAGTGATTGCTGGTAGACGTAACTATCAACAGCTGCATCTGCTTCTATACTCTGCAAACCCTCATGAGGTGCATGGGAGAGGTTAAGTCCCATTATACAATTTATTAGGGTTTCTTTCTGTTCCATTCACATATGGAGCGTGGTAAGAGTGATTGTTTGAATGCCTCTGTCAGTACAGTAATTATACTAATCTTATTCTCACTATCTCTATGTGAGCAATACATGGGGGGCTGTAGTATATTCCTAGAGTAATCATTTAAAGCCAGTTCTTGAAGTCTATTAACAGACTTTCTTGGAATCACTTCTACTACCCTTCTTGTGAATTGATGTAACCTGTGCCTTTTTCCAAGTACTGGTTTTAGTTTTTGTCTGAGGGATCTACGATAGACAGTAGTTAGAAGAGGGACTAACTCAGCTGCAGATGCAGTATAGAAGCTGATAGGGACTGCATTGGGGCCTGGAACTTCATTCAGTTTCAACGATTTCAGCTGTGTCACAACACGACTTATTGCATTGATCTTTTCAGTGGCACAAGCATTAAACTGAGGCAATTCTCCAGGCTTTCCTTTGTAAAGAGACATTTGAAAACTGAGTTAAGCATTTCAGCTTTTGCTTTGCTACCCTCAGTTTCAATACCTGCCTCATTTTCCAGGGGCTGGACACCAACTTTGGTATCATTAATAGCCAGAATTTATTTGGGTTCTATGAAAGATCACGTGACAACATTCTGCTATGGTACTCATTGAAGGCATCACACATTGCTCTCTTGAAATCCAAAAACCTTTCATTCAGCATCTCTCTATCTGTAGTGCTACACTTTGTTTTACACCTATCAAGAACACATTTGTAAAATGTGTTACAATACATTGAATTAAATGTAAAATAAATAAATGTTACTGATGCAGAAAAATACAGATAAGTATCTGGATTCATAACAGCTCCTCCTGATTATAGAGTACGGAACAGAAATCTATTCTTTTGTATTATTGATAGTAGTTGGTAGTTATTATATGTATTGTATTGTATTCTATGGAACTGGGGACCTAGAAACGACAGAGAGGCGTCATCCCCACCATAGCCCTCAGTGCTTCACAACCCCACAACAGGCTACAGCAGTCCACTCACCCCACCGCTGCCCCACACTGAACCCAGGGTTATTGTGCAGTTCGGCCCCCAGTGGACCCCCCCTGAGAAAGTCTCGCACCAGATGAGCGTAACCCCAATTTCTGCGTGGTAGAGTAATTATGGTGTACGCATACGTGGAGAAAGTGTTTGTGCAGCAATCGCCAACGTAGTGTAACTGAGGCGGAGTAAGGGTAACCAACCTGCATTTGCCGAGGCAGATGGAAAACCACCTTAAAAACCATCCACAGCCTGGCCGGCACACCGGGCCTCGACACTAATCCAACGGGCGGATTCATGCCTGGGACCGACACGCCTTCCCACCCGGAAAGCAGTGCGTTAGACCAATTATATGTACTTTAGCATACAGAAAGATTTTTCATATGAGCAGTGTGAAGAAAAGGATCCTTGTTTTCTGCTGTGCTAATAGAGTTTCTTTACAAACATGTCTGCAATATTTACAATAAAATGTGTTGCCTGCAATTTACGTTCAAGGATTATTATTAGTTATATATCTTATGTGCACTTAAGTGTAATCATTTACAGTTGTCTGAAGATGTTACTTGATGTTATAAGATACATTTTACAATTGAAAGAGCATTGCTGTGCATAATTTATATACCATCAACATTTACGTAATGTTGTTCTTAATTGATTTTTACAGAACAATCTTGTATTTTTCTCTCATATACACTGCTGGAAACATCTTACTGTGTCTTGCTGCCATTCCTCCAATTTCTCTTCCTCCAGTGTAAGTAAACAAAATATTTATCTTCATTGTAATAAACAAGTAGTGTTAAACTCCCACATTCCATTCTTGGTCATGGTTTTATGTGCTCTGTAGTATATTATTTGAAGTAACTTGCCATAACTGATCATTATTGTAATATTAACTTACATTTTATTTTTAGTAGACTGTAGTATCACCCTGAATAATGAACTAAAAGGTTAACTGACTAAGCTGGAGAGGGTTGGATGAGGCAACAATGTGAGGCATTAGGGGAATCTGAAAAGAAGGGAAAACTGGAAGGAATGTACAGAACAGTGAAATCGTTAACAAAAAGAGAAGTAAGAAAAATAAGCAAACAATGAATATTAAATAGACATGGAAAAAAGACAGTACGTATAGAAGAGGTGAACAGGGTTTTAATGGATTATATGGAAGAGTTATACAGGGTATGGGCAGTTAACAGACTGCTTTCGAAGGAAGGAAGGGGAACAGAATGGAGAAGACTGAGGTCTAAATATATTGAAGTGGGAATGGGAGGAAGCAGTTCAGCATTGGGCTGTGACAAAATTCCATCTGAAGTACAGGAAGTCTTTAGGTCCAAATACAATAGCCAGATTGACTAAAGCAGTAAGAAAAATTATGGCATAGGAATTTGGCCCCAAATCTCTACTTATAGACATTCTAGAACCTTTATCAAAAATGTGCAATATAAAAAACTCAAAAACTATAGGACAGTTAGTTTTATCAGTCATCTTACAAGACAAGAATCATTCAAAGGATAATTGAAAAGAAAACTGAGGGAATATTGGGGAAGACTAGTTTGGGTTCAGGAAGGGCAAGGAATAAGAGTTGCTATGTAGAATGTCTGAGGCTGATTGGAGGAAAAAAGATAGAAGACATTTGATAGGGTCAACTGCAGTATAATGCTGAGAATTTTGAAAGATGTCAGTAATGACTGAAAATGTAGGTTAATAAAGAAGATGTGCACACAAGCAGAAAGTGCAGATCAGTCACTGAGGAGATGGAAGAGATGAACATTCTAAGGGATATAAGGCAATGATGCTCATTGTCACCAAAGCTTTTCAACATACAGGCAGAACAGACAGGGGTAAGGCTATAGAAGACATAAGAAGCACTGTAATTGGAGGAGAAAGGATAAAGACTATAAAATATGTGGATGATCAAGCAGTGTTGGCAAAATCAGAAGAGAAGCTACAGCAGATATTGGCCAATATTGCAAGAAGGAGCAAGGAATATGGAGTTATGGGAACAGGATATGAATAGCGGTATATGGAATAAACTGTCCCCACTAATATCTGCACATACATATGTTTCGACAATTATCATACACATGCATACAGTAGAAGGTATAAGAACAGACTGAATTAACATGGCGGCTAGGACGAGCGACCTGAGTCCAAAAGATTAATGTTGTCTATGGTCGATATGACCTATTGATGCCACAGAGTGAAGATGAATATAGGAAAGACTAAAATTATGGGAATAAGCAAGAAGGTGAAGCAGTATTAACAGCTAGAAGAATTCCAGTAGAGCTGAGAAAATGGTTTGCCGGTGTACTGCTATATGGCAGTGAATCATACACAGTTAAAAAGAAAGAAGGAAGGTATTTAGAGATTTTTGAAATATGGATATTGCTTAAGGTGAAGTAGACTGACAGACTTACGAATGATGAAGTAATGAAGAAAACAGAGGGGGAAAGAAGATTATTGGAACTGATCAGAAACAGGAGAAAATCTTGGCTGTAACGTATACTGTATAGGAAATGTCTGCAACAAACAATTTTAGAGGGAAAAGTGGAAGGGATGAGAGGAAGAGGTAAGAAGAGAGTTAGAATAGTGGACAACATTAGAAATGGATGAGAATACAAACAGATGAAGGAATATGTTATATGTTCAGAATAGCACAGCATGGAGAGCCCCAGTTGAAACTTATCATGACACTAAACTAGAGAGAGAGAAAGAGAGAGAGAGAGAGAGAGAGAGAGTTAAACAAAACATTTTGTAGGATATTGTCACATCACAAACAGATAAAAGGTAACGACAACCATCATACACTCCTGGAAATGGAAAAAAGAACACATTGACACCAGTGTGTCAGACCCACCATACTTGCTCCGGACACTGCGAGAGGGCTGTACAAGCAATGATTACACGCACGGCACAGCGGACACACCAGGAACCGCAGTGTTGGCCGTCGAATGGCGCTAGCTGCGCAGCATTTGTGCACCGCCGCCGTCAGTGTCAGCCAGTTTGCCGTGGCATATGGAGCTCCATCGCAGTCTTTAACACTGATAGCATGCCGCGACAGCATGGACGTGAACCGTATGTGCAGTTGACGGACTTTGAGCGAGGGCGTATAGTGGGCATGCGGGAGGCCGGGTGGACGTACCGCCGAATTGCTCAACACGTGGGGCGTGAGGTCTCCACAGTACATCGATGTTGTCGCCAGTGGTCGGCAGAAGGTGCACGTGCCTGTCGACCTGGGACCGGACCGCAGCAACGCACGGATGCACGCCAAGACCGTAGGATCCTACGTACTGCCGTAGGGGACCGCACCGCCACTTCCCAGCAAATTAGGGACACTGTTGCTCCTGGGATATCGGCGAGGACCACTCGCAACCGTCTCCATGAAGCTGGGCTACGGTCCCGCACACCGTTAGGCCGTCTTCCGCTCACGCCCCAACATCGTGCAGCCCGCCTCCAGTGGTGTCGCGACAGGCGTGAATGGAGGGACGAATGGAGATGTGTCGTCTTCAGCGATGAGAGTCGCTTCTGCCTTGGTGCCAATGATGGTCGTATGCGTGTTTGGCGCCGTGCAGGTGAGTGCCACAATCAGGACTGCATACGACCGAGGCACACAGGGCCAACACCCGGCATCATGGTGTAGGGAGCGATCTCCTACACTGGCCGTACACCACTGGTGATCGTCGAGGGGACACTGAATAGTGCACGGTACATCCAAACCGTCATCGAACCCATCGTTCTACCATTCCTAGACCGGCAAGGGAACTTGCTGTTCCAACAGGACAATGCACGTCCGCATGTATCCCGTGCCACCCAACGTGCTCTAGAAGGTGTAAGTCAACTACCCTGGCCAGCAAGATCTCCGGATCTGTCCCCCATTGAGCATGTTTGGGACTGGATGAAGCATCGTCTCACGCGGTCTGCACGTCCAGCACGAACGCTGGTCCAACTGAGGCGCCAGGTGGAAATGGCATGGCAAGCCGTTCCACAGGACTACATCCAGCATCTCTACGATCGTCTCCATGGGAGAATAGCAGCCTGCATTGCTGCGAAAGGTGGATATACACTGTACTAGTGCCGACATTGTGCATGCTCTGTTGCCTGTGTCTATGTGCCTGTGGTTCTGTCAGTGTGATCATGTGATGTATCTGACCCCAGGAATGTGTCAATAAAGTTTCCCCTTCCTGGGACAATGAATTCACTGTGTTCTTATTTCAGTTTCCAGGAGTGTATATGAATAGGTATTCTAGATTCTTAAATCTACTTCACCACAACGTTCATTTCCCTGGCGAACAAGTTGACACAGTTTGAGTTAGTGAACCCTGAAGCTGATGTTGATATTCTATTCAGAGCTAAGCACTTGTTAGATAAACAACTGATTGTCTTAACTGTGACTCCTAGATATAGTCTTGAAACAGAAGTACTTGTGGGGAAACAGCTGTTATGTGTCATGTTGTGTGTGATTTACAACTGTAAAAAGTATTAAAGCTTAATTAGAGACAATAATTTTGAATTGTATGTAGCTTATTTGTTAAGTTTTAATATTTCAGTTATCATACAATACAGATCTCCATGCAGACTATAGAAAACAGTCGTTGCAAATTTTCAGGGCTGCTTAATAAACTTAAATGTCACAGAAATATCCAATTAATAATATGGAAATATGACAGGTACCTTAAAGTTTGTTGATCACATAGTTTTGACAGTGAAAGATCTATTTCAAGTTGCACAAATAATCAGATAATATATTGCAATCTTCAGAGACATCACAGAGTGAATAATCAGACATCTGATTTTCTTTTGGATACTCAATTTCATTCATATTGTCTTTTGTGGAAGTCTCACCTTACTCATCTTCAACTCTTTCTTAGAAAGTGACCACATCAGGTGCAACAATGTCTCTTTTATTAGGCACATAGATTCAGTAGCAGGGAGAATCAAAGTCTTATCTGTCAAAGATCCCTTTCTTTACTTATTTTTCAGTCTTTCTTCATTTGTGATCTTCAATCTGAAGATAGCAGGCACAACTAAAACTTCTCAAATTAATAAGATCCGCTTTAGGTCCGTACGAAAATTGAGTATGATATTTTCTTTTTATTGAACTAATTCCAGTTTCATTTAGTGTAACAAATGTGTAATTTATTGCTTCAGCACACAGCTTCCCATTCATGTTTTGATAACTGTATTGACTAGACAACTGTGCACACTTCTCTTCCAGTTCTTCCATTTTGTTGAGATCCACACATGTTCATCTTGAATTGGCTTACTCAGAATTCATCTAGGAGCCTTTTAGTGTCATCATTCTTGATTTTGGTCCTGTTGTCTGACTTTAAACACCACATTTCCATCAACAAATGATTCTCACATGAATGTTTCTAATTTGTAAACAATTTCTTCTTTTGTAAACGGTTCTAAAACAGGATGAATCACCTTTAAACAATAAAGGATATTGTGTTGTCGTAATAAGATAAGATTTATTTCAAACTCGTTAATGAATTCTAGTACATTCAGAATATTCTCAGCTATACTCATATTTGTAGGATGATATTTGCAATATTGTTTGTCATGGATGAAGCCAACACTTAGGTAGACATTCCAGTCAGTGATATTATCAGTGCCATTTCTTTCCCTGTTTCTTTCACACAGCATTTTAATCAAGATTGCCATCATACATTTTTCAAATTGAGACATCTGCATTTGTGTCCTGAACATAGCCTTCATTTAAGATTTGAATTACAAAAAATAAATTAAAGATTATGTTTAGTAACATGTTTCAGAATTTTGTCGTACCACTATTCTCCAAGGAAAGCTTTTAAATCAACATCTCTTACTCCCACACCTTCTAATTCAGTAGCAGTGCTAATCAACATTAATTAAGTTTTTTTATATGCCAAATGGGGTGGCATGGTGGTTAGCACAATGGACTATCATTCAGAAAAAATGGTTCAGATCCATGTCTGGCCATCCAGTTTCAAGTTTTCCATGATTTCCCTAAATTGCTCCAGGCAAATGGCATGATGGTTCCTTTAAAAGGACACAGGCAATTTTCTTCCCCATCCTTGATACATTTCAAGTTTGTGCTCTGTCTCTAATAATCTCGAAGTCAGTAGGACATTAAACCCTAGTCTTCCTTCCTTCCTTCTTCCTAGGGTTTAATGGCCTATCACCTTTGAGATTATTAGAGACAGAGCACAAACTCAGTATTACAGTTGCATTTTTTAAAAATGCACATTAATGTGTCCATAATATATGTGCATGTGTATGTCACATTTTTTTCTCGTAATACTACTATTACTGTTGCATTTTTAAAAAATGCACATTAATGTGTCCATAATATATGTGCATGGTACTAATAGCACTTGCAGTGTTTTAAACAATGGTTGCACAACTGTCTAGCTGTGCTCCTTAAAACAACCCTAAAGGCTCTCTTTTGGATTGTATTCCCTACCTACTCCTGATGTTATTAAGCCTCTATGTTGAGCCAGCAGTAAAGGAAAACAAGCAGAAAACGCAGTGGAAATTAAAGCTGTGGGAGAAGAAAAACAAATCTGTAGTTTGTTGACGGCATTGTAATTCTGTCAGGGACTGCAAAGGATTTGAAAGAACAGCTGAATAGAATGGATAGTGTCTTGAAAGGAGGATATAAGATGAACATCAGCAAAAGTAAAACAAGGGTAATGGAATGTTATGAAAAATCAGGTGATGCTTAGGGAATTAAGAGTGGGAAATGAGAAACTGTAGGAATTAGAGTAACAAATGAGAAACTGGAAGAAGTAGATGAGTTCTGTTATTTGGGCAGTAAAATAACTGATGATGGCTGAAGTGGTGCAGATATAAAATGCAGATGCAGTAGCAAGAACATCATTTCTGGAAAAGAGAAATTTGTTGACATTGAATTTCAGTTAAAGTGTTAGAAAGTTTTTTCTGGAGGTATTTATTTGAAGTATAGCCTTACACAGAAGTGAAACCTAGAAAATAAGCACTTCACACAAGAAGAGAATAGAACCCTTTTGAAATTTGGTACTGTAGAAGAATTCTGAATATTGGATGGGTAGATTGAGTAACATAATGAAGAGGTGCTAAATAGATTTGGGGGGAAATAGAAATTTATGGCACAACTTGACTACATGAATGGATTGGTTGATAGGACACATCCTGCAGTATCAAGGAATAGTCAGTTTGGTACTGGAAGAAAGTGTGGAGATAAAAATTGTAAAGGGATACCAAGGCTTGAATACAGTAAACATGTCCAAATAGCTGTAAGGTTGCAGGAGTTACCCAGAGAAGAGGCAGCTTGGAGAACTGCATCAAACCAGTTTTTGGACTGAAGATGGAAACAGCAGCAGCAGCAACAACAACAGTGCATACCTGGTGCAAGTTAACAGTAGTAAGGGATATGACAATGATAATAAGTAAATAAACCATGAATTTATTTTCAACATTTACAAAAAAATTCTTGAGCAATATTGTTGCATTTTTTGTAGAGGACCATGCATCAGTTATTCTTGCCAACATTAAAAGAAGGAATTGTGTCATAAAAGGATGTTAACATAGACATGTAAAAAAGGAAATAAAACCTTAATAATGACTTCATCCATGAAAAATTAAGTAAAAAAAAAAAACAGTATCTATAGGCCACAAAATAAAAAGTACATTTCTGTAGACAGAATATTTGAGATTTTAGTACTTTTGAACAGTGTGTGTCTTGTAAAGAAAGAAAGATGACATATCAGCAAATTCCAGGCATTACAATGAAGCTGTTGTAAAACGAAATGAAGCTTTCAATCAAGTGGTGTGAGTAACTAAACTACTACATGTGTATGCAGTACCATCAAGAATGACATCCATGCTGTGAGTTCTGTCTAGGAAATGTTGCCTCCCAAGGGAACGAAAAAGGCACCCTCCTACTTTCCTAGCCATAAGATGCACATATCTTCATAAACCTCAAATGGTTATTTCTGGTTGGCAGTTACTTCAATATTCCATGCTAGGATATGGCTTTAACTGTCTAGGCATTGATCAGTATGGCATGGCAGTAATTGGTTAATGGCTCATGATTAGTGATATAATGATGGGTTGGGTGTAATATGTTGAAATGATAACTTGTAAAAGAGGGTCTACCTCTTAGAAGCCACAAGGGCTACATGCACTTCCACAGTTCATTCCTGTCATACATCCTGAGGTTCCAGATGTACCAGTTTTGAGAAGTACATTAGGGAAGATAAAACTTGGTTGTCAGCATCTTGTATCATTGGAGGAAGATTGGAGTGCCCACTTCATGCTCAACTCAGCAAATCTAATGCTCGCCACAAGGCTACATTCTTTAGCACTTCAAGTTTCTGTCTTGTCTGAAGCAGCATAGACCCTCTTGGGACTCATGGCATCCAAATTGGGCTGATGTCACTTAAAAATATGATTTCCAGTTACTACGCAATGTATTGGAGAACACTGTTGTTAGGCATGTTCCACTAAGTTTTTAGGGCAGTGAAAGTAAATTTGACCAACTTTATGGAGCTGAATGCATTGACCTGTATTTTTTTCCAAATTATTAATTTAAATCCAACGGCATTCACAGTGTGAGCAGTGAATATGATACAAAGTAAATATGAATCAGAATTTGTAAATCACATGCATGGGGAAAAGGGTATGCTCCTACTACATGGAAACTGCAAGTCCTCCTGGAGTGGTGTATAGCAAAAAGAGCTATTCCATGTTACTATCTTGTAAGCCTTATCCAAGAAGAAATAAAGCTGGCCAGAGAATTTATTCTTTTAATGAAAAGTTCTGTGTCAGTAGATTAGCATTAATCATATATAGTTTAAAGATGTAGTCTGTAGTGGTTATTCCTACCTGTTAATGTATAACTTATTTGTTCTACACCCTTCAAGGATCTGTCTCAGTATGGGATCCACTCAACATGGTATGTAATTGAACGACCTATTCCGACAGATACCCAAATAATTCACTTTTAAAGTGTGCCATTTAGCAATGTTTCAGTTTTTGTGTAAGTTGTCATAATCACTGATATGTAACAGCCTACATTGTATGATATGTAACACAGTTTCTCATTTGCATAATCAAATGAAAGTAGTGAATTTTCTAAAATTAATATTACATGCTAGTATTTTTGCATCTGTTATGAAAGCTGACTTTTTATTTATCAACCTTTCTTTCAGATCATGTTCATTGATTGGACTGTTACTTGTAGCTGTTGGATCAGGTGGAATAAAGCCTTGTGTTGCAGCGTTTGGAGGAGACCAGTTCCACTTGCCAGAGGAAGAAGAACTGCTTGACAAATTTTTTTCCTATTTCTACTTCAGCATTAATTTTGGTGGATTCATTGGAATGATATTTACACCCATTTTACGCAAATCATTTATGTGCTTTGGAGATGATCAGTGCTATGCAGTTGGATTTGGGTTCCCAGCTCTACTTGTCATATTGTCATTGTGTAAGAAACATACCAAGTATAATTACTGAAACTATTTTTAAAATAATTAATAAAAAGACAGTTCATTTCAGACAAATTTAACATTAAGTAAGATATCATCAGGGACATTGTATTCACTGTATCTACTATTTTGTAGGAGACAATGGAGAATATAACAGAATGCCTAACAAACCGACTACAGTGAGGACAATATTCCAGTGTCGATTTATACCAAGAAGTTTAGAATGCAAAGAATGATAATGAGCCTTCAGTGTGCAAATAGTTTTCTATATTTTCCTGCATATGGGTTGCCAACATTACTATTGTATTAAAGAGAGCTGTTACATTTGAATGGAGAGATATTATGTTGCCAGAAATGTATATAGAGGAGTTGTTTAAAGCTAGATGTTTCCTAAAGAATTTCAAAAATATACATTTGAGAATCAGAGTTTGTTGACATTTGGTAGTTCATTAGACATATTTCAGTAAAAACAAAAGACCTCACCTGGCATTTAGAGATCAAAAACACTGTTAGAAGGCAACACAGACTTAAATTATTTTTCTTAAGTCTCCCTCACTGACATATCATGGTCTACAGATCTTAGCAGGAAGGAATATCTTCATTGGTGTGCAATAAGCCAGTAAGTACGACAAAACATATGTTGGGGACTTCACAGTCTACTATAATAACAAATACTGTGATTATATGCAGGCCAGATCACCAAAATAGAAGTAAAACAGTGATGAAAAATTCTGAGTGAAATGTAATTAGTAGTATAAGGATAAACAACTATTCACTGTCTAGAAATATTAGGAATGAGAGGCATATAACATATATTGATGACTGAAGCTCACGTAACTTGCAGAGACACTCCACTCTCTCTCTACTGATGTGTCTCAGTCAGACTACACCACCAGTTATGAGGCACATGGAAGTCCTTCAAGAGTAGGGAACAAATCAAGATATGAATTCATAGAGAGAAGTATCAGTAGGAAATCATTCCTATAGCCTGCATTACTTATAAAAGCTATATACAAACCTCTACATCTACATACACACTCTGCAAACCACTGTTACAGTGCATGGCAGAGGGAACTTAGATTAGGACCACAAGTTTCTTCCCATTCCACTTGT
The DNA here is from genome assembly GCF_023864345.2 of Schistocerca serialis cubense. Lineage (NCBI taxonomy): Eukaryota > Metazoa > Arthropoda > Insecta > Orthoptera > Acrididae > Schistocerca > Schistocerca serialis. The sequence goes on from NC_064642.1 coordinate 612,991,123, forward strand.
GTATGGGTCTTGTGAAGAATGACTACTTAAATGCTCCTGGGCTCACTGCGATTCGACTAATCTTGTCTTTGTAGTACCTTCAGGAATGATATGTAGGGTCTGAAGCATATTCCTAGATTCTTCCTTAATATCAGTTCTTGAACTTATGTAAGAAATCATTCATGGGATAAATGACATCGATTCGTACGTGTTTGTCAATTCATGTTTTTCAGAATTTTGATGATGCTCTCCTATGATGAAGAAGAACGTATAATTGTTCATGCTGTCTTTTTTTGAATGTGTTCAATATGAATTGTAAATCCTCTTTGCTACGGCTTCTGCACACTGGAGCTATATTCTAGAATGGGTTGCGGAAATGTTTTGTAATTAGTCTCCACTGCATTTTCACAGGAACCTACTAGTGAACCAAAGTCTGCGCAACTGCTTTGCCTACAACTGAGGAGCCTACTTGATTGTTCCACGTCGTATAGTTACAAACTGTTACACCCAGGTATTTGTATGAGTTGGTTGTTTTCCAGTTCTTATTTGTTGATGCTGTAACCATTGGGTTCAACCTTTTTGTACTTTGTGATTTGTACAAATTTTTGAACATACAAAACAAGTTCTCTGTCTCTACACCACTTTGGAATCTCATCAAGATCTAGCTGAAAGTTTGTGCAGTTTTTCTTCCTGTAGTACTTCATTGCAGGGAATCAAAGTATTGCAAAAACAGGTACTTTCAAGAAAATGCTTTATTGAAGGTGTTGATACTGGACTACTATCAATAAAATTATTTTTCTTATGTGTATTTGCTGTTAATTCTACTGAGTAAATGTCTTTCATCACCAATGTTTAAAGTAAAGATTAATCAAATCTACACAAATATGGAGGAAATAAGTTCACTATTTCCAATTACAACAATGATGGGGAGATGGAACAAAGGTTGCAGTGTTAAATGTAGCATCATCTGTAGTCAACAATACAAAAATGCATCAGTTAATGAGACTGTGTTCTCTTATTTGTGTAACATTAAATAACATTAAACCAAAAGCTTTATTTTTAATTCACAGTTGAAGAATAGCTTCAACCACTCTTCAGATTTTACATTTTTAATCAGTTTTGTAAAATCTGAAGGGTGGTTGAAATTATTCTTCAACTGCAGGTGCAACCACAACAGAGGCATATCTGATGAGAGGCCATGCAAACGTCTGGTTTCTGAAGAGCATCAGCCTTCTAAGTAGTTGCAGGGGCAACAGTCTGGATGATTGACTGATCTGGCCTTGTAACATTAACTAAAACGGCCTTGCTGTGCTGGTACTGCAAACGGCTGAAAGCAAGGGGAAATTGCAGCCATAATTTATCCCGAGTCATGCAGCTTTACTGTTTGGTTAAATGATGATTGTGTCCTCTTGGGTAAAATATTCCGTAGGTAAAATAGTCTCCCATTTGGATCTCTGGGTGGGGACTACTCAGGAGGACGTCGTTATCAGGAGAAAGAAAACTGGCATTCTGCGAATTGGAGCATGGAATGTAAGATCGCCTAATCGGGCAGGTAGGTTAGAAAATTTAAAAAGGGAAATGGATAGGTTAAAGTTAGATATTGTGGAAATTAGCGAAGTTTGGTGGAAGGAGGAACAAGACTTCTGGTCAGGTGAATACAGGCTTATAAGTACAAAATAATAGGAGTAATGCAGGAGTAGGTTTATTAATGAATAAAAAAAATAGGAGCACAGATAAGTTACTATGTACACCATAGTGAATGCATCATTGTGGCCAAGATAGACACGAAGCCCACACCTACCACAGTAGTACAAGTTTTTACGCCAACTGCCTCTGCAGATGTGGAGGAGATTGAAGAAATGTATGATGAGATAAAAGAAATTATTCAGATAGTGAAGGGAGACAAAAATTTAATTGTTAGGGGGACTGGTATTCGATAGTAGGAAAAGGAAGAGAAGGAAAAGTAGTAGGTGAATATGGAATTGGCATAAGGAATGAAAGAGGAAGCTGTCTGGTAGAATTTTGCACAGAGCATAACTTATCATAGCTAACACTTGGTTTAAGAATCATGAGAGAAGGTTGTATATGTGGAAGAGGCCTGGAGACACTGGAAGGTTTCAGATAGATTTATATAATGGTACGGCAGAGATTTAGGAACCTAGTTTTAAATTGTAAGACATTTCCAGGGGAAGATGTGGACTCTGACCACAATCTATTGGTTATGAACTGTAGATTAAAACTGAAGAAACTGCAACAAGGTGGGAATTTAAGGAGATGGGACCTGGATAAACTGAAAGAACCAGAGGTTGTAGAGAGTTTCAGGGAGAGCACAAGGGAACGACTGACAAGAAAGAGGGAAAGAAATAACAGTAGAAGAAGAATGGGTGGCTCTGAGAGATGAAATAGTGAAGGTAACAGAGGGTCAAGCAGGTAAAAAGACAAGGGCTAGTAGAAATCCTTTGGTGACAGAAGTGATATTGAATTTAATTGATGAAAGGAGAAAATATAAGAATGCAGTAAATTAAGCAGACAAAACGGAATACAAATGACACAAAAATGAGATCAACAGGCTAGGGGTAAGATAGATACTGGCTACAGGAAAATTAAGGAGACCTTTGGAGAAGAGAGAGCCATTAGCTTGAATATCAAGAGCTCAGATGGAAAACCAGTTCTAAGCAAAGAAGGGAAAGCAGAAAGGTGGAAGGAGTATACTACGTGAAGAATTTGACAGAGCGTTGAAAGATCTAAGTTGAAACAAGGCCCCGGGAGTAGATAACATTCCATTACAACTACTGATAACCTTGGGAGAGCCAGCCATGACAAAACTGTACCATCTGGTGAGCAAGACATACGAGACAGGTGAAATACTCTCAGACTTCAAAAAGAAAATAATAATTCCGATCCCAAAGAAAGCAGGTATTGAAAGGTGTGAAAATCACTGAACTACCAGTTTAATCAGTCACATGAAAATCACTGAACTATCAGTTTAATCAGTCACGGCTGCAAAATACTAACACAAATTCTTTACAGACGAATGGAAAAACTGGTAGAAGCCAACGTAGGGGAAGATCAGTTTGGATTCTGTAGAAATGTTCCAACATGTGAGGCAATACTGATCCTACAACTTATCTTAGAAGATAAATTAAAGGAAGTCAAGCCTAAATTTCTAGCATATGTAGACTTGGCGAAAGCTTTTGACAGTGTTGACTGGAATACTCACTTTCAAATTCTGAAGGCGGCAGGAGTCAAATACCCAGGATCGAAAGGCTATTTACAATTTCTACAGAAACCAAATGGCAATTATAAGAGTTGATGGGCACAAAAGGGAAACAGTGGTTGAGAAGGGAGTGAGACAGGGTTGTAGCCTATCTCAGATGTTATTCAATCTGTACATTGAGCTAGCAGTAAAGGAAACAAAAGAAAAAATTTGAATAGGAATTAAAATCCATGGAAAAGAAATAAAAAGTTTGAGGTTACTGACGACATTGTAATTCTGTCAGAGACAGCAAAGGACCAGGAAGAGCAGATGAATGAAATGGACAGTGTCTTGAAAGGAAGATATAAGATGAACATCAGCAAAAGCAAAATGAGGATAATGGAATTAAGCCAAATTAAATCAGGTGATGCTGAGGGAATTAGATTAGGAAATGAGACACTTAAAGTAGCAGATGAGTTTTGTTATTTGGGGAGCAAAATAACTAATGATGGTTGAAGCAGAGAGGATATAAAATGTAGACTGGCAATGGCAAGGAAAGCATTTCTGAAGAAGAGAAATTTGTTAACACTGAGTATAGATTTTAAGCGTCAGGAAAGCTTTCCTGAAAGTATCTGTATGAAGTTTAGCGATGTGTGGAAGTGAAACATGGACGATAAATAGTTTAGACAAGAAGAGAATAGAAGTTTTCGAAATGTGGTGCTACAGAAGAATGCTGAAGATTAAATGGGTAGATAAAATAACTAATGAGGAGGTACTGAATGGAACTGGGGAGAAGAGGAATTTCTGGGACAACTTGACTAGAAGAAGGGATCGGTTGGTAGGACACATTCTGAGGCATCAAAGTATCATCAATTTTGTGTGGAGGGAAGCGCGCAGGGTAAAAATCGTAGAGGGAGACCAAGAGTTGAATACACTAAGCAGATTCAGAAGGATGTAGGTTGCAGTAGGTACTTGGAGATGAGATGTAGAAGCTTGAACAGGACAGAGTAGCATGGAGAGCTGCATCAAACCAGCCTGAGACTTCAGGGGAAAATTTAAGCATACATTATAAGGACACCAGGTGTGAGACGGGGGTGAGGTACCTTTTGGAGTGGACAAGAAACTCAAATCTAGCAGGGTAGAATTTGAAGCTCCATGCAAGATGGTTTGGGCAAGGCTCAGTGTCAGGGATGGCCATAAAATCGTAACTGAGTCCTCCTATTGACCATCAGACTTACCTCCTCATGTAACTGAAATCTTTAGAGAAAACTCACTTTGCTAATGCATAAAACTATCAACTGGAATGATTACAGTTGTGTTAGTGGTGTGTATGACAAGACATTTTTTGCAACATTATTAAATTAAATGCCTCATATGGAAACTACAGGGGAAGGTCAGAAAGGAATGCATAATAATTTTATTACAAAAAAGTTTAGTTTAGTAGAAGTTGGTTTGGTTCAAGTACATCCACCTTCAGACTGCTGATTTCGATTCCACATTTGTCCCAAAGTGTGGGCTGACAGGAATTTTTTTTGTGGGGCCAGACAGATGAAAGTCCAATGGTGCAAGATCTGGAATGTGTGGTGGACACAGGAGCACCTCCCACCCGGGAGCAGCAACATGGGGGTGAGCATTGTCATGAAGAAGTCTGACACTGTTAGCATTAATGCTGTGGCAGTTCTCATGAAGGGCATGATGCAACTTAGCCAAAGTTTTAACGTAGGCTGCAGCATTCACTGTCATCCTGTTCTCAGGAAAGTCCACCTATAACACCCCATGCATGTCCCAGAACACTTTCAAAAGCACTTTCCTAGTAGATTGAGTCTCTTTGTCTCTATTTCTTTGTGCTGAGGAGCCAACATGTCTCCACTCCATAGAGGTTTTCTTGGATTCAGGCATGCAGTGATATGCCCGCGATTCTTCACCAGTGATGATTCTTTTCAGAAAGTCATGACCTTATGTGGCATAATGAATTAAGTGATCCAAGCTTGTCATCATTCACTGACCTATCAGATGAGATGAGAAGGAAAGAAGTGTGGGAAGTCTCCCTTGACCAGGAAATTGGGCGACTTTACTGGACTCTTCCCATTTCCTAAACCTTACCAGCCCTTTTCTTCACCCCTCTTCCTCTTCCTTCAACATTTCTGCCAAAAGGAGCCACTGGCTCCATAAGCTTGCAAATATAAGGTGAACATAAAGTCCGGGAACATGTTCAATTATTTATTGCACAAGAACCAAACATTGTAAAGATATCAAACATATGTCTTTTTGAAAAGAAACCCTGAAAACTTTTTGATGTATACTGCCACAGCATGGTTTGGTAATTTGCCGATAGTCAGGGCTAGTTGCAAATATGGTGAGTTCAGGTGCGAAGGGAGCTTTCTGTGTGTTGGAGTTCGACAAAAACAAGTGTCCTACAGCAGTTCAACAGTTGTTTAGAACCAAGTACAGTAAGAAGCCACCCCCAGGAAGGTCATTTACCACTGGCACAACAAATTCGTTGTGACGGGTTGCTTGTTCCCAGCAGAGAGAAGCGGACGTCCCAGTCCGAGTGAAGTGAATGGGGAGCATGTAAGAGAGACATTCATAATCAGTCCAAAGAAATCAGTGCATCGTGCATTCCGTGAACTCAAAATGGCTCCAATGACAGTGTGGAAAGTCCTGCGACAGAAGCTGTCTATGAAACCATTCAAATTGGAGCTAGTGCAGAAGCTCAATGATGGTGACAAAGACAAGCGTTTTGAGTTTTTTTCGCAGCTGCAACAATTGAATGAGGGTGGAAATGGCATTTTTGGTCACTTAATTTTTAGCGACGAAGCCACTTTTCACACTAATGGGAAAGTGAACAGCTATAATTGTCCAATCTGGGGTACAAAGCATCCACATGCATGCATTGAATTTGAGCGTGATTCCCCAAAGGTAAATTTTTTCGTGCCTTGTCACATCGAAGACTGTGCGGGCCATTCTTCTTCACTGAGAGCACTGTCACTGGATATTCCTACTTGGACATGTTGCAGCAATGGCAGATGCCTCAAATGCAATCTGACTCTCCCATCATCTTTCAGCAGGATAGGGCTCCACCCCATTTCCATTGTGAAGTTTGTGAGTACCTGAACACAGAGCAGCCTCATCGGTGGATCAACTGTGCTACAGAAGGCGGCAGCTGTTTCATGAAATGGTCTCCCTGATCACCAGATCTCACTCCATGTGACTTTTTTCTGTGGGGACACATTAAAGATCTGATTATGTATCTCCTCTACCACGTGATGTTGCAGAGATCCGAGAGAGAATACGGGAAGCGACTGCCACAGTTGACGATGTCATGCTGGGATGGGTAGGGCAAGAATTCGGTTACCGTACTCATGTCTGCGGGGTCACTCATGATTCGCATATCGAATGTTTGTAAAAAAACTTTCAGAGTTTATCTTCAAAATGCAGTATGTATGACATGTGTACAATGTCTAATTCTTGTGCAATAAATAATTGAAAGTGTTCCCAGACTGTGTACACCCTGTACATTCCTGCTGATACCGGTTATATGGGAATTAGGCTGTGGTATAAGGCATTATTCTCTACCTAACATTTCGTCTTCCAATGCTGGAGGCACCATCAGAGGCTTTGATGACTCAGAAAGCAGTTACGGTCTCAAACAAGCTCGATAAGCTGCACTGTTTGTATGTATTCATACAACAGTCAGTTATGATGTCATCTGACTGATGCCTAAGGTGGGCAGTTGCACCTATGTGTGTCGTGGAGCTTGCAGTAAGAAAGAGTTGGTGCCATTTGTTATATTTAGCACTGAGGATCACAACTTGTCCTGTTTGAGTCCTTCTTTTCTGTTACTGTTGTTTTTACGCTTTTGAATTTCTATGGCTTCCCTGTACATCCTAGTGTAATAAAGAAAACCAGTAGTCTATGATCAAATACACTCTGGTCATATGTGAAATATACCAGTGGCGACACAATAAGTGGCTCTGTTGTATAATAGGAGTAGTAATGTTACCAACAACACCTCTTAAGCGGAGTTACGAAACACTGTTTTCCAAAATCCTGTCAAAAATAAGATGTTGCAAATATTTCAGAATTTGAAGCGAGAACACCTGCCGAAGTGAGAAATTTTGAAGTGGATACTCTGGATTTATTGCAGAAACTTAGACCACTTAATAAAAGCAACTCTTCTGGTGCAGACTGTATACTAGTGAGATTTATTTTGGAGTATACTGAAGAAATATCTCCATTTTTAGCACCAACACAACCATACCTTGAACAAAGATCTGTACCTGAAGACTGGAAAGTTGCACAGGTCACACCAGTATACAAGAAAGGAAATAGAAATAATCTTCTGAATTATAGACCCACATCATTGACATCAGTTTGTAGATTTTGGGGACATATAATTTGTTCCAACACTAAAATGTACCTTGAAGAAAATGACATATTGACGCACAAACAATGTGGATTTAGAAAAATGTCCTTCTTGCAATAAACTGTCTCTTTATTCACTTAAAGTAAAAGGCCCTATTGACAGGCGATCTCAAGTTGATTCCATATTTCTAGATTTCCAGAAGGCTTTTGACACTGGTCCTCACAAGCAGCTTCTTATCAAATTGTGAGCCTATGGTGTATCGTCTCTGCTGTGCGACTGAAAGGTCATAGTTTGCAGTAATGGATGAGAAGTCATCTAGTGAAACTGAAGTTACATGTGGGGTCTCTAAGAAAGTGTTGCAGCACTCTGTTATTCTTAATCCATCGATTTACGTTACAATGTGAGCAGCAATTTTAGATTGTTCGCAGATGATAGTGTTGCTTACCATGTAGTAAATCATCAGGCAATTAAAAAAAATTACAAAATTGTTTTGACAACATATCTACATGGTACAAAAAGTGGCAGTTGGCCCTGAACAATAAAAAGTGTTGGATTCTCCACATGAGTATTATAAAAATCCTGTCACATTTTGGTTACATGTTAATTTACCAAACATGAAGACTGGTGGTTCAACTAAATACCCAGGAATTGCACAAATAACTTAAACTGGATCCATCACATACAAAATATTGTGGAGAAGGTGAACCAAAGACTGCGTTTTATTGGCAGAATGAATTAGAAGCTATAACAAATATACTAAAAAGGCTGCTTAGATTACGTTTGTCCATTCACTTCTGGAGTACTGTAGTGCAGTATGGGATCCTTATTAGATAGAATTGACAAAGGATATCAAAAAAGTTCAAAGAAGAATAGTTCATTCTGTAGTATCACAAAGTATGGGAGAGAGCTTCAAAATAACGATTAGTGAGCAGGGGTGGCAGTCTTTATAACAAATATGTTTTACATTATGGCTAAACCTTTCCAGAAAATGACAATCATGAGTTTTCTTCACTGATTGTCAGAACATTTTGTCAGCTCCCACATACATACATGGGATGAAATGATCATCATTATAAAATATGAGGAGTTAAGAGATTGCAAGAAAAGCTTTAGGTGTTCATTTTTCCCACATGCTATTTGAGAGTGGAGTGGCAGAGAAATAGTCTGAAAGTCTTTCTTTGAAACCTCTGCAAAACACGTAAGTGTGAATTGTATAGTAATCATATAGATGTTTATGTGTGTTACATTAACTAGAATTACATCAGAATTTTCTGTGACCCATAAAAATCTCCTGGCATCACCTAAAATAAACAATAATGTTCAGTGTTGTAATAAAATCAGTTTGATAAATATTGTTTACAGCATTCCCAAAATCATGGCCATCTCTTGATAGTATACATAAATGTTGTAACAAGACTTTAAATAAACTATGATAATGAGGCATATTTGCCTCTGAATGAAATTTCTGGCCAAGCTTTTGCCAATACAGTTACAATTAATGAAGCAGCTACACAAGCGCAATGAACTTTCTTAACTTAATCATACAAAAAACTTTTCTTAAGTATTTACAGTAAAGTTCTTGGTTCATCCGGCCTGGCCAGAATTATGGTGAAGATTACAGATCAACTGAAACATTAAAAACTGTTTCACAAATCTGCAACCAAACTGTCACCTCAACGTAACCTAGACTTCAGACTATGCTACAGATCACTACATCTACTTCTGTACTCTGAAAGCCGCCTTATGGTGAGTGACAAAGGGTGTTTTGTGTACCAGTATCACATCTACCTTTTCCCAAAGCTGTCATGAATGGTACCCAGGAAGAATGATCCCTGGCCAGCCTCTGTGAGGGCTCAAATCCCTCCAATTTTATGTCCATGGTCTTTTTGTGAGATGTATGTAGGAGGAAGTGATACATTGGTTGGCTTTTCTAGCAAAATACCTTCTTGGCACTTTAAAAATAAACCACTCTTATGTGGAACACCTCTTTTGCAGCATATGCTACTGGAGTTGGTTGATCATCTCAATGACACTTTTGTGCTTAATAAATGAACCTGCAACAAAATGTGCTGTTCTTCTTTGAATCTACTCTATTTCCACTTTGTGTCTTATCAGGTATGGATCCCATACTAATGAGCAATATTCAAATATTGATCCAACAAGTGTGTTACAGACTACTACCTTTGTTGATGGACTACACTTCCTGAGGATTGTTCCAATGAGTCTTAGTCTCCCATCTGCCTTACTCATATTTAATTTTATGTGGTCATTCCACTTCAAATAATTCTGTGTGCATACTCATAGATTTCATTGAAGTAACTGCTTCCAGTGATTGTTCTGTGGTCTCGTAACCATTCAATAATGGCTCTTTCTATCTATGTATAAGCAGTATATTACATTGGTTGCTGCATCAACTCTGTATACAATAACATCATCTGTGAAAAGCCGGATGGAGTTTCCAGTGGTGTCCACTAGCTCGTTTAAATATATTGTGAAAGGTAAAGATCCTATAGCACCCCCTTGTGATACGCCTGAAGTACTTGTAAGTCTGAAGACTTCTCTCCATTGAGAGTGATGTACAATGTTCTGTATGCTAAAAGATCTTCTATCCAATCACACAGTTGGTCTGATATTCTGTCCACTTGTATTTTGTTCATTATGTGGCAGTGCAGAACTGTATTGAACACCTTCCATAAGTTGAGGAACATGGCATCTATCTAGATGCTTGTGTCCAGTGCTCTCTTTCATCGAACATTTTTTTCAGAACCAATTTAAAACAGGTGCTGCTGTTTATTGTTTTTGTGCCGTGTGCTGTTGCGATACAGTTTCTAATTATGGGTAAGAATCCATCCACTAGCATTAGGGCACGTCAAAATTATGTACACACTACTAGAATTACCTAATTACTTATTTATACTAGTTTAATGTTGGCACTTGAGTCATTATTTGGAGACTATCAGAAATTTGCAGTTGCAATACTTAAGTATTTCACAAGGCAGCATAGCAGTAAATATCATTACAAATAACATTAAATTAAAATTAGTCCATAAAAATACATGTGAATTTGCCATTGTCACCCAAAAATCACATTGATCAACAAAAATATCACCCAGATGTTGATGGTTGCATTTCCTTAAAAAAATTGTTAAATACTCTATCATTAGTAGCCCAAATGGCAAAATATCGCCAATCTAGTTACCCAGGAAGTACTCAGTTATGAAAACCAGTTCAATTACAGAACACTGGAGAGGTGTTTGTGGAGAGCAGAAGGGGTATGTGATGACAGCGCATTCTATAGTTCGTTTTTAGACGATTTTTTTCAACAGTCTGCTTGCATTCATCTGACTCGACTGCGTCTTGCATCGCCAACCTCCCCTTCCCCACCCTTGTCCAAATCTACATACACTCTTGTAATACTATAACAACTGGAAACAGCAATTCTGTGCACAATTGAATCTTTAAATATATGTGCAGTTGTGCACCAGACACGCAGAATTAAAGGAAAAACATACATTATCGGAATGCAATTTTTGTTCTAATGTGTATCATTTTATTTTCAAACAATGTACAACAACCATATGTTCTTAATTCTGCTGTGATCAAGGTAGCTCTGCATGTTGCGCTGCTGAGATAGCAATCCTTCTATTAAGGAGGAGGGGCAATTTGAATCCAACTGATGGTAACATTGAAAATGGTTTTCTGTGCTCTCCCATTTTCAGTTTACACAAATGCTGGGGCTGATTGCTCAGTATACTACATAGCCAATTCTTTCTGAATACCTTTCTTTCCTGACACATTCCAATAACCTTAAAGATGCAGGCCCTCTGCTTAACTGAAAAGAACTGCATTGAAGGTGAGCTGAGCATTTCCTTGGAGACTCCCAGCACTAAAAGCCACATGATAAGTAAATGGTTCAAATGGCTCTGAGCACTATGGGTCTTAACATCTATGGTCATCAGTCCCTTAGAACTTAGAACTACTTAAACCTAACTAACCTAAGGACATCACACAACACCCAGTCATCACGAGGCAGAGAAAATCCCTGACCCCGCCGGGAATCGAACCCAGGAACCCGGGCATGGGAAGCGAGAACGCTACTGGATAAGTAAATAATAAACCAAATTCTGTGTGATTAAAATCATTCATAAGAATACAATTCGATTTGTCTGTGTTGCCCGGAAATCGCATTGATCAACAAAAATATCACCCAAATGTTGATGGTTGCATTTCTTTAAGAAATTTGCTTAACATTCTATCATTATTAGCCCATATGGCAAAAATCACCCCATTTGATCAACATGGAGGTGCTCAATTTTGAAAATCAGTTCTGATACAGAACGATGGGGAAGGGTTTGTGGAGAGCGGAAGGAGAACTGAAATCTTCGCCTAAATCTTTAACGTGACCGAGAGATGTACATGAATTATTCACCAATGTTTACCACTACTGCTTCTGAGGCAGGGATCAATAAAACCACCTGATGAACATGTTTGATCCACTAGATATTATCATATTTTTGTGGCTATAAACATGCTGTCACCATCACTTATGATGTACTATTCTATCAGAGTTTCGAATATCATTGCTATTAACATCTGGTTTCAGCCAATTTTGTATCCCTATTACCATGTGGGCATTGTTACCGATTGTAAGTGAGATTGGTTCTGGGACATTTCCATAAATACTCCTGCAATTAGCTAGTTCTATATTAACATTTTATTTCTCAGATGTACTATGGTGAATGCCACCCTGCCTGGAATTGGAATGCATCTTATCAGGCCTGAGATGGGATTTATCTGTCCAAAAAAACAACATGTGCGCACTACTCAAAATCTGCATCCAAGATTGTCACAGAATTGTCTGAGACTTCCACTTGGCTCCAAACCAGAGGACCACGATCAGTTTGGGGAATGGTGCTCTGCTTCCACACTGTGAGTCAACTAGCTGTCTTTGTCAAATCAGCCAGCCTCCTGCAGGAACTGAGGATGGCCTTTGATCCTAGGCAGCAGGTGTCATTCGTGCTGACATGAATCACAATTTTCCACTGTGTGCACCCAGTGCACTCAGTTGATGATGGCAGAACATCCTCTACATCTCGGATGAGAACCTCTGGCAATCAAATGGACCCTTCTTTTCTGACCTGCCCACTATTTCTCATGCTTGTGTAAAACTCTCAGCAAGATCGACCACAGTCCCAGTACACGAGGCATCCCTTGCTGGATCATATGTACTTTTCAGCAATGCGCAATACCTCAAACTGGTTTTGAAGGCATAAGTGGACAGCTATGCAGCCAAGACCTGCTTTTACCCACCTCTCAGAGATTCACGAGCATGCCACTGTTTGCCAGTCACCATCAAATATCCCAGAAATGTTAAAATACAAATGACAGTGGCAGTGGTGTCTTCTTAATTGAAATTAATATTTAGAAATTATTAACATTTCAAAATACACTCATCTCATTCAGTCATCCCTGCTTACAGAAATTTTACAAAATTTGTGTTTACATAACATGAATTATGTAAGAGAAGCTATTACATTTTAACATTTTAAAGTAGGATACCCATTTAGTCAGATTATACAATCTTTGTAACATTTAGTGCTAATTGAAAGAAAAATCACACAGCAAAGCATTTACCAAAGATTCATGAAATGTGAAATTAACAAACTTTATAAACTATTCACATTAGTTACACAGTGTTGCAGAGAACTGTATGTCTTTATGGCATGACAAGACATTACTCTGTTGATTCAGAGGTAACACTTCTAAATCTGATTAAACATGTGTGAAATAACAACAGTATAAAAGCCATTAATTGAGTCTGCTGAAAAAGGAACAAACACACACAATAATTTTGTGCATGCTATGAGTGTATTCTTTATACTGAGCAGACTAATTCACAGGTAAATAGCATTGTTTAGCATAATGGACCACACACACATGACACTTAAGAGCTGTCACATGCTGCCAGCTCACCCTTCCTGCATGATGCTATAGTACAGCATTGCATTACTCTTAAACGCAACTGCTGTGCACATCATTGTTAGCTCGCTCACCATCTTCTGCTTCCGGCTGATCATGACTGCAATGCAGCCCTCTCGTCTCATTGACTCTAAACATGAAACAGAAGTAACATGTCATTAGTTTTCGCTGGCTGTTTCATTATGGCTGCTGATGGGTCTTTTTAGCCCACAGTTCATGTACACATTGCTGCATATTGAGATGTCTTTATGTAAACCCCCTTCTTCAACATAAACATATACAAATTTAGAGTATTGTAACAGTGTTAATTTCTGGTAGTTGCCCATAATACATGATATACAAAATTTTTATACATAATTATTCCTTTTGTATTTATCCCTTAGTTGTGTCTCCTTCACTGTTCTTTTATGATATTTCCGTCTTCTTCCACTCCTGCAGCTTTCATGGCATTGCATCGTCATTTCTTCTTGCTTATAACTTTCAATGCTTGTGGTATTGGATATGTAGATACAAGATAAGTTCATGAGGTTTTATTTTGCTTCCTTCATGGCAATCATGTCATCATTCCTGATTGGCAAAACTTGTTTGTACCATATTTCATCTAATATTTCTGTTAATCTTCCTGTTCCTTCCATTGCAAGCTTGTTATATCATACACTTTATTACAAATCCCACCTCAGAATAGTTCAGCTTCTTATCATGTGTATTTCAGAATTCCATTGTTTCAGTTACTGGTCATTATTTGCAGATACAGTTACTGGTTATCTACAAGAAAAACCCAGTAAACTAAGCTTACTTTGCCATACAGATGACTTTCAGAACTGATTATTTATTCTAACATTTTGCCAATATAGTTTAATGTGAATTAATGGATTAATTATCACCTTCTCTTTTAACATATGTTTTCCTCTCTAAACTAGCTTGTTCTTCATTTAAAGTTTTCTTCATATGATTCACATTGTTTACCACCATTCGCTGCTTGTGGCCTACAGATTTCACATCTCTGAACTAGAGGGAGATTCCATTGTTCTCACTGATTAGCTGCTTCATGCCCATTCTCTGCCTCTCCACTTCGAATTCTTCTTCAATTTGACCATGGCCTTTCTTCTCTTCCATGTCTGCTGCATCCAAACTGATATCCACTGCATTTACGTTTCCTTTTGTACTTCTTTGAGGATTCTTTTCTTCAGTCTGCCCACACTGAAGACCTTACTTAACAGGTCTGACAGTCTCTCTATGCACTTTTGCTATATGAACTTTGTCTTTTGTCACATCACTATTTCTACACCCTTGCCTATTAAGCAGCTACATATTACATGTTTGATAAGCATACATATTTTACATTCCTGTTCTGCTGCAATCTCCAGTGTCACTATTATTATTCTTGTTTGATACCTGCCTTCTTTGCGTGGGTGTCCTTGCACTGTCCAGCATACTACGCCTAGTTCATCATCTGTGTGCCTAGAAACTGATTTCTTTCACATTTTCTTTCTAATAATGTTTCCTCTTTTGGTTTTAATTTTTTATTTCTGCATCTATGTACAAATTCTGTTGGAGGTTGTTTCTTACAATCATAGTAATTTCTCTTTCAAAAGCTTACATATGAGTTTATGCTTTTTTGAGTGTGCTATGCATTTTACACTGACTGCTGCACTTCCAGTACACTTGGCTTATGCAGGTTACTTCTTGTTCCACCTGGCCAGTACAATGTTGGGCTCAGTAATTTCCAGAATTTTCAATTCTTATTTCCAGAACAATGACTCTATTTCAGGTTTTTGCTTCTTTTACTTCTGATTTTACTTCTAGTTTGAATTCTTTGATTTTTTTCTCCTGCTTTTTGTTTTTGCAATCTCATTTCTGTTTAACCATTCCATTTCTTTGAACAACTTTTCTGTGTACCTAATTTTTCATCAGTTAAAGATTTAAGTTTTTTAAAACATTATTGAGTACCTAGTGAATGTCAAGGTACTACCAGGTTAACTTACATGAAGTTTTTGACACTGTTTGTAACAAACTGCAGCGGTTCTAACTCTGTGCCTACATCAATGATTTAATTATTCACCTACAGAACTTGTGACACTTTGTTTATTTTCTGCTTCTGATATGTATACGTGCTGTGATGTGGTGTCTGCAGGATCCATATTTCTTGTTTCTTCTAGCATTTGGCTCTGGCTGTTTGGAACAGTTTATCCACTTGTTTCATTTGAGGGTCATCATATCTGAAAGTGGAACTATGCTAGAATATAGATGTAAGTTGTCTCTTTTTTCTCATAATTTAACTGTGATTTATATTCAACAATTCATTTGGACCTGGAATGTACAGTTCATGCTTTTGAAAGATTCAGTTTCAGAGCATTATTATTTTTCCTAGTTCAAAATTCTTGAAGAGTTTGTTTAGTATTTTGTGCCAGTTCTGTGTTCTTTATGTAGGAAAATACTGCTATTGAGCTGTTTCTGAGGTTCCCTTATATGGCCTGTTGTTTATGAACTATTTCATTCAGTCACTCATTAACATTTGTAGGTCATCATATCTGTAGATGAAATAGTTTGGTCATATCAAAGGGATTTACATGTGAGCCTCCTCCTATTTTGATTACAAAAAGTTTGGGTTATTTTTGTGTCAAAATCAACAGACATCGGACTGAATATATACGACACAATTCATAACCGTGCGCTTACTGACACTTATCCTATCAGAAATTCTACTTTTTCTGTCTGATATTACCCACCAAAATAATAAAATAATTATAGATTTCTATGATTTGAACTTGGTTTAAATAAACATTGAATTTTATTATTCTAACTAGATCCACATTAAAGTCAAAGTCACTCAGGTAGCACAGTTCTTTTGAGTTTACTATTGCATTTCAGTACTTTACAATCAGTTTGATTATATATGCTTTCCTCAATGATTAAATTACCCCAGTCATCAATTTATATACTTTTACATTTGATTGCATGCACCACTCACACCCACAACCCACTTGGTATGCTGTCTATAGCCAGACTTCAGCTGTTTCGTTTTGTCTCAGTTTGCCTGGAAACAATATTAATGGAAAATCCATTGCAAATATTATGAAAAGGATGGTTACTACTCACCATCTAGCAGAGATGCTGAGCAGCTGATAGGCGCAACAAAAAGACTGTCAGAAAATGAGCTTTTGGCCAACAAGGTCTTTGTTGGAGGTAGAGCATACACACAAAGGCACGTGTGTATGCACGCACTTGACCCGACACACACACACACACACACACACACACACACACACACACACACACACACACACACACACACACACTCACACACATATGTGCGCACTCTGTCTCAGACACAACTCACATACACGACTGCAGTCTCTGGCTGCTGGGACCACAGCAGCCAGAGACTGCAGTCATGTGTTTTATTTGCTTTTGTGTGTGTGTGTGTGTGTGTGTGTGTGTGTGTGTGTGTGTGTGGGCGCACGCTCATTTTCTAACAATCTTTCTATTTAACTTTTATATTTGATTGTATGCACTTGCGACCTGCTTGGTACGTTAACCAAGTCTTGAGCTCTTGACTCCCTAGTTCTTGTGCAAAGTACTGGCAGGTGCCGAACCTCATTCCACTTGCGGTAGGGGGTAGTGATACAAAGATAAGTAATGGCCGATTCAGTGTGTTATGATATCTCTAGCATTACAGGTAAAGCCCCCCCCCCCCCCCCCCCCCCCCCCCCCAATTTTCACACACACAACCTTCTGCTTGCTCATGTATAAAATATTCCACACTGTCATAAATTTCATTTTTAAGTGCTTTTTAGTGTTGAGTATTATGGTTTTTAGCTTGTAAACCTTGAATTTGTACTGTATTTCATTGCTATGCTTTAAAGCCATGTATACAGGGTATTTTCAAATAAGTTAAATCTGTGATAAGACATCACCCAGTCTGATCTATGCCTTGTTTCAGAAGTATATGTAAAATCAAGGTTTTTGAATCATGGTCTGCGTGACTGCATGTTGTTGGTTCCTAGCATAGCTCTGGTGATTTTTTTCTGTAGCTTTAACGCACTAAGGAGGTTTGGTATTTCAACACTCCAAAAACTATGCCATATCTATTAACTGTTAAGAATGTACATGACGAACAATTTTCTTGCCAGCTAAGTCAATTTCATTATTTAGGACTCTCACTGCATAAACAAAACTGTTAAATCACTTCACTAAGAAATCCATGTCCATGACAAGTTTTTGTTTATAGTAACTCTAACTCTTTGTAGGGATATGAAATGGAATGACCACATAGGCGCAGTTGTGGGTAAAGCAGGTGGCAGACTTCAATTTATTGTTAGAATACTGGGGAAGTGCAGGCAGTCTACTAAGGAAATTACTTACAAATCACTTGTGCCTCCAGTTCTAGAATATAGTTCAAGCGTGTGGGATTCATACTGCATAAAACTAACAGAGGACATTGCATGTATATAGAGAAGGGCAGCATGAATGGTCACTGGTATGTTTGATCTGTGGGAGAGTGTCACAGGGATTCTGAAGGGATTGAGCTGGCAGACTCACAAACTTAGGCGTAAACTATCCTGAGAAAGTCTGTTAACAAAATTTCAAGAACTGGCTATAAATGATAACTCTAGGAATATTCTACAACATCCTACATATCACTCACGTAGGGATCATGAAGGTAAGATTGACACTGAAATATACGATGGCATGTACCCTGTACCATGCAGTTCATGGTGGTTTGCAGAGTATAGATGTAGGTTGGTTCTTTGTTCTCATAATTTAACTGTGATACATATTCAGCAATTCATTTGGTTCTGGAATGTACAGTTTGTGGTTTTGAAAGATTCAGTTTCAAAGGCATTATTATTTATCCTAGTTCCAAATTCTTGAAGAATATGTTGTGCCAGTTCTGTGAGCTGTCTGCATACAGAGTTGTTTCTGAAGTTCCCTTACATGGCCTGTTGTTTATGTAGTACAGGAACATTAACAGGCCTGATATGGATCCCTGGATTATACCTGCTTGTATCTCCTTCCAACCTTTTAGTGTCTAATTACCCTCTGTTGTCTATTTTTGAGATTTTCCGTGAAAACCATAAGCAGCCAATTCAAGAATAAATGAAATACACGTTTTGCATAATGGGAATACAGGAATTCATATTTGAACATTGTATAGCTGTTTTAGTGAGGATAACTTCATAATTGTCATTAATCGACATACATATTTATTAAATTAATTTGAAGAACTGTAAATAATTGTGAAGCAGTTGAATCTTATCCATCATCCGTTTATTTACTTTTCAGTCTTGTAAAAATTCATCAGAACTGTGTGGTCATTGCAGTAGGATAGGTATATTTATTTGAAATTCAAATTTTAAACCATTTTACGTCATCTAGTTGAGTGATTGTAGGATGCTGAATCTAAAACTTTCAGTTATGGTCTTAGTTAAAAACATATAGTCATGTAATTTTCTGAAACCATCACAATCTAAGATGTATATGAAAGTATGAATGTGAAATTGATTGACATTCTTTAATTCACACATTGTGTTTTCATTTATGTCAGAAATGTGAATCTACAACTACAGAGACAGCAGTGACAACTAAAATTATAACATTAATGAAAGTAATTTTACATCATGCTATTGGTCATTTATTTGGTATTCTTTGTTAATGTTTTTTAACTTTATACTACATTGCCATCAGTTGTGAAACTTCATGTGTATAAGAACGTGTGAGTATCACCAGAATGCTTTTCAGAAGGATAATGTAGAAAAATTTTAGAATAACAGTGCTAATTGTTATTGATGATACTAGTTAACTACTTTATTACAATTGTTTCAGATCTGTATGTTTTTGGTAAGGATCTATTCAGAATCAGATGTCCAAAGGAAAACATTATACTGAAGTTTATATGCTGTACGTATGTGAGTACGTGTTAGATAACTGTTTTTATCACTTTTATATAAGACCAATTTTTAATAGCAAAACTACAATACTTCTATTTACAGTTTAGTTTACTGTGAGATAGAGAACACCAAAGTGAATCTTTCAAATCTGCAGTGAAACTTTCCGGTAGATTAGAACCTCATTTCAGACTGTAACTGCAACTTGAACTCAAAACCCCTTGATATATTATTTGGTAAAAGCATTCCCTGCCAAAGCACAATTCTAGTCTTGTTTCCCAGTCTGTGCACAACTTTAATGTGATTGGTAGTTTTGAAATGCCATACAGTCCACTACAAAATGAAAGATTTATTCAGGAATCAATTTTGTGCTGTAAATTTTCTTAAAGCAAATGCTGGGATTTGCCTTGGAAGAGGGCAAAGATGATTTCCTTTTCCATCCCTGTCCAATTTGAGATCGTATTTCGTCTATAATGCCCTTTTTATTGACAGGATATTAAACCCTGAACTTCTACCCATCCTTCCAATGAAAATATATGACAGGTAGAAACAGGACATGGTCAAATGCAGATGGTGGACAAAATTATGGGAACACTGAAAGCACAACACACGGCCAAGCCTAATGGTATTGGCATTCAAAATGGTTTGCAGTTGTCTCAGAATGGAAAAAATACAGGTCCTGTATGGTTTTCAAGGAACTTTTATACCATTCTTCCTGCAAAATAATGACAAGTTCAGGTAATGATGATGGAGATGGATAGTGATGCCTCACCCCTCTCTGCAAAGTAGACAAAAAACGCTCAGTAATATTGAGATCTGGTGACTTTGGTGGGCAGGGCAGATGCGACAATTCATCTTTGTGTTCACAAAACCTGTCATGGATGATGATAGTTATTTAAGCTGGGTCCTGTCATCTTGAAACACAGAATCATCATTGGAGTACAAACATTGTACCATGGGATGGATCTGATCAACAAAAGTGGTCACATAATCAATCATTGGCACTAATGCAAGCTTGCAGAATAATCTGGAGACCCATGGAATACCATGATATGCCTACTCAAATCATCACTGCACTCCCACGTGTTTCACTCTTAGGATGTAAACTTAGCCAGAAGTTAGAAATGATGTGAAACAAGATTCATTCAACCAAATGACTTCTCTTCCATTACTCTATATTTGAGTTTTTATGGTTTCAGTGCCATGTTTTCCTGTTATGGTTATTTGCATCTCTGGTTAGTGGTTTTGGAATTCTAGGATGCCCTGCAATTCCCTGCTTATGGAGCTCCCTTCATGTTGTTTTTTTAATGGATAGATTAACAAAGTTCTAACCTTGGAATCTCCTCAGGGATCATGGGCCCTGTCACAGGCTTGCATGCCTCAAAAGCATGGGGGGGGGGGGAATCTTGTCTTGACTGCCTGGAGCACAAGGATGGTGAAAACCTCTTTTAAAAAAACCCTCAATCTCAAGGTGTGCTGCGAGCTGATGAGATGCATGGCTGTTGAGGTGGAACATTCATTAGCGGGACCCTGCCGCACCTCACTTGCCTAAGGCTTACTCAGCCAGGCGGGGCTCTGTTTGAGTGGACCCTTGTTTCCCTAGCTGCTTGTGGGACCGAGATGGAACCTCGGAATCATCATCTTCTCCTCCAAGTGGAAGTGTGTACTGCCTGAGAGTATTCACACTCAATCCTCCAAACGAATGAGGGAGGGTAGCCCTCCTGGTAACCTGCATCATTTGAATTATAGTAACAGGGTTCAAAGAGTCATAAATCAAAATGTGTTTTTTGTCATTAGAATGAAGGAGGGGACATTTGAAAAAATAAGGCTCGGGAGGACTGCTGGAAGCCTGAAGTCTTTTAAGCAGCTGTGGAATGGTTCGCTATTGGTCAAGACTAACAGGGCAAAGCAGGTGGGACTACTTATGAAGACCAAAAAAATTGGGTGAATATGATGCAACTGTTGAACTGCGTAACTCCCTTACTCTAGAAAGGGTGTGGTTACATGCAGGAACAAGGATATCGACATAGACTAACTTAAACAGGAATGGGCATTACAGGGGATAGTGGATATAGAGCAAAGGATCTGTAGGAATAATGGAGAAATTTAGAAGACCGCTACCTTCATTGTGACCTTTAATTCTCCAATGTTGCCAGACCACATCATGGAAGGCTTCCTCAGAGTTAGGGTTAGACCTTATGTACCTAACCCTATATTGTGCTACAATTGCCAGCGTTTTGGTCACACAATGGTGAGTTGCAGGGGTCAAGCAACCTGTGGGAAATGTGGAAAGGCAGCCCATGAAGCTGGGATTGACTATCCATCTCCAGCAGTCTGCATTAACTTCTCTGGGAGCCACCCGGTCTGGAGCCGAGACTGCCCTGTTTTTGCAGAGGAATGAAAAATTCAGGAACTAGAAGTCACCAAGTGGATCCCCTATGCTGAAGCTGAAAAGGAGTATAAGGTGATGAAACCTCCCTCCTTTACCACTTCTTATGCTTCCATGGCGAAGAAACCTATTCCTAAGGTCGACACCTCAACTCAGGCACCGTCCAGTGTTCAAAAATCCACCACCAGCACCTGCACTTGCATGTGTACATGCCAAGGCAAAAAGAGTAAGGATAAAGCAATCCAAGCAACTGCCACAGAAAAAACCACCATCCTCGAACAGACAGGGTACAGGGAAAGGTTCATGACGTTTGGGTAAAAAGCTGTCCTGAGCGGTGTTGGATCCCATTCTTTCACATCTGAGTGATGAGGAGGACATCATGGAGTTAGATGCCTTGGATCCAGGCAGTCCCTCCACTCCCCCTCGCTCTACAGGTGCTTTACCTCCATGATGCAAAGATAGTGGTAAATTAAAAAGAAATTGATGAAATTATTCCCATTCTACAGTGGAACTAGCAGGGGTTCAGGATGCATGTGGAGGAACTCTGTCTCTTATCTCAGGGTAGACCACTGTGTCTGTGTCTACAAGAGACTCATTTCCATCAATTGTACACCCCTGAGCTACGAGGCTATGTTCTCCACAAAAAGGATGACGTGAGTGGAGAGAGAGCTAGAGGAGGTGTAGTCAGTACTGACTACCAATCCTCGCCTCTCTCACTTACAACAACTTTACAAGCATTTGTTGTATCAGTGCATGTGCGTCATCCATTGACAAGATGTTCCATTTATTTGCCCCCACAAGATGCACTTGATGAAGAAGCCCTAACTGACCTTCTTACCCTGCCCCTTAATCCTCTATGGTGATTTTAATGCACACAGTGTGCTTTGGGGCTCTGCAACTACCTGCCCCAGGGGTAGAGCAATTGAGAGGCTTCTCGTGTCATCATGCGCATACTTGCTAAGTGCAGGACAGAGCACTCACCTCTGTGCAGCAACTGGGTCGTTCTCTGTCATTGATCTCTCGCTTTGCTGTCCAGCTCTTGTTCACACTGCTAAATGGGAAGTGGTCGATGACTTGCACTGAAGTGATCACTTCCCGATATGCATTCACCTGCCAGATGGGGTGAAACCTGAAAGGAAACTACTGCGATGTGTGCTTGGTAGAGCTGACTGGATACTTTATACCTAGTTGGCCCTGTTCAAACATTATGCGAATGTTGAGGCATTGGTAGATTATATTACCAAAATGATCCACCATGCCGCTTCAGCATTCATTCCACAGAACATGGAACAACAGAAGAGGCGACTTGTCCTTTGTGGAGTGCTAAATGCCACTCTGCAATCAGGACCAGGCATGCAGCTCTGCAATAGGTCCACATGTTGGCCAACTGCAAAGAGTCTTGCAGCCTTTCAGGTGGTGAGGGCAAAGTGTTGACTAATTATGTGAGAGAGCAAAAAGAGATCTTGGCAACAGATCCTGAACACCATTAATCATTCCACCAAAAGTTCCGTTGTGTGGGAGACCATCAGGAGAATTTCTGGACGAGGAGGCAGGTGCCCCATGGCTGCTATAATGGAGAATGACACTCTCCAAACCAATCAACGAGACATTGCCCAGGCTATGGTGGCATATTTTGCCACAGTTAATGCAACAGCCAGTCAGGGTCCAGCTTTTCAGTGCCACAGAGCAGTTACTGAGAGGTGTAGTTTGGACTTCTGGTTCACCTCTGATGAAAATTACAACTGCCCGTTTTCCATGTGGGAGCTGGATTCTGCATTGTCTGCGGCTCATGACACATCCCTTGGTGATACAGGATCCATTATGGTGTGTTGCGGCACCTCACAAGGTGAAACAAAGATATCCCCCTCGCACTTTATAATGCCACTTGGGCATCAGGTCACTTTCCCAACTCGTAGCGTGAGGCAATTTTAATTCCTCTTTTAAAACCTGGGAAAGACCATACATGCCCAAGTAGTTACCGTAGTGTTTCCCTCAATAGCTGCATGGGGAAGACCTTGGAGCAGATGGTCAACTGCCGCATTGTCTGGATATAAGAATCCAAGCAACTCCTTAGTCGTTTTCAATATGTGTTCAGGTGGTATCGCTCCACCTTTGATAACCTTGCCCTCCTGGAGGTGGCTATACAACAGGCTTTCCTATGCTACCATCATCTTCTAGGTATATTTTTTGACATTGAGAAGGCCTATGATACTACTTGGAGACATCTTATCCTGGAGCAGCTGCATGAATGGGGTTTTCGTGTTTGTCTTCCCATTTTTATTCAGCCGTTCCTATCGCCATGATATTTTGGATTCTGAGTCAGTGACATCCTGTCTGATCACTTTGAGCAAGAAAATGGTGTCCCTCAAGATAGCATTTTAAGTGTGACTGTCTTTGTCATAACTGTTAACAGCATTACATTAATAGTGAAAAGTCCTGTCCATTGTTGTTTGTTTGTGGATGACTTCTCTGTGTTTTGCTCTTCTTCAAGCCTTGCAATGACAGCATGTCAGTTGAATGAAGAGGCGAAGAAGTGTGGTTTTATGTTTTCCACTGAGAAGTCTGTGTGTGTTCTTTTTAACCATTCTCGTTCCATTTTAAACTTTCCTGAGTTGAGGATGAGGGACACTATCCTTACTTTTAAAGACACAGAGAGGTTTCTGGGCCTCATGTTTGACTCTAAGCTTATGTGGTTACAACATCTTAAGGACCTGAAAAAATGGCCAGTTAAGGCTTTAAGTATTTTAAAATGTCTTAGCCACAGTACATGGTGAGCAGACAGAACTTGTCTGCTCCAGTTTTACAGGGTATTTGTGTGTTCTCAACTCCATTATGGGTGCATGGTTAATGGGTCTGTCAGACCCCCTTATTTAAAGATGTTGGATGTGATGCACCATGAATGGATTCAATTGGTGACTGGGGCATTCAGAACAAGCCCCATACCAAGCCTCCGTGAAGAGGCTGGTGAACTGCCACTTCACATCAGGCAACAGCTACTTACAGTGCATCAGCCATATAAAACACTGTCCACACCATACACACTCACCCACCTACCATACCATTGCCAACAGGCAACTAGGCTGTATGAGATTCATGCACAGTATTGCCTTCTAGAGATGGATGTGGCGAGTCTTCATGTTTTACATTGTGGTGGGAGCAGATTTCCACCTTGGATTTTCCAGAGGCCCAGACTTATTTTAGACTTCATGAATTTTAAGAAAGACCATAAGTCAGATTTTACATTTCACTCTCTATTGTTTAACATTTTAGATATACATCATTGTTTCACAATCGTGTTCTCTGATGGCTCCGAGCAAGGGAATTCCTTTGGCTGCTCTGTCATGTTCTCCGACCATGTCACCAGGATTCACCTTCCTGAATTGTATACTGTTTTCTCAGTGGAGCTCCACACGATCCTGAAGGCACTGGAGCAGGTGCATCGTACATGGGGCAAATGGTTTCTCATTTTCTCTGATTCCCTTAGTGCCTTACAATCATTACAGAACCTATACCCAGCTGAGGAGTTGGTCCAGGTGATACATGACTAACTGTACT
The DNA here is from genome assembly GCF_023864345.2 of Schistocerca serialis cubense. Lineage (NCBI taxonomy): Eukaryota > Metazoa > Arthropoda > Insecta > Orthoptera > Acrididae > Schistocerca > Schistocerca serialis. Next base: position 613,016,475 of record NC_064642.1, read on the forward strand.
TGCTCCAAAGGCAGGGTAAGCAGGTGTAATTTTCCTGGGTGCCCTATTAAGCAGAACTCAGTATTTGTTCAAAAATCCTACTGCAATGTTAGATATATGGGTCTGTAATTCAGTGGATTACTCCTATTTCCTTTCTGGAGTATTGGTATGATCTGTGCAACTTTGTAGTCTTTAAGTACTGATCTTTTGTCAAGCGAATGCTTGTATTTGAATGCTAACAACTGTAAGTGGCACTATGTATTGGCATACTCTCAATGAAATTTAACTGGAATGCTATGTGGACCAGAGTCCTTGCCTTTATTAACTGATTTAAGTTTCTTTGCTGCAGTGAGGATATCTACTTCTCAGTTAGTCACATTGGCAGTTGTTCTTGGTTTCAGTTTTGTAATATTTACTTCATCTGCTTTAGTGGCATTTTCATCGGTAACATTACCATTGCTGTCAAAAACTGAAGGTATTGATTGTGTCTTGTCACTGGCATACTTTGGATTTTATTCCAGATTTTTTAATTATGTAAACTATAAAAGCTTGTCACATTGAAATCTGCACTAAGTTTTGAGATTCATTACAACATTGCCAGTCTTGGAGAAAGAATCCGATTATCAACAATGTATCGTTAGATAGACAGCTACTTGCCTTAAAGATAACACATTAAGTTGCAGAGAGGCATAACTAAAAGACATTTATGCATTAGCTTTCGGCCACAGCCTTCATCAGAAAAGGAAGGGAAAAAACACACACACACACACACACACACACACACACACACACACACACACACACACACACATTCATTCACACAAGCACAGGTGACTGTCCCCCTGGCAGCTGAGTAAGCATCTTTTAGTTGTGCCTGTCTGCAACTTACTATGTCATCTTTACAGTAAGTAGTGATTTATCTTTACCTCACATTGTTGATGTTCCACCAATCATTAATTTATTCTGGTTGTGAAGTATAACCTCAATCTAAACTAACTTGCAGAAACTGCCTACTTCAGTTTCACTACAAGGCAAAAGCATTCTGACAGCAATAAACGCTTAATCACCTACTGTATTTACTCTACGCTTTCTGAATGCTGTTAGGTCATTTGTAAAAATTTCAGCTGATCTTATCTCTGGCTTTATCCAGCTTTCAGTATGGATAATGATTTGACCTTCAGTGCTTTTTATCAGCACTTGAACCTCTGTTTTTTTTCTCACTAGGACAGTTTATAAAACTATGATACTAATTGTTGTTATATCTACCCTCATCCTATGCCCTTTTAGACTGATGCCCTTTCTGTAGTTTCCCAGGACCTTCTACATTAAAAAACCCCCCAGTCCCTTCCATGTGTTCCCTCTAACCAATTAGCTCATTCCCGTGTGTAGTGGACCACTGCCCTATTAAGCAGAACCCTAAAACCCATCACCCTAAGCCCCAAGTAGAGAGATCTACAGCCTACACAGTCACAGCACTGTCTGACGCTCAGATCCACACCATCTACTTGGCTCTGTACCAATGGTCTGAAGTTGATCCTCCACCTTCTTCCCACAAGCAAGACTGGCTGTCTTTACCACTTCAGCTAGCCGCCCAAAACCAGAGAAAATCACATCCAATCCAAAATGACACACATCATTGGTACCAACAGAATCACCACCTGCTGTTGGCTGCCCCCTGTGCTCTTCTTGGCATCCAGAAGCACTTTTTTCACATCTGAGATGTCTCCTCCCAGTATGCACACAGAGTGCCCTCTGGATATCTTCCCCTTCTAGGCAACTGTATTCCTAAGGGCCCCATTATGCGCCTAATGGTGGAGCTCCCTACTACCAATAATCCTAGCCTCTGTGACTGCCCAGATCTTGCTGGCTGAGAGACATCTCCTGAAACAGGGCAAGCAAATGCATCTGCCTCAGGGTGTTTATCAGACACAGACAGCACCTGAAACCTGTTCATCACATGAACTGGGAAGGCCCTTCTATTGGTTCCTGTGAAAGTCTTTCACTGCCTGCCTCACTGCTGTGTGACCTCACACTCAACCATGTGTGAGAGGTCGACCTCAGTGTGGGCAGGACCCGGAGTGGTTACAGTAGTGGACCAATCAGAGGATGCCTGATATATGCTGGACATCCCTTGGATCCCCACAATGATGCCCATTGGCAGCAGCCTGTGTGACTGAAGCCAGCACTTCCTAGAGCTATGAGTGAAGGGTCACCAACTCAGCTTGCATCTGAACACAGAAATTCACAGTCCATATCCATACTAAAGACAGTGGGAATATACTCTAAATGGTTACTAGAATGTGGTACTGTGCCTGACAAATATGTAAGCATGCAATAAATTCAAGATTTTAAACTAAAGGGCACCCAGGAAATTCTGGCCAAGTCATTTCTTATTAGCACCTGTGTCAACTCACAAATGAAATGGTGTGCTTCAATGAACTACTGCAGGAATGGAAGCTTCGAGTCAGCTGAAGAGAGTAACAACAGTGACTAGCTCTTCAAACAAAAACAAATGCATTACTGTGTTGCAAACAGCAGTACTATGCACTATACAGTTATTAAAATGTTGAAGTGTGGCTGATAAATACACAGACATCCAAGAAATTCAAGAGTTTAAACTAATATGCACAAAGAAAATCCCAATGATTAGTCTATCACCCATACATTAATTGAAAATTGGTCCTGGTCCCTTACTTCTTCATCTGCATGCGGATCTGCATCAGTGCACACATTTTGGTTATGAAAATTGACAACCCCACCTCGAGTGAATCCAGCCTCATCTGTGAACAGTGAAAAATGAACCTTCTCCACATCTTTGCATCAGCCATTGGCAGAACCGCTTTCTGGGAATCTGATCTTGTGACTGAAGGGCTTGGACATGCTGTATACATAATACAGTTATAGCAACTGTTCATCCAGGATTGCTCTGAGTTGAGGATGACTAACTCCAATAGATGCTGAAATTCTGCATGCACTCATTCCAGTATCTTCTTCCTCTCATTACCACGATTGTTCCTCCATAACAGAGTCAAATAGTGCAAGGTCCTTCATGATCCACCACTGTTTGAGCTATAGAGCCAGTGTCTGCTAGTTACTGGAAAAGATTGGCTTAATAATTGTGTTGATACCCTGCATTGTGGATATTTAGCACCATATAGGATGTGGGCTTGACAGTTGTTTCCATTTTACAAACCATTACAGAAGCTGATATCTGCCATTTCGTTCACTGAACAGTAGGCTTCCATTATGATGGTAAGTGCAAAGACACAAACTTAGCACAAACTGGTTCCATTAGAACTACTGTATGTCATGCACTTACCCAGAACTTACAGTAGCAACCCTAACAGATGTTTACTTCATGCTGTAGCCTTGAACAGTATCAGAGGAATGTGTCCTGACTTGCTTACTACCATCTGTAGGTAATTTCTAATAGCTATGTGCTTGCAGTAGAAGACATCTGTTTCATATTATGAAGATGAACAAGTGCTGCTCACTCTTAAGGTATGCGTTTTGGAGCCCATGTTCACTGGACATTTTTGTCTTGTTTTGGTCCATAATGCCACCTCTAAAAATATGGAATACTTTTTTCTTTAGTACACTGTATATTTCAATCTGAATTTAGGATTTTGTTGCCATTCTCGTCCAGTTTCAACCAACTTTCTGTCCCTAATAATGTATGAGAATTATTGCCTTCAGTGAGTGATGCTGATTCTGGGACCTTCCCATGGCTGCTCCTGCAGTTTACTAATATCATGTTAACCTTTTCTACTTCCAATCTGCAAGGACAATAATTCTCTTAGAATAATGTGACTAACTTGCCTTTGATTTCAGCTGGCATCACCGATACCAAGAAGGAATTGTTGTAGGTGGTCTGTGGTTGAAGACCTACACTCTCACGTAACTACAAAATGTTTAAGGTTTATTTGCATGTTTCAATGATACTGTACAGGTGACCGACACTCAAAACTAATAGAGACTAGCCCCAGTTTATTCAAGAAATTGAGATATTTTATAGAATGCTTCCCTGAGCAATGTAAGATATCTTTAAGTAAGCAATCCATTCAAAGTCAGGTTTGCACAGTGTCAAAGTCCGACCAGTTACTAACAGAGTCCGAGAAAGTAAACATCCATATGCAAAGACCATGGTGATGATCAAAGCGATAGACATACCATTGTGCTGTGTCAATGCTGTGGTAGATTTACAATGGATCAGACCAGCCCTGTGCCAAATTATATGCAGGATTGTAGGAGACCTGGCCTCATTAAATTGTGCTGACAAGCATCATGTTGGTAGTGGCTGACAGTAATGTAGCAATGTTGTGCCAGCTACTCAATTTCCATGGTGACATCAAGTGGCATCACTACATTGTCCATCGCGTATAGCGGTTTTAGTGTATGGAGGCTAGAGGAAACAGGTTGGGAGGATTGTGGGAGGGAAGGAAATGTTGCAGTGATGACTCTGATGACTCCCATCTACATAACTCAGCGAAGTTGGTTCTGGTGGAGAGGTTGGGAGCGGTGGGGGGAGTAGGATCTGGATGATGTGGGCTGTGAAACAGCCATTGGACTTGAGCATGTTGTGCTCAGCAGTATTTTCTGCCCCTATGTGGCTCACTCTGCTGTTGGTCACTCAGTTTGGCAGTTTCCAACCATTCAGGTGGAGAGCTGTTTGGTGGTGATGTTCATGTAAAATGCTATACATAAATTGCTACAGATCAGGTATATGGTATGACTGCTGTTGCAAGTGGTCTTGCCTTTGATTAGAAAGTATAGGTGAAGCTGGTGAGTTCATTGGACAGGTCTTGGATGTTGGTCTTACACTGGGGTATGATCCATGTGACAAGTGGCTGGGAGTAGATGTGGTTTGAGGATGAACTAGGATGTTTTATAGAGTGGTTGGGCAGCAAGTGGCAGAACACCACTTCTTTCACAATCTTTTAATCCTCAACAAAGTATCCGCTGCAGGCAGTCAAGAAAAGAAGTCCCAGATGTACAGTGATCTCAAGTTTATTGCAACATAATTAACAAAATAATCAGTTTGTAACCAGTAATCACACAGAAAAAATTTTCTGAAGTTAACACTGAACAGGAACTGTGGCAGGAGGCTGGTGGCATCTCAAGGAACTAAACAAATGTAACGACTAAAGTTATCACATTCAAAGTATCAGAATTAGAGTCCAGTAGCAACTAGCAAAGCCTCAGTCCAAAACTAAGTTTTGCACAACTGGTGACAAGAAAGAATCAACAGAAATATAAGCTCTAGACGTAAGGTCTCTGGAAGGAAAACAAAACCGGTTGGGAAATACTATTAACTAGTAAGTACACAAAGCACTCAACTGGAAAATTCTCAAGTACCGACAGGACAGTCTCATATTTAAATGATAAGAATTCCGACTCAGTTCCAGTTAAAATCCCTGAAGGACAGTCCAATATTAAAGTTCTAGTGTGATGAAAACATAGTTAAGACTCGTGACTACTAATGAAAACTAAGTCCAAAATTTTTACAAGTCCCCTCACAGAAGCCCTAATGCAAAACTTGGCATCATCATTGTGCCAGCTCCAAAGTCCGTTCCCAATTGAATGAATGTGACTGTGTTTGGTGCCTGGCCCAGGAAGCCTACTTGGAGTGAATTAATGGCTCAGGGCCCGAGTGCCTCCCTAAATACAGGCCTATTTACAGTCTCTGGGGGCCAGCAGCAACCTCTGGTGCCACTTGGGTTGCCATCTGGTGGCTGTTGGAACATAGCTGCCATCATGTGCTGTCTACTAGGAAACCGACTGCTTGTGTAACTCTTCTATAATGTGGGCTGCTGGCATATTAGGAGTAGACTGCTGATATAGCACTTATCCCAATGCCACCTGGATAGTTTCACCTTGCTGGTGGCTCCATAAAAACCTCTGTTTTTATCAAGTGCACCTCAACAGTACCTGCATTTTGGTAGCTGCTGTCGCTTCCATTTTGAAATGTCTCTCCATATCCCTGGCTAACCCATGGATGACCATCACAACTAATTCTATGATCACTCCCATGCACCAGCTGCAAAGGAGCACTCCCCCTCCCCATATTTCTCTTTACAAATCACCCAGGATCGCCCTGAACTGGAACAATTTAACTGTATCCTTTGCCAGGGTTTAACTACTTCTTACTGTGACTGTAATGAGCAACATCCTACCCACAATTGTTCTGACAACTCTCATTGTGGTATTATGTGACCCACCCACTCTAGGAAATATCCTCACCCATCAGTATGCCATGCTTTTTCCCACCCTCTTGTCACGTAAATTATAAACCTGTGGAAGGCCGAAGTGTAAGATCTATCAAATGCACCAACCCAACTCATCCAACTCTAGTACTATCACAAATAAATTTTATCTTGTTATTAGAAGGGTCACTTGCAAAGCAGCCACATTGTATAATAGCTCTGCTGTAATTTCTGAACAGCATTTTATGTGACTGTGACCAACAACCAGCAGTTCACCCAAATAAATGGTCATTGACAAATTGTGACTGAGAGCAGAACTGACTAACCAGTGGTGAAACATGCTGCTGAGCTCAACATGCTCAGCTTCAATGACTGCTTCACAACCTGTACCATTCCCTCCAACACCTACATTTTTTAAATTATACAGATGGTAGTTGTTCTTGCAATACATCCTTCGATCTTGTAATCCACCTGGCCTCAATCTCCTCCAGCTTCTGGCCTACCACATCTCCAAGCCAAGCTGGAAAAGCAACAGCCTCTTCTGGCTCCTCTTGTGCAGAAGGGGTCCCTTGGGGCCCCTCTCTCCCAAGTTCTTCACTAATGCCACAGTGGACACTCACCAGTGGCTCAAGGAGCCAAAAGCTGCTGGACGAAAAGCTTCATGGTCTTCCTCCGTGCCTGAAGCTGCTTTGTAGAAATCTTTCAAGCAAGCCCCTAAAGAGAAGTGAGAGAGCAAGCTAAGTAAGAAGAAGTCTGCTAAGAAACAGTACCCTCTGATGGCCCCAACACCACCATTCCCAGCCTCACGGTAACATCATCCTCCAGTGGAATTGTGGTGGTCTTTTCCACCACCTGGCTGAGCTATGGCAACTCTTAAACTTTACACCTGCTTTCTGCATTGCCCTTCAGGGAAACTTGGTTCCTGGAAATGTGGACCCCTGCCCTCTGCAGCTATAGGGGATATTACAACAACCGTAGTGACGATAATAGAATGTCAGGTGGCGTTTGTGTCTATGTCCTGAACTCAGTATGCAGTGAACCTGTGCCCCTTCCAAGCCCCTCGTGAAGCTGTGGCTGTCAGGATAAGGATGACACAGGAAATAACTGCAAAGTATATCTTCCTCCAGATGGTGCAGTACCCCTGAATACATTGGCTACACTGATTGATCAACTCCATAAACCTTTCCTACTTTTGGGAGATTTTAACGCTCATAACCCCTTGTGGGGTGACACCATGCTTACTGGCTGAGGCAGAGATGTCGAAAATTTACTGTCACAACTCGAACTCTGCCTATTAAATACAGGTGCCCACACACATTTCAGTGTGACACACAGCACATATTCTGCCATTGGTCTCTCAGTTTGCAGTCCTGGCCTTCTCCTATCTATCCACTGGAGGTCACATGATGACCTGTGTGGTAATGACTACGTCCCCATCTTCCTGTCACTGCCCCGGCATCAGGCCCATGGACGCCTGCCCAGATGGGCTTTAAACAAGACAGACTGGAATGCTTTCACCTCTGCTGTCACTGTTGAATATCCCCCACATGGTAACATTGATGTGGTGGTTATGCAGGTAACTACAACTATCGTTTCTGTGGCAGAAAACATGATCCCTCATTCTTTAGGGTGCCTCCAGTAAAAGACAGTCCCTTGGTGGTCAGAGGAAGTTGCTGAGGCAATTAAGGAGCATTGGTGAGCTCTACAGTGGCATAAGCAGCACCATTCTCTGGAGCACCTCATAGCCTTTAAATGGCTTTGTGCCTGCGTTCGCCAGCTTTTCAAAAGACAGAAATAGGAGTGTTGGGAGAGGTATGTCTCAACCATTGGATACCATATGTCACCTTCCTTAGGGAAAAGATCAGATGAGTTTTTGGGTACCAGACCCCAACAGGTATACCTGGTGTTAACATAAATGGCATGTTATCTACTGATGCAAATGTGATTGCCGAGCACTTTGCTGAGCACTATGCTCGTGCCTCTGTGTTGGAGAATTACACTCGAGCCTCTCAAATGGCAGATGGAAGGGAAAGTCCTCTTGTTCACTCACACAACACAGTGAACCCTATAGTGCTCCACTTACAGAGTGGGAGCTCCTGAGTGCCCTTGCACATTTCCCTGACACAGCTCCTGGGCCAGATCGGATCCACAGTCAGATGATTAAACATCTCTCGTCTGGCTACAAGTTATATCTCCTTGTGATCTTCAATCGGATCTGGTGCGATGGCATATTTCCATTGCACTAGCGGGAGAGCACCATCATTCCAGTGCTTGAACCCGGTGAAAACCCGCTTGATGTGGATAGCTATCGGCCCATCAGCCTCACCAACATTCTTTGTAAGCTGCTGGAACATATGGTGTGTCGGCAGTTGGATTGGGTCCTGGAGTCACATGGCCTACTGGCTCCATGGCAGGGCAATTTCCGCCTGGCTCGCTCTACCACTGATAATCTTGTTTCCCTCGAGTCTGCCATCCGAACAGCCTTTTCCAGATGCCAAGACCTTGTTGCCATCTTTTTTGATTTACGAAAAGTGTATGACACCACCTGGCAACATCATATCCTTGCCACATTATACAAGTGGGGTCTCTGAGGCCCGCTCCTATTTGCATCCAGAATTTCTTGGTGCTTCGTACTTTCCATGTCCAAGTTGGTGCCTCCCATGGTTCCCCCCATATCCAGGAGAATGGGGTCCCACAGGGCTCTGTATTGAGTGTATCTCTATTTCTAGTGGCCATTAACGGTCTAGCAGCAGCTGCAGGGCTGTCTGTCTTACCCTTTCTGTATGCAGATGACTTCTGCATTCCATACTGCTTCACCAGTACTGGTGTTGCTGAGCAGCACCTACAGGGAGCCATCCACAAGGCGTAGTCATGGGCTCTAGCCCATGGCTTCCAGTTTTCAGCCGCAAAGTCGTGTGTCAGGCACTTCGGTCAGCATCGGACCATTCATCCAGAACCAGAACTTTACCTCACTGATTGATCCCCTCACTGTTGTGGAGACAGATCAATTTTTAGGACTGGTTTTCGATGCCTAATTGACTTGGCTTCCTCACCTTTGTCAGCTTAAGCGGAAGTGCTGGCAGCACCTCAATGTCCTCCACTGCGTGAGCAACACCAACTGGGGTGCAGATTTCTCTGCGCTGCTGCAGCTTTACAGAGCCCTTGTTCAATCCTGCCTTGACTATGGGAGTCTGGTTTATGGTTTGGCGGTGCCCTAAGCATTGCGTTTACTCAACCCAGTGCACCACTGTGGCATTTGACCAGCGACGGGAGCTTTTAGGATGAGTCCAGTAAGCAGCGTCATGGTGGAGGCTGGAGTACCTTCCATTGCAGGTCAGGAGAGCGCAACTGCTTGACAGTTATGTTGCACATGTTTGCAGTTCTCCTGTGCATCTGAATTACCGTCTCCTTTTCCCACCCACGGCAGTTCATCTCCCGCATCAGGTCATGGTCTCCAATTGCAGTTCATGTCCAATCCCTTCTATCTGAACTGGAGTTCTTGCCTTTACCAGCTATACTTGAGATCCATTCACGTACACATCCATGGTGTACACCTAGGCCGCGGCTTCGCCTGGATGTTTCACATGGCCCAAAGGACTCAGTTCACCCCCTGGCTCTCCGTTGTCACTTTCTCTCAAATCTTGACGTGTACCGAGGCCATGAAGTACTTTACACCAACGACTCAATGGCTGACAGTCACGTTGACTCTCCACTGTCACTTCCTCTCAATTCTTGACATGTATCAATACCATGAAGTACTTTACACCAATGACTCAATGGCTGACGGTCTCGTCGGCTTCACGTATTCCCATGGAGGACATAGTGAACAGCATTCCTTGCCTGATGGCTGCAGTGTTTTCACTGAAGAGCTGGTGGCTATATCTCGTGCTCTTGAGCACATCTTTCATGCCCTGGAGAGTCATTTCTTCTGTGTACTGACTCCTTGAGGAGCCTACAAGCTATCATCCAGTGCTACACTCATCATCCTTTGATAGCGGCCAGCCAGGAGTCCATCTATGCCCTGGAACAGTCCGGACATTCAGTGGTGTTTGTGTGGACCCCAGGACGCGGTGGAAACCCAGGCAATGAACTTGCTGACAGGCTGGCCAAACAAGCTACATGGAAACCTCTTATGGAGATTGGCATTCCAATAACTGATCTGCGTTTGTTTTTATGCCACCAGGTTTTTTGGCTTTGGGAGATGGAATGGCATAGTCTCAGTACGCACAACAAACTGCGTGCCATTAAGGAGACTACGAATGTGTGGCAGTTCTCCATGCAGGTCTCCCACAGGGACTCTGTGGTTCTCTGCCGGCTCCACATTGGCCACACTTAGGTGACCCACGGCTACCTCCTCTGCTGTGAAGCCCCACCTCAGTGTCGTGCTGTGAAGACCCGCCTCAGTGTCGATGCAGTGCCCAGTTGACAGTGGCCCATATTCTGGTACACTGTCCCACTTTGACTGCCCTGCAACAAAATCTTCTGTTACCGGACTCGTTGCCGCTAATTTTATCTGACAATGCCTCATCAGCTGATTTAGTCTTACATTTTATTCTTGAGGATGGGTTTTATCATTTAATCTAAGTTTTAGCGCATGTCCTTTGTCCCTCTGTTTCCTCCACTCTACTGCTTTTAGGGTGGAGGTTTTAATTTGTTGCAGAGTGGCTTGCTTCTCCTTTTTATTCTCATGGTTAGCCAGCCATGTTTTGTCATTTTAATCTCTTCCATCTGTTTCTTGCATTCCTGTGGTTTTCTTCTCCCCTTTTTTCCATTTAAGTGTTTGTTTCCCTTCTGTTGTTCTTGTGATTTTTACTTTCTGTCAATTTTGTGTTGTCAGTCTCACTTGTTTTATTCTTGCCCTTGTTGCATTGTTTTATTTGGAACAAGGGACTGATGAACTAGCTGTTTGGTCCCTTCCCCCCTCTTTTAAACCAACCTTTACATAAAGTCTTCAATAATGTGTCCTGCAGTTAGGTCATGGGTTTCCTTCGTACAACTCTTTTTTGCAGTCCCTATTTAAATTGCTGTATTCAGTAGCCCTTATCCTGTTTTCAACATTCCAAAAGTAGAAATGGAGAATCTTAAAATTTTCTGTTCTTTATGGTACTTAACTCTTCACATAAGAGGTAAATTTGCATTGAAGCATCAGGAGACAAAGAGAGACTCACTGACAAAGGAAGAGAAGCCATAATTACCAACTTCATAAAATTATTAATATAAAATTATAATGATTATTTGTAGTCATTAAAGAGAATTAACCAAAATGTAAAATATTTCTTCTTCTTTTTCTTCTTCTTTCTTGTGAAAATATTTAATCTCTTAGAGCTGTAAAAGTTCAGTAAACATATCTTAAAAATTAATTAATCTATCTCTTTACATTAATACAAATAAAGTAGCAAAACTAATACTTCATTTTGAATGTTGTATTCTTGTCTTCCAGTATGCTGTTAAAAGAAGACTGGAATCTAAAGTCCTTTACACTGATCACTGGCTGGATGCAGCTATTGAAAAATACAGTGAGAAGTTAATAGATGATATGAAAATTGTGTTCGGAATTTTTTTTCTATTTATTCCAGTTCCATTATTTTGGAGCTTATTTGATCAACAGGTAACAAACTGAATATATTATTCTTATGTGTGCTCTTAGAAACAAAACATATTTATTGCAATTTGTTGCATTGTAAACTGTGGGTGATGCAAATGCTAAATAGTGCCCGAATCTCTGGTTGGTGTCCAGCCAGAGAGTACACATAACAACACAGCTTGCAACACCTGAACGAGACAACATGGTTGGTTTCTGAAACATTGTGTATAAAAATAGAATCAACAACTCAATTGAACACCTAAAAGCACCACAAAGCAGAACCAGTTTCATGAATTGGAGCATGTAATGTCCAGACATTCTTAGTTGATGCAGTCTAAGACAAACATTACACCAGATGCAACTGTGTGGACTCTTGAGACCATAATCACAAAATATCAGTAATAGAGAAATAGGAGTTTAGACAACATCCTTAAAATTGTTGACAGGTAAATAATAAATAATTTATTCCTGCCCACCTGTCACTTTATCATAAAAGCATAACTTACACCAGTACTGTCTGTTACTCTCAGTATCAATCCCACATAATGTGGCCTGATGTCATAAGGTCTTTTTAAGTAACTTTTTGCTGGCATCTAATCGAAGTGTTGCTGAGCTAAGGTACTGCTAGTTGCAACTTACACACTTGGCAGTTACTTTCTTGAAGTCATTCTCCCACCATGGGAAAAACTGCCTGGATTTATGCCAACTCCCATGAAAATCGGGGGAAGGATTCTGTTATGTAAAGTATCTGGCGATATCAAATCAAAATGGAGTGTAGATGGTATCTTGAGACTGAGGGGACATATAAGTGAGAGTTGCAGCTGTATTTGCTTATATACATGTATTTTTTTAAAAAAAAAAAAAAAAAACAGGTGTCATTACGGATTTTGTGCACCAAATGAAAGTATATCCTCATGAAACTTTTTGTTCTACTTCATACCGTATCCCATGGACAAAGAGGGAAGCAGTAAGAAAAGAGATTAACAGGGTGCCTGAGTGGGGTATAATACAAACATCATTTTCTCCTTATTGTAATCCTATTGTGGGCACTAATAAGCCAGATGGCAAGGTGTGCTGGTCCTCAATGCACGTAACATTAATAAGATTATTGTATCAGTACAAACACGCCCAGACAATTTAGAGGACCAGTTTATGAAATTCCATGATGTTAAATTTCCTTCTTTAATTGATCCCTGGTTCTCTTATTGGCAAATAAAACTACATGAAGAACGTCGGAAGTATACCACCTTTGTATGTGGGGCAGGAGCTTCGAATTTCAACTATTACTATTTAGATTGAATGTAAGTGCACCTGTATTTATCTCTGTTCTGGACAAAGTGCTAGGACCCATACTTTTGAGTAAGGTAAAATTTTTAGGACACATAACCTCTTTGGAAGGCATACTGCCAGATCCTCAAAAACTTGGTGCCATTATGAACTACCCTGCTCCTCAAAACAAGAGGCAATTGAAGGCATACTTAGGCCAAGTCTTCTCAAGGTCTGGGTGCATGCCTCTTTCAAATGGTAGAAGAAGAGGGAAAACTCATTCCTAAAGTAATTGGCTTCACCATCTCCACCTTATCTGAAGCTGAACATTCATATTCAGCTATGTAGTTGGAGGTTGTGGCTGTAATTTGGCCCTTTAAAAAGTTTGAATGTTTCCTTTGTTGTAAACACACAAAAGTATACCATGACCATCAGTCCCTATTGTTTCTGTTAACTTGTCAATTCCTACACCAACATATAGCCAGGTGGTGTTTGTATCTTCAAGAATTCGATTTTGAAATAGTGTACATAAAAGGAAACCAAAACATAATAGCTGATGCTCTTTCTCAAGTACCACAAGGCTTAGAGGAATTTAATGATCTCTTAGAGCAAGAAGGTGAAATAAGAGCTATGTTGATCAAAACACTCCGACCATACTATGTCCACATGTGTAAACACATGGAGCAATTACAGCAGGCAGGCACACGCTGGAGTAAAGTACGAGTGAAACTTAATGCCAAACAGTGATGAAAAGGTAAAAAGGTTTTTCACTATTCACAAAGGTGTTCTGTTTCATAGGATCCATTCTAAACAAGAACAATGGCACATGTGTTTGCTAGAGAAATGTGTGGATTATTTTATCTCGTACACACGCAATACTTAGGGTCATTATGGCATTGCAAGGTACACTTACAAAATAGGTAAATATTATTTCCCCAACATTGCTCGAAGAGTACTACAGGTGTTAAGCAAGTGTGTTGTCTGCTAGAAAACAGAACATTCCACCATCTCCAAACAGATTGTATTACATCCCATTTGCAGCTAAAAAAACCTCTAGAAAAGGTATCTTTGGATGTGGCTGGACCCTATCCCAGAGGTAAGGATGGCATAATGTGTGTAGTATGTCTGTATGATATTTTCACCAAATACTTAAAATTATGTGCTGTACAGAACACTACACTTAGTTCAATTACAAGACAAATCAAAGAGGATTATTTTTAAAAAGTAGGAAAATCAGAGGTCATGTTAACAGATAATGCCTCATATTTTGTTGGATGTAAATGGAAAGAGTTTGCAGAGTCCAACCAAATCAAACACATTTTACAACCCAAATTTCATCCCAAAGCATTCCCCATAGAAAGGGTGTTTAAGGAATTCAACAGGTTTGTGAGGGCCTATATACCTCATAACATATGAAGTGGATTGAATATATCACCCCCTTCTCACAAGTTGTTAACCTTCCTCATAGATCAACTGGATTTACACCAAATGAGCTGATCTTGAATTGCAAACAATTAGTCGACTGGGAAAAATCTTTGCCCAAGATAACAATACAGGAATTATCATTGGTGGATAAAAATATGACAAGCATTAATCAACCTTGAAATCTGGGCTAAATACAGGAAAGGAATTTATGACAGAAAGTTGAAATGTACAACATAGTCTTATATAGGACAAAAGGTGTTACTTGGAACACATCCCAAATTCTCTATAATTGGAAAACTGAACTGTAAGTGACACCTATTATACACCAGACCATACTTAATTACTAAAATCCCCTACCCGGGAGTGTACAGATTGGTACACACACACAGCTAGACACATAGGCCTATATCCACACAAAGACTTGAGACCATCTATATATTGAAGAAGGGCTGCTTACCCTCTAAGTTGTATATATGTATGATATTAGGCTGCTGGAAAGTCACATTCCAGAGTTTATGTTGTTAGTTGTTAAGGAAAATTTTTGTTAGTATTTTTTTATAAGTCAAATGTGTAAACAGTAAACAATATGATGAGTGGTTTTAACAAGGAAGAATTTTACTTTTATGTGTCTAGAGATGATGATACTCTAAATACAATGCTTTGCCTTACCCGTAGCCCAGTTGTAAACAAATAAATGGACTTGTGAAACACATGGTAGCATGCAGTGCCATAAACAACTTGCTACAGCACATGTGGTATCAGAGTTCACAGTGCATGCACATTGGGAAGCAAGCTGGTCAACATACCACAAACATGTGCATGCCCGACAGGCACAGCTGCAAGTGTTGGAGCATCCAAAACAAACAAACAAACCTGATGAGCTACAGTCCGCACTAGCGTTTGTAAAGGTTATCGAATAAACAGAGACATAGAAAATTAAGGGAGAGACTATACTACAACTACGACTATCTGCACAATACACACATACAAAGATAATCTAAGGGATTATGTGCACAGGAAAGGGGCGCTAAACTAAGAGATATTTACTTAATCTGCACTACTATGTACATTATACTTGTATATGTACAATATTTACAAATTTAAGTATTGAAAGTGCATGCACTATTTATACTTGATGGATGAGAGAAGTCTTGCTGAAGGTAAATAAGTGAATACAGTATATGTAGCAAACTGGATAAGAAGTCGCACCACGCCACTAATGCACTTTATCTTTCAGATCTATAAGGTAAGTAGAGATGCACACATGACATGAAAACATGAAATAAGTTTTGTGATAACACGATGCCATCAAGCCACTATACAGTTATCTATGAAGATATAGATTTAAGTTAGTATCAAGTTTTTTCTTCCAAGGAAGAATGCATCGACAGGTCCTAAAGTGAAGAAAGATAAATGCTTGTAGAGTGTTGGGTATCATATAAACACAAGAAAGGCCTGCACCGCAAGTAAATATAGTTGTAAGTTTATGATACATATCAATGTGATAGTGTGAAAGCATGTGAAGAAGAAAACAGTTGCAGTATGTTACATATTATGGTGCTGAACTGAGGTTGAGTACTATGAAATGATGAAAGGGCCGAAACATAACTACTGTGATTGTCAACTACCCGTGAAAGTGTCAAACACCTGAATTACATTGAAATTTTTAAGCACGTTTGTTACCTATGTAAACATTGTTCTATCCTCATTATATGTAACATATTGTATTGATGATACTATTCTGTAAACCTCAGCACATGAAATGGTTATCCTTTATACAACAAAAATAATAAAGTAAATATTGAGCTCACTTTTAAACACTGAATAAGTATTTATACAATTGGTATCATCAGATTTGAGTTGTGCTTAATAACAACAAACTATTTTGTCCTTGGGATCACAGTTAAGTCTATTAATGAGACGTAACTGAGCACATAATTGCTTTTCCATGGAATTTCTAAAACCCTGTAGTGTGCAGATCCTTTCTGGAGAATGCTAGAGAGGCGAGGCCATGCTAGTTATCTGAGTGGCGCAGAGTATCTAAATGTAGTGACTGTTGTTTGCTGCTTCTTTGATTCTTTTTGAATTAATGAATATGCACTGACAAGAAGTCACTGTAAATTGAAATGAAATGCATGCCAATTTGTGCTGTAAATGAAAACAGAATCTATTATTGTATGAAGATTATATGAAGCATGTATAACTAAATGAGAGTAAAATGTTTACTCATATAATAGGAATCAAATAATGTAATGAAAATGAAATCAGATAAAATGTACTAAAACCAAATGACAAGTAGTGACCCTATATATAAAAAGGGGAAACTGTATGAAAGATGCTCAAAAATGAAGCACAGAAACATACAAAACCTGACTGCAAAGTGTTAAGTGTACATGTGTCAAAACAACACATGGGTGTGCACGTGGTAAACTAAAAATGGCAATACTTCATGTGAAATGAATTTTCTGTGCTCAACAACATCGTAAAAGCAGCGAGGAACGTACCTTGTTGATAGGTGTCGGTTGTACGGCTGGTCTCTTCACTGAATAAGTGAGAGCAATGAGGTGAAACAAATTCCTTGGTTTGCTCATATGGAAACCAATTGTCACCGCATCGAAGATTTCACAAAGGATCATGTTGCTGAACACGAGCTTCAGGAATGTGTGTACTGAAAGCTGCTGTGAATGCACGACATGGACATTTGGGCCTCGTACTGGACATGTAAGCATGAACTGTGATGATGATGGACATTGAGCTGCGCATGCGTATTTTTCAAGCTAGATACTGTGTGGATACTGACTAACAATAATGGGACTATGCAGTTACAGTATGCACTTTGTTAGGAGAGAAAATGTATTGTAAATCTGTTGATTGCTTCAAACCTTGCAATGTAAATACAAAAAGATGTCTCTCTCTCTCTGTATGTATGTGTGTGTGTGTGTGTGTGTGTGTGTGTTTTAAATGAAACTGACATGCCCATATCAACTGATAACCATTCATGGTAACACCATTGACTGAATATAAAGGCTATTCCCATGCCAGCCAGGATTATCAGACCTCAAAAAGGGAAATAAGCTCAGCCACTGTGCACTTCCGTATGATGTCAGTGCACAGTGGAGGGGAAGTTGTATTGAATCATATTATTTTTCTTTCTTTTCTTTTCTTACATATAAGCTATATGTAAACTGAATGAGCTATAAACCAGGGACACTGCCAGAGGTAAATTAACGAGCTGTTTTGTGGCAAGGATAATGTTTTGATACATCGTTAAATATCTGTGTGAAACAAAGTAAGAAATATGCTCCTCAGTTTATTAATTCATGCATCCTCACCCTTTTGTTTGTTTCACGAAGTGGTAGCATACAGACGTATGCTTGGATCCGTTGTACCAGCATTGTTAAAAATGTGTATTTTAACAATTAATTAAAAGTATTATAAAAAGTTATTAGAAAAGGAATATTTATTCGAACAGCTATAAGTTGAAATCCTATCTGTTCATCATTTCACTTGCCGCCGAGATCCTCCATCAAGAGGTTCAGTGCAGACAAGAATAATTCACGTGGTATCTGGAGAAGCGTTCGTGCATTGACATTGTCACACTCAAGACTAAACACAATGGAACTAACGTGAACTTAATGACTCAGACTTGATAGGGGCCTATTGAACTTGGTGTACTTATACTAAAAATATTGTGCTTCATTGACAGATTGACAGTTTCAGTTGTTGCAGTGATTATTTGGTATCACACATAACTGAAAGCAGCAGTACATAATGCAAATTATGTTTATTGACCTTGAATGTAATGATATTAAAGTTCTGTTGAGATTGGTATCAGTTAAAGTTCACCCAAGATTGTGCACATATTCATAAATTACCTTCAGATTTTTTCAGCTATTCTTTCCAATCAATTTTTCCAATTATTCCAGCAGTTATTAATCCATTTCTATTTCCACATCTCTATTCATGATGCTCTTATATGAGTGCTTCCATAACCAAGGTAGCTGAAGTGTTTGGTGTTTCAAGAGGCACACATATAGAGAAAGTATAAAAACATAATCTGCTAAGTCACAATGCAGATGAAAGTGCGTGTTGAGTGACAATGAGGCGTGATCATTGAAAAGAACTGTGATGAAAAATAAGATGAAGACAGCTGTAAAAAAATGGTTCAAATGGCTCTGAGCACTATGCGACTTAACTTCTGAGGTCATCAGTCGCCTAGAACTTAGAAGTAATTAAACCTAACTAACCTAAGGACATCACACACATCCATGCCCGAGGCAGGATTCGAACCTGCGACCGCAGCGGTCACACGGTTCCAGACTGAAGCGCCTTTAACCGCACGGCCACACCGGCCGGCAGCTGTAAAAGCCATGGCAGAACTGTATGTTGTACTTGCAAATCCTGTCAGCATTAAATCAAAGTGAAAGGAGCTCCATTAGCAGGGAATTACAGGGTGATCTGGAGTTACAAAACTGCTCATCATTGATGCAAATGCTTTTAATAGAAAATTGTGGTACTGAAACCAGAAAGCCTGGAGTAAGGAGCAATGGGAGAATGACATTTGGTTGGATGGGTCTTATTTCACTGTTTGCAACTTCTGAATGAGTTTACATCGCAAGAGTGAAATGTGACAGGAGTGTGATGACAATTTGGGCAGCCATATCATGGTGTTCCATGGGCCCCCTGGTGACTCTGCAAGACTGCATTGTTGCCAAAGGTTATGCGATTGATTTGTCTGATCAGGCCATCCCATGGTAAAATGTTCATTCTGCAGCAGTTATGCTGTGTTCCAAGATGACAGGGTATCTGTTGTCACACCTCACATCATTGAGGACTTGTTTTGTGAGGACAAGGATGAATTGTCATATCTCACGTGGCCACTACAGTGACTGAATCTCAATATTATTGAGCTCCGATGGTTGACTTTTGAGAGAAGGGTGCATGATCACCATCCACCTCCATCATAGTTACCTGAAGTTGCCACTATTTTGAGGGAATGATGGTATAAGATTTCCTTGAAAATCAAATAGGACCTGTATTTATCCATCCAGAGGTGACTGGAAGCTGTTTTGAATGTGAACCATTTTCATACACTGTATCAGACATGGTAATGAGTTTTGTTTTCAGTGTTTCCAAATTTTTTTCCATTGTCAGTATGTACAGGTCCAACAGCAGCATAGAAAAACTGCTACACCCCTGTCTTATACCCTTTTTAAACTGAGCATTTCTCTCTTGGTTTCCCATTGCTATTGTTCTCTCTTGATTCTTGTACATACTGTTTATTATCCACCATTCCCTATAGCTTATACCTATTTTCTGATAATTTTGTACATCTTGGATCATTTTACAATGTCAGATAGTTCTTCTCAGAAGACAACTCCTTTGACAATCTCTTGATTTTTCTCAAGTTTTGCCTCTATTACCAAACACAATATTAGATCTGAGTTGCTGATGCCATTACATGATTATCATTCAGTAAATCATCAATTTTCTTTTCCTTTCTTCTGTATATTATTCTTTTCAGCAACTTGCGTGGATCGGCTGTTAATCTGATTGTGCAACAGTTCTAGATTCATCTGCCTTAACTTTCTGTTGGATTGTGTGACTGATATTGTTCCAAAAGTTCTGTGGCATGACTTCTGCCCCTTAGATCTACCCCAAACTTAAATAATCATTTTAGAATTTTGGTGAGGACTGCATCCACAGCCTTCATAAAATTTTTGAATGAAATCATCCTGCTTTAGGCTGTTAAAAGTATTATTTATTGTGATTTCGGTTTTGACACATGGTCATTGTCAAGTGTTCTGAAAGCTATCAGTCAGTAAATAAAATACACATAATTACAAACAGTGGCAAATGCAGGATGGAATGTAACAATATTATGAAAACGATACTTGCTACTCACCATATGGCAGAGATGCTGAGTTACACATAGGCACGAGAAAAAGATTGTTGGAAAGTGAACTTTCAGCCAGCAATGCCTTCATCGAAACTAGACGACGTATACACACACACTTATGCAAACACAACTCACACACACATGGCCACGGTCTCTGGCATCTGAGTCTGACTTCAGCCAAAAACTGATTATTTTCATTATTGTCTTGTAAAGAATATGATGAGTTTTAGAAGATCATGGTACTCCAGTGTTCTAAACACTGGATTGTTAAAAATCTAAAAGACAGTGCACGGAAAGTACTAAAATCCAACCTACCATTGAAAATGAAGAACCAGAATGTCATCTTGTACATGAAAGTAAAGAAATTTGTTAATGTGTCAGTAAGTAATAAATACTTTGAGATTCTGTAGAAGTTGAATCGCTGAGTAGAAAGAAACAATGCCATCCAGCAATACTTACATATACCGTTCTGCCAAAACAAAATATGGTTATCAAAGAAAAGAAGAAAGATGTGACTGTCTTGGGGAAGTACTTTGAAATTTCAGATGCTGCAAAGGAGTTTTACAAAGATCTCCTAGACAAGTAATGTATAAACGTAAGACAGAAAACTTGACATTAACAATGAGACTGTAACATATAATACTTTTCATTATACACTTCATCATTTATTACTTTATGTAGCATTGATGATAATAGTAATGATATATGTTAAACAATTGTGTTAAAATAGTTATAATTGTTATTATTGTATTACGCCATTTTATTTCTATTATTATTGTTTGTGTATTCTCAATAAAGTTAAAACCTATAAATTAAAAAAAATGCAATGAATAGTAATGTATCCAAAAATATGAATTGTAAAACAGTGAATGCATATAATAAACACTAAAACACATTAAAAAATTAATTGTAAAAAAATTAAAAAGTTATTCAGAACTAAAAAAGGCAAAATAACTGATGTCAGCAATTTGGCTCTAGCTGCGAGAGACTGTGGTCATGTGTGTGTGAGTTGATTTTGCATGTGTGAGTGCATGTGTGTATGTTGTCTAGTTTTGACAAAGATCTTGTTGGCTGATAGCTGACTTTTCGACAGTCTTTTTGTTGTGCCTTTCTGCGACCCAGTTTCTCCACTAAATGGTGAGTAGCAATTATGATTTTCATTATATTTATACCAGCAATAATTGTATGCAGTTATCAACTTTCGAAAGAAAAAAAAAACCTGGAAAAATCAGACCCTAATATAGTATTACAAAAATTAAATTTGAATGTCAATGGCATCTAGTAATCACAACTGCAAATTGCCACAGAACAACCCAACTGCTACAGAACACCCGACCAACGATAGAAAAAGGAAATGTAGAGGGCGGAACACGTTAACTGCAGTGAAACTAGTGCATGAATGCTCTGTATGCATTCAATAGTTTATGCAGTACAGTGTTTTAGGAAGGTTGTTGTAGGACTGATTAATGTGTCATTTCAGGTGGTACAGCAATGTGTGGAAGGTATCATTTGAGTGCTTACGATCTTGAACGAGCAGAGGATGGTTTAAAGCTGGTCAGAGTGTCACTGTTGTGGACACAGTAATGGATGTGTCCAAAAGTGTTGTCTTGCAGTACAAAAAGGTCACTGGGGGTGGAAATGGTGTGCAAAAGCATGGCTGTGGTTATAGATGGGCCACCACACCACAAGAGAATTGAAATGGACCAGACATCTCACTCCTAGGCAGATAAATTCAGACCTTGCAGTTGCTACTGGCACATATGTCTCTGCCAGAACCATTCTGCAGCTATTTAATCAATCTGATTTGTTTGCTCAGAAACCTATTAAATTCATCCTGCTTCACGATACCATCATCAAGAAAGTGTTTGTTAGTGTAGGTGCAAGTTGGTTGGGGTCAGCAACAGTGGTCCAGAGTGATATTCTCTGACAAATCCCATTTCACTGTGGCAAGTGATTCTGGCCTTCAGTTAGTACGGAGAGAGAGGTGAACACATTACACACTACAGAATGTTCATGAACTTCATTGCTATGGCCTAGTTGTTGTGGTGTAGACAGGCATTATGCACAGTGGCTGAACATGGCTGCATATATTTTGCACGAAGTGTAATTACAGCACAGTGATGTTGCAGGGAGATTATTCTGGATCATTTCCATCTGTGTAGAGCACCCAAATTTCTATTTATGGATGACAGTGCCTGCCCGCAAAGGACTGCTGAGGAAAGTGAAGATATTGAACATATGAAATGGCCTTCGCACTTCCCAGATATAAATCCTATAGATCACGCCTGGGATGTTCTTGATGGACATTTTCTCAATGAATCCCCTCCTCAAAGGGAGCAAGAATTCAAAACCATCTGGAGAGGGGAACCAGGCAATAATCCTCAAGCACTACTCAACAGTTTGGTTCCAGCATGAATTACAGGTGTGAAATGAGCGTTAGTGCCAAAGGAGGGCATGTTCCTAGCTGAGAATCTGATAGCAACCGTTATGCTGAGGGTCTGACCTGTGTCAAATATGAACATTATTTATGTCTATTGTCCTGCTTTACCATGTAGTGAAATCTTTACCATTTTTCATTATAAATACATCACTCCTCTTCTGTTAGGTATGTACTGTGTTTCATGTCATCCATCACTGCCCTTGATTATTCCTGTCCAACAATGTTTTTGTTCCTTTTCAGTTGTCAAGCAGTGTGTGTGTGTGTGTGTGTGTGTGTGTGTGTGTGTGTGTGTGTAATTTCACACACATCAGTTTTACACAAACAGTACTGTACATGACTCGCCAGTCAAAACTTGAGTATCTTGTGGGCGGAGCCCCAGTTGCGGTGCTACTGCATACTGCTCTTGACTCTGCAGCTTTGAACTCATGTCCCCACATCTCAAAGACATCAGTGAACTTGCCCTGCTTAATGCAAAACATGCTGCTGATAGTTAGAGACTGCTACATTGTTCTCCCAGTTCCAACCAGCAATGTCCAAAAGCACAAATTAAACATTTTTCCTCTCTGGTGCAGCTTCCTTTACTTCTTACATATAGTTTCTTTATCTTAGGCATGATGCATTATGTTTTATTTTTTACTGTATATTCTTTACAGTTATCCAGTCTGTATACTTTCCTGTGTCCTGTTTTTCAGTAGCCATAGTTGTGATCTGTGTTGTTGTTGTTGTTGTTGTTGTTGTTGTTTGTTTTTTTTTTTTTTTTTTTTTTTTTTTTTTTTTTTTTTTTTTTTTTTTACCATAGACTGGTGCTCCACAAATGTCATAATTTTCCTACACATCGGTTTATTTAGGTAGTCATACCTCAGTATGATTTAGTTTTGTATGTAAGTATTTTTTGGGAATAATGGACATCTCCCTGGACCAAAGAAAGTGTCTAAATCTTTGTGAAGATTATTCTTATTTCTAGAATTGACTCCATGTAGTGAACTGTTGGTTTGAAAAAGAAATAAGTTTTTAATGATAAATTTTGTTAAGGAATAAATATATTGGGCAGCAGTAGTTTGTATTCCTAATTCCCTAAACAGATCTCTGCAGAATGTTCTTGAGTTCACACCACATATAATTCTTACTACACATTTTTGCTCTCAGTAAACTATAAGTTGGTGTGATGAGTTACACCAGAAAATAATTGCATATGACATTATGAAATGACTTCATGAATGAAAAGTATACCAGCCTTTTAATTTTTAAATCTCGTATGTCTGACAACATTTGTGTTGAAAATAGAGATTTGTTTAGATGCTTCAGCAGTTCTGTGGTACGTTCTTTATAGTTGAGTTTATTATCAAGCTGCAGTCCCAAGAATTTAACACTGTCAATTTCTCTATCTGCATGTCACCATACCTACGGCTTATACTGACAAAGAATTGGCTAGGAAGCATTTATTGATATCCATGAAAATTTCATTAACTGATCTTTCTAAAATAATACTTGATTTGCTCTTTATTGCAATTTTTATATCGTATGCGAGCGAAACAAACTTCGCATCTGGTAATATTACAGATGAAAGATCATTGATATGCACAGGAAAAAGTAAACACTCTACGATGGAACCTTGTGGGATGCCATGTATAATTAGATCCAAGTTACATGTTGCCTAACAGGTTAATACAATCTTAATACAATCTCTTCCTTACACCCTTTGTTTCCTGGCAGAGAATAAGGGGTTTGAATCATTATGCACCATTTTCTGTTACACAGTTCTAATTTACTTGAAAGGATATTGTGATTTACCCAGTCAAATGACTTTTTTGGACAGATCGCAGAATGTACCAGTAGCCTGTGATTTATTGTCTGATGAAGTAAGTACATTCTCAGTGTATGTCTAGCTAGCTTTCTGAATATAGGAATCCTATAGAAGTCCAAACTGTGGCTTTGACAATAAATTGTTTTCGGGTGGTTAAGAAGATGATTGCATATTACATTTTCTAAAATTTTTGAGATTGCATGAAAAAATTTGCTAGCTGTCTTGACATTTTATCATAACCACCCAATATTTTTTTTTTAATTTTCAAGATTATTCGGTGGACATTACTTTTACTGAGTGTTATATATTTATGAAGTTATTTGTAATGACTAGCATGAGATATTCCAGGGCAGCATCTTCTGAACCAGACAACTCCATCTTTCTAGTAACTATATATATGAAGACAGTATCTGTTCTCGAAAAAACAGAATACTGTTGATGACCGTGCAGCTTTTCCCTGGAATAAATGATGACTAACTGAAACCCTCAGCTGCCGACAGATGTTGTTGATATACCTCGATGTGGACAGCTGAAAATGTGTGCCCCGACCAGGAATCGAACCCGGGATCTCCTGCTTACATGGCAGACGCTCTATCCATCTGAGCCACCGAGGACACAGATGAATAGCGCGACTGCAGAGACTTATCCCTTGCACGCTTCCCATGAGACTCACATTCCCAACTGTCCACAATTCTACATATGTAATGTACCTTATAGACATTTGCCCATTCACTCATTACTCGTGCACGTTTTGGCGATTCCCGTAAGAGTTTGGGCAACCTGTGCGCATTTGCACAGACGAAGGTCAGTGGCTGGGTAGGCTTTAACTATATACATGTAGACAGTAACTGTTCTCGAAAGAACAGAATGCTGTTGATGACCGTGCAGCTTTTCCCTGGAATAAATGATGACTAACTGAAACCCTCAGCTGCCGACAGGTGTTGTTGATATATAGCTCAGATGGATAGAGCGTCTGCCATGTAAGCAGGAGATCCCGGGTTCGAGTCCCGGTCGGGGCACACATTTTCAGCTGTCCACATCGAGGTATATCAACAACACCTGTCAGCAGCTGAGGGTTTCAGTTAGTCATCATTTATTCCAGGAAAAGCTGCACGGTCATCAACAGTATTCTGTTCTTTCGAGAACAGTTACTGTCTTCATGTATATAGTTAAAGGGTACCCAGCCATTGACCTTCGTCTGTGCAAATGCGTACAGGTTGCCCAAACTCTCACGGGAATCGCCAAAATGTGCGCGAGTAATGAGTGAATGGGCAAATGTCTATAAGGTACATTACATATGTAGAATTGTGGACAGTTGGGAATGTGAGTCTCACGGGAAGCGTGCAAGGGATAAGTCCCTGCAGTCACGCTTTTCATCTGTGTCCTCAGTGGCTCAGATGGATAGAGCGTCTGCCATGTAAGCAGGAGATCCCGGGTTCGAGTCCCGGTCGGGGCACACATTTTCAGCTGTCCACATCGAGGTATATCAACAACACCTGTCGGCAGCTGAGGGTTTCAGTTAGGCATCATTTTTTCTAGTAACTGTTATGAAATACTTGTCAAAAAGTTGTGCAACACTGCACACATTTGTTACTTACATACCATTTACTCCTAATCCTATCTGCTCCTCTTCATCTCTGGTTTACCAGTCTCCTCATTCACTATATCCTATGTTGTCTTTATTTTGTTATCTGATGTCATCATCTTCTTCTCATGTTGGTATTATTATCTACAATATTTTGCCTTTTAGAGAGCTACAGCATCAACATCATAGCTGATCAACAGATACAATTACCTTTTTGTTTTACTAGATACCTTTATTCCTTGAATAATCCATGTCGTCTTTGTAGATTTTATCTAATATGGGTTAGTTTTGGGGGAAACAGGATTAAAATAAGTAAGAGTGTTGTATTTTTCAGTGTCAGGAACACTTTGTATGTAATCAGTTTTGGGCTTACTGACCTCGTAAACTCAGTACATTTTATATCTTCTTCAGGAATAACATTTAACAAAAAAACTGCATCTCATGGTCTCAGGGGCCATTGGCTATTGGTTTTGTAACATAAATTTGTTCATTAGACCTTTCTACAACTATATTATCTATGGCTGTGTGTGAGCAACTAGTTGACCTAGTTGAGAAGTGTACGGTAGGGTTTAAGTTTAATGACATTGTTACTGATTTGTAATAAATGCTTACTGTAAGAATATTTAAGAGAATACAGATTAAAATCATCAGTGACCATTATTTCTATGTTTTTTGCTGCTAAATATGCCATACAATTTCAAGATTATCAATGAAAATATTAAAATTACTTGCAGATGCTCAGTTTTCTTTTGTGAAGGATTTACTGTGAAATTCTGCTATTGTCACACAAGATTCTGTATGCTGCCCTAGGCAAAATTTATGGATGTCTATGTTCTTAAATGTTTAACAATTCCTGATGTATGTGGCAGCTCCTCCTTTCTCAGTTATTTCTCCCCAAGTGAGATGCTAACCTAAAGTTTAAGACATCTATACCAGTAGTCACGTGATGTTCAGAGAGGCAGCTTATGTCAACTATTTTCCTGCAATAAAGATAATTGTAGTTTATTATCGACTGAGATAAAACTGGTTGGAAGTAAAATTTCTGTTGATTACTGAAAATCCTTAACCAACAGCTGTCTGTGCTGATGCGATATACCATATTATGTTGTTTTGTTTCTTTTTTCAAACTGAACTGTTTCAAACTTAATCTCTCGTAAAAAGTTACTTCTTTCAGTCCTAAAAAAAGACAGCTTTAAGCACTAGTATTTTACGCTTCTAATAGCGTCCTCCTGTTCCCCTTACCTCAAAATTTTCTGGTATTAGCCCAACCAGTTTACCCTTCCCTATCATGTTGAGGTAAAGGCCATGTGTCTAGTATAATACCATCTACTGACATAGTCAACTGGAACTGTGCCAATATGTGACACTGCATGGCTGTGCCATTTCCAAATTAACTCTCCTCACAGATGAGTTCAAATGAGCTCAGTCACGGTCTCTCAGACCGGATACCAATTCATCATTGATGTATCTTGATACTGATGCAGTATTTATCAGGTCACACTCTATATTGTACCCAGGATCTCTGTCAGTACTGTTGCCAGCCCAGCCACTATAATCTCGGTCTCTTCCATGGTGAAGACTTTACAGAGTGATCCTAAATCCTCTGTCATCTGTCCCAGACTAACATGAGGATTTAAAAAGAATGATGACCTGGTATTTTGATGCTAGTTCAACCTGCAGAAGTTGGCCAACACCTCTAGCATGAGGGCTGCCTGACAACAAAACTTATTTCTTTTTCCTGCTTCCTTGTATTCATATTTTTAATGTATTATTGAAAGTTTGTTGTGCCCTGTCTCCATTACATCTGCGTGATGCTCATCATTTTCTTAATGAAACAACAAGTCAATCTTTATTGTATCACATTCACCAAAAAAATGTCAGATGAAGTTCAAAGCCTGTTTCTTCTATTACCTGTTGCCACTTCCCACTACCCCTCTCCCTCCTTAACCTGTCCAGGTCTTTCTTAGCCTTGTCTAATTTAGCCTGAAGAGCAGAAAAGTTTCCCTCCTGTTCCACTATCTTCCTGTTTCTACTACATATATGACAAAGCCATTGAAGAGCCTCATTTTCTTCCTCAATTCACACACCACTACAGTCAGTGCAATGAAAAATTTACAGCACCCATCACATCAAACCCTGGAACTAACAGTTCTGCCACAAGCCAGGCAATCTTCAACTGATGAAAGTAATACCTTAGTAAGAATAAGCCAAGTACGTTACCTATAAACAAGAAAATACAGTTACAAAATAGTGACCTACACCTATGTAAAGAAATTACTAATGATAAGTTTCTGAATCAAACAACTTAAAATTGATAATATGTTCCAGAAATATAAACTAAATAATGAAGGGAAATGTGCTACTTAAATTGCTGGAAAGAGAAAAAAAGTTTACTGCACCAAAACATAAACAAAAATATGACAACAATCTGACTTTACAATCGTTCTGTGTGGAGTAAGACGTAAAGAATACTCAAACCTTTAACAGCAAGCCTTAAAACACACACATACACACACACACACACACACACACACACACACACACACACACACACACACAAATACACATTTCTACTGAAAAAAATGAGCGTACAGCATTGTGGGCCGAGAGTCCCCCATTTGGGGAAGTTTGGCTGCTGAAGGCAAGTACTTATTGCATTCAACACAACATTGGGCGATTTGCACATTGGAGATGGGGTTGAAACAATGATGAGGACAGCACAACACCCAGTCCATATTGGAGATGGGGTTGAAACAATGATGAGGACAGCACAACACCCAGTCCCTGAGCGGAGAAAATCTCCTGCCCCAGCTGGGAATCGAACCCAGGCCCCTTCGCATGGCATTCCATTGCGCCGACCACTCAGCTAATGGGGGTGGACACATTTCTTCTGAGTACTTTGTACAAAACTAGCTGTCACTACAGTCTGGATTACTTATCTCTTTGTTTTCAAACTGATAATAACTCTCACATAAATCAAAGTTACACTACTGGCCATTAAAATTGCTACACCAAAAAGAAATGCAGATGATAAACGGGTATTCATTGGACAAATATATTATACTAGAACTGACATGAGATTACATTTTCACGTGATTTTGGTGCATAGATCCTGAGAAATCAGTACCCAGAACAACCACCTCTGGCCATAATAACGGCCTTGATACGCCTGGGCATTGAGTGAAACAGAGCTTGGATGGCGTGTTTAGGTACAGCTGCCCATGCAGCTTCAACACGATACCACAGTTCATCAAGAGTAGTGACTGGTGTATTGTGATGAGCCAGTTGCTCGGCCAACACTGACCAGACATTTACAGTTGGTGAGAGATATGGAGAATGTGCTGGCCAGGACAGCAATCGAACATTTTCTGTATCCAAAAAGGCCCGTACAGGACCTGCAACATGCGGTCGTGCATTATCCTGCTGAAATATAGGGTTTCGCAGGGATTGAATGAAAGGTAGAGCCATGGGTCGTAACACATCTGAAATGTAATGTCCACTGTTCAAAGTGCCATCAATGTGAACAAGAGTTGACCGAGATGTGTAACCAATGGCACCCCATACCATCATACCGGGTGATATGCCAGTATGGCGATGACGAATACACATTTCCAATGTGCTTTCACCGCGAAGTCGCCAAACACGCATGCGACCATCATGATGCTGTAAACAGAACCTGGATTCATCTGAAAAAATGACGTTTTGCCATTCGTGCACCCAGGTTCGTCGTTGAGTACACCATCGCAGGTGCTCCTGTCTGTGATGCATCATCAAGTGTAACCGCAGCCATGGTCTCCGAGCTGATTGTCCATGCTGCTGCAAGTGTTGTCGAACTGTTCGTGCAGACGGTTGTTGTCTTGCAAATGTCCCCATCTGTTGATTCAGGGATTGAGACGTAGCTGCACGATCCGTTACAGCGATGCGGGTAAGATGCCTGTCATCTCGACTGCTAATGATACGAGGCCATTGGGATCCAGCATGGTGTTCCGTATTACCCTCCTGTACCCACCAATTCCATATTCTGCTAACAGTCATTGGATCTCGACCAATGCGAGCAGCAATGTCACGATACGATAAATCGCAATCGCAATAGGCTACAATCTGACCTTTATCAAAGTTGGAAAAGTGATGGTACACATTTTTCCTCCTAACACGTGGCATCATAACAATGTTTCACCAGGCAATGCTGGTCAACTGCTGTTTGTGTATGAGAAATCGGTTGGAAACTTCCCTCATGTCAGCACGTTGTAGGTGTCGCCACCGGCGCCAACCTTGTGTGAATGCTCTGAAAAGCTAGTCATTTGCATCTCACAGCATCATCTTCCTGCCGGTTACATTTCACGTCTGTAGCATGTCATCTTTGTGGTGCAGCAATTTTAATAGCCAGTAGTGTATAATTATGGAAACTGTGTTCACTATGAGCACTTTCAATATTAATAGATATTGTACTTTTCAAGAGTAGGTCACTTATAGTGTCTTTCTTTTCATAAAATATTAATTAATTCTGTTGTAAATTTAGTTTGTCAAAGAATAGAAAGACCAGAGATCGTATTATCTTTATCTTTCTTGTTGAAGTCAGTATTTCACTCATTTTCTTTTTTCGAATAAACACCTTTGATTCAAATATTCACAGTTTTATAATTGAAAAGAAAAGGTTCAGAATGCTATTACTTTCAGAAAATTCAAACACTGTTAACACTTTTTGTTAAATAACAACTTCATATTCCTTTTTTTGTCACAAAATACATCACAGTCTACAATATTTGCCAGCATGGCTATACAAAAAGCAAACAATGATTCTTTTTTCTCAGTGAATTTTATTATTAAAATTATTATTATTATTATTATTATTAATTGGTACAGAGAATCTGAACAGTTCATTATTTCATAAAATCATAATACAAGAACTATTAATGACAGAAAGTGTGGAACAGGACAAAGTTGCTTTTTGGGATATTTAGTTACAGCATCAATTTTTTCTCCCTTACCAGAAAAGATGCAGGTTATACAGCAAATATTTATTTGAAATGGAGAATGGCGAAGGGAAGGAAAGGGATGGGTGGGAATTTGTGACTTCCAGATGCACAGGGCCTTAGAGTAATGCAATGGTAAAAGTTGAAAATTTGTGATGGACCAGGATTCAAACCCAGATATGCCACATCTCATGGGGTTGGGTTGTTTCGGGGAGAAGATCAGACAGCAAGGTCATCGGTCTCATCGGATTAGGGAAGGACAGGGAAGGAAGTTGGCCGTGCCCTTTCAAAGGAACCATCCCGGCATTTGCCTAGAGCGATTTAGGGAAATCACAGAAAACCTAAATCAGGATGGCCGGACGTGGGATTGAACCGTCGTCCTCCCGAATGCGAGTCCAATGTGGTGGCCACTGCACCACCTCGCTTGGTCCACATCTCATGAGCAGTTGGCTTAACTGCTTTGGCCTTTCAGACATGGTCCCTGACTGACTCAAATTTCCAACTTATCAATTGCTGCAATGCAGTGTCCTCCATCCATTAACCCCCTCCTCACAAATTATAGATTCTGTAGGAGTTCGGATGATTTTAGTGCATCCACACAGCAACAAAAGTCAAAGAGCCACCATGCTCTTATAGAAAAGTATATACTTATACAGTAAATGGAACTTTTTACTATGCACCAGTGATTTTTGGGAATAGTCAATTTTTACCATCAACATCCACCAGGGACAGTATAATTACAAGAACCTCTCACAATAACACTTGCAGGCACCAGAGCTAAGCAGAGCATCTTTTGGTTGCTAAAAACACAACAGGCTTTCAAGACAGAAAGTGTAGTCAATGCAACACTAAAGCACATCCCTTTCCCTCAGCACCTTTGGCTGGTGTGGTAGATTGCATTCAAATGACAATAAGTGCAATTTTGCAAGAACATATTTCATTGATAGCCCCTTGAACTTGTTTCCCAAAAATCTGAGGAAAAAAACTACTGTGCATCTGATAGAGCATTGCTAGCAGTTTTTGAAACTTTCAGGCACTTCCTAGCATCACTGAAGAGTAAGGATTTCAGAATATTCACTGACCATAAACCCCTAACAATTGTTTTCAAGCAGTGTGATGAAGGCACTTCTCCAATACAGTAAAGGCAAATAGAACTTATAGCACAATTCGCATCTGACATATGTCACTTGCCAGGAATAGAGAACAATGCTGCAGATAACCTTTCACATATAAACAATGTAGCACAAAGCATTTATTTTAATGAGTTAATGATTGCACAAGGCAATAACACAGTTGCAAGATTTCCTACCACACAAAATGATTGACCTCCAGCTAGTGCAAGTGTCACTGCCTAATTCAAGCCTCAAAATTTGGTGCAACGTCTCAACAAGAAAACATTGCCTTTTTGCATTGGTGACTTACCACATACAAGCATTTCATAGTGTTCATCATCTGGCATGTCTGGGCATAAAAAACATGCCATATCTAATGGAAAAGGGTTTTGTGTAGCCTTTGGATGGAGGTTATTCCTACCACTGATATTTTGGACAATACAGCAGCAAAGACATTTTGAGTACATGGATAGCATGTCTTGGTTGCCCTATACAGGTAACAACTAATAGAAATAGTTTGAGTCAATTCTGTTCCAACAAATAGATGAGCTGTGCAGTATCAACCATTGTAAAACAACTAGTATAATCCACAAAGTGATGGAATGTCGTAAAGATAGAACAGGACCTTGAAGGCAGGAATAGTATGTCACAGAGACAAATGGATACATCTGCTTCCATTGGTTGTACATTTTCACACTTAAGTCTGACATGAACCATGGAAACCCCCCCATGAAACATGGACCTTGCCGTTGGTGGGGAGGCTTGCATGCCTCAGCAATACAGATAGCTGTACCGTAGGTGCAACCACAATGGAGGGGTATCTGTTGAGAGGCCAGACAAACGTGTGGTTCCTGAAGAGGGGCAGCAGCCTTTTCAGTAGTTGCAGGGGCAACAATCTGGATGATTGACTGATCTGGCCTTGTAACACTAACCAAAATGGGCTTACTGTGCTGGTACTGCAAACAGCTGAAAGCAAGGGGAAACTACAGCCGTAATTTTTCCCGAGAGCATGCACCTTTACTCTATGGTTAAATGATGACGGCATCCTCTTGGGTAAAATATTCTGGAGGTAAAATAGGCCCCCATTCAGATTTCTGGATGGGGGACTACTCAGGAGGACGTCGTTATCAGGAGAAAGAAAACTAGTGTTCTACAGATCGGAGTGTGGAATGTCAGATCCCTTAATCGAGCAGGTAGGTTAAAAAATTTAAAAAGGGAAATGGATAGGTTAAAGTTAGATATAGTGGGAATTAGTGAAGTTCAGTGGCAGGAGGAACAAGACTTTTGGTCAGGTGACTACAGGGTTATAAATACAAAATCAAATAGGGGTAATGCAGGAGTAGGATTAATAATTAATAGAAAAATAGGAATGCAGGTAAGCTACTACAAACAGCATAGTGAACACATTATTGTGCCCAAGATAGATATGAAGCCCATACCTACCACAGTAGTACAAGTTTATATGCCAACTAGCTCCGCAGATGATGATGAGATTGATGAAATGTATGATGAGATAAAAGAAATTATTCAGGTAGTGAAGAGAGACTAAAATTTAATAGTCATGGGTGACTGGAACTTGATAGCAGGAAGAGAAGAAAACGTAGTAGGTGAATATGGAATGGGAGTAAGGGAAGCCACCTGGTAGAATTTTGTACAGAGCAACGGTTCTCCGGTTACCTTTATGTGGGTTCCTGGCCATGTCGGTATCCCTGGGAACGAAGCTGCAGATGCCGCGGCCAAGTCTGCGGTCCTCCAGCCTCGGACAGCTTCTTCTTGTGTGCCTTCATCTGATTTTAGCAGGGTCATTTGTTAGCGTATTTTATCGCTGTGGCATGCTGATGGCCTACACTTACTGAAAACAAGCTTGAAACCTCTCCCCACGGCTTGGACGACCTCTTCATGCTTTTCTCAGCGGGAGGAGGTCGTTTTGGCCCGGTTACGAATTGGACACTGCCAGTTCAGCCACCGCCATCTCCTGACGGCTGCGCTGTTCTGCCAATGTGGGCAA
This sequence comes from Schistocerca serialis cubense, assembly GCF_023864345.2. Classification (NCBI taxonomy): domain Eukaryota; kingdom Metazoa; phylum Arthropoda; class Insecta; order Orthoptera; family Acrididae; genus Schistocerca; species Schistocerca serialis. Next base: position 613,050,753 of record NC_064642.1, read on the forward strand.
TTGCTGACGGTACGCCACATTTTAACGTCCTGTCCGAATTTTAATACACTGCGCATTGATCTTGGCCTGCCATGTACTCTGGATGAAATTTTAGCGGATGACCCAGGAGCAGCTGCTTCATTTTATCCACTTGACAAACCTGTCTAAGGACATTTGATTATGTTGTTTTCTTTTAATCCCTTGCCTGTTAATGTGCCTTTTATAGTGTTTTAATTTTTAGTTGCTGTTTTAACATTGGGCCTCGCAGTGCATTCATAGATAACACTTGGTTCAATAGTCATAGAAGAAGGTTGTATACATGGAAGAAGCCTGGAGATACTGGAAGGTCTCAGATAGATTATATAATGGTAAGACATATATTTAGGAACCATGTTTAAAATTGTAAGACATTTCCAGGGGCAGAAGTGGACTCTGGACCACGATCTATTGGTTATGAACTGTAGATTAAAACTGAAGAAACAGCAAAAAGCTGGGAATTTGAGGAGATGGGACCTGGATCAACCGAAAGAAGCATAGGTTGCAGAGAGCTTCAAGGAGAGCATTAGGGAATGATTGACAAGAATGGTGGAAAGAAATACAGTAGACGAAGAATGGGTAGCTTTGAGAAATGAAATAGTGAAGGTAACAGAGGATCAAGTAGGTAAAAAGACGAGGGCTAATAGAAATCCTTGGGTAACAGAAGAGATACTGAACTTAATTGATGAAAGGAGAAAATATAAAAATGCAGTAAATGAAGAAGGCAGAAATGAATACAAATGTCTCAAAAATGAGGTTGGTAGGAAATGCAAAATGGCTAAGTAGGAATGGCTAGAGACAAATGTAAGGATGTAGAAGCATATATCACTTGGGGTAAGATAGATATTGCCTACTGGAAAATTAAAGAGACCTTTGGGGAAAAAAGAACACTTGTATGAATATCAAGAGCTCAGATGGAAACCCAGTTCTAAGCAAAGGCAAAACAGAAAGGTGGAAGGAGTATATAGAGGGTCTATACAAGGGCGATGTTCTTGAGGACAATATTATAGAAATGGAAGAGAATGTAGATGAAGATGAAATGGGAGATATGATACTGCGTGAAGAGATTGACAGAGCACTGAACGACCTAAGTCGAAATAAGGCCCCGGGAGTGGACAAAATTCCATTAGAACTACTGACAGCCTTGGGAGAGCCAGGCCTAACAAAACTCTACCACCTAGTGAGCAAGATGTATGAGACAGGTGAAATACCCTCATACTTCAAGAAGAGTATAATAATTCCAATCCCAAAGAAAGCAGGTGTTGACAGATGTCAAAATTACTGAACCATCAGTTTAATAAGCCACGGCTGCGAAATACTAACACGAATTCTTTACAGACGAATGGAAAAACCGGTAGAAGCCGTCCTCAGGGAAGATCAGTTTGGATTCCGTAGGAATGTTGGAACACATGAGGCAATACTGACCTTACGACTTAGAAAATAAATTAAGGAAAGGCCAACCAACGTTTCTAGCATTTTTAGACTTAGAGAAAGCTTTTGACAATGTTGATTAGAATACTCTCAAATTCTGAAGGTGGCAGGGGTAAAATACAGGGAGCGAAAGGCTATTTACAATTTGTACAGAAACCAGATGGCATGAAAGGAAAGCTGTGGTTGGGAAGGGAGTGAGACAGGGTTGTAGCCTATCCCTGATGTTACTCTGTATATTAAGCAAGCAATAAAGGAAACAAAAGAAAAATTTGGAGTTGGAATTAAAATCCATGGAGAAGAAGTAAGAACTTTGAGGTTTGCCGATAACATTGTAATTCTGTCAGAGACAGCAAAGGTCCTGGAAGAACAGTTGAATGGAATAGATGGTGTCTTGAAAAGAGGATATAAGAGGAGCATCAACAAAAGCATAATGAGGATAATGGAATGTAGTCAAATTAAATCAGGTGATGCTGAAGGAATTAGATTAGGAAATGAGACAGTTATAGTAGTAGATGAATTTTGCTATTTGGGAAGCAAAATAACTGATGATTGGTTGAAGTAGAGAGGATATAAAATCTAGACTGATGGCAAGGAAAGCGTTTCTGAAGAAGAGAAGTTTGTTAACATTGAGTATAGATTTAAGTGTCAAGAAGTCTTTTCTGAAAATATTTGTATAGAGTGTAGCCATGTATGGAAGTGAAACGTGGATGATAAATAGTTTAGACAAGAAGCAAATAGAAGCTTTCGAAAGATGGTGCTATAGAAGAATGCTGATGATTAGATGAGTAGATCACATAACTAATGAGGAGGTATTGAATAGAATTGGAGAGAAGAGAAATTTGTGCCAGAGCTTGACTAGAAGAAGGGATCAGTTGGTAGGGCATATTCTGAGGCATCAAGGGATCACCAATTTAGTGTTGGAGGGCAGTGTGGAGGGTAAAAATCATAGAGGGAGACCAAGAGATGAATACACTAAGCAGATTCAGAAGGATGTAGGTTGCAGTAGGTACTGGGAGATGATGAAGTTTGCACAGGATAGAGTAGCATGGAGAGCTGCATCAAACCAGTCTCTGGACTGAAGACCACAACAACAACAACAAGTTTAACATTGGTATACTTGTTGCAGAACTGATATATTGCAAGAATATCCACATCCCAACTCATTTTATCAAAGACATGATGTTGATGACAATAGTGACTGATACACTGACAATGTTTACTGCTCAGTTGTGACAACAGATGTCTCAGCTGGATGCACTTCCAGGAACAAGACACAGAACCCAGCTAGTTTTGTCTTCAATGATTTAAAATGATGAATCCACATTACACTCTGATCACACATTATCAAGTCACTGTTGCAGGCTCCTTATTTGGGACCTTATAATTTATTATACAGAGACAAACATAAAATGGAAATATGTTACAATGGGGAAGCCATAGTGGTTTCAATAGAGATAGACAGATAGATAGATAGAGAGAGAGAGAGAAAGAAAAGTCAGCACATATGCCGTTTTATGATTCCCAAGCCTCGAGCCCAAGTGGTACCATTAACGCCAACCAGTGGCAAGCCTGCTTCATTGACATCTCAACAACCAAATATGCAAGAGCAAACAACATAAAGGTAGACATGCACAAGTTATCAAGCATACGTTAAATATCCATGCACCCCGGGCACTCAAGCATACTTTAAATATCCATGCACCCCTGGCACTCCACACTTGAGGCAGGGAGGCTGTGTAGCAGTCCACAGTGAATCTTCTGATGGCCCTGAGAGCAGTGAGGTTCCAACACAAAGCACAGAATTGTGTTTATGATATCCCTGATTTTTACTGTTAGTTTACGTTTTTTCTGAATGTAAAGTCCCTGATTCATTATTCTTTTTATCTCATCAAAGTTGTGAATGGTAATAACTTTACAGTAATTTAGTATTCTGCAAGGGTTTTAAGAATGTTGAACTGCAAAAAGTATATAGTAACTTCACACTATATAATTAAATTTTCATTAATAATCATTGGTTTGACAATGAGTCAAATGCTTCTCAAAAGTCAAGAAATACTCAACTATATGACCGCCTTGAGCCATGGCTTCCAGGATGTCATGTGAGAAAAGTATAAGAATTTTGGTTGATTGATGTTTTTGAATCCATGTTGCTTTGCATGGGGAAGGCTGTTCTCTTTGAGATACCTCATTAGATTTGAGTTCAGAGTATCATCTAATATTCTACAATAGATGGATGTAAAATACGATGGATCACTTCTGTTATCTTTCTTGTAGTTAGGTGTGTCCTGGGCTTTCTTTCAGCTACTGAAAACACAGTTTTTCGTTCAAGGATACTACTATATATTACGGTTGAAAGAGGGGCTAACTCAGACTCAAATTCGGTATAGAATCTGGTAGAAATTCCATCAGACCCTGGAGCTTTGTTAAATTTTAGTGATTTTGGTTGTTATCAATGCTACTGACACTATAATCCATATCAATTCCTGTCTGCAGTGATGTGAGAATCAAACTGTGGTAGTATGAGTGGATTTTCCTGTGTAAAGAAACATCTGAAAACAGAGTTCAGCATTTCTACTTTGCTTCGGTCAATTTTGGCCCCTGTGTCATCCACAAGTGTCTGGACATTAACTTTTCTTTGGGTTTGTGAGTGGTTTTTTGTAAGATTCTACTGTGGTAATCATTGAAAGCTTCACATATTGCCTTTTTGACAGATGATTCATGTCTCCTCTAATGATGACATTTTAGTTGGGGAACGCACAGACTAGTGAGCTGTTTTCTCTTATGCCTTTGGTTAGTTCTTGGAGTGAGTCTGGTGGTCGTGGACAGAAAGTTCCAGTAAGTTTATGCCCACCCTTGATACTGACTAGTGCCCAAACAATCTGGTATGCAGCTTCATGTTCTATCTCAGAGGATTTGAGTTTCTTGTCCATAGTGACGAATACACCACCTCCATTTCCCATCAGCCTACCCTTTCATTATACTTAGATTTACCCCAAAGATGACACTGCATTCAATTTCAAGTTTTAGCCAGCTTTCTTTACTAGTGTTATATGAGCTCCGCTGATTTTAGGAGTGCTTCAAACTGGGGAACCCTGTTGCAAATGCTTCAGCAGCTGATCTATAGATTTTCTAGTCTCTTCGGCAAGGGGTATTTCGTTCAATCTTACACTAACAGTTTGGCATCTCCTACAGCTATCACTATCTGGCCTGGATGGACAGTATCTAATTAAAAAGATTCTTGTATGCACTCCACACACAATCAGCTACCTTGTTAGCAGCATCTTATGTGCAGTACTTAACCTGACACCTTTAAGATGACCTTGTCAGTCCTATGGAACAAGTGGATGATCCATATCCTCTACTTCCTGTAGAGGATATGGAACCCATGGGGGGGGGGGGGGGGGGGGGGGGGGGATAGTAGTACTTGAGAGACATTTGGTATCTCTGGGTAGCAGCCTCTGATATGTAGTACTTACCTGACAGCTTTAAGAGGACCTTCTCAATCCTATGCAACAAGTGGATGGGCAGTGATATTCCTGCACTTCCTGTAAGGGATAGAGGATCCACAGGAGGGGATAGTAGTACTTGATGGACATTTGATATCTCCAGTTCTAGTATGTCTGTGATCCCTTCTAAGGGTGGCAGAGTCTGTCAATGCCTAAATGAGATGTGCCTCCATGTATCACTGATGAAAGTGCCACAAACTAACCACATGCTGACAACGTCCTAACTACTCTACATCTCCAAGCCTCAATTAGTACCATCCACAGCAACCCATCCCTGGACCAAAGAACACAGCCCCACATGACTGACATTTTCAGGAGCCTTGACATACTACCTATACTAGTTAGTTATTTTCACATTCCATGAAATATAACTGCAGTCTCTCACAATAATGTGAAACAATTCAGTTTACAGTTGTAACTCATTTTCTCAGTGAAAAACATGACAGCATGTGCCAACTACTCAAAAGATTCTCTTTTACATTAATCTGAAGCCACATAACATTACCCCCCCCCCCCCCTCCCCCCCTCTCCCCATACACACACACACATTTAAGGCTTAAGGCTGAAGAATAGCACTCTGGTACAGTCTCTGTCTGTTAATCAAAAGGTCCTGGTTTTGGTCCCACCCACTGCTTAAATAGGAAATAAAACCATCACTAACAATGTCTGAGAACTTCTGACATAAGAAGTTGCCCTCATTCTGTCAACAGACTTTCAAAGAGGTTACAAAAGCAGATGCAGATTCAGAGCAGTCTCTAACATTGGGAAGGAAAACTGCCCCCAAAAGTGGAGAATTCAGCAACTATCAATGGCATGAGAATTGGAGGGTAATGGATATCACTGCATAATGTGTATCGACAGGAAATGACAATCAATATGCCTCCCTATGAGTCCTAATTCTCAAACATTATCTTCCCAGTCCTTACTCAAAAGTATATTGGCAGTAGTAAAATTGTTCAACAGTCAGCTTCAATTGCTGGTTCTCTAAATTTTCTCAATAGTGTTCCATGAAAAGAATGTTGTCTTCCCCCCACAGTTTCCCACTTTAGTTCATGAGGCATCTCTATAATACTCGTGTGCTGATGAAACCTACCGGTAACAAATTTGGCAGCCTGCCTATGAATTGCTTCAATGTCTTCCTTTAATCTGGCGTAATAAGAATCCCAAAAATCAAGCAGTACTCAATAAACGGGCCACACTAGTGTTCTATATGCAGTCTACTTCACAGGTGAACCACACTTTCCTAAAATTCTCCCAATAAACTGATGTCAACTATTCACCTTCTCTACTATTGTCCTTATGTGCTCATTCCATTACACATCACTTTGGAAGGTTATGCCTAGATATTTAATTTACCCAATTGTGTAAAGCAGCATGCTACTAATGCTGTATTCGAACATTACAGGACTTTTTTATTACTCATCTACATTAACTCACATTTTTCTACATTCAGAGCAATCTGCCACTCATCACACCATCTATGAATTTTGTCTAATTTCTCTTGTACCCTACCACAGTCACTCAACACCAACACTTCCCCATTTGCCACAGCATCATCTGCAAACAGCAGATTGCTGATCACTCTATCCTTCAGATACTTTATGTCTACAGAGAGTAAGAGTGATTCTATCACACTTTCTTGGTGCACTCCTGATGATACCCTTGTCATTGATCAATGACAATGTAGTGGGTTCTACTACTTAAAAAGCCTTCGAGCCACTCACTTAGCTGGGAACCAATTCCTTATTATCATACCTTCATTAACAGTCTGCAGTGGAACACCCTGCCAAATGTTTTCTGGAAATTTAGGAATATGGATTCTGCCTGTTGCCCTTCATCCATGGTTCGCAGGATATTGTGAGAGAAAAGGGCAAACTGAGATTAGTGTGAGTGATGCTTTCTAAATCCATCCTGACCTGTGGACAGAAGCTCTTCCATCTGATGTAAATTTATTGTATTCAAATTAAGAATATGTTCTAGAACTCAGCAGTGAACGAGTGTTAAGGACATTGGTCTATTATTTTGCAAGTTTGTTCTTTGATACAGGAGTCACCTTTATTTTTTTTCCACTTGTTTGGGACTTTGCACTGGGCAACAGATTCAAATAAATGCAAGGTAAGTAAGGGGGCAATGTCATAGAGTAGTCTCTGTAAAATCCTTAAGGGTTCCATCCAGACCTGCAAACTTACAATGGCATGCTGAAAAGTAATGCCCCCAAATGTTTTATGCAAAAACTTAATTAACATTCTACATCTTTATTCTTCATGTCTACAATTTATTTCGAAACATAGTTATTCTGGTAATGACATGTTTCTCCCAAAGAGAGACCAGTTTGTTGATAAAGTCACTGTAGTGTTGATGGAACCACAACCTCACCTCTCCTTGCACTGCTTCATCACTATCAAAGTGAAGTTCTCAAAGGTGTCCTTTAAGTTTTGGAAACAGATTAAAATTGGTTGGGGCCAAGTTGGGACTGTATGGAGGATGATGATCAATGACAGTGAACCGAAGGCATTGGACTGTTCCAGATGTTGCAGCACTCGTTCATGGTCTGACATTGTTATGCTGAAGCAGTGGGTGCTCAATGTGTGAGTGAGTTCTTGAAATTCATGCTTTCAGTATTCTGAGGGATTACACCATGATATTTCTTAAGCATCAACCTACTGCAATGTTACACACTACAATTCAGAGTCCTCTAGAGGCAGATGGTTGCAAATTGTGTCAGTGGAGTGGGAAAGTTGATGGAGTAATATGCATGATTTGTAATATCTCAACTGATGTCGAGGACAAAATAAAAAATTTGGAGGAATTAATTTCCTGCACCTTCCTCTAACACCACCTATTTTTTTATAGAAATAACCAATACCATGTACACTCCTGGAAATGGAAAAAAGAACACATTGACACCGGTGTGTCAGACCCACCATACTTGCTCCGGACACTGCGAGAGGGCTGTACAAGCAATGATCACACACACGGCACAGCGGACACACCAGGAACCGCGGTGTTGGCCGTCGAATGGCACTAGTTGCGCAGCATTTGTGCACCGCCGCCGTCAGTGTTAGCCAGTTTGCCGTGGCATACGGAGCTCCATCGCAGTCTTTAACACTGGTAGCATGCCGCGACAGCGTGGACGTGAACCGCATGTGCAGTTGACGGACTTTGAGCGAGGGCATATAGTGGGCACACGGGAGGCCGGGTGGACGTACCGCCGAATTGCTCAACACGTGGAGCGTGAGGTCTCCACAGTACATCGATGTTGTCGCCAGTGGTCGGCGGAAGGTGCACGTGCCCGTCGACCTGGGACCGGACCGCAGCAACGCACGGATGCACGCCAAGACCGTAGGATCCTACGCAGTGCCGTAGGGGGCCGCACCGCCACTTCCCAGCAAATTAGGGACACTGTTGCTCCTGGGGTATCGGCGAGGACCATTCGCAACCGTCTCCATGAAGCTGGGCTACGGTCCCGCACACCGTTAGGCCGTCTTCCGCTCACGCCCCAACATCGTGCAGCCCGCCTCCAGTGGTGTCGCGACAGGCGTGAATGGAGGGACGAATGGAGACGTGTCGTCTTCAGCGATGAGAGTCGCTTCTGCCTTGGTGCCAATGATGGTCGTATGCGTGTTTGGTGCCGTGCAGGTGAGCACCACAATCAGGACTGCATACGACCGAGGCACACAGGGCCAACACCCGGCATCATGGTGTAGGGAGCGATCTCCTACACTGGCCGTACACCACTGGTGATCGTCGAGGGGACACTGATTAGTGCACGGTACATCCGAACCGTCATCGAACCCATCGTTCTACCATTCCTAGACCGGCAAGGGAACTTGCTGTTCCAACAGGACAATGCACGTCCGCATGTATCCCGTGCCACCCAACGTGCTCTAGAAGGTGTAAGTCAACTACCCTGGCCAGCAAGATCTCCGGATCTGTCCCCCATTGAGCATGTTTGCGACTGGATGATGCGTCGTCTCACGCGGTCTGCACGTCCAGCACGAACGCTGGTCCAACTGAGGCGCCAATTGGAAATGGCATGGCAAGCCGTTCCACAGGACTACATCCAGCATCTCTACGATCGTCTCCATGGGAGAATAGCAGCCTGCATTGCTGCGAAAGGTGGATATACACTGTACTAGTGCCGACATTGTGCATCCTCTGTTGCCTGTGTCTATGTGCCTGTGGTTCTGTCAGTGTGATCATGTCATGTATCTGACCCCAGGAATGTGTCAATAAAGTTTCCCCTTCCTGGGACAATGAATTCACGGTGTTCTTATTTCAATTTCCAGGAGTGTATATTGCCACTTCTCATATAGGTGAACATTCTCAGCTATTTTACTGAAAGAATTTCATTTGATTTTGTATATGATGTATTATATTTCAGGCTAAAATGTATAAAAAGAAATTAAATTGTCACAATCGATATGTACTAATGGTTAAAATTATTCTAGTTTTAGAAATATTTGAAATTGGAAATTCTGTCTTTGAACTTGTTGCATCTTGTGTGAGGCCAAGAAAGAATGTGAGCTTGTGTCTAATCAGGAATTTGGAACTTGAAAATATGTCTGATACAAAAAAACTGTGGGAGAATGTGTATGTGCTTCCTTGTCTGCCTATTGCCACATTCAAGATCTGTTGCTCTTCTTTACCTAAACTTGCAACTAAATGGCTGGTCACTAAAGGTGCTGGTAACTATGACAGATACGTGAAATAAGTCAAAAATCTTAAAAATATTTTCATTTAGAAGGTAACCAATAACTTGTAACAAAACATGTAAATGTTCAATACTCTGATATGCATATGACATGAAGTATGGTCCCCGTCTTGTGACCTCTCACAGTCTGTTGAAGTCTCTTATTTGGCACAACAATACTGTATTTTGTCTTTCATTTGTTGTAACTCTTTCTGGATATCTGTGAAGCTCCTGTTTTGTAGTGCCACAACTACTTGTGTTATCGTTGTTACCTGTTGCTGTGGGCACACTGTGACTGATGCTAGTGGAAGTTAAAATGTTCCCTGCATGCAATCACCAACATCTGCCAACATACTTAATATCAATTCTGAATGCGAATTTATTACAGTTTGCACAGGTAGTGGCAACCAGCTTGTCCACAACACCTGAAGCAATGAGTCCAGCATTAATGTGTCAGCCGGCCACTGTGGCCGAGGGTTCTAGGCGCTTCAGTCCAGAACCGCTCGACTGCTGCGGTCAAAGGTTCGAATCCTGCCTCGATCATGAATGTGTGTTATGTCCTTAGGTTAGTCAGGTTTAAGTAGTTCTAAGTTCTGGGGGACTGATGATCTCAGATGTTAAGACCCATAGTGCTCAGAGCCATTTGAACCGTTAATGTGTCAGATACATGGCTAAGATGCCGTAGATATTGTGAAGAGGTTTTGTCTCCCATCTTTTTGCTATATAATAACTTGTGAATCTATTGTTCTGCTGATCTGGAAACCCACTGTATCAATGCTAACTTCACTGAGTGAGGTGATGTAGTGGTTAGCATACTGGACTCACATTCGAGAGGATGATGATTCAATCCTGCATCCATCCGTCCTGATGTAGGTCTTCGTTGATTTCCTAAATAGTTTCAGGCAAAAGCCGGGATGGTTTCTTTGAAAGAGCTTGGCTGACTTCCTTCCCCAGCTTTTCATAATCCATTGGGACCAATGACCTCACTGTCTGGTTCCTTACCTCCCCCCCTCCCTGAATCAACCAACCAATGCTTACTTCAAGTGTTCTTAACAATTGGACATTGATGGAGCAATAATAATATCTTCTATCACAGATTGAAGCTTTGATCAAGTTGGCTACCACATAGATGAACATTGCCTTATCATTTGATCTTTTGTTATTCCACGATAGAAAAAAATTGTTTTCACTTTTTTGAACCAAACTTTTTGTTTTCTGTTGGCAAAATGATGGTAAATGCTGGGCCACTCATAAGATAAACCTGTGTCTGTTGTGAGTGGACTGATGTTGATGAATTCTGACTGGGGCAGCTTGTATCTCACCATATCCTCCTTCCTGTGTCATAAGTCTCTATAAATTCTCATCTTCCAATGACAACTTGACTTATTCTACTGCACGTTAAACAGAGATATCAGAAACACAAATAAACACTCTTATGTTGAAACCTGTCTGCTTTTATTGCTGCTACTTCGATTCACTATTGTCCATGACAGAGATATCAAATTTTTGATTGAATTGAGGATTTCTTGATAGGGAGTACTCAGTATGTTATTGTTTGGAGAGTTATTGGCATACGTAGAAGTAACTTTAGGCTAGCTCCAATGAAGTGTATTAGGACCCTCGTTCATGTTGTATATTAATGACCTGGCAGTCGATTTTAATAGTAACCTCAGAATGTTTTGATGGTGCAGTTATCTACTAGCAAGTACTGTGGGGAAACAGTCAACACGAATATTCAGTTAGATCTCAGTAAAGTTTCAAAGTGGTACAATGATTGGCTTGGCAACATGCTTCAAATGTTCATAATTGTAAAATTGTTCATTTCACAAAACAAAACAAAAACATAGTATCCTTCAGTTTCAATCTCTATTAGTTACAGTTGGAAAACAAATAGTTGGGTGTAACAGTTTGTTGGGATATGAAATGGAATGGTCATTAAGCTGTTGTTAGCAAAGCATGCAGCTGACTTTCATTTATTGATGGGATGCAAGGGAATTGCATTCAGTTAACAAAGGAGATTGCTTACAAAACTCTCATATGTCCCTTCATAAAATATTACTCAGGTGTGTGGAAGCTGTAGCAGATAAGACAAACACAGGATGTTAAATATATACAAAGAAAGATGTTATGAATGGTCACAGGTTTGGTTGACCAATGGGAGAGTGTCAAGTAGATGCTGAAAAACTTGAACTGGCAGAGCTTGAATGTAAATGCTATACCCTGTGAAATCCTTACAAAGTTTCAAGAACCAGGGAAGAATTTGTGAACATACTACCACCCCTTATGTAATGCTCGCATAGTGATTGCAAATACAAGATTAGAGTTGTACTTTATATACAGAGGCAGTAAAGCATTCATTCTTCCCATTCTCCATAAACAAAAGAAATAAGAAGAAGAGCAGTGAGAAGTAGCCCCTGCCTGCACTTCACAGTGGTTTGCAGAGTGTTGATGTTTATGTAATACATTACATTCAGGTAAGATAATGCTTGCCCACACAGGGTGAGAGTTTCTACTGCTTGTCTTTGGAGTTAGCAAAACCATGCCTTTGTCAGCAAGGTCACTGGATCTCTCCATAAATTGAGAATGTTCAGAGCATTATTGACAGGGTCCTCCAACCAGCTCAAGGTTTTGAGATCTAATACATTAACTGGACAGAATTTGGTATGATATCTCTCATGAGGACATCCAACAACTCTATCAGTCAATGCCAAGATGAATAACTGCTTGCATAAGGGCCAGAGGTGGACCTACATATTTACTTGCTCAATTTGTGAAGCTCTTTCTCTTGAACAAATCATCAAATTTTTCTAAGACTGTAATCATATGTTTGTCTGTACATGCATGTCACATCCAATGATTTCCATCCCATTCAAATAATTCCTTCATTGTGCACCCTTTCCTCTTTTTTTTTTAGAGCGTATTTATAACACAGCGGCAGCCTTTTTAACTGCTTTAATTTGAACATCACTGTGTATCCATTCTGTTATGTTGATATCCACAGATGTGATGTAACCAGAGAGTCCAAATAAGGAATAAAAAGGGCACCTCTGCAATAGAGCTGTCTCATTGTTAAGTTTGTCCCGCAGATATTCTAGGCACTTGGATGTTAATTTCCAGAAATTCATAATACTTAACATAAACAGCTAGTGAATTATCTTCTATTTCCACACTGTCTTTAAGATAAAACTCCCAAAGTTCCATCTTTAAATTTTGGTGTACAGAACATAAGTCAAAAGCCATTGAGTTTAGCTTATTTCCAAGAAGCTCTTGCCATGAAGAACACCATGAAATAAATTTGAGGTACTTGCCTAATGTTAAAGATGATGCCACAGTGTCCAATAGGAATGCTTATGGACAACCATGTTTCACCTTATAGTCAACAGAAGACTTCTTAGAGCTTATTTGATGTTACAAAAATATTTAGAAAGCAGTCACATACATTCCACGACGGGAATCCTCGTCACATCTAGAAAGAAAATTTCCTGCAGACAAAACGGGATGGGGCTATACGAGCTGAGCGGAATAAAGCCAAACAGGTGAATGATAACTGCTGCTTGTTCATGTGGTTGATTTGGTTTGTGAATGTTCAGCTTTGTTATAATTACTAGCGAAATCTATAGATTCAGACTACCAGAGTGGAAAAAATGACTAACAAGAATAACGAGTAAGAAAGATTATGTATCATCTTCCCAGTGTATCCAAGAAAGTGAAATTTTGACGGAAAGATTTTGGCCAGATTGCTACACTAAACAAGGCCCGGCTAGCGGCCGCTTAAGTTCCATTCTGGGAGTAGCACGTAAAACGTGTTGTACGAACACATAATAATGCCTAACCAGGGAATAGTCGGTGGATAACTAAACCAGTGATTGTGGCAGGATTAGTAAAGTTAACTGGAAAATGAATTTTGACAGTGGTAGGAATAGGTACAGAATTAGTGATGACAAGACTGTTTGTTAGAACAAGGAAGGAGAAGAAATGGGGACATCATACAAATTATGGAAGAATAAGACGATTCCAAATTTATACAAAAATTTCGTTCTACTTCTTTTCAGTCTCATACATGAGAAACTGGAGTGTATGAATGAAATGTGAAACTATTTCCTAACATAAAGCTTTTTGCTTGTAGTAGGCCAAATAGGTATTTCGTATTGGTACTTCATGAATTACATTCTGTCTTATTATAAAAAGATCATTATTGCTAAAACAGTCTCACTTATTTGGTGTGTGTTACAATTGCTGCAATACTAGAAAGCCCTATTTTGTTTTATCCAGCACACAGTGACAAAATAGATGTAATCAGATCGAGAAACAACAAGTCTTGGGTACTATTTGTATTAACAGCTTTTTCAATATTAGACAACGACATTTCTATTTTTTATGTAACTAAGCGTTTGACATACTGTGATAAGGTAATAGTTCTTTGCAGAAAGGAAAGCACACCATGTAAAGCTGTCGTAAGATTAGAGAGAAAAATCGCTAGGACCTAAGGATTGAAGAAATGTAAAATGTCTTGCCTGTCTCTTGTCTTAACTGGTTTTAGGTATCCTATATTTAATTTTATGTCACACAAAACAGCAAGTTATTAGTTAATAGGTAATAAAGAGTGCAAATTTTCTGAAGAGTTCTTGTTCTAACAATTACAAATAATCCTATCCAGTATTAATTGCGAGTTTCTTTTTAAAGAGGGGCAGGATGTCAAACCGGCCAACTGGGATCAAGAGAGGCACTACAGGACATTATAATTTACACTGTCCTGAAATAGTTTGATGGCGTCCATTACAAAATATACACGTTTGAGTTCCACAGAGCAAAATACAGTGAGGTGTGGTATAAGACTGTTGTTTGAAGAGGCGTGGCACTGCACTGCACACTTACAACCAAATAATGTGTCTTACATTTCCTCGAAGATATATGTTTTAAGTATCAGACTCTTCATAAAGATGTGTGCTACAAAATAACCTTATTTTTGAAAAGTCCCTTTTCTCAAAAAATTTTGATATTCTGATGCGCAGAGCAGTCTGAATGGCTGGGAGCTATCAAGTGAATTGAAAGACATTCACATGATTACGGAAGGCTAAAGTATGTTACTACTTTCAGATTTTATTTTATTTCCACCTTTCTGACAGTCAAGCATTAATCGCCTTGCAGAACAATAAAGTTATTTTTGCCAGTTTGCTAAAGAAATTTGGCTTTTATTAAGCTTTCCTGCTGAGGCAGTCAATTTATTTGAAACAAAATGTTTAATGCCAAACTATTGGCTAGTTTCAACTGTTTGCTTCATTTCAAGTGCACGTTTTCATCTTCTAGCACGTATGGCTTTATGCCATAATATAGAACCAAACATGAGAAGCTGTTAATACAAATAGTACCCAAGACTGGTGTGGTTCTGGTACTCCAAGAAAATTTACGTCCTGAAAACCACAATGAAAAGCTTCACATCAGGTTGAGGCCTATGTCATAGGGAATCTGGACATACGAATGCGCACTGTAAGGTGAACTATGCACTTTAGTATGGTTCACAAAATTCCGATGCTCTTGCAGTATCCTCTGATGTCTTGCTTCTTTTATGATACAATACTGGCAATTAAAATTGCTACACCAAGAAGAAATGCAGATGATAAATGGGTATTCATTGGACAAATATATTATACTAGAACTGACATGTGATTACATTTTCATGCAATTTGGGTGCATAGGTCCTGAGAAATCAGTACCCAGAACAACCACCTCTGGCTGTAACAATGGCCTTGATATGCCTGGGCATTGAGTGAAACAGAGCTTGGATGGCGTGTTTAGGTACAGCTGCCCATGCAGCTTCAACATGATACCACAGTTCATCAAGAGTAATGACTGGCATATTGTGATGAGACAGTTGCTCGGCCACCATTGACCAGACATTTTCAATTGGTGAGAGATCTGGAGAATGTGCTGGCCAGGGCAGCACTCGAACATTTTCTGTATCCAGAAAGGCCCGTACAGGACCTGCAGCATGCAGTTTTGCTATATCCTGCTGAAATGTAGGGTTTCGCAGGGATCGAATGAAGGGTAGAGCCACGGGTCATAACACATCTGAAATGTAACATCCACTGTTCAAAGTGCTGTCAATGCAAACAAGAGGTGACTGGGGCGTGTAACCAATGGCACCCCAATACCATCACACAGGATGATACGTCAGTATGGCGATGACGAATACACATTTCCAATGTGCATTCACCGTGATGTCGCCAAACACAGATGTGACCATCATGATGTTGTAAACAGAACCTGGATTCATCCGAAAAAATGACGTTTTCCCATTTGTGCACCCAGGTTCGTTGTTGAATATATCATTGCAGGTGCTCCTGTCTGTGATGCAGCGTCAAGGGTAACCGCACCCATGTTCTCCGAGCTGACAGTCCTTGCTGCTGCAGGCATTGTCGAACTGTTTGTGCAGATGGTTGTTGTCTTGCAAACATCCCCATCTGTTGACTCAGGGATCGAGACGTGGCTGCACGATCCATTACGGCCATGCAGATAAGATGCCAGTCATCTCGACTGCTAGTGATATGAGGCCTTTGGGATTCAGCACGGCATTCCGTATTACCCTCCTGTACCCACCGATTCCATATTCTGCTAACAGTCATTGTATCTTGACCAACGCTAGCAGCAATGTCACGATACGATAAACCGCAATCGCAATAAGCTACAATCCGACCTTTATCAAAGTCAGAAACGTGATGGTACGCATTTCTCCTCCTTACACGAGGCATCACAAAACATTTCACCAGGAAACGCCAGTCAACTGCTGTTTTTGTGTGAGAAATCAGTTGGAACCTTTCCTTATGTCAGCATGTTGTAGGTGTCACCACCGGCACTAACCTTGTGTGAATGCTCTGAAAAGCTAATCATTTGCATATCACAGCATCTTCTTCCTGACGGTTAAATTTTGCATCTGTCGCTCATCATCTTCATGGTGTAGCAATTTTAATAGCGAGTTGTGTATGATGTAAGATCTTTTGATGTTTTACGCATACGAACATATGGGATTCCTACGTCACCGTAGCTGTGCAAGCGCAGTGACGCCTCTTATCTGGCGCCCTGTGGCAACTGCTGAAATGAATCTATTTCTAACAGGTCGTGGGAAAATATTGTGAATTGTTGTTCAAAAAGCATTATTTTCAAAGTAAATTTTCCTCTTATGCAAGATGAACTATATGCGAAAATGTACGATGAATTTCTTAAATCACAGAGCATTTGCTCTCTTTTAAAAGTCAACTCTTTGATGATGAGCCATTTAGATGAATTTCGAGCCCAGAATATCAGAGATTTATGCCAGTGTTAAAAATTTTACTGGCGTATTTGTGTGATGTATCTTAAAGTGTAACGTGCGGTAAACAGGTCAACATTAATGTGAAAGCTTGGCTTCTCTTGTAGTTTATTAATCTTAGAGACAAATATTATATGTGAAAGCTTTGCTTTTCATGTAGCAACACCACGTGCATTAATTTAAACCATTAACTTCTCCTGTTGGTGGAATTCGAATTTATACTTTTGTCATATGAAAATATGCAGCGTACATGTTGCTGCACTTCAAAGATCTTTCCAAAACATGTTTTTTTCGGAGTTTTGTTTTCTGAAGTTCTGGGAAATTCTGCGCTGCTACATAAAACCATATCCATTCAAAGAATAAGTTTTACAGTTCCGAGGGAAAGTATTCTGTCACTTAACACAGAAAAAGTGTTTTTTCACCAAGGAGAAAATGTATTTTTAACCAGGAAATCTGGGAAAAATCCGGGAATTTTTTTTCCTTGTCTGCATATACACCCTGTAATAGAAATTATTCAGATAGTTATGGAAACCAGGTTTTAAACTGTAAGACATTTCCAGGGGCAGAAGTGGACTCTGACCACAATTTATTGGTTATGAACTGCAGATTAAAACTGAAGAAATTGTAAGAAGGTGGGAAGTTAAGGAGATGGGACCTGAATAAACCTAAAGAACCAAATGTTGTAGAGAGTTTCAGAGAGAGCACTAGGGAACAATTGATAAGAATGGGGGAAAGAAATACAGTAGAAGAAGAATGGGTACCTTTGAGAGATGAAATAGTGAAGGAAGCAGAGGATCAAGTAGGTAAAAAAATGAGGGCTAGTAGAGATCCTTGGGTAACAGAAGAGATATTGAATTTAACTGATGAAAGGAGAAAATACAGAAATGCTGTAAACGAAGCAGGTGAAAAGGAATACAAACGTCTCACAAATGAGGTTAGCAGGAAATGCAAAATGGTTAAGAAGGGGTGGCTAGAGACAAATGTAAGGATATAGAAGTATATATCACTAGGGGTAAGATAGATACTGCCTACTGGAAAATTAAAGAGACCTTTGGGGAAAAGAGAACACTTGTATGAATATCAAGAGCTCAGATGGAAACCCAGTTCTAAGCAAAGGGAAAACAGAAAGGTGGAAGGAGTATATAGAAGGTCTATACAAGGGCGATGTACTTGAGGGCATAATTATGGAAATGGAAGAGGACGTAGATGGAGATGAACTGGG
The DNA here is from genome assembly GCF_023864345.2 of Schistocerca serialis cubense. Classification (NCBI taxonomy): domain Eukaryota; kingdom Metazoa; phylum Arthropoda; class Insecta; order Orthoptera; family Acrididae; genus Schistocerca; species Schistocerca serialis. Next base: position 613,068,926 of record NC_064642.1, read on the forward strand.
AGATATGGTACTGTATGAAGAATTCAACAGAGCTCTGAAAGACCTAAATCAAAACAAGGCCCCAGGAATACACAACATTCCATTAGAACTACTGATAGCCTTGGCAGAGCCATACCCTCATACTTAAAGAAGAATATAATAATTCAAATCCCAAAGAAAGCAGGTGTCAACAGGTGAGAAATTTACTGAACTATTAGTTTAATAAGTCACAGCTGCAAAATACTAACACGAATTCTTTACAGACGAATGAAAAAACTGGTAAAAGCTGACTTCAGGGAAGATCAGTTTGGATTCCATAAAAATGTTGGAACAAGCAAGGCAATACTGACCGTACGACTTATCTTAGAAGATACATTAAGGAAAGGCAAACCCATATTTCTGGCATTTGTGTACTTATAGAAAGCTTTTGACAATGTTGATTAGAATACTCCCTTTCAAATTCTGAAGGTGGCAGGGGTAAAATACAGGGAGTGAAAGGCTATTTACAATTTGTACAGAAACCAGATGGCAGTTATAAGAGTCAAGGGCTATGTAAGGAAAGCAGTAGTTGAGAAGGGAGTAAGACAGGGTTTTAGCCTGTCCCCGATGTTATTCTACCTGTACATTAAGCAAGCAGTAAAGAAAACAAAAGAAAAATATGGCGAATTAAAATCCATGGAGAAGAAATAAACACTTTGAGGTGTGTCGACGATACTGTAATTCTGCCAGAGGCAGCAAAGATCCTGGAAGACAGCTGAACGGAATGGACAATGCTTGAAAAGAGGATATAAGAGGAACATCAACAAAAGCAAAATGAGGATAATGGAATGTAGTCAAATTAAATCAGATGATGCTGAAGGAATTAGATTAGGAAATAGGCAGTTAAAGTAGTAGATGAGTTTTGCTATTTGGGGAGCAAAATAACTGATTATTGGTTGAAGTAGAGGGGGTGTAAAATGTAGACTATCTATGGCAAGAAAGTATTTCTGAAGAAGAGAAATATGGTAACATCGAGTATAGATTTAAGTCTCAAGAAGTCTTTTGTGATAGTATATGTAGGAGTGAAGCCATCTATGGAAGTGAACCATGCATGGAAAATAGTTTAGACAAGAAGAGTATAGAAGCTTTCAAAATGTGGTGCTACAGAAGAATGTTGAAGATTAGGTAGATTACATACCTAATGAGGAGGTACTGAATAGAATTGGGGAGAAGAATAATTTGTGGCACAACCTGACTAAAAGGAGGGATCGGTTGGCTGGAGACATTCTGAGACATCAAGGGATCAGCACTATAGTATTGGAAGGAAGCGTGACAGGTAAAAACCGTAGAGGGAGACCAAGGCATGAATAGGCTGAACAGATTCAGAAGGATGTAGGTTGCAGTGGTTACTCGGAGAGGAAGAAGCTTGCACAAGATTGAGCAGCATGGAGACCTGCATCAAACCAATCTCTGGACTGAAGACCACAACAACAAACAAGTGTGTCTATTACTCCCAGGTAATTTGCATTCATACAGCCCTAAAAAGTTAAATGAAAGTACCAAAATCCCCTATATGAGAAATTAACAGTATTTTCTGAACTTTCATCATTAATGACTAATGGCCATTATGTCTTGCTTTAGTTATTTGGCATATTCACATTCAATACAAACCTCTTTGTACAGGTGGTATGAGAATTGCTACCAGTGTTGAACTATATTCCTCTTTTCATGGAATTTAGCACTGTTTGCATTTATGCCTGATTCATATAACTGTGTCAGGCTTATAGCCTTACAACATGATTTTTGTATTGGGGGAGAAAAATAAATTGTACAGAACCAGGTTTACCCATACAAACAGTTATGTGCATTAAGGTACCCATATCTGGGACACAAGAAGGCGCACTGGCTCTGGATTGAATCCGCCATGCTCACTGGTTTCATTATGTTGGCTAGCCTGGATGTGGTTTTTAGCCTGTTTTCCACATTCACCATGGAAAACTAAGCTGAATCCCCATGTCCCACCTCCAGTATGTGATGTGCAAACACTTTGGGAAGCTGTCGCATTAAAATGCATTTGTGAGTGGTGACCCCATTGTCATGATAGCCTATATACTGTTATGGTTACTTCTCCATGAAACTGGAGAAGTCCTATATCAGTCCCAAGCTGGCATTGACTGGATAAAGGAGGAGGAATGTGATAAAGGTTCTGGAGGAATGTGAATAAGATGTCCTCACCTATGGGTACCCGCATGGCACCATCCTATGCTAACCTATTGATGGGCCATCTAGAGGAATCCTTCGTAAAAAACTCAGTTTCCTAAACCCCTCACCTGGTTCAGATGCATTGATGACATCTTTGCTATCTGGATTGAAGGTGAGGACACATTACTCACATTCCTCCAGAACCTCAACAACTTCTCCCCCATTTGCTTCGCCTGGTCCTTCTCAACCCAACAAGCCACCTTCCAAGACGTTGACCTCTGCCTCAGAGATGGCTACATCAGTACTTCTGTCCATATCAAACCTACTAACCACCAGCAATACCTCCACTTCAACAGCTGCCACCCATTTCATACCAAGAAGTCCCTTCCGTACAGCCTAGCCTCCTGTGCTCATCGCATCTGCAGTGACGAGCAGTCCCTCTCTAAATATACCGAGGGTCTCGCTGAAGCCTTCAGTGACCATAATTATCCTCCCATCCTTGTACAAAAACAAATCTCCCGTGCCTTATCTTTCCAGTCTCCCACCACCTCCCGAAGTCCCACAGTCTGGCCACAGAGGAGCATTCTCCTTGTAACTCAATACCATTCGGGACTGGAGCAACTGAATTACATTCTCCACCAGGGTTTCGATTACCTCTCGTCGTGCCCTGAAATGAGAAATGTCCTACCCACTATCCTTCCCACCCCTCCTACTGTTGTATACCACCGTCCACCGAACCTACACAATATACTCGTCCATCCTTACACATCCCCAGCTCCCAATCCCTTACCTCATGGCTCATACCCCTGTAATAGACCTAGATGCAAGACCTGTCCCATACATCCTCCTACCACCACCTACTCCAGTCCGGTCTCCAACATTACCTATCACACCAAAGGCAGGGCTACCTGTGAAACCAGTCATGCGATCTACAAGCTAAGCTGCAACTACTGTGCTTCATTCTATGTAGGCATGACAACCAACAAGGTGTCTGTCCACATGAACGTCCACCGACAAACTGTGGCCAAAAAACAAGTGGACCACCCTGTAGCTGAACACACTGCCAAACATGATACCCCTCATCTCAACGACTGCTTCACAGCCTCTGCCATATGGATCCTTCCCACCAACACCAGCTTTCCTGAATTGCGCAGGTGGGAACTTTCCCTGCAATACATATGTTCCTGTAACCCTCCTGGCCTCAACTTTCGTTAGTCACTATCTTCACCCATCCAGCCCCCTTCCTGTTCCCATTCCAGCACTACACAGCCGTCATTTCACCGCCACACCCAGTCTTTTAATTTCTTTTATTTTTATTTCTCTCCTTTCCACTACTTAGCCCCTCCCCCCTCTGCACCTTCTCTCCTACCCTCCGTCTAAACTGCAACACTTCACTGTCGGCCACTCCCACCATACTATCCCTACCCCTCTGCACCCCAGCCTCCTCCATACCCCCACCCAGCCACCACTCCCATCATGCACTGGTGCTGCTTCTCGCAGTGTAGTTTCAGCTCTCTGAGACTGCAGATGTGTGTGCAAGTTGCGCTTGCGTGAGTGTGTGTGTGTATGTGGGTCTACTGCTGACAAAGGCGTTAATGGCTGAAAGCTATAATTGTGTGAATCTTTTTATTGTGCCTATCACAGCTCAGCATCTCCGCTATATGGTGAGTAGCAACTTTCCATCTCTCGTAAAGTTTTATGTGTATTGAAAGCAGTCATGATCTATTACAGAATTGTTCATGAATTGCTTATTGTGACCTTTTTGTGTGCTCCATTAAAAGCTTTAGGCTATTGTGATATAATGTATTATTGACTGTATAATCTTGAGGAATGAACATCCTACAGACACTGGTGTTCCTGTTGAAGAAGCAGTGTGACAGGGATTTAACTCAATGTTTTACATTTTAATCCCCCCACCTAACCCTTCCACCCCATCCCATCCCCACCACCTCTAGGGTAAGGGAGAACCTTTGCAATATGACAACTGCTGTTCAGTTTCAAATGAGATGCCCATATGCCCATAAACACAACTTTCACTGCCACCGACAAACTTTAAAAAAGTCTGTGGTCCCTCTTGAAGCTATTTTCACTTCCTGCAGACTTTCTATCAATGCTTCTTCTGTTCATTACCTAGATGTTGAAGTATATTTGCCAAAGATAAACCCATCTACTCAAATTGGCTCTCATAATCATTTATATCCAAATTCTAATTTTGGGAGCTTCTAGACAGAACTTCATACTTAGTGCCTGCAGCCTACATTTTCAGTGATAGTGTTTGTGAGAGTGAGTTAAGTAGTAACAAGTGTATGTTTTTATTTCAGGGTTCACGGTGGACATTTCAAGCTTCACGTATGCGTGGGGATTTTCTGGGAATGCAGCTGATACCAGATCAGATGCAGGTCTTAAATCCTGCAATTGTTCTGGTACTAATTCCCTTGTTTGACAGATCAATTTATCCTGTAATTGGATATAACAACACAGTGTCATCACTTTTGACAAAAATGTTTGCTGGTGGCATCATTGCAAGTTTTGCTTTCATCACTTCTGGAGCGATAGAGATTAAACTAGAGGTATACTATTTCTGTAGAGGTAACACAATGTTTCACATCAGTGTTGACTGAATTGCAACATATATTGAAAATGTGCATTTCACAGTATGATGTGTATGTCTACTTAGAAGTTCTTAAATACAGCCCGGAGCAAATATTTACTTTTATCAGTACTATACATCTTCATAATGGATGTTTAGTTTTGTTCCTTTGGTAAATTTGTAAGTGATCAAAATCTACCATAAGTCACTACAATCTGCTCTATATCTAATTTTATAGCAGCAGATTTTCAGTTCCATAAAACTATTAACAAGAATACATGCTGTCAGAGGATCAGTTTCTTCAAGTTACAAAGGAAATAGAAGCATTAATTTAATTCACCATTGTAGTTTGATATATCATGATGGTAATGTTTTTAAAAAAACTTTTATTGATGTGCAGCAATTTTTGTTTATTCAGTAATAAATTTTTCTAGCCTTGCAAGCACTTTGTGATGGCTCTTTGGTGTAACTGGAGGTAAAATACAGAATGTGTGTTGTGACTGTCTAGTTTCCTCTTCCTCAGATATGCATAAATGAAACTTAATGCAACAGAGGAGAAAAAGAAAATTGTAGCTACTCATTTAAAACAAAGCTAGCATTCTGTGTCTCATGCTTTTTGATTTCTACTATCTCTAGTAGTGGCATGTTTTTATCATTCTTAGATGTATAGGGGATAGGCAAAATAATGTGAACACCTGTACTTACTTGGGAATGGTTTATTAATAAGGGGTTGGATCCCCATTGGCCCATAATATAGCTATGATTTTTCTTGGAATACTGGCATATAATGAGTGTATAGTTTCCAGTGCACTGTAATGCTGCTCTTCAATCAGAACCTCTACTAACACCTGTAGCAATGAGGGAGGCAGAAATCTGCTCCAGAGTCTGCGCTCCAATACCGTCCTCAAAGGTTCAATAATGTTAAAGTCAGGCATCTGCGCTGGCCAGGGAAAGCACTGCAGTTCAGTTGCATGCTCCTGATATCACGATTGTACTGTCCTGGCTGGGTGGATGGGTACATTATTGTCCTGAAATATGGCAGCATTGTTGGGGAACAACATTGAATCATGGGGTGCACCTGAAACCTAAAATGTTCACATAATCATTGGCTGTAACACGGCCATCGAGGCTAATGATGGGACCAGCAGAATACCATGCTATGGCTGCTCACACCATCACAGTTTGCGTTAGCATATGACAATCTCTGTCACTTAGTCTTGATTTGTGCCCAATATTACATTTACACTACACAGTGATATCCTTCCATGTTTGGTGTAGGCTGTCATGACTGTTGAAACAGTTGCTCTTGAGACATTCAGTAAGTTGGCTGTCTTGGTTACTGATGCCCTAGCTGATCGGGCCCCCACAATCTGCCCTCTTTGGAACTCTGTTAGCTCCTTCACTGCACATCAACCTCGTTCTCTGAATGCAAATACGAAGTGTGCACTACTTGTAAACAACCTTCAGTGACGCCTAGTCTGTACTAAACATGCAGAGTCCAGCACAACACATGCCTTACCTGCATTGTTGAGTGTCAAACACAACTATTCCATTACTACCACTGTTCACATTATTTTGCCTATCCTCTGTATGTCACCTTGTATATGAAATGTGTTTAATATCATCTTCACAGTTTTAAGTGTTGTAAGTTTTGTATTAACTTATACTTGTCTCACCTATTTTATCTCCAGTTGTGACAGTAAATAATCACATGACAATTTTGAAATAAGCCTAAAACTGAGTAGTGGATAAATAAAAATTGTTGTAGAATATCAAGAAACTTTTTTCCCCCTGGAAATGGCACAGATTAAAGTTAAACATTTCATCTTCACTGAAGACATTAAAGACAAAATTGTTGAACAACAATCCCTGCAATTACCTCTCTCTCTCCTTTTATGGAAAAAGTAGATGGTGTATGCCAGGGTTTGTATGTCTGAAACATGCTACATACTGGTAGGTGATGCACAGGATACAGCTTCACTTCAGTTCAAAATAACAGTGTCTTGTGACTTTCCCACCCAGCTGTCACAGGCATCACACCTGCAGATGACCTTTCATGTTCACCAGACCAACAGACGGCAACATGAGCACCACCAGTGTGTCAATGCCCCTGCGGACCTGCTTGATTCTGCAGGTTACATTGTCCCAAGTAGGTCCAACTAAGCTGAATCCTGGCACTGCTCAGGACTGTAGGCCAGCACCAAGCAGTCATTTCATTCAAGTCCTCTGGACCAGGCACTGATCACAGTAGTGGTCCACCAATCAGAGCTGTCGCTAAGGAAACCATCAGAATCTTCAACACAATGCGACTGCCAGTAACTGCTGCACGTGCAGTAGTGGTCCACCAATCAGAGCTCTCGCTAAGGAAACCATCAGAATCTTCAACATTATGCAACTGCGAGTAATTGCTCACATGCAGCTGCCCATGGATACCTCAGCCATTGCCAGGAAGTGATTATCTACACCAGTGTTCAATCACTCTGGTGTGATAAATGACACTGGAAATTGCAGAGGGCTTTGATATGGATCGTTGCCACTACTTTACATTCTAACTGTTCAACTCCAGAGTGAACTCAGACCTAAGTTTGTCCATTACTGGCGCTCACTTACAAATTTGTGTAAAATCAGTGATTACCATGAGCCACCATAAATAGTCTTTGTAAATAACACTCCAAGAAGGAGCTCCTGTGTATATGTTTTTAATAAATTTGTTCTGTAATGTTTACTTGGGCTGCATTCTCATTGTGCCTGCACTGGAAGGAAACATCTCAACTGGTGATTAGGTATTTGTCCATGCTTGTACTATGCCCCACATAAACAGTGGCCTGTACACCGTGAGTTTGCCGATATTGACTTCCATACCAGCATGTCTAACTCATCAGAGGTTACTGCCCAGGTACTGCTGCTGCTGCTCCAGAACACCCAACATGCCATGGAAGCAATCGTAGAGAAGATGGTGGTCATCAGCATAATACCCCTGGAATTCTCCAACCACATGTCACACATGAATTCCCTGGTGAAATGATCCTGGGTGGCACTTCCACCATTGCAAACATTTGACAGAAAAGTTGAGCCATGGCCAAACTACATGGCCAGAATGGGGAAATGCTTTAGGCTTTGGTATCTCAGGTGATGCTCAGCAGTGCGTGTTCTTTTTGAAGTATGGAGGGCCTGAAATTTACCACTTACTGCAGCAGCTCAACCTGGAAGTGGAGCACCACACTCTTCCACTCTCCATGATTAATGTTCATCCATCATCAATGTCTACCATCCCCCAAAAATTGAAGACATGACATGCTTTGCAGGGGGCAAGTTTTCACAAAGATGGAGTTGCAGGATGTTTACTTTCAGTTCCCTTTGGATGAAGTGCTGTGAAATATTTTAGTGGTCAACATCCCTGTTGGTCTTTCTGCTATAACAGGCTTCCTGTTGGCATCACCAGTGCCTCAGCTAATTTTCAATGATATTTAGAAAACCTGACTTTTGATGTGCCCAGAGCAGCCAATTATCTGGTCAACATGATTGTTGTGGGTAAAAAGCTCAAGATTTAATGACTGGCATAGACACCCTATTTGTTGTATTCCAGCAGACCAACTTCAAGTGCAACAAGGACAAATCCTGATTTCTTTTACCACAGGTCAAATATCTAGGCCATGTCTTAAGTGACTGAGGAAAAAAGCCCATGGCACACTACATTCAAGCTATCCAGAAACTTCCCACTACTAAGGACACTAAATAACTCTCCAATCTATGTTAGGTCAACTCAATTATTATAGGAAATTTAATCCCCCTGCAGTAGCCATCGGTTACTATGGAAAATGTGAAATAGAATTGGACTTACAAATGTGACAAAACCTTCAGGGATCTAAAACAAGTTGTTCATTATCCAGCATGGCTTGCAATCTATGAACCATCTAAGTCTTTGATTGTGGCAGCTGATACATCAGACAACAGCTTGTGCATGGTCCTGGCTCATGAAGTTGGTGGGGTGGAACAACTCATTGCTTTGCATTTATCTCCAAAACTTTAACACAGGCACAGTCCAACTACAGCCATATAGTGAAGGAAGCCCTCGCTATTGTTTTTGCCCTGAAAAAATTCCGTGATTACATGTTTACATTTTGACTGACCATAAACTTCCTGTACCATGATTCAAGACCAACTTGAATATTCCAACCAGGATGGTACATTGTCTTCAGCAGTGGCATTATTTTTGTCCAGGTACTCCTGTGATAACGAGCATTGTTCTGAGGATTCAGTCATCTGAGAAGTGCTCCATCTAGTGAACCATCATCGGCCAACAGATCGCAAACACCTGGATCTTCCAGACATATAGCTTTTTGGTATTTCACAACAAATTATCCACCCTTAAAGGCAACCTATTACTACAGGGGAACAGTGGTCACAGTCCCAATCACTCTGGTGATGTGTATTGTCTCTTCTCCATGAGGGACAGTGGCAGATGATTCTGACTGTGCAACTGGCTAGACATAATGTATATTGGTGTGAGATTGACACCAACATTGCCAGTGTGGCTGCAGCATTTTAATCCTGTCAGAGTAAAAAAGCAGCACCTGCTCAGTGCCTTTGCCAGATACCTCAGACATGCCACAATTTAGATTTTGCAGGCCCCTTTTTGGGTTATTCCTGGTTCATTGTTATCAATGCAGGTGGTGGATTCTCTTATGCATCACACATGTTGTCCCAATCATCAGTTTAAATGATTAAAGCTCTGACACATATTTTTTTCCATCAAGGGGCTCCCAGAAACTATAGTCACTGTTCATGTCTACTGAATTTTCCACTTCACCTTGGTGCGCATGGTACCCTTCCAGCCAACATCCAGTGAACTGGCAGTATGGTTTGCCCACACTTTTGAATCACACTTAGCCAGACTGCACCTACACCATGCTCTTGACGAAATGCTGACCCTTTTTCAAGTCTCATACCTCCACCCCTAGATGAGAAACTACATGTTAGGCCACGCCATCCACAACTCTCCATCCTGCATTCTACTAGATCAACACCCCCCCCCTCTCCCCCCCCCCCCCTCATCACCACCTCCTCAGCAGACATCCCACCACTATATAAAGGATGAGGTCTGGGCACTGGTCCACTCTAAGAACTGCCGATGCTGGTTGCTGGCAGCTATCACCCATCTTTTGCTTCAGACAACTTCACAATGGCTCCACGTGCCACAGATATATCTACTATCTGCATGCCCCCCACCTCCCATGCCCCCAAGCTTGCTGATCCTTCCAACAACCAGTAGTCTTTCAAAGTCTTTTTCACAGTGCTGGACTAACCCCACCCCCTCCCAGGACCATTTGTTATGCCATCCAGTTAGTGCTTCAGTAGGTCACATAGCCTCCAGCTTACAGGGAGGTCGGACCTCCATCAATCCGGGTGCCCCGGGGGAGGGAAGGATACTGTGTGTGGGCTGTTCACCCTCTCTTTGTCAGAAACCCCACTGCCATGGGATTGGACTACCCATTGAAGCCAGGAGGGCCACACCTGCAGACAACAGATAGATATGCTCACCAGGCTGACAGACAACAGCATGAATAACACCAGAGGTCACTGGCCCAGCAGACCTGCTGGCTGGGTCAGGTCTTGTGGCTGCAAATAGGTCCTCTCAGCTGTATGCTGGCACTGCCGGGACCTTTAGGTTGCTGCCATTATGTGCCAGGCAGTCATTACTTTCAAGTCTTCTGGGCCAGGTGCTGACCAAAATAGTGGTCCATCAGTCAGGTCTTTCACTAAGGAACCCATTGGAATCTGCAACACTATGCCACTGCCAGCCACCAAGGTCTGTGCAGGTGCCAGTACCTATCTCAGGCATCACAAAGAAGTGGGCTCCATACCAGAGACTGTGGAGGACTTTGGTACTGGCCAGCATCAGTGCTTTACAATGTAACTGTTCAATTTCAGGATGAAATCAGACTTTGACTTTGTCCATTATTGTGGATATCTACCCACTTATGAGCTCATGTAAAATCAGTGATTACTATGAGCAACCAGAAACAGTTCTTGTAAATAATTTACTACAAGAAGAAGCTTTTGTTTGTGTGTTTTTTAATAAACTTGTTCTGTATTGTTTACCTGGGCCATGCTGTCATTGTGCCTCAACTGGTGTAGGATGTATCACTAATGATACCACGGTATTGATATATCAGGTGTGCCCCTCCCCCAACCTATTCATATTTGTCATGAGAATTGATCCTGGGTAGGTCAGGGTTGAAACATATGTATTGATAAATTGTTATTATGAAACTAGGACAATAAGTTCAAATTGTATTGTGTAGGTTATTAACTACCGAAAGGATGACAGCAAAGCTACTCACTGATCTGACTTACCACTGAACAACAACTAGTTGTTGTTCTAATGTCTGTATCTCTCATGATTATGATGTTTCTTTCTTTGTATCCTAAGATAGAAAGGATCACAAGGGTCTATCAGCTTGGGGAATGTAATGTTCCCAATATGCTAAATGATGGAACAGTTCAGCATAATAACATGAAACTGGGCTGTTCCTAGCCATTGACCTCCCTTTCTACTCACTGGTCCCTATGGACACTGCTGACAGGAAGTCATTAATGACTAATGTTCTAGTCACATCTTCCTGAGACAGAAGCCAACAGGCACTGAGTCAAGAACTGGCCACGAAAGCCTCAACAATTTTGTTCCCTATTTAAATCCACCTGACATAGTGAGCAATGGCCAAAGGAAGCCACGCAGATGGACTCTCAGCAACGCTTATCCATTTTGTACAGTCAGTTTGTAATTGTGTAATGCTTTAATGCTCTAACCACATCTAGGACATGGCAAATCAAATTATCAGTGTTATCTATAAGCAACTGAAGCATCTATCACAAAGTCTGATGATTGATGTGGAAGTTGCCATGCAGTGAGGCAATTTGCACCATGAAGTTGTAAATGTTAATGATCAGTAGAGAAAAAAAATCACATCACTAATGCAGAAGCCATATGCCAGCAGTCATATAGCTTGGCACCAGAAACTGTATAAAATAGCATGAAGGTCAAAGTAATTCTTGTTACACTTCTCAATAAAACTTTTTTGCTTAGCTGATCACTTGAAGTGAAGATATTTCAGTCTCGCGCAAAAATTAGGAAAGGTATCTGTTTTTTATAACAGCTGATATACTGCATTTAGAAGAGCCTTGGATGTATTTAGTTTTTCCTGACAGAATGTGTTTTCATTAGAGAATCGGTGATCCCCTCTGAGAAATAAACATGCCTCAGAAAAATAATGTGTATTGTCTCATCTGAAATGCAACTGCATTTACTATTTGTACATATAACTACTAAACAAAGTTCTAGTTCCAGAAGAGTGTAAAAAAAAAGAACTTGTGCTCAAAATGACATCAAATTTGAATGGAATATCATCGAAGAAGGGGGAAACATTATGGGGAGGGGGGAGGGGCGGGGGAGAAAAAAACATTGAAAATTTTTCCACTAAATGGTACTGTAAGCATCATAATGTTAATGGGTTCAGCTACAAATGACAGATGAATTGCAATATGATGGCTGTTGCATGAGTTGCACATCAAACAAATTGTGCTGTGCAGCATGCATGACTGCACAAGTTCAGTATTCAACAGTTGTGGCACTGTTAGATAAGTAAGCCCATCCACCACAGCTCGGCCATACTACATCGGATGGGAAAAATCCATTTTTGATTGTCCTGAGGCCAAAAGCCTCATAAAAAGCAACAATGAAATCAGTTTTTAATTGTCGTGAGGCTGGTGCAAGATGTGTTCAGTATGCTGACCACTGTTTTTAGCCCAAAGTTGAAATTGGGAAACAGCATCTTCCAGAACAGATCGATGTATGTCAGGGGCCATAAGTGTGTTGCACAATGCATGCATTCAGTTTGGATACAATTGTAACTGGAGCACTGAACACAGCCAGAAGTCACATGGATTAAGATCAAGTGATATGCTCGGCCAAGTTGTAGGGAAATGATTGCTGATATTTCTGGCATTTCCAAAATGCCCCTGCAGCAGCTGCTTCACTGCCTGTGCAATGTTTGAAGGAGAGCCATCTTTCATAAAGCCACCTTTGCAAAATGAAGTGGTACCAGTTGATGTACATGCAGATTTTCCGTTGCTCATATTCTGCAATTCTGTGTAGTGACATGTCCTTTGAGATAGGAATGGGCTTCATCTGTCCACAGAATGGCCTATGGCCATTAATTGTCCACTTCCATGAGAGCAAGAAATTCTAGAGTAAACATTTGTCTTGCTGGCCAGTCAACACAAAACAGCTCCTGAACATGGGTTGTTTTTATGGATAGCAGTGCAGTATGTTTTGTAGAATTTTATGCGCCATGCTTAGAGGCATGTACAGAGTTTTGGCAATTCATTATGTCTGCATGTTTGCACACAACTGCTTGATCTCTCCTGCAATGCTGTAGCAACATGTTCTACTGATGCTGTACCAATTGTTTTTCTTCCTCTGCTGGATTGTACTTTAAAAGAAAATCTCTTTTCAAATTTCATAATCATTTTTCTAGGCCCTTGGCAGACATCTGACCAACACATTTTTTCATACCTTTCAGTGTCTGGAACTCCTGCAGATCTACTGACAGTAGAGCTTTAACAATAGCAGTTGATCATTCACTGAGACAGTCATATGGACTGCAAACTGAGGAACAGCTGTGGATGCTGCGTCTTTTATTTTGCATATTCTAGCACTTACAATGCCAGCTAGTGGTAAAACTTTCATTAAATTTCTTTTGTTTCTGTAACATTTACCCCTTCTTTGATAAAACTCCATTCAAATTTTATGTTATTTGACATCGTTCTTAGCAGTGCATGGCATTTTAAAACTGGTACTTTAATTATAATCACCCTGCATATTTCTTAACTACTCCACTGTATGATAAAATGTGTAAATGAGATGTGTGCCATGGTTAATGGCTGCACATAAATATCACAATGAACAATCTATCTTACAGAGATCTTACATGATAATATGTGAGAGAATACACAGTGGTCCATAAGATGACATTCGTGAGATTATCCAATTGCCACCATAAAGGGTTTATTTTGACATATTTTTTCTCTCACTAGTTCACGTGTGAATTACAGTGATGTGTGTCTAGATTTGAATGTGTTCCTAATTTATGCTCCTATTATTAATTATTTTAATTTTACAAAATCATTTTCTTGTGACTATTGAGTTAAACTAAGTCTTTGCTTGCCCTCTGTTTCAGGAATCGTACCCAGTCCTTCCTGAAAAAGACAGTACTCATTTGAACTTCATCAATACCGTGCCATGTAGAATTGAAATTGTTAATCCTTTCAATGGCTTACAAATAGTTAATGGTTCTTCAAACTTTGTATTTAAGAATGTGAACATAAAAAATATAACTGCTTATGACTTCATGGTTTTTGCTCCATCTGAATGTAGTCACTTGTTGATTACTCAACAACAGCTATACATTAATGTGTTAACCTCTGAACAACAGGTACGTTTAATTATTTACATATGTATTGACATCAGGTAAAAATCTCTCTCAACATTTCTGTGTTACAGGTAGAGGAGATAATTATATGTGCAGTAAATTCTCAGCTAATGGCCTACGTTACACAGTTTGAAGATCTGAACAAAACTCTGAGTGGAAAATCGAAAATTAGGTACAGTTCAGAATATATGGATCTTCAGTATCGTATGATAAAAGTAAGTTCTAATCTAACAGTCTGGTATTACTTTTAGTTTGTTACTGCTAGAGATCAAATAATATTTACTACTAACCAAATGAAACATCTGTGTCTAGTAGACTTAAATTGAATTTGTGGATATTAAAGTCCGTTGCTGTAGGAACTTTCGCTCACTTTTCCTCTAGGATTTGAAGAATACTTAGAATGCAAAAATTATCATTCAGTATTCAATCTTGCATTGTAATGAATTGAACACAGTAGGTGTAGATTGGTTAGTAAGAACATTCAGGCATGTTTTTTATTGATGATATCTTCCGGGGAGCTACCTTTCAACTGTGATTATTTGGTGGATTTTAGAAGGTTATTTTAAATTAAGAAATGTATATATGGGACAGTCTATTGACAGAATGCCAAACTGCTGTTATTCCACAACAACTGCACTAAAATATTGAATCCTCCTTGATTTCAATGTTACATAGAAGTGTGTGTAAAAAACTTGAGGCAAAAATATAAAGCATACAAAAATTAAGAAATATTACTCTGTACTGATGTTCAACTATATCTACATCTACATCTGTACTCTGCATTCATACATATTGTTAAGTCACCGCATATTTCACTTCTTCGTATTAAACTAATGAAAGATGATCATGGAGAAAAGTTATTTACATAAGTAGCATACAAAAAGAACTTCTCACTGTGTGCATATTTTTTTTATCTATATACAGATGTGAGGAGAGAAATGTGAGCACAGAGCATCACCAATATGCAAAGGCGATGGAGTATCTCCACCTGCAATGGAGGAGTTGCTTATAGTTTGGCATCACAGCATGGAGTTGTCATGGAAATTCTCAGAACAAGAAAGGTTGGTGACAATGATCACATTCTGAAACAAATGAAGAATGTCCTGTAATCTGTCACTTACATCTGTGGTAACATAGTAAGTGCTTCTGTCATAAGCTTGGGTATGAAAAGTAGTTGAATAGCAATCTGTATACCTGACATTGTAATTGTTTTATGGGAGAAGAAAAATACAGAAGAGTTTATTAAGACTGGTTGCATGATTTCATAGCCATCAGGCATATATGTGAGCTCTCTTACAGTCCTCGACTCTTTGCAGATGGGAAAGGAGTTACAGGATAGAATTAGTGGCACTGCATAGTAGATCCAGAGCATCAAGAAACTACAAGAAGGTGACATAAGACAAAACTCAAGGTAAAAGTGATCAGAAAAGCATCAGGGTGACAGATCACTAGTGAAGTTGTTGACTCGGTTTCAACATATAAGTTGTGTAAACACTTCATTTTGGTACCCAAGGCGGTGGACATGGATAAGGGGCACTGAAATAAGAGAGCTTTTGGGATAATAACAAGATTTTTTAAAAAAATAATGGAAGAATATACAACACTGCCTAGAGCATCCAGAGTAAACAATGAAGAAGATAGAGGTGAGCACACACTGCAGTGTTGTGCAATGTAATTAAAATATTTAAGAGAAAATTATTTTGTTTTATGTGGTGTAAAACATGTAAGTGAATTATCACAAAAAAGGGATAAATGAGATTAATTGACCATAGCAACCAAGTACAACTAGAAGAAATATTTACATGTTGAAATTACCGTTGACACGAGTCAAGAAATATTACCTTGAAGAAATATTTGCAAGTTGAAATTAGCATTGACATGGGTCAATAAATATTACCTTGAGAAAATGGAAGATTTTGATTTTTCTGATTCCAAACTTATGAGTGTATCCACAATTTATGATAACACTGATGTTAATCAACACAATGGCAGGACAGATTTGCTTTGCAGCACAGTGATTGGTGAGCTGACTGTGGCAACGGCTACACAGCAGCTCAGTGAGACATCACTGTGCCCATGCGACACATCAGCAGTTTGGTGCAGCTAGCAGTGATACTGATTAGGTGAACTGTAATCAGCAGAAAACTGAAATACTATTGTTAGTAGTTTCTTGTGTGGAAGGTGATAGAAACATATGTTGCGAATTGTAAGCAGCTGCCTTAGAACGTAATCTTATTAGTGAAGGTGTCTATATTCCACTTGAAAATTGCTAACAGAGACACTGATGGACAGGAATAATCACAGGCAATGATAGATGACATGAAACACAGTACATACATAATAGAGGTGGAGCAGAACATTTATAACGAAAAATGCTACAGATTTCACCACACGGGACACCAGGATAACGAACATAAATAACATTCATGGAGACTCAGGTCGGGCTCCCAACATAAGGCTGCTATTGGACTCTCATTAAGGAATTTATCCTCCTCAGGCACTAAGTATATTTTGCACCCATTGGTCATGCTGGCTACCAAACTGTTGAGCAGTTCTTGGGAGGATATGGCCAACACCTCTCAAGGCGATTGTCATTTCCTTTACGGTTAGGGGATGGGGTGTTCATTGAGAATTATGTCCGCCAAGAGCATCCTAGGCGTGCTCTATGGGGTTTAGGTCTGTGGAAAACACAGGCCATTCCATAAGTTCAATAGCTCCACTTCCCATTGTGCCGACACCTCAGCAGTCCTTTGTGGATGGCGTTGTTGTCCATAACCAGAAAATTGGTTCCCACCACACTCCTAAACTGATGGACATGATCCAGAATAATCTCACTGCCATATTGCTGTGCTGTAATGCTACATCATGCAAAGGTATGTAACAGTGTTCAGCCGTTGTGCGTAATGCCTACACACACCATAATGCCTTGGCTATATCAATAGCATTCATGAACATTCTGTGGTGTGTAACACCCCCCCCCCCCCCTTCCCCCCCTGCCTTCCCTCTCCTATATCCATGAGTACTCGCATACTGGTGCACACATCAGAAAAATGGGAGAGAATGAAGAAAACACAAGGTGGGAAGATGTCATGTGCATAGGACATCAAAACCCATGCCAGAGTTGAGCAACAGGGCTAACTGGATGGTGGACCTGACACAACAAGAGCAAGACAATAGCAACCTATGCAACAATGAGGTGCAACAAACTCTCAACACAATACTGTCAATGGGTCAAGTACAAGTCACAATCCAAATTGAGACCAAGGAGGAAACCCAGTACCAAAGCAAAGTTATCAATGAGTAGTCAGTAGTACGGTGGAGATAGTAACAAATGCAATCAGATGAAGTTCATGACTTCCTGAGTGGTTGAGGTGTGGCAGTATACATGCTGGCTGCAAGAGACACTATTGGCTGGTGTAATCACATGGTGAGACGGTGGCTCACTCACTAGGTAAGTCCAGCACTGCGACAACACTGCCCTCTATAATCCATTGAGGTCCATTTGCTGCAGCAGGCATTCAACTTCCATGCAGCCCAATACCAGACTCGTGATGTTAACTGATAGATAGAATCACTTGCCACAGTGAAGTGTGATTCATTGGAAAACATAACTCTGATCAGTGTTGCTGACCCAACCAACATGTTCCCTGCACCAACAAAATCATTCTCGAGGATGGCATGGTTGAAGTGGCTTGCATTTAATAGGCTTCCAGTCATACACACAAGTCCAATTTAATTGCTGCAAAATGGTTCTTGCAGCCACATGTGTACTGGTAGCGATTGCAAGGTGTGCAGCAATCTGCATAGGGGTGAGGTGTCTGTTGCTTTTCACCACTAGGGCTGTATATCAATCCTCTTGTGTGTGGTGGTCAGTCTCTGACCATCAACCTGCTTCAACCTGGCATTTCCTCCATCAGTACCCTTTCTTAAATGTGAGGTGACACTTTTGGATACAGTCATTACTGTAGCCACAGTAGTGACATTTTGACTGACTTTGAGCCATTTAACCATTCATCCATGATGTGTGTGTGGTGGTCTTCAGTCCTGAGACTGGTTTGATGCAGCTCTCCATGCTACTCTATGCTGTGCAAGCTTCTTCATCTTCTAGTACCTACTGCAACCTACATCCTTCTGAATCTGCTTAGTGTATTCATCTTTTGGTCTCCCTCTACGATTTTTACCCTCCACACTGCCCTCCAATGCTAAATTTGTGATCCCTTGATGCCTCAAAACATGCCCTACCAACCGATCCCTTCTTCTAGTCAAGTTGTGCCACAAACTTCTCTTCTCTCCAATCCTATTCAATACCTCCTCATTAGTTACGTGATCTACCCACCTTATCTTCAGCATTCTTCTGTAGCACCACATTTCGAAAGCTTCTATTCTCTTCTTGTCTAAACTGATTATCGTCCATGTTTCACTTCCATACATGGCTACACTCCATACAAATACTTTCAGAAACGACTTCCTGACACTTAAATCTATACTCGATGTTAACAAATTTCTCTTCTTCAGAAACGATTTCCTTGCCATTGCCAGTCTACATTTTATATCCTCTCTACTTCGACCATCATCAGTTATTTTACTCCCTAAATAGCAAAACTCCTTTACTACTGTAAGTGTCTCATTTCCTAATCTAATCCCCTCAGCATCACCCGATTTAATTTGACTACATTCCATTATCCTTGTTTTGCTTTTGTTGATGTTCATCTTATATCCTCCTTTCAAGACACTGTCCATTCCATTCAATTGCTCTTCCAAGTCCTTTGCTGTCTCTGACAGAATTACAATATAATATCATCCATGATATTAAGCACTAAAATGATGTCTTGCAGTCATGTTGTCATACACATGGAATGTTGCACTAATTGGCTCTTAACAATTTTTGTCAAACATTATATTACATGAACTGTTGAATGTATATGGAGCATTTGTGCACAGGTTTTGCTTCAGTTAACATGTTATGTCCCCTACATTTTCTTTTACTATCATTTGTTGGGTGTTTCATAGCACTTGTAGGTTGTACCATAGCAATTGACAGTTGTTCCTTAGCAAGTGTCAGCTTTTCCTTGGCAGTTGTCAAGCAACATATATTGTTGTTATCACTGAATGCTAATCACCACATACAGAATGGACAGCAGTCTGTCAGAAGTAATAAAGAGATTGAAAGGACTGTCAAATAGTGTGGCTTTAGCCACTAAAAAGAGCCATCTCTTACTGTGAAAGCCAATAAAGATATGTTGTCAACCAGTACCACAATTTTAAAAACATGAAGGGAAGAGTTAGTTACAAAATTAGAGTCTTCAAATGATAAAATTTCCAATAGAAAAACAACCTAAGAAAAATTACTCAAGGAATTACAGCTTTAAATGGAAAATCGATCAATTTAGTCAGGAATGAGGTTGTAGTACAGCAGGATGTAGAACAGCTTAAGGAGGTAGATGGTAAAACAAAACATACAGGCACTACCCACTTGGAAGTTTGAAAGCATTACTAGTCAAATCTCAGACTTGTGAAATTGAGTAGATGCATTAGAATGAAATGGACAAAATGTTGAAATAACTAGTGCTCTGAATACTTTGACTAATTGGAGAAGCATTTGCAAGCATTAGTAGAATGAAAGGTGCAAGAAAAAGTAGATTCCACTAGTGCTACACCTAATTCTGTGGACAGTACTGTTGAACATGATAATGAATTTCAGATTCCAGAAGTTATGGGTACTGCTACAAAATACACAGCTGATACTTAGAAATAAGATCACTGTATCTAACTGTGGGTTATCGAATGATTTGATAGAAGAATTGTAGATAGGAAATGGTATGAATTGTCAAAACAATTTTTAAAATTTAGACGAGATGGTGAGATACATCTGACCTATTTCTTAAGAGTATTCCCTTGTTTTCTACCCAAGAGATGTGAAGATTCCAAGAAAGTAGATTTTACACTGAGTCATTTAGTAGATGATGCAGCAGAATTGAGAACTGGTCATTCTGAAGAATTTGAATCTAAATAAAGAAAGGAGAGATTTCACTCAAGGAGAGAATCAGAATAAGGAAGGCAATCAATCTTATGTATAAAAGATACAGCACTGGAGGAAACAAAACAAGAAATAATCAAATGAATAATAATTGACAGGTATTTGTACCCAGTAACACATATGCCATTGACACTATAGTAAAAAATAATATGTTTCCCTAAAGAAAGGAATGAAAGGGGTAATTATTCGGTAAAAGTAATGGAAAACTGTCAACATCACAGAGTATTGGTCAGAATCCAGGATGTAACACCATAATCATAGGACCATATACTGAGAGGTTAATAGCTTTCACACTTACTATTCTCTCAAGGGAATGGTTATTGGAAGAAGATAAGGTGGTAGGAAAAGAACACAGAACCAATAGTAATAGCAAATGTGTGAGGAAAATATGTAGACATTTAGATAGACTCAGCTATCCTAGGAATTTTTGGAAACACTTAGAAATAAGAATGTTTTTGTTGTGGTCTTCAGTCCAGAGACTGGTTTGATGTAGCTCTCCACACTACTCTATCCTGTGCAAGCTTCTTCCTTTCTGAGTAACTGCAGCAACATACATCCTTATGAATCTGTTTAGTGTATTCATGCCTTGGTCTCCCTCAACAATTTTTACCCTCCAAGCTTCCCTCCAATACTAAATTGGTGATCCCTTGATGTCTCAGAATGTGTCCGACCAACCAATCCCTTCTTTTAGTCAGGTTGTGCCACAAATTCCTCTTCTCCCCAATTCTATTCAGTACCTCCTCATTAGTTATGTGATCTATCTAATCTTCAGCATTCTTCTGCAGCACCACATTTTGAAAGCTTCTATTCTCTTCTTGTCTAAACTATGCTTCACTTCCATACATGGCTAGACTCCATACAAATACTATCAGAAAAGACTTCTTGATACTTAAATCTATACTCGAGGTTAACATATTTCTCTTCTTCAGAAATGCTTTCCTTGTTATAACCAGTCTACATTTTATATCCCCTCTACTTCAACCAATCATCAGTTATTTTGCTCCTCAAATAGCAAAACTCATCTACTACTTTAACTGTCTCATTTTCTAATCTAATTCCTTCAGCATCACCTGATTTAATTTGACTACATTCCATTATCCTCGTTTTGCTTTTGTTGATGCTCCTCTTACATCCTCTTTTCAAGACACCATCTATTCTGTTCAAATGCTCTTCCTGGACCTTTGCTTTCTCTGACAGAATTATAATGTCATCGGCAAACCTCAAAGCTCTTGCTTCTTCTCCATGGATTTTAATTCCTACGCCAAATTTTTCTTTTGTTTCCTTTACTGCTTGCTTAATATACAGATTGAGTAACATCGGGGATAGGCTACAACCTTGTCTCACTCCCTTCCCAACCACAGCTTCCCTTTCATGCCCCTGCCATCTGGTTTCTGTACAAATTGTAAATAGCCTTTTGCTCCCTGTATTTTACACCTGTCACCTTCAGAATTTGAAAGAGAGTATTCCAGTCAACACTGTCAAAAGCTTTCTCTAAGTCTACAAGTGCTAGAAACATAGGTTTGCCTTTCCTTAATATATCTTCTAAGATAAGCTATATGGTCAGTATTGCCTCACATATTCCAACATTTCTACAGAATCTGAACTGATCTTCCCTGAGGTCAGCTTCTAACAGTTTTTTCATTCGTATTTAAAGAATTCATGTTAGTATTTTTCAGCCATGTCTTATTAAACTGGTAGTTCAGTAATTTTCATACCTGTTAACGCCTTTCTTTGGGATTGGAATTATTATATTCTTCTTGAAATCTGAGGGTATTTTACCCGTCTCATACATCTTGCTCACCAGATGGTAGAGTTTTATTCAGGGCTGGATCTGCCAAGGCTGTCAGTAATTGTAATGGAATGTTGTTTACTCCCGGAGCTTTGTTTCAACTTAGGTCTTTCAGTGCTCTGTCGAATTCTTCACATGGTATCATATCTCCCATTTCATCTTCATCTACGTCCTCCTCCATTTCCATAATATTGCCCTCAAGTACATCACTCTCTCTGCTTTCCCTTCTTTGCTTAGAAATTGTTTTCTATCTGAGCTCTTGATATTTGTACAAGTGGTTCTCTTTTCACCAAAGGTCTCTTTACTTTTCCTGTAGGCAGTATCTATCTCACCCCTAGTGATATATGCCTCTACATCCTTACATTTGTCTCTAGCCATCCCTGCTTAACCATTTTGCATTTCCTGCCAACCTCATTTTTGAGACGTTTGTACTCCTTTTCACCTGCTTCATTTACAGCATTTCTGTATGTTCTCCTTTCATCAGTTAAATTCAATATCTCTTCTGTTACCCAAGGATTTCTACTAGCCCTCATCTTTTCACCTACTTGATCCTCTGCTACCTTCACTATTTCATTTTTCAAAGGTACCCATTCTTCTTCTACTGTATTTCTTTTCCCCATTCTTGTCAATTGTTCCCTAATGCTCTCTCTGAAACTCTCTACAACCTTCCGTTGTTTCAGTTTATTCAGGTCCCATCTCCTTAAATTCCCACCTTTTTGCAGTTTCTTCAGTTTTAATGTGCCGTTCATAACCAATCAATTGTGGTCGGAGTTCACTTCTGCCCCTGGGAATGTCTTACAATTTAAAACCTGGTTCCTAAAGCTCTGTCTTTCCATTATATAATCTATCTGACATCTTCAGTGCCTCCAGGCCCCTTCCACATATACAACCTTCTTTCATGATTCTTAAACCAAGTGTTAGCTATGATTAAGTTATGCTCTGTGCAAAATTCTACCAGTTGGCTTCTTTTTTCATTCCTTACCCCAATTTCATATTGACCAACTACTTTTCCTTCTTTTCCTTTTCCTACTATCCAATTACATTCCTCCATGACTATTAAATTTCCCTCTCCCTTCAGTATCTGAATAATCACTTTTATCTCATCATACATTTCTTCAATCTCTTCGTCATCTGCGGAGGTAGTCGGCATATAAACTTGTACTACCGTGGTAGCATAAGAATACTAGCCCATATTACGCATGATGAGTCTATATTGTAGGAATAACTGGAAGTAAAAGGAAGTTAATAAGAGAAGAAATGTGGCTACCCATAGATATAAACTATTCTAAGTTCATTCAAATTCTGTTATTAGCTCCAAATGTGAATTTACAAATACTATTAGGCAATGATTGTTTATTGAAATATAAAGTAAAAATAGACTCTGAAGTTAAAGTATGATACTGGATCAGTGGAGATTCTAAATATGAAGTACCATTTAAGATAAATCATCTAGTACATAGCTCTAACGCATAACTAAATAAAATCCATTTAGTTGTTGCTGATGAGGTTATGAGCAAAGAGGAATCAAAAATAGGTTTTGATGAATTATGTGAACAGATAAGGATTAAAGTCTACAAATCTAACCTGCTAATTGAATATCAGAGGCATGATTTGAATAATATCTTGTGGAAGTACAATAGTGTGTTTTGATAAATCAGGAGTGAATTGTGTGTACATCTGTGAATTTAAAATAAAAGACAGTGAATCATTCTTTGCAACCTATATCCTATTCCAGTAAGTTTAAAACTTGCAGTAAATGAAGAAATAAACAAAATGGTAGAAAATAACTTAATAGAAAAAAGTTTATATATAACAACCCCTTACTACCAATAATGGAAGCTACAGGAGGTGTCCTCTTGGTGTTAGATGCACGAACACTTAATAGGGATTTAGAGACAGAAAGAAATAGACATACATGTATAGATGAATTACTAACTACGTTTGAGCAAAGGAAGTATTTTAGCTCAATCGATTTGACTATCAGGTGGTGGCAGGTAAAATTACAGGAGAATTTACAAAAATATACAGCATTTTTGTTTGATGGCAAGTCATATTGGTTTATGGCATTGCCCTTCAGATTAAGTCTGCCAGTCTCAGTATTCATGGGAATCCACAAAAATATACAGCATTTTTGTTTGATGGCAAGACATATCAGTTTACAATATTGCCCTGTGGACTGAATAGGGTATTGCCCATTGTACTGAATGACAGTCTCAGTAGTCATGCAAGCATTACATGAAGCTTTAGATAAGGAGTTATTACAAGAGTTAATTATCTATGTAGATGATATTTTATTAGTGCACAAGATATGGGAAGAACATTTTATTTTGTTAACTGAAACTTTACAGAAGCGCATGAAAAAGGAATTACAATTAAGTTAGGTCAGCCCATGGCTGATTATTGTCATTATTAAAACAAAAAGCCAAATGTGTTTGGAGGCTTTTCAGGACGATTAAGCAGACTTTTGTAGACACACCTATATTAAAATACTCTCTGATGAACAAAGCATTTAAATTACCAACAGATGCAGCTTGTGAACTGTAAATAGTGTCTCAAGATAGGTGAAAGTAACATCATAGCCTCCAGTAGTAGATGTCTAAGTAAACATGAACTCAACTATACTGAGTAAATAAACATGCAAGAGTTTCAAAGACTAATTTGGGGTTCTAAGATCATAGTATAGACAGATAATTGGACTTTATCTTTACCTGTGGAGAGAAGGTTGTTACATAGCTGATTAATGCAATGGGGGTTATTCCTTCAGGAATATCAGATAGAAAGTGAACACATAAAAAGTTCAGAAAATAAAGTACCAGATACATTTTAACAACTTCCATTAGTGATGAGAGTTAATTCTTAGCACTAAGTTACATGAGTGAGGAAGTAGAGAGGCTTTTTTGAGTCATAAGTTTTCTGTCTGGTTTGATGCAGCCTGCCGGGAATTCATCTCCTGTGCCAACCTTTTCATCCCGAAGTAGTCCTTGCAACCTATGTTCTCAATTATTTGCTGGATGTATTACAATCTCTACAGTTTTTGCCCTGTACATCTTGCTCTAGTACCATGGAAGCCATTCCCTGATGTCTTAACACATGTCCTGTCATCCTGTCCCTTCTGCTTGTCAGTATTTTCCATATATTCTTTACCCTATCAGTCCAGGTAATTTTCAATATTCTTACTATGATGAAACAGATGGATTTTCTGTGGTTTACTTCAACTACCGTCTGTGCTCGGTAAGTTTTCACTGTTTCAGATCTGTAAATTACTGTTATAAATCTTGTGAATGAACTTCCTTTTCTTCTGGACTTTGATTCTTCCTTGGTGATGCGGACATGTTATATCACAATGGTTACTTCAAGCTACTAAATAAACATTGAACTCTCATTCGCAGATCTGTGTATTTAAAGACATCAAGTCTTACATTACATTCCCAATGATTGTAAGTCAAAGTAGTTGAACCAAACAGAAACAGATTCTAATACATAACGTCTGACCCTTCGGACACATCAGAGTTCCTTTTAACATAAAAAAGATTCATTTGTTTTGGGTCCCCGGCGACAATGTTGGTTGCCCACATACTGCGAGCCATCTGTGACACTGCCAACTTGAAGTGCCAAAGTATACACATCACCTTGTACAGCAAGTGCTAATCAATAATCGCTACTAGCTGCACCATGCTGGTGCTGCTTTATGTGGACAGAGCGATGTCTCACTGAGGTGCTGTGTGTCCATTACGGTAGTCAGCTGACTAGCTGCTGTCCTGCAAAGTGAAGCTGTGCTGCCAACACATTGGTTGACTGCTGTCAATGCCGTTAGTAGTTGCAGCAGCACTCCTAGGTTCAGAATCAGTGGCCGAAATCTTCCATTTGATTGATGTAACATTTCTTGACTCACATGTTGAGGGTTATTTCAACATGTTAATATTTCATGTAGTTGACCTGGCTGTTATGGTCAACTATTCTGGTTTATCCTTTCTGTTGTGATAATAAATAAGTATTCTAATTACATTGGGTGGCACTACAGCATGTGCCCACATCCTATCTACCTTTTTGTTTACTTGGACTGCACTAGGCAGCTTTATATTCTTCCATTACTACTTAAAAATTCTCTTTATTATTACAAAACCTCTTGTATCTGTGCCCTTCACCTTGGGAGCCAAAATGAAATATTTATGGCTCAAGTTATGGCTTGTAACTCAACCAACAACTTCACTAAATGTATGTCATCCAGATGCTTTTCATGATCACTTTTACCTCGGTTGTTGTCTTATGGTCACCTTCTTGTAGTTACTTGATTTCTTGGAACTGCAAGGGAGTAACACTAATTATACCATGTGACTTCTTTTCCATCTGCAGAGGGTTGAGGACTAACAGAATTCACATCTAAGTCAACTATCTATGAAATCATGTAATCACTCATAATAAACTCTTATGTGTTTTGCTTCTCTCATGAAACAGTTACAATGTCAGGTATATAGATTGCTATTTCACTACTTTTATGTAGCCAAGCTTATAATAGAATCTCTCAGAATATTATCACAGAAGTAAGTGAAAGACTAAAGAACGTTCCTTGTTTGTTACTGTTTGTGGCCATTGTCACCAGCCCCTCATATTCTGTGAATTTCCACACCCTCCAGGTTGTGATGCCAAATCATAAGTGGCCCCTCCCTCACTGGTGGAGGCACTCCGTTGCTACTGTGCCTTGTTGATGCTCTGTGCTCTTATTTCTCCCCTCACATCTCTTACACAGATAAAAAAATGTGTACACAGTTGGAAGTTCTTTCTATACACTACATATCTTAATAACTTTTCTTTATGACCATCTTTCATCAGTTTAATAGGAAGAAGTGAAGTGTCTGGTTACATAACATGTTCCACTACATCTCCAGGGCATGGAATAGAAAAGATTGTAATAGTGACAATGAGGTGATGATAAAGAAACATAGCATGTATTTTGACAGATCTCTGCTGAGGTAGACTGAGTGTGCAGACAAGTGTTGTCTGCTTACAATTTCTGTAAATGTACTGTTTATGAAGTAGTTCTGTGTTGTGATAAAAAAGGTTCAGATTGCATATAATGTATGAATATGTAATTGATGGCTTTCAGCTGAGATGACCTTTTTAGAATGACATTCCAGCTAGTATGGAGGACAATGTAGTGGTGTAGAAGTCAACAGCTATGAGATAGGCACAGTTATACTGACATTGGTTTACACTGCAGATAGTCAGAAGTAATAAGTGACAGCGACCAAACTCTTTACACAATCAACCAACATAGAACAGAACATTTCATTCTGGCTCAGTTTTGTGACACAACAGAGTAACACATCATTCTGGTGAACTTCGTGACAGAATGCAAAATACTTCTGTACTACTTTGCTCTAGAGAAATAAAGCTGAATTAAGAAGAAAGTCACAAATTTGAAGGAAGGTTTCATTTAAAGATATCATTGTTGTCCTTAGCAACTGCAATTGCTGCAGTGTACAACCAAATTCTGGCACTACAGCTGAAGAATTTTTTAAGAAGGATTGATTTGTTGATGAGACTGCATTAAATTCATCCATTTCTGCAGCTCATCAACTGACAACATCTACAGCTTTCACCAGGTCACATCATCTAGCATCAGTCAGTATCATGACACTGTGACCTATATAAGAAATTGGTTGAGCTGTACTCACTCCAAACTGATTTGTCTTGTTGATTATCATTTATTGGTAGACAGTAATTGCGATTACGTATAAATGTATTCTTGTGTGACGAGAGCCATTTGTTTAAGGTTGAGAGCCATTTGTTTAAGATTTTGGGAGTTCAATTAAAGCCTGATTTAAAAGCTGACCAGATGTTTCAAACTGATAAATTGAGTACTAAGCTAAATATCAATCTCATTGCTAAACATACATCTCAAATGAAGGATAAATTCTAAAATAAATACAAATGTTGCTGCTTCAAGTATTAAAATAGATATAAATGTTAACTTCTACTATCAAAGCCCAGAAGATGAACTAATTATTAGAATAGACACTCAGGGTGGTGATGTTGAACAGGCTATTTCAGAGATAAATACAAAGTTAGATGTTACTAACATGAGAGTGTGGAGACACATTATGGATTCTCATCAGAAAACAATAAAGATAAATAATAAGATCTCTAAATTTCAAAGGACATTGTCTGCCTTAACCGAGGAGTTACTTTCTGAGGTAATTAAACAATATGGTCTGATAAAAAATTAAGTTAGTGAGCAGTTTAGAGAAGTAAATAATGATTTAAAACAGTGAAAGATTCTGCTAAACATAAATTTGTGAAATGCATAACCAAATCACAGACACAGCTGCCTGATTAAATGAGGCAGAGCGGTCACTTTGGTGCAGCTGTACAGCTGGATTATGTGATAACCCCACTGAGTGCCACATATTCTTTTTCTTATGGTGCCTTCTCCTGAGGAGGTTGGCAGTTCACAAACCCAGCTCTGGATGTGATGTTATGGTGTGGAAGCATCTTCTGATGTGCAATTGTACCATCCCTGAATGTCCTTCATCAATGAGTATCTTTGTCTTCCATATTTATACATATGCACATATTATTGAACTGAATATGAAATCAGAGCAGATCTCAGACATTAATGTCAGTTGTAATGTTCCAGAACAAGACACAGCTACAAGCCAGGTGGAAGTTGTTTGGTCCCCCTTGGCAACATTGGAGAAGGGTAATAGTGTTCCCATTGAATTGAAGGTTCACCCCATGTGGAACTAGATATTAACATGCCTCTTTCCCCATAAATTGTATTTAATAAGTTAATTTGGGATAAATTATCTGATTTTGATGCAGAATTTCAATTGAACTATTGGGACACACATGTGACAGAATTTTGCCAATAGTTTCAAAAGGGTTGTGTATTTGAGTTGTCTACTAACTTTTGGCATTAATTTATATGACATAATTAACTCACATGATCTGTTTGGTATTTTTGTAAGAGTAAGTATAAATTACACATTGTGTTAACACGTAGCACAAGATGACTTACAAAAAGAGTAGAGGTAAATTAAACTGTACTTTCATTTTTGAACTCTATGCTATGTGAGATGGTGAAATTAAATATTTAAGTAAATAAAAAAGAAACTGAAAAGGCATGTTTGAAGCTGAAATAAGGCAGCCTCATGCCAATGTTAAGCAAACAGAAGTTTCTGGGTCAACTAGGCAGGGTAATGACCTTTGAGTTCCCCATTGGGTTCTCAGTTAGCTGCTATATTATTTCTTGATTTGATTTCCTTACAGCAGCTTCTTTTCTTCATTCTATACTGTTTTCTGGAAATTAGGTTTCTGTCAACTATTGTATTATGAGTATTCTCCTACAAATAAGCATTAACAGATAGCAATTATTAAGATGTATTTTCATCAAAATAGACAATGCGATGTGCCTATCTGTGACTCATCATCTCTGCTATATGGTGAGTAGCAACTATCGTTTTCATAATGTTGTCATTATTCCATACTGGATTTTCCAGTGTTTGAAGATGTCTTTTTGATATACTGAGCACATTAGCATTCATGCCACACCTATTTTGTGTTTGTGAGAGCTTCATAATTGTTAAGTGGTAAACATGATGATAATCATGTGAAATACCTTATTAGTAATACTTTACCCCAGCACACATCTAAGTTATTTTGGAAGCTATGAAGGTTAACTGAGAGAATATAAGTAGTAATATCTGTGATTACTATTTCTAATTATGGTAACTTAATAATGAGTGCAAAAGTGGCATATTTATAATATAAATGCTCAAATGATGACCACTAAGTAACAGTTTGCTTACCCCCCTCCACCCCCACCCCCCTTTTTCACCCACCCCTCCTAGCCATTAGCATTTTTCTCTTGCAGGCTAATTAAACAGCTAAAAATTACAAATAAAACTGCAAATGACAGCAATTCAAGCAAAGTAATTTACAAATCTCGCTGCATTTCGCATCCGACAGATTAAGAATTTTAGAAAGATAGGGGGATGTATATAATAAGAAAGAAAAGACAAGCAAAGTGATGAGAGTCTGTTTGGACACAGTGAACCCATGTTGAGAGTACAGAAGGTTAGAAATCCTACAAAACAAGATATTTATGAAACCATATCAAAATAACAAAGTAGTTATGATTTATTTTTACTAACAACAATTCTACATCATTGGTAAGAGCACAAAAGTATACTAATATAAGCAATGAACATGGCTTGAAATGGGAAGGCGTCCACTTTTTATATTAAAGGTGTGTTCTAAAAGAACAAGTCTCCTCTTGTCGCATTGTTGGTTGGTTGGTGTGTGTGTGTGTGTGTGTGTGTGTGGACCAAACAGTGAGCAGTGAGGTTATCGGTCCCATCGGATTAGGGAAGGATGGGAAGGAAATTGGCCGTACCCTTTCAAAGGAACCATCCTGGCATTTGCCTGAAGAGATTTAGGGAAATCGTGGAAAACTGAAATCAAGATGGCCAGACATGGGTCTGGACCATTGTCCCCCCAAATGTGAGTCTAGTGTGCTAACGACTGCACCACCTCACTCAGTTTGTCACATGGTCTTGAAAGTCCTCTGTGGTATGGAAATGATATCCTTTCAACATAGTTTTAAGTTTGGAAAACACAAAAAAAAGTCTGCTGGGGCTAGGTCCAGGGAATAGAAGAGATGTGGCACAATGGGAATATGATGTTTTGCTAGATAACTGCAGACAAGGAATGACATATGAACCAGCATTGTCATGAGGCAACATCCAAGTCTGGTTTTTCCACAGTTCAGGTTCTTTCTGCACACAGCATTGTAATCATACTAAATTATTCTAACCCAATGGTACAAACCCCTGATGGACAATGCCTTTGCAGTCATAAAACACAAACACAACCAACCAACGAATATCATTTTGATCTATGACCAACTCATGCATGCTTTTTTCTGAATAAGGAGACCCTTTGCCCACCCACTATGACAGTTGTGTCTCTGAAAATGTTCTGCCAAGTTTACAGCAAAACTTCCCACAAACACTTTTTTTAAGCTCGCTCTTTCTCAATTTGCCACTAATTTGACAAATAAATTTTACACGTGTTCACTTCAGTGGCTCTAGCTCAGTGTTTAGTGGTCACAGTGAAACAAGGCTAACAGCAGTTTGTTGTCTAAACCTCCCACTACTTATATTCATCATGCACTTCCTCTGCTGATTGATGTGCTATTTCAAAAGATTGGTTTCTTTTTGAAAATGTCATATATAGTAACTGATATGCTAACCTCCAGCTTATATCCTGGTGACATCAAGATAGTTACAAAAGCTTAATACAGTAGTGGCCGCGTGGGCTAGCAGAGCAATCTGAGGCATCTTGTCACGGTCCACGTGGCTTCCCCCATAGGAGGTTTGAATACTTAGCGTGAGTTAGTTTAAGTTAGATTAAGTAGTGTGTAAGCTTAGGGGCCAATGACCTCAGCAGTTTGGTCCCATAAGACCTTACCACAAATTTCAAAAAATTTTTAATACAGTAGTGATGAATATAAGTGGTTAGTGGAGGTCACTTACAGAGGAGTACATTTAAGACATAGTGAATGAATAAGTTCAGAAATTGGATACAGGTTCTAGATACAATAGGTATAATAGTGAAGAACATGCTGTACCCTTATACGTAAATGGTAAAATGGAAAGGGTGGGTGTACTGAAAGAGAAGGGATGGCCCACACCAAAATGGGAGTGAAAGAATATATATTGGGATGCTGTCACTGCAAAAACTGGGGAATATTTGCAGAGTGTACACTTCAGATAGAAGTGTGTTTGATGGTTGCTACAAGACAGGATACTGTTGATTTGAGGCTTTCTCCATGGTGACAAAGTAGATGAACCTACCTGACTTTGGTAGTCAATTTTGATATACAGGTTTGATAAATAACTTGGTGGTTTTGATTTATGAAGATGAAAGTGAGTACCACAGGAGAAGAGGATGTTGTCCCAAGTCACAATTATAAGCAGAAGAAAGTTGTTAATAGTTATGATATTCTTTATTTATTTAGATAAAAAGAATTTGGTGACACCATTCATTTGTGTGTGGGGGTATATATAGTGCAACACATCATTCTGGGGAAACTGATGCATTACCCCAAGTCTCAGTGACTGATGAGTGACTGTTGCAACTTTAACAAATGTTCTCATTTTTAGTTAAGTGATAAGTTTTGACTCACATACTGTGTGCAGATTTTTGTATTGTGCGTGTTTCACAGGCATGAATTGACACAGTATGTACATCTACATCTACATCCACTCTCCGCAAGCCACCCCACAGTGTGTGGTAGAGGGTACCTTGAGTAAGGCACGATGATGAGAGCAATCTTTCTGTGCATCTGCTGGTTTGGCAGTTAACTCTATACCCTTGCTGTCCTCACTAGTATGAGTGCTGCAGGTCATGGAATAGAGAAGATTGTGCCAATCATGATGATGTCATGATAAATGAATGTAGCTTTTATTTGACAGATATGTAATGAGATACAGGGGTGTGAACAAAATTATGGGAACACCAAAAACACATTACCATGCCTAATATGGTGTAGGAAACCCATTGGCATTCAAAATAACTTCCACTTGCCGCAGAATGGATAAATACAGGTGTTGTATAATTTTTGAGGGTGTCTTATATCATTCTTCCTGCAAAATAGTTCAAAAAACAGTGATGGAGGTGGATAGCAATCATGCACCATTCTTTCTTAAGTAGACTGCAAAAGCCCAATAACACTGTGATTTGGCAATTGTGATGCCCAGGGGAGAAGTGACAATTTATCCTTGTGCCAAAAAACCTGTCCTGGATTATGTGAGTGTGAGAACAGCGGTCCTGTCATCTTGGACACAGTATCATCATTGGGGAACA
Source organism: Schistocerca serialis cubense (assembly GCF_023864345.2). Lineage (NCBI taxonomy): Eukaryota > Metazoa > Arthropoda > Insecta > Orthoptera > Acrididae > Schistocerca > Schistocerca serialis. The sequence goes on from NC_064642.1 coordinate 613,101,862, forward strand.
AACATTCTACAATCGGATGGACCTGATCAGCCAAAATGGCCATGTAATCATTGGCAATAATATGTCATAGAAGAATTGCCACAGAGCCCATGGCATACCATGATAAGGCTGCCCAATCATCACCGAACCCCCACCATATTTCAGTTTTGGGATGTAAACTCAGCCAGAGGTTGAAAACAGCATGAAACAAGACTTTGTTCCATTGCTCCATAGTACAGGTTTCATGGCTTAGGCACAATGTTTTCCTGTTATGGGCATTTAAATCACTGATGTGTGGTTTTGTAATTCCAGCTCACCCTGCAATTCCCAGATTAAGGAGCTCCCTTCACCCTGCTTTGGTGCTGACAGGATTCTCGTGTGTGACATTCCGTTCTGCTGCAACTTTTGCAGCTGTCATTCTCTTAATTATCGTCACAGTCCTTTTCTTTTCAAATAGCACCTGTCACAATTACTCCATATAAACTTTTGTCCACTTTTTGACTTGGTGGACAATGCTGTTCCACTTTCCCTATGTGTGGTATAAATATTTGATAAAGCACCTCTTAAAACACCAAATGCTTCGGCTTTCCTTGTTACAAAAGAGGCCCAGTAACAATTCCTGGGGAACCCCACATGTTGTGTTCACCCATTATAAAGCTATACTCCATTATGGATTACTTTAGGAGTGACATGTCAGTAGGAGCTTGTGGAGGGATGGGGTGGAGTTGCCACATCTCAGCATGGAACACGTGTGTAGTATTGTATTTCATTCAACTCACTCAAACTGGCAACCTGTACAAACAGTCATTTGGCGTCATTGTATTCTGAAGGAGCTGTACTGTGTTTTAATTTTAATTTCATTCATGGAAACAAGTTTCTAAGTTGATTTATGGGTAGTTTACAAAAATTTACTTTAGAATTACTGAATTTTTGACATGTGGGAAACTTCTTTGTTATTGAAAGTAGCTGAACATATTATACAAATTATATAGTAAGAATACATCATACTTCCACCTGTTCCAAGCCAGAACTCATAAGAAATGTGTAAAAGGTGTAACCTGACTTACTTGTCATGCATAATGCTCTGACCTCACATCAAAAGCCCAGTGGTTGTCAGTTTGGTTTCGTTATAGGATCAGTTCACGCGGTTTATAATTAATCTGTTATTACATTTTTTATGGTTATTTGTACATTCATAACCTTACAGTGATTTTTAGGGTGGTTTAAAGCTGTATTGTTTGCTGATGACACAAGTAAACTGATAAATGCTGCACTCAGTCTTGCCAGACACATGCCTACAAATGCTTCCGAGCAAATAGTTTAAGTATTAAACTCACAAAGCCTTAAATTTTATGATCTGAAACATGCCAAAATGACCTGCTAGCAGCAGAAGTGAACATTAATAATACTACACTAAGTGAAAGACAATACAAATTCCTGAAGGCCCAGCCAGATACAAATTAAATGGGGTCAATACATAGGTAAATTCATCAAGAAGCTTTGTTCAGCATGTTTTGCTCTTAGAAATATCTCTCAGTGTATTGCCAAGAATGTTGTCATATTTTACAGATATACACTCCCTGTTGCCCTATAGAATTATACATTGAAGAAAATAAACCAATCAGCAGAGCAATAAGAATAATGATTTAAGGATATTAACTATACATCTTGCAGAGGACTCTTTCAGTATCTTACAATTCTTAGACTCACTTCCCAGTACCTTTATTCGGAAGTGGCTTTTGTTACCAATTATGAAAATGTATTTCAGCTGAACTATGATCTACACTCTCACAATAAAAGACAAAAAAATTATTTTCATGTAGATTTTGCCTCTTTATCTGGCATTGAGAGTGGAGTCATGTGCTCTGGTTCAACAAATTCCCATATAACAAAAAGCAAGAAATTGGTAGACACGATATGTGGTGACGTCTGAAGAGCAGGATGCCAAAGCAAAGTTGGCATCTCACAATGAAACCACAGAAGAGTATGGTTGCTGTATCTGTAGCAATGAATGAGAAATGCTGACATAGGTAGCAATTAATGAGAAATGCTGACATAGCCACACCTCCTAGAGCTTTGCTATACCACCACAATCCATTTGGTCTACTTATGGCTGAGGACCACTCACCCCAGTCTGCCGGCCGTGGTGGCCGAGCAGTTCTAGGCGCTTCAGTCTGGAACCGCGCGACTGCTACGGTTGCAGGTTCGAATCCTGCCTCGGGCATGGATGTGTGTGATGTCCTTAGGTTAGTTAGGTTTAAGTAGTTCTAAGTTCTAGGGGACTGATGACCTCAGATATTCAGTCCCATAGTGCTCAGAGCCATTTGAACCTCAGTCTGCAGTCAGCGAACAAGACAATAGTATCTTCGTAGACAGGCCACCGTCTGTTATTCTTCAAGGGAAGAGTTTTGTAAATTTGTCTGTAAAAAGTTAATATTATGAAAAGGATAGATTGCTACTCACCATATGGTGGAGATTTTGAGTCACAGACAGGGGCAACAAAAAGACTGCTAAACAAGTAAGGTTTCAACCAGTAGGCCTTTTTAAGAACTAGACAACACACACACACACACACACACATATTCATGCAAATGGATCTCACACACAAATGACTTTGCCTTGGCAGCCAGAGACAGTAGTCGTGCATATGAGTTGCGTTTGTGTGAATGCGTGTGTGTGTGTGTGTGTGTGTGTGTGTGTGTGTGTCATCCAGTTCAAAAGAAGGCCTTTCGGCTGAAAGCTTACTTGTGTAGCAGTCTTTTTGTTTTGCCTACCTGTGACTCAACATTTACAATGTATGGTGAGTAGCAATTTACCCATTTCATAATAAGGTCATTATTCCATCCTGGATTCTCCATTGTTTGTCCGTATAAAGTGATACTTTAATATTCAGAGCAGCTGTAAATACTCAGAACATTCGTAAGAGACTGTATCACATAAATTTAAGTAAATCTTCATACCTGTATTGTAATAAAATGAACTATGAAACAATGGAAAATCCAAGATGGAATGCAACAATATTATGAAAAGGAAAGTTAGTACTCACCATATAGCAGAGATGCTGAGATGCTGCGACTGAGCATCTCCACTATATGATGAGTAGCACCTTTGCTTTTCATAATAATGTGAACTAATATTTTATATATTAACGTTCCACTCAATCTTCTCTCGAAGCAAACTGAAGAACCCACCATTGTCCTGGCAAGTGTATTTTTGTACAGCATAACACAAGCAATTGAAAATAAAATAGAAAATATCCTTCATTAGCCAATCCTTCCACAAATTATGAGAAGATTCAAGGATTGAAAAGTTCCATTAGCTTCATGGAATGTTGAAGTGTTCATTGTATATATGCATTACAAGAAATAGTAATTATTCGGGCCTCTATTGTTACAGATATAAGCATTTATTTTTTTAAAAAATTACCATTGTAATTGGCTAATTGTTTACTATTTATGTATTCCAGTAAGGAGTTAAGCTGCCAACAGGAGATAAAGAATAGCTGTTCAATACAACCAAAGAAACAACTGCTCCTTTTTTTCTCTTTCAGAGTAGTGGCTGTCCCTCTAGTTTGCTTGTTACATATATTTGACTTAAGAGCAAATAATATTAAACATTCAAGTGGTAGTTTATTGTTAATATGGTGAACAGATTAAGATTCTATGATTTGATGGCCTTTTGTTGGTGTTTACTTTGACACACCTGATGTCCTTGAAGATTCTCTGTAAAGACTGGATCTACAGTACATGATGAATGAATAAACAAGTTTGGTTTCACTTATTTCTGTGACTAATTTGTTAGGATTTACCAGTGTTGGGGAGGGGGGGAAAAGGGGTGTTCCAGTATATTGCATTGGTTGGTTGTTTGGGATAGGCTGTTAACAATGTCATGGATCTCATGACTGGGGAGGTTATCAAGTAGTGACATTTCATTTCTTCGACAGACTTGAGAAAGTTGTGAGATTTGGACTTTGAACACTGGAACTCTAAACCTGGATGGTACTGGGTGACAAGGCTGGTTCTTCCGAGCTTTTTGCCAGTGGGAGTTACCGTCATCAGTGGATGAGAGGAGGCCGTTGCCTGGGAGGTCTATTTGTAGACAAGGACTGTGTAGTAGTTACAGTAAAGTCTGCGAGCAGTTTTTGGTATGTGTGTTGAGCCATTTGGTGGTGGAGCAGAAACATTTGTTATGGATGACTACGCTGTAAGGAAGGGACTGTTTGATATGGAAAGATGAGAAATGCCAAAATGGAGAGTTTCAGCTGGACTATGATCTACCTTTTTATAACTGTTCTTTTTTTCTGTGTCTGGAAAATTTCATTTTGCCAGATGCTCACAGTCTGACTTTGGACCTGATTGGTCTGTTCCTTTCAAACTTTGCATTTTGTTAGGATTATTTATTTAAAATATGGTTCCTCACAGATACTCCATTACACAAACACACACACACACACACACACACACACACACACACACACACACACTCAGAGAGTAAGTTCAGTTTTGTGACAAAGACAAGCACCCTTGGCTCTATTGTCCAGAGATTCAATTGTGCACATATGACAAAGATATGAAAAACTCGCATTACATATTATAATAAATTTCATTTTTCTTTTAATATTGAGACTTCCTCCAAGGGAAAGTAAAAGGTGAGTACTGAATTTCACATGGATTTAATCTTCATCTTCTGCACTCAAATTCTTTCATGCAGCATCTTGAGTCGAACCCTTTCCTATGGCTTGGTTAGTAGATCAGCTTACTGTTTGGTCCCGTCAGTGTGTTCTAATTCAAGATCCCCATTCAAGAATCATTCCCTGACATAGAAGTGACATTTTCTATGTGCTTTGATTTTTGATGATGTGTTGGGTTTTTGGACAGTTTTACTTTACATGTATTGTCAACATACAGTGCAGGAGGTTTCACTTGTTTGGAAGTTCCAATCAGTTCATACAAAACCTTTTTAACCAGTTCAACTTCTTTGCGCCTTCACTGGCTGGTATTATTTCTGCTTCCATAGTAGACATTGCCACTGTCTTTTATAACTGACTGGTCCATGATATAGCCCCATGACTGACAGTTGCGACAACACCTGTCGTTAAATGTCTCGTGTCCTTGTCACCAGCATAATCAGCATCACTCTCTTTGTTGTTGTGCTTAATTCCATAGTCCACTGTATTCTTCAGGTATCCATAAGATCATTTTACTTGAGTCCAGCCTTGAACTGTATGATCTTCCATCACTCTAGCTGTTTTTTTTTTTTTTTTTTTTTTTTCACTGCAAAAGCAATGTCCAGATGTGAGACAGTAGTCAAATACATCAGACAACCCACTGCCTCTTGGTATGGAACTTTGCCTGTGATCTTCTCTTTTACATTATTTTCTTCAATCCAATTGGAGTAGAAACTCCATTAGACTCAGCCATTCCAAATCTTTTCAGAATTTCCTTTGTGTAGTTTTCTTGGTTCAATGGTATTGACCCATCTTCATTTTTCTAGATCTTCATACCCAAAAAGTTGTTGAGAGACCCCTAGTTGTATGAAACTCCATCTTCAACATTTTCATGAACTCTTCAATGTCTGTGTTACTGCCCACAGGTAAACTATCATCAACATAGATTGCAATACACAGACAGTTCTTGCTGCTCTGATGGTGGAAGAGACACAGATCAGCATCAGAGTTTTTAAATCCAGCCTTCATCATTAAGTCTTGGAAACATTTGTTCCAACAAATGTGGTGCCTCTATGAGACCATACAGACTTTTCTTCATCAAACAAACATGCCCAATACCATCTTCAGAACCTTCATGTTGTTCCATGTATACATCTTCTTCAAGTACTCCATTTAGAAAAGCTGTTTTGATGTCAAACTGGTCAAGCTTCAATTTCTCTGCAGCAGCCACTGCCAACAGGGTTCGAATTATATCATAATGCATTACAGGGCTGAACATTTCTTCATAGTCAGTTCCTTGTCTTTGTATGTGTCCTTTGGCCACAAGTCGACCCTTGAATCAAACTTTCCCATTTTCTGCAGTTTTCTTCTGTAAGACCCATTGATTTTGCAAAATCCATACACCACTTGTACACTCAGCAATATCCAAAAGTATTATTTTCTTTCAGGGACTTTAAGATTTTTCGTGATTGGCCTCCAGCCACTGATTTTTATTGTTAGACTGCAAAGCTTCTGCATATGAGCTTGGATCCTTGTCCCTGAGGATAGGAGTTCCAGCCATGTACACATAATCTCCACCGGCCTTCCATTTTGGTTTCTTCTTCTCTCATTTGCTTCTTCATTTCTCACACAAAACTTTGCTTCCTGCAGAAGTTGATGCCACATCCAAATCTTCTTCCTCCTTATTACTTTCTCCAGAACTTGACGTTGTCTCCAAGTCATCTTCCATTTCACTTACTCTTTCTGTTCTCTCATCATGGCTGACAGCTTCTGATTCCTTTTTCTCACCAGAAGTCTGATTAGGCTGACACTGTTGAACAGCAACTTCAAATTCAGCAGCACTGGTACGCAGATTGCATACAACTTCAGGCTTGAATTTGCATCATGACATAGTAAACTTTTCTCTGAGATGGAATCCAGACCCTAAAGCCACCTCTGTCATTTATGTACCCCACCAGATGTCCAAGCACAGCTTTTTCGTCAAATTACGAACAAAAATTTTTATTGACAGGCACATAACATTTGTTCCAAAGATTCTCATATTATTCAGGTTGCCTACTGGTCATCCATACTGCAGTTCATACGGAGATTTGTTTTCAGTAGAGAACTTCGAAGTGCAATTTAAAAGATATGCAGTAGTATTGCATGCTTCTGCCCACAGTTCCTTTAGAAGTTTACTGGGGTTCAACATAGAATGTACACACTCTACAATAGTGCAGTTTTCTGTTTCTGCAACACCATTTTGCTGTGGTGTGTAAGGAGAAGTGATGCAATGCTCTGTGCCTCTGCTTGCCAGCAATTCCAAGACTTTCTTGTTATCAAACACTCTTCCTCCATCACAACTGAACTGTTTGACAACATGACCATTTGTCTTGGCTTCATTCAAGAACTGTTCCAGGACTGTGCTGACTTCACTTTTCTGCTTAAGAAAGAAAATTTTACAGAACTTGCTAAAATCATCCTTGAAACATACATAATATCATGCTTTTCCGAGAGACTCTGTAGACATAGGTCCACTTACATCAGCATGGATTTGTTCACCTGTAACCATTGGTCAATTCATTCTATTTCTGAATGCCAGTCTATGCACTTTTCTGAGTGCACATCCATCACAGAATTCTTCTTTGCTCCCATCCACATTGATGTCCATCTGCCTCAAGATGCATTTCACGTGTTGTTTGTGTTGATGTTAAAATCTCTCATGGTAAATTTGCAGCATATCTGACAATGTCATCAAATTCACTTGAGCTGGTTGTACTGGTTTAACGACACATGTCAAGAACATAGAGACCATGGCTAACATGAGCAGTCGTCATTGTTTGCTCAGTGACTGTGTCTTCAATTTCAACACTTTTGTCATAAAGTCTTGTGCAAAGGCCAATTTGCTCAACTGCTTTGACAGAGAACAAATGAGCAGTCGCTTCAGGAACATAAAGTACATCTTTCAGTTCACCATTATTCCTGGCATTATTCAACTGCATTTGTATTTTCACAGTTCCCTGTCCATGAGCCAACATGCTCACACCTCTTTTCCCTATAGATATCTTTTCAGGGATGGCAAATTTTGTATATGATATGAAATATTCTTTATTTGCAGTGATGTCATTTGTGGCACCACTGTCACAGTACCAACTGCCGATACCAACACAGTTTTTGAGTGAAGCACTAAAAACATGAGACAAAAATGCAACATTCTTTTACATGTTCTATTCAGAATGATTGATGTTAATGTTATCTGTCTTTTTTTGCTGGATACTTTGCAGCCCAGTGGCCTACCTGCCCACTTTTATGACAAGGAAATCTTTGTTTCATGCATTCAGTATTCTTTTTAAATTTTTACACTACTGATATCATCACTTTTGCTTCACTGAATTTTCTTGTTAGACCAACTGCATGTAACAAATGCGGCTGGTTCAACCATACTTTGATCATGCAATTCAACTGTGCACAATTTTTCAATCAAAAGATTTGCCTAGTGTGGAGAGAATTCCGCCATTTAAAATTCTTTCAGGCAAAACATTAACAACGTGATTCTGCAATTCATCATTCAGATCCATGAAAAGCTTCTGCAGTTTTGCAACGTGTGTGCTAATGTCCTCTTTGGCATCATGTTGAACACAAAAAATGCTTCTATCAACATGTTCAGACATTGTGTACTGCTTGTTTCAAATTGTGCAGGTAACTTATCCCAAATTTCACTTGCCTGGGTGCATGTTAACATCAGCTCTGTAACGGACTTTCCTAAGGCACTAGCCAGTAAACTTGCTGCTTTCTCATTGTCTTTCAACCACTGCTGATGTGCCGCATTTTTCTCTGCGGTCACATCATGCGGCTATTCAGGACACTTGTACATACTGTTTACAATGTCTTCAAGTGGATATGATCGCAACAGTATCGACACATGCCATTTCCAATTTGCCCAGTCTTCAGATGCTTCAGGGTTTTCCACTTGTATTTTGTAATCACCAACACTGGCTGCCATTTTTGTCAAACACACAAACAATGGGCAAATTCAAGTTATATTAGTCACGAGCAAAAACATTTACTTCGCGGCTGTTCACACGTGGTCTGGGCCCATAACCTGTTAAGATTATTTATTTAAAACAGACTACAAAGTGCATAAGATTTACAAAAATGTGGTTCCTCACACACACACACACACACACACACACACACACACACACACACACACAGAGTAGGTTCAGTTTTGTGACAAAGATGAACTGTTATAACCTTTAATCACCAATAATTGCGTGGATATTTGAACACACTCACTTAGAAACAATCGCTGCTTACATGATAACAACTCAGTATCTCTAATTCGACTGCCGTGCCATGACATGCGGCCGGCGCCGTTCTCAGCTAGATGGTGCTCCCGCACTCAGCCGAGTTGCGGAATGCCTCTATCGCCGTTTGCGCGTACTATCTTGGCGGCATTGTTAAATGTCGTGGCACTGTCACAACACTTTTCCCCCCTTGAAAAAAAAAAAAAACACTCACTTCCTTGGAGACATGGACAGTGCGGAGACATCCATGGCCTCTTGTGAGGCCCCGAGAAGATCCCACAGAGAGACACGAGAGTATGGTCGAAAATGTCCAGGACGGAAGCTTGTGCATGGAATGTGCCTCCTGGACGAGATGATGGGTGAAAACTCCAGAGCAGCATCCATAGGTGTCGTGGACCTGGGGGTGTGCTCCAGCGAGATGGGTCCCGGAGAAGGCGGCGTCGCGACTGGGGCCGGTTCCGGCGTACTCGGAAGCGGTAGTGACGTCGGCTGCATCAACACGTACGGTAGATTGGCAGCAGCAACAGGACTGGTTTCTCGGGCTGGTGGAGGTGAAGGAAGGGGTGGTGTCACCAGCGTGGCTACCACTCGTGGGCGCATCTGGTCATAATGGCGAACAACCATGCCGTCGTCCGTATGCATTTCACAAAGCTGGCGCCCGCGAAGAGCCTTGACCACCCCTGGAATCCATTTCGGGCGAGATCCATACCCTCGTGCCCACACGTCGGCGCCCATCGAGTATTTTCCCGCACTAGGGGACACAGGACAAGGCCTGACAGGGTGAAGCAGGTGCAGTAGAGTGGGCGGTTGGCGGCCATGCAAGAGTTCAGCAGGGCTGCGATCACCCAGAGGCGTGAAGCGATAAGAACTCAGAAATTGCAGCAGAGCACCATCTATGGAAAAATCACTAAGAAATTTTTTCATCTGGCTTTTGAAAGAGCGGACAAGGCGCTCGACCTCCCCATTCGATTGCAGATGGAAGGGCGGTGCTGTAACATGATGAATCCCATGTCCAGTACAAAAATCACGGAAGGCCTGCGAAGAGAACTGAGGGCCATTGTCCGTGACGATCGTGGATGGAAGACCTTCTAGCGCAAAGATTTTGGACAAAGCCAGCGTCGTCACCGCAGTGGTGGGTGACGGACATCGAACAACAAACGGAAACTTGGAGAAGGTGTCAATCAACAGTAGCCAATAAGTACCAAGGAAGGGGCCGGCAAAGTCAGTGTGCACCCGTTCCCATAGCTGCGCCGGATCAGGCCACGGAGAGGGCATTGTACGAGGTGCAGCCAGTTGTTGAGCACACTGACCACACGCAGCAACCATGTGGGCGATATCTGAATCAATACTGGGCCAATAAACGTGCCTGCGGGCCAGGGACTTAGTCCGAGAAATCCCCCAATGGCCTTCATGCAACAGTTTGAGAACATCTTTGCAAAGAGAGGCTGGCACCACAACCTGTGGAGATGCGCCATCCGTGGCCAGAAGAACAACACCATCATGAACAGACAGACGAAGGCGCAAGGCATGGTAGTTGTGAAGGGGATCCGATGCCTGGCCCTTGGTCCTGTCCAGCCAACCCCGATGAACAAAACCGATCACCTGACGCAGGACCGGGTCCCGCGCAGTAGCCGACGCGACCTGTGAACCTGTAAGTGGAAAACCCTTGACCGCACGACGTTCTTCCTCATCAATGTGGAAACAGAGTAGTTCATCACGATCGAAAACCGGGTCGGGGCCCATCGGCAATCGCGACAATGCGTCAGCGTTGGCATGCTCGGCCGTGGGGCGATAGTGAATCTCATAGTGAAAACGAGACAAGTATAAGGCCCAACGTTGCAGGCGGTGAGCTGCCTTATCCGGAAGCGACGCCGATGGGCTGAACAGAGAGATCAGCGGCTTGTGGTCGGTGATGAGGTGAAACTTAGAACCATACAATAAAACGCTGAACTTTTTAGAGCATATATGATAGGGAGCACCTCCTTTTTGATTTAAGAGTAACGCCGTTGCGCGTCGTGGAGGGTCTTGGAAGCATAGGCGATGGGTCGTTCCGACCCATCCTCATACCGATGGGCGAGAACAGCCCCTAGGCCATACTGGGACGCGTCAGTCGCCAGAACCAAGTGCTGACCCGGACGGAATGTTGCAAGACAAGGCGCTGACTGCAAATGAGCCTTCAGGTGTACAAAAGCCTGCTCACACTCGTTGGACCAACAGAAAGGGACATTTTTGCGTAACAGCTGATGCAGAGGATGAGCTACCGCCGCCGTGGATGGAATGAATTTGTGATAATAAGGAATCTTGCCTAGACACGTCTGAAGTTCTTTGACCGTAGACGGCCAGGGTAGAGCGTTAATGGCCGTAACGTGCTGACGTAGGGGACGTATACCCTCATGGGACAAGTGGAAACCAAGATACACAATGGAGGGTTGGAAGAACTGTGACTTGTCCAGATTGCCCTTCAACCCAGCCGAATGCAAAACCCGAAACAGTGAACGCAAATTGCGAAGGTGCTCCTCAGTGGAGGCCCCCGTGACAACAATCTCATCCAGATAGTTTATGCAGCCGGGAACGGAAGCTGTGAGCTGTTCCAAAGACCACTGAAAAATGGCCGGCGTGCTAGCAATGCCAAATGGTAACCGCTGGTACTGATACAACCCACAAGGAGTGTTGGTGACGAGAAATTCCTTGGAAGAAGCATCCAATGGCAACTGATGGTAAGCCTCCGATAAGTCAGGTTTGGAAAAGAACTGGCCCCCAGTGAGCTTGGTTAATAACTCCTCAGGACGGGGAAGAGGATAAGTGTCAATGAGGCTCTGAGAATTGACGGTGGCTTTAAAATCACCACACAATCGTAGACTCCCATTTGGTTTAGAAACCACCACTATTGGCGATGCCCATTCGCTGGAGGTAACAGGAAGGAGAATCCCTGAAGCCGTTAACCTGTCTATCTCAGCCTTGACAGGTGCACGCAATGCCACCGGAATAGGGCATGCCCGGAAAAACTTAGGGCGAGCTGTAGGTTTAAGAGTAATGTGGGCTTCAAAATCCTTGGCACGACCCAGACCAGCAGAGAACACGGACGAGAATTCAGAACACAATCCATCCAGCTGTTGAACGGAATATCCTCAGATATGAGGTGCACCTCATCATCAATGGAGAACCCGAACAACTGGAAAGCATCATAACCGAACAGGTTTTCAGTGCCCGCATGATCCACCACATAAAACGTGAGGGGCCTAACAACAGACTTGTAGGCAGTGGAAGCATCAAACTGGCCAATGATAGGAATTTTCTGTTTATTATAAGTTCTCAGATTACGCATAACTGGAGACAAGGGAGGGAAGCCCAACTCCAAATACATGCGAGAATTAACGAGAGTTACTGCAGAGCCAGTGTCCACTTGCATGTGAATGTCTTTATCCAGAACACAAACAGTAACAAACAACTTATTTGTTTGAGAAAGCACACAGTTAACATCCATGTCCGATGCCTCGTCCTCGTCGACAGGAACTTTAGGGGACTGACACACAGAAGCAATGTGGCCTTTTTTCCTATATGAATTACACGTGGCCCAACATTTTGGACACGTGGCCCTGTCATGCTGTACGAAACAACGTGGACAAGAAGGAAGTGCGGAATGAACCTGCTTCTGTGGTTGCTGTTTTTGCTGCGAGCGTTGCGGCCCAACGCGACTTTGTTTACGCGAGTGAACCGCCGCCACATCTTCGTTCTCCTGTGAAACAGGCAAATTGTCCATGTCGAAAGTTGGCTGTACAGCGCCTACATCACACCACGCGTCTATTTGTGTGCCAGCAGCGTGAGACACTTCAAAGGATTGAGCGATGCTTAGAACTTCCGACAACGATGGGTTTGGCAGTTGTAGGGCACGTTGCTGAACTTCTTTATCAGGAGCAAGCCGTAGAATAGCATCCCTAACCATGGAATCAGCATAAGACTCATGATGAGTGTCCGTGACAAACTGACATTTCCTACTCAGACCGTGTAGTTCCGCCGCCCAAGCCCGGTGAGATTGATGGGGCTGTTTACGACACCGGTAGAACGCCACGCGGGCGGCAACGACGTGGGTGTTTTTGTGGTAATAGTTAGACAATAAGTCACACATTTCTTGGAAGGACAGGGAGGCAGGTTCCCGCAGAGGGGCTAACTGAGATAGCAGCTGATAGATCCGTGGGGAAATCCAAGATAGAAATAACGACTTCCACATAGGAGCATCGACAATGCCGAAAGCCAAGAAGTGTTGCCGCAAACGCTTCTCATAATCCTACCAGTCTCCAGCGACCTCGTCGTAAGGAGGGAATGGAGGCGGAGAAGAGGAAGACAGACGATGAGTAAGCGACGTCGACAACGCCTGAATAGCAGCTGTCAGCTGTGTTTGTTGTGCCTGAATAGCAGCCGTCAGCTGTGTTTGTTGTTCAATGAGCGCTTGCATAAGCTGTTCCATGTCTGCCCCGTCATGAACACACAAATCCACAACGCAGTGAAAATAACCGACCTCGACGCCAAAAAGCGTTATAACCTTTAATCACCAATAATTGCGTGGATATTCAAACACACTCACTTAGAAACAATAGCTGCTTACATGATAACAACTCAGTATCTCTCATTCGACTGCCATGCCGTGATATGCGGCCGGCGCCGTTCGTAGCTAGGTGGCGCTCCCGCACTCAGCCGAGTTGCGGAGTGCCTCTATTGCCGTTTGCGTGCACTGTCGTGGCAGCACTGTTAAATGTCGTGGCACTGTCACAACATGAGCACCCTCTGTTCTAGTGTCCAAAGATTCAGGTGTCCACATATGACAAAGATATGAAAAACTCACACAGATATTACAATACATTTCATTTTTCTTTTAATACTGACACATTTATTTTTACTATAAGTTCACAATTTTTGATGTAATAGCAGAATGTCAGTGATTAAGTTTAACAGTATGACAGGCACAGTCAATCCAGATTAATTCTGGTAACAGGTTTCTGTCTAAGTGACCATCTTCAGACCAGAAGCTTTGAAATGTATAATAAAGTGGGCCGAGGATGATTCACCTTAAAAACTAACATGCAAGCAAAATAGTTATAAAATAAAATGATTTTTATGTCCTTGATGACACATGGAGCAAGGTCAGGGAGTTACTGTGTGTACCGAAAAGTCCCTTTTGACAATTGCTGAGTAGCTAGTGAATAAAGGGAATGTTCTGACCACCATTCCACACATTTGATAGAATAATTCAAGACTAAAATGACTAATAGTAGCATCCAGAATATAAAAAACACTCACTACCATTGTGCATTATATGGAATCAGTTCATCATGTACATATTGCTACGTTGTCTAGCATAGATGATACATTCAGCCAAGCAAAGATTGCTCTGTGCTAATTGTCAGCAGTTACCATTTGGCTACACCCTCCCCAGTACTGCTATACCAGTGGTAACTTGCCCTAGAGGTGGGCCAGTAAAATGATATGTGTCCTGCCTCATGATTAGAGTTACATGAGGTTTAGTCACAAAACTTTTACATGCACAGACAGTCAGTATTCAGGGCATACTTAAAGTCCAGGAACACTTTCAATCATTTGTTGCACAAGAATAAACATTGTACAGGTGTCGTACATATTGCATTTTGAAGAGAAACTCTCAAAGTTTTTTTTTTTTTTTTTTTTTTTTTTTTTTTTTTTATATACAAACATTTGATATGCAAACCATGAGTGACCCAGCAGACGTCAATATGATAATCGAATTCTTGCGATACCCATCCCAGGAGGGTATCATGACTGTGGCAGTCACTTCCTGTACTATCTCCAAGAGCTCATGTGGTAGAGGCAGTACATACACCAGATCTTCAATGTGTCGCCACAGAAAAAAGGCACATGGTGTGAGATCTGGTGATTGGGGAGGCCATTCCATGAAACAACTGTCTCCTTCTGTAGCATGGCTGATCCATCGATGGGGCAGCTCCGTGTCCAGGTACCCACGAACTTCACGATGAAAATGGGGTGTAGCCCCATCTTGCTGAAAGATGAACAGAGAGTCAGATTGCATTAGAGGCATCAGCCATTGTTGCCACATGTCCAAGTAAGAATATCCAGTGACAGTACTTTCAACAAATCAACAAAGTGCTCTCGCACCTGAACTTGCCATGTTTGCAACTGGTGCTGACTATAGGCAAATTACCAAACTATGTTGTGGTGGTATACCTGGGGAGGGAGGGGGGGGGGGATTTCAGGGTTTCTCTTCAAAATGATTTATGAATGATATCTGTACAATGTTTGGTTCTTGTGCAATAAATAATTGAAAGTGTTCCCGGACTTAATGTACACCCTGTGTTAAAAATCATGAATAGTTTAAAACAGTTTTAAAGGTATAGAGAAGGCACTGTTGAAAACTGCTGCCAGTCATATAGCTACATGAACTATACATTGTTTCCAGAACAGGAGGTGAGGCACTGACAGAAGTAAAGTTGTGAAGATAGGTCACGAGTCATGCTCGGGTAGTAAAGTTCATAGAGCACCTGCCTGTGAAAGGCGTTAAGTCTCAGGTTCAAGTCCTAAGCCAACATACAGTTTTATTTGGTCAGGAAGTTTCATATTTACATTGTGTTTAGGCTGCAATGGTAACTGGCACATGAAGTTAGCCTGAGAAGCAGGTAGTATATTATGTAGGATGCAATGATCAACAACAAAGATGCAGAAAGGTCATGTAACCATCATAGTAACAGTTATGTACAGTGTTCAGTATTAAGCAATTGGCAACTGAGTGGCCACTGCAATGCTCAAAATACAGCATTACTCTGTTCTTTCATAGGTGCTATTTTTATTTACTAGCCTCTTTTCCTGTAAAAAAAGCATACAAGTAAAAAAATATATCAAATTTATCTCACTGTAAAAATACACCATAACATATATGCAAGAATTTAGTTAACTCCTTGTTTATTTAAGTCTATCATACTATTTATGTTCGAAAAATGCACAGAAAGTAAGAAACTAAAAGTGAGAAGTAAAAAATTAAAACAGAACAGCAGTAAGTCCACACTGCACCAATTCATTGAACAAGTCTTAAAATGTTTTTCTTTGATGTCAGTCTGTTCATGTAACAAGTCTTGAGGCATTTTTATGGTAACTATAAATTTCAATTTTTTTTCTAAAGCATCCAGTAATAAGACTTTTAGGAATATTATGCAGGAGGGTATAAGATGAACATCAACAAAAGCAAAACAAGGATAATGGAATGTAGTCGAATTAAGTCGGGTGATGCTGAGGGAATTAGATTAGGAAATGAGACACTTAAAGTAGCAAAGGAGTTTTGCTATTTGGGGAGCAAAATAACTGATGATGATCGAAGTAGAGAGGATATAAAATGTCGACTGGCAATGGCAAGGAAAGCGTTTCTGAAGAAGAGAAATTTGTTAACATCGAGTATAGATTTAAGAGTCAGGAAGTCGTTTCTGAAAGTATTTGTATGGAGTGTAGCCACATACGGAAGTGAAACATGGACGATAAATAGTTTGGACAAGAAGAGAATAGAAGCTTTCGAAATGTGGTGCTACAGAAGAATGCTGAAAATTAGATGGGTAGCTCACATAACTAATGAGGAGCTATTGAATAGGATTGGGGAGAAGAGGAGTTTGTGGCACAACTTGACTAGAAGAAGGGATCGGTTGGTAGGATATGTTCTAAGGCATCAAGGGATCATCAATTTAGTATTGGAGGGCAGCGTGGAGGGTAAAAATCGTAGATGGAGACCAAGAGATGAATACACCAAGCAGATTCAGAAGGATGTAGGTTGCAGTAAGTACTGGGAGATGAAGAAGCTTGCACAGGGTAGAGTAGCATGGAGAGCTGCATTAAACCCGTCTCAGGACTGAAGACCACAACAACAACAACAATGCAGAACTTTTATTCTGTCATTTATGGTGCATACTGAGTTCTCATTCTTTAACACATTCTGACCAAATACAGATTTGTTACATGCTACTGCAGGGGTATGTTCTTTTAAACAGATACTGAAATTGTGGTCTGTTTGTCCTATGTATTTTTTATCCCAGTTGTCACATTTAATTTTGTAACAGTGGGCTGGTAAAACTTGTTCCAGTGATTACCTACGGTGTGTTTCAATTCCATTTGCAGGGAATCTCTAGTGACACAAATTCTATTAATATTTTTGTTTCTGAATAACCAGCATATTTTGTCCATAACATGACCCATATATATCATATTGACAAACGTGGATGTTCTATAGGTGACATATTTGTAGGTCCTTGTTTAATGTTATTCAGAATATCATCCACATCTCCAATACTGTAATTATTTGCTATCACAATTTATTTCAAAATTAAAATTTATTTTTCCATTTCAATGCAGTCTAAAGGTATCTTCACATCCTGTGACAGTGGAATAAAAATTCCTATTCATATTTACAAGGACGACATGATTCATCATCAGTAACCACATCAGTAGTTGTAGATTTTTTCAAACTGCCAAACTGGTGGCCACCTCCACTATTTATAATAGTCAAATCCAGGGAATTAATTAAGTTATCTTCTCCATGTTCTACTGTAAACTACAACTTAGGATGCATGCTGCTTAGGATTTGTGCAATGTTATCTATTTCACCTTTTTAACCACTGCAGATTAAAAATGTTCATCAACATATCTTTTGTATTAAATAGTTTTGGCTTTAATTTCATCATTGTCTTCAAAAAATTTATATTCAGTATAATGCGCAAATATATCCATTACTCTTCCAGCAGAGGAATTATCTGTAGCCAGAAAATGTTAAGCAAAGTGTACACGATGAAATGCTTCTATCTAATGCTTGATAGAGGACATTGTTTTTGTATTCTGGCCACTACTATTGGCCTTGCAATCTTTTTAATGTCTTTTTAATGTTTTAAATGTATTTGTCAATTTTGATCAACTTTCTATTATGTCTGCATGTACACTATGACATTTTCCTGTTTGTATACATGCTATGTGTAAAATTTATTGTTTATTTATTTATTCCTCCAACGACATGTGGAAAGGAGGGCAGAGCTCTCCCTTTACTCACTAGCTATGTAGGAATTGTCGACTGTGATGTTTTAGTATGCACAGCAGTTACATCAGCTAATTCCATATGTCATCAAGCATATACATATCATTTTATTTTGTAACGATGTTGTTTGTATGTTAAACAGTGAAAAGCTAGTATGAAATAACAACAATATTAAGAAAAGAATAGATTGCTACTCACTGTATAAAGGAGATGTTGAGTCACAGACAGATACAATGAAAAGACTGCTATTCATATTAGCTATCAGCCAAAAGGCCTTCTGATGTAGGAAACCCACATACATTCACTCAAGCACAGTTCACTCACACATGAACACTGTCTCTGGCGACTGCAGCCATTGTTTGGATGTTAGTGTTTAAGGTGAATGCTTGGCCCATTTTGCTATAAATTTCAGAGCTTCTGGCCTCAAGATGTTCACTTCAACTGAAACCAAATACTTCTTTTTCCCCTTGGAAGAATGTGTTAAAACAAACATGTCATCCTTCTTAACAAGTTCTACTATTGTATGTCCCGTGTTATTTCTGGTATTATAAATGGGGTTATCAGGATTAACACCAAAAAAAGTAAATGAAAGATAATGGAGAGTGGTTCAATCAGGTGACCCCTCCTCAGGAAATGAGAAGCTGAAAATAGTAGACAGGTTTATTTATTTGGATAGAAAAATCCTTCTTGATGAACCAAGCATATAAAAAAACATTGGCAAAAACAAGAAAAAACTTCTCCAAAAAAGAGAAACTTGTTTTTATTTATTTATTTATTTTTTGTCCCGTAGATCAAATCAGTACAATGGCTTGTACAACTGATATGGGATAAGTTAAAATGTAATATAAATTTGAGTGATAGAAAGTCTTTTCCTGCAGTGTATTGTATACAGAAGCGAAACATGTATGTACATAGAGCCATAATGCACTAGAGATATGTTCACAGCAGTCTCACCTCAATCCTGAATCCTTTTAAATCTCTTAGCCTGGGATCAACATTATACATTTTATCAAAATGTCTGATGTGTTATGATACTTATATCTTATGCTTATTTAAAGTGGTGCAACACTGAGTTGGGGAGAAAACAACTAAAACTTAAAGCTGGAACAGGTTGATAGAACACATTCTCAGAAATCAAGGATGTGATCATGTTGTTGTGCTGTTGTTTTATGATTTTCATTGAACCTTTTTTTATACACATGTAATGATATTTTTCCTGACTTTTCTTTCAGTCTCTGTAATACTGATTTGATTTTCTTCTTTACAATAAAGTCTTAACTCAAATTATTATATTGTCCTAGTTTTCTTGCTGCACTTGAGATATCTCTACTATAGCATATTTGGTGTAGTTAACTCATTTTCAGCTGCATTAATCATCTTGCTGATCCTAAAGTTCTGCTATTTATTATCCTAAGTAAAAGACAGTAGAAACAATTTGGTTCCTGTGGTTCATATTATTCTCTGCATTTCATGTAGCAAGTGTGCACACAGTAGTTTTCAGGCATTGTCATGCGTCTGAAGCAATTGCTTGAGTTACCTCAGTCCATTGTTCCCTTTGTTCTTTCACTCTGATTGAAAAAAAAAAAAAACACATCCCAAGAATTCATTCATAACAGTAGAACCTTTAAGAACTCTACTCTTAGTGTTCTTCATGTTTAAAGTTGTTACCAGACCTGATAGGTTATACAGGGTGTTAGGAAATTCCCATTACAAAGTTCTAGAGCTTCTACAGGGGAGTAAGTAGATAATATTTTGAATTGGAACCCGTATCCAGAAATGTTCCATTTCTGTGCTACAGCAGTTTGAAAACATGTTGGTAACATGAGCACTTTTGTAAGTAATTTATTAGATGTGACCCAATACATCATTTGTTTTACAGTTCCACTCATTAATAATCAAAGAAACACATACAATTGCTCGTGTACTCATTGATGAGTTCTCTTCTGTGTGATGCAGTACAGTCTGTTCCAACTTCGGTGTGTGGCATCTCCTTGGAGTACAACTGTCACCCCTGCTGGTGGTGTAGGCTCCCCTTTTTCAAAGCTACTCTGTAATTGTGGCAAAAAGCGGTATGCTATGGAGTCAGACATTGTGGATAATGATCTTAATAATGGTGATGAGCAGCTCATGTCAGTGTATTCTGCAAGCATGTACTCAACCATGTTGCTTTAACACTCCCAGACATATGAATGAAGCTTGAACCAGTTCAGGGAAGTAGGACAGACTCAAATGACATAAGCTGATCTGATATAAGCAACCCCCACCATTTTGCCTAACTACCTAGCAAACTGTACATTTACAGACATGCGTTCACTCCCCTCTACATGTCCTAGAAGTTTGTAATGGGAATTTCTGAACATCCTGTATAAGGTGCTTGAACAGTGTCAGGTATTGAACGACCACTGTGAAGGACATTGAGCTGTCACATCCTTGCATGAGATAGCATTATCAGCCACATGATACACGGTGATTCAAAATGAATACCACAACTTTAGGAATTTAAAACTCTGCAACGACAAAAGGCAGAGCTAAGCACTATCTGTCGGCAAATTAAGGGAGCTATAAAGTTTCATTTAGTTGTACATTTGTTCGCTTGAGGCGCTGTTGACTAGGCGTCAGCGTCCCTTTTTCTTCGAAGGTGCTACTGTAACTGGACTACAGTATCTGGAGATGTTAGAGAATTGGCTGTTCCCTCAGCTCGAACAAGAAGCACAACAATTCATATTTCAGCAGGATGGAGCGCCACCACATTGGCACTTATCTGTCCGTAACTACCTGAACGTCAACTACCCGAGGCGATGGATCGGCCGCCAGGCAGCCCGTGACAGAGCACTTCATCACTGGCCTCCAAGAAGCCCTGATCTTACCCCCTGCGATTTTTTCTTATGGGGGTATGTTAAGGATATGGTGTTTCGGCCACCTCTCCCAGCCACCATTGATGATTTGAAACGAGAAATAACAGCAGCTATCCAAACTGTTACGCCTGATATGCTACAGAGAGTGTGGAACGAGTTGGAGTATTGGGTTGATATTGCTCGTGTGTCTGGAGGGGGCCATATTGAACATCTCTGAACTTGTTTTTGAGTGAAAAAAAAACCTTTTTAAATACTCTTTGTAATGATGTATAACAAAAGGTTATATTATGTTTCTTTCATGAAATACACATTTTTAAAGTTGTGGTATTCTTTTTGAATCACCCTGTATAGTTTGAAAGGGGCCTCATTGTGGGTCTCCATTTGACTTGCTGGTTGAGTCATGCATTATCCAGATTTATGGGGCATTTGGATGTGAGTGCTTCATATAGTACTGTGTGGGAACATAAGGGCAGGAATATTCATTAAGGTTTTGGCTGACCATATTTGGCCACCACTAGGGAGGATCACTGTGTTATACACCAAGCATACTGCAGCTCCTTCTCATCTGCACTGCTATCCATGAACAAGTAATTCACTCCTTGCAATATTCTGTGTCATTCTGCAGTATTGGATAGAGACTACCAACAGGTGGACTAGGAAATTACCATCTCATGCACAGGGCTCCACAAAATTGCTGTATTTGGAGTGTTACCACTATCAAGAAGCATGGACTGCTGACAAACAGTGTTGCATTGTGCTGACTGATGAATCATCATTTCTGCAATACTCTGGATGACCAACATTAGTGAATATGACAGTGACCTAGGGAGAGGTCCCATTCTTATGATGTTTTGGAGAGGCACAGCTTTGCTGTGCTTGACATTATGATGTAGCGACCCATTGGCTGGTAGTGACTGTGTCCTCATGTGCTACATGGCAACAGTATCAGGGTGTGTAACCTCCCCCTCGCTTATTGACCTTAATGACAGTGAAAAATTAAACCGCGTGTACCTAATGGAAATTTGGGAAAAAGCAATCGTCACCGAAGTTAATCTGTTGGTAAAGAGGGAGGAAAGGGTTACATCTAAATGAAAGGAAAATTGCAAATGAAACTGGTGGAAATTAATTTTGAAAAGGGGTAAAGTTAATGAAGAAAGTAAATGTGCGGCCGTTACGTTAACAATTAACTAGCGGTAATTAGATATTTGAGATAGGGGGAAATTACGGTCGCCAGTCCTAAGGACAATTACTATAGTAACTGAAAAAGAAAGGTAATTACACATATAATTAGCACTAGAAGCGTGGCAACTGAAGGTTGACACGTGTAGTGTGAAAACTGAAAGTTTGTCAGAAGTAATAACTTTCGCTGCACTCTGACTTAATTTAGCAAAAGAATTAATAAAACCGGAAAACTGAAAGTTAATTTAGTGACTGAAATTAATAGTGAGCTTTCTTTCTGGAGCACATCGAAATTCAGTAAAATTTGGTTAGTCTTGGACTACCTCAACTATCATTTCAAAAGCTACTTGAATCTACGCAATTTAGAAATAAGAGATTTAACTTTGAACTTGAATTAAATGATTCTGAACAATTAACAATAGTAAAATTTAGTACGTACCAAGCTGAGCTGCAGTCACAGGTAAGCTAAAATATGGTAACAAAACTCGCACTCTTAATTTGTGCTTGCGTAATCTAAATATTGTAGCCAGCTATGAATACTTAAACTGAACTTTGAAATTAAAGCAGTGAAATGCAATAATTGTACTTTAATGCTGGCGTCTGAATTTCAACGACACTCGGGTTCATTTCGGAAAAGGAAGGGACCCTGCTTGGTAATGCAATTGGGACAATGAGCAACAAAGGTTCATGCTAAGTTGCTGTAATTTTGCGAGGCAAATGGAACAATTTGAAAAGCTGAGGTCTGCCATAGAGTTCTAAAACTTTACGTGCTTCCAGTCTTCCTTGTTAGTTGATTGAAGGTTTGAAGCCGTCGATCGAGGAGGTGGCGTCAGTCACTCATTGTCGGCCATCGCTGTTGCAGAAGCTGGATGTTGGCGCGCCTTCTTCTCAACACGGTCACCAGACGAAACGGGCTCTTGATGTGCGCCAGCTAATCCTTCCCGTCCGCGACACCATGTCAGAAACTATCATCGCAAGTCGAGCGCATTTACATGCTGCCAAACCCTGAAAGCGCGGCAACTCGCGGGAGCTACACACAACACACCTGCTCCACTCGCTACTCCAGCCAGACTCTCTCTGCTCTGCCCGCGCTCCACGCGGCAGAGTTCACTACCAAAGATCCTACACACTTTGATTCTTCACACGACCTATCGATGTAATCGTTCGATAGCAGTTTTCCCTAGGCAAGACCCAGCATAAAAATACAAATAATATTTACGAAACAAACCAATTATACATCGACATAAGTGCATATCACATGTCTGCTTGTGTCTGTATATGTGTGGATGGATATGTGTGTGTGTGCGAGTGTATACCCGTCCTTTTTTCCCCCTAAGGTAAGTCTTTCCGCTCCCGGGATTGGAATGACTCCTTACCCTCTCCCTTAAAACCCACATCCTTTCGTCTTTCCCTCTCCTTCCCTCTTTCCTGATGAGGCAACAGTTTGTTGCGAAAGCTTGGATTTTGTGTGTATGTTTGTGTGTCTGTTGACCTGCCAGCACTTTCATTTGGTAAGTCACATCATCTTTGTTTTTATATATATATATATATATATATACAAAAACAAAGATGAGGTGACTTACCGAACAAAAGCGCTGGCAGGTCGATAGACACACAAACAAACACAAACATACACACAAAATTCAAGCTTTCGCAACAAACTGTTGCCTCATCAGGAAAGAGGGAAGGAGAGGGGAAGACGAAAGGAAGTGGGTTTTAAAGGAGAGGGTAAGGAGTCATTCCAATCCCGGGAGCGGAAAGACTTACCTTAGGGGGAAAAAAGGACAGGTATACACTCGCACACACACACATATCCATCCACACATACAGACACAAGCAGACATATTTAAAGACCTTCCATTATATATATATATATACACACACACACACACACACAAAAACAGTAAAACAATTACAATATATAAAGAGACAGAAATGTCATATCTTGAGGTAACAAAACAAGGAAAAAAAATAATAGTACAATAGATGGAAATAGGAGGATATGCATTTCCGGCGTTACAGGTGCCGTTTTTCATTAGGACAGGGTTTGTCTGCATCTGACATGTGTTTCTGTGTACTATGTGTGTGATGTTGAGGTCCTCCTATGACCAACAAAATGTCGAGTGAACGTGCATGGAATTAGCTCAGACCTCAACTCTGTCGCAGTGTCAGCATATGGGATATCAAGGACCAGTTACAAGAGTTGTGGGCTAACTTGCCTCAGGAGAGGATACAATGGCCTTATGACACCCCTCCAAACTGAATTTGTGCATGCATCCACACCAGAGTGGTTGCACCATCATAGCAATAAATGGCCAAATTCTTCACAAATCTAATTCAATTTTATAATCACTGTAATAAGATGACATGCCCTCTTGACCTATCATGATGCAAATTATTTCCTCCTCCCCTTCTATGTGCTTCACTTTTTTTTGCCAGGCAGTGTGTTTAGTCAATAACATTGCAGACGTAGGCTTATCATACTGTCTGCATTGTGAGGAACTTGTCCATATTTGTTTCCCATAAAGCGATTCATCAAGATTCTTTTGTCATAAATACTAACAGCTGCACTGGTTAAATGACTGAATTGGACATTTTGATTTTCCCTTGTTGGTTCCTTTACTCCCCTCTGAGATGTAATCAAGGGCGCTTCTCCCAGCTCTTAGTAGAGTCACCTGTGGCAAAATGCAGCTACTAAGAGAAGAAAAGCAAGTTCTTAATTCATATATAAGTAAAAACATGATTACGATGAGTCATTTCATGTTTATGTGCCTATCTACCATTTAATGCATTCTGTGCATGTTGACTGTTTTTCCTTACTCTGTTGGTTATATCTGCTACATCTAGCCACAACTATTAGAATCTCTCAGTTATTTAAATCACTCAGAACATAATTCTACTTTTAGGAAACAGATGCCATCCATTCTATTGAAATGTATAACTTATTGTAAATAATGTATACTGTTTTTCCTTTATTAGTTGTAGTACAATGCCATTCTATTTTTGATTCACATGAATAAAGCCAAAAGAAATTTTTAGTTTATTTTTAACTAGTTGTAACAGTGAATCTGAAAAATAATGGACAAGTTGGCATATCTGATTTTGGTGAGAATAAGCTCCCCTAATGTTAATAAACAAATGTATTTCAAAATGTTCTTAATATACATATTACTCGTATGACAAATATTGCTGACTGAGAACTTCATGTCCTTATTTGCCACATTTCTGACAACTCAGAAGTGAAGACTAACTATGCTTGGAGCTTTGGCTATCATCTCTTACTTGTTTTTACAGTCATAATTGCTAAACGGTGACCATACGGGAGGTAGAGCCAGAGTTCAGTTGCTGATGTTGAAGGGAACCTCGTTAGTGTAGTTAAACTGGGAACAGGAGAAAGAGAGAGATCAGATGAATTCTCAGTTAACAGATCTTTGTCTGTATTTTTTTTACACCCTAATGACTCATTAGAAAATATTGATTTTGGTCTCTCCATTGAATGGACTGTTAAGCCTGGCTGGTGAAGCCCTTCTGTCTCCTAATAGAAATAGGTCATATGATGATACCAGCTTCCACACTGTTCTTTGTCCAGCTTTCAACAATAACAGAAGCATGACACTACACCATATACATAAATCACATTCAATTACTTTGAACAGTTACAAGCAGGATGCACTAATCAAAACTTGTAGATGAAAAACAATAGTAACAGGAAGTGATGGAATAATTTTATTTCAGTATCTTAAGTACACTATGCAAAATGACTTCATGATAATCATCACTTGAATCTGTAGATATTATCTGCAAGCACTAAATTATAAAAGTATTAAAACTCTACTCATAAAATATATTCTAATATTAAACAGTGCAAATTGTAAGTGAAATGTACTGCAGTTGAACTTTTGTAAATGTTGTGGTATTTACTTGTATATGGTATGTGCTTCATATAAGGGACTCTCCAGAGTGGGGCCACAATAGTAATACTGGTTGAAATGTACAAAATACTGATATATCGTATAGGATTGCAGGGGAAAGGAGGTACAATCATAAAAAACTGTTTTAAATCTACCACTTAAGCACTAAAACATAATACCCAGAATCTCTTGACATTATCTGGCTCTTATCTTGCATTTGCACCATCAAATATTTAGGTATTTGTAGCTTATCTTTGTTTGCATACGCCATTTAGGGTAACTTCACCAGCAGTGATCTGTTGCAGTCAAATCTGGGTAGCAACTAACTCACATGTTTTTAAATGACTTTATTCAGAAAAATTTAATATTTGGCATTTTCACGATAGATTTATGGATCAGTCTCAAATTCACCAAGGAATACATAGGTATGTGCCTCTGATATTTCAGAGATAGAGGAAAATGTTTGTGTAAAAAGAAGAGAAGCTAGCTAGATTTTAGTGTCCATCAGAACTGAAATAATTAGAGATGGAAAAGTATTTGTGGATGTTACCCATCTTCTTCAGTCTCTTGATAATCAGTCCTATACTGTTTAGGCTTTTCATTTTGTACACCATCCTTTGAAAGTTAAGTCATGAATCATTTATGCAAACAGTGAGATAGCATGCATGTTTACCCATGTAGGTCTTTAATTTCATTGGTTAACTTGACACATAACAAAACTGAAATATGATAGATTGCTACTCACAACATAGAGGAGGTGTTGAGCAGGAGAAAGGCACATTTAAAGTACATTTAAAAGTAGACTAAATTGCGGGACAAGTCATTCCTCATATGCAGTAACACACACACACACACACACACACACACACACACACACACATGTGCCACATTCAGCATCTATCCTATTTCACTGTTGTTATTCCACTCTGGATTTTTTATATGCACAGCCAGCTTTAATTTTTCATTTCTTTTATGAGTGGTCCTATATTTTCTCTAAGTTTTGGTAATGATCTCTGTTAAAATTTGATTCTTGAGTGCAGATTGATCTGTTGTTTTGTCATATACCACAGACAACTATCTCAGTGAAGATATATAGAGGACACATGCTCATACACCTCAAAACAGATAACTGTCCCCTTTTTTGAACATTTAAGTGTACCCATCATTGTTGCTTCCTCTTACCATACTGAAGCTATTACGCCACTGCATTTTTTCTCTACTGCATTGCACAGCATTAAATAAGACACTAGACAGTTGTTTTCATTGGAAGTAGACAACAAATTTCGAGAAGCTTTAAGTGGAGTGCAATTTAGTAATTATGTATTTTTGACACAATTTACTTGAAACTTAAAACACTGATTTTTGTTTTCAGAATCACTTACATAAGAGGCAGGAATGTGCCTCCAAATTCAGCAGTTGTATTCAAAGGAGGTACTGGCATTCAGGATCTTAATTTCACTCAAGGAGAGACATTTAGTACTACAGAATTTACAGAGCTTGAAGCAGGAAAGTAAGTTTCTCTTGGCTTATGAAACAAGGCTCACTCTATGTCAAAAATAAATATAACTATAACAAACTAAACATGCTGCTTTAAGTGAACATAGTGACAATCTTGTAGTGAAATTTGGGTTACACAAATAACATCATACTATTTGTCCATCCTGAGGCAGAAAAATACAATGAAAAAAAATTGACTGTATTAAGGTAAACTCTGCATAAGCTGCACAAATATTCAGTTGGATTGTGATAAGATTTCAAAGTGCTGAAAAATTTGATAACTTGTTATGACTGTAAATATCAGTGAGTCACAGAATCAGTCAACCACTACAAATACCAGGCTGTAACAATGTGTAGGGATATAAATTAATGATCACGTAGGCTCAGTCATGGTAAAGTAGGTGGCAGAGTTTGGTTTATTGGTAGAATTCTGGGGAAATATAATCAGTCTACATAGGAGATTACATGCAAATCACTTGTGCAAACCATCCTAGAATTTTGCTCAAGTGTTTACCAAGTAGGACTAACAGAGAATATTGAATGTGTATAGAGAAGGGCAGCACAGATTGTCACAGCTGCTGAAATAAGTGAACTAGCAGACACTTGAAGGCAGAAGCAAACTATCCTGAGAAAATCTACCTATAAAGTTTCAAAAACCAACTTTAAATGATGTATTTATGAACCCCCAACATATCACTACCATAGGGATCATGAGGACAAGATGAGATTAATTGCAGCACTCACAGTGTCATTGAAACAGTCATTTTTCTCACAATCTATATGTAAATGGAGTGGGAAGAAGTCATAATACCTGGTACAATAGGAAGTACCCTCTGCCAAGCACTTCACAGTGGTTTGAAAAGTCTGGATGTATAGGTACAGTTCAACTGCTCATTTCTGATGGCAAGCATGGAGATCTGTTGTAGTATGTCATGTGGCCTGCTATGTGTTTGCATTTTTCTGTTTACTACCATTGTTTGAACAGTAATTAATACATTATTTTTGTTTCAATTTCTTTCTAATTAAGTATATGAAGTTGATTCTGTTATGAACTGAGCATTAATCTGTTAGACATGCTGCAGTGATTTGGAGTTACAGTAATATTATTATCATTTTGAGATGTGGAACAAATAAGTTTATTTCATATCAAAGTATGCCTAAGTCTGCAATTTCTACAAACTTTTGACTATAGCCATGAGAGTTTGCACAAAAATTGAAAAATTGCTCTATATGTTCTTTGTTTGTAACCCATTCATTAGTTCAAAAAAGCTACAGTCTTCCCTGTGTACATGTTAAATGCACATCTAATCAGAAATAATTTTTATAACTTCTCTCCTTCTCCTAGTCCCCTCAGTGAAAACATATTTTCATCATTAACCCTATCAATCACACTTGACCCAAAACAAATACTGAGCCTTGCTTTGTGCAGTTGACTCTTCCACTTCAGTGTGATTCCCCCCCACACACACACACGTACACACACACACACGTCTTCCCTTGATAACTTTCTATATTTTCTCAGAGGTTGAAAATACTGCTTCAGTTGTAAAGTTCTTTTATTATCACATGACCGGTTTTGGGCTCTTATAAGCCCATCCTCGGGTGCTGTACCAGAAACAGCAAGAGACAGGAGATAATTTTTATATGCAGCAACACACATAAAAAACAAAAACAAAATTCATAAAAAAGTTTTAAAAAACATTTCAAAACCACCAATTGGGCTAAGTGCTGAGAAACCTCTGTCAATAAAAAAGTGACACCAGACAGTCCTACAAACAACTGCCAGGGTAGGGACATATACAAATAATATCAGGACACTTACACGTGGTGGTGTGGCCCCCAACTGCTGTGGTGGATGTGTACTAGGCGCAGTGTGCTGCCTGTGAGCACAGAGCGGAGCAACGGATGCGAACGAGGAAGCAGACTGGTAAACCAGAGTGGCATAAGTGTTGCCATCTATTGACTAATAGAAGAACGTTGGGTCACTAGCCCAGCTGTTCACAATTTGAATTAGTGGTTTACATTTAAAATGAAGAAAAAACAAAAAATTACATAAAAAGTACATGAAATATGTTAAAACTGCATTATGCGCAGTAAAGGAGCGTATTGAACAGATCAGTACAGAACTGTGGTAAAACTGGGTGGAAGCTGCAATATACAATTATTATATAAACCATAAAGCACAATGAAACTTTCCTTTTACATGAGTGGTAAACAAGTTTTTAATTTAGTGGGGATATATGAGTGGCAACAGGGAACAACACACCACAGTCATCAGTTAAAAGAACACACACATGTGCCACTCCTATTTACAAGCTCTCATTACTGTTCAACAGGGAAAGTAGCAAGACCTTACAGTCTATACTCTCAGAAAGTAATATGCCAATTAATAGCTAGCAGCAATGGCACTAAAAGGACACATTAAAAATGGGGTCAATTTAAAACCTGCTAACCAACAATCGACAACTAATCGAGGCTTACAGGAGTAAGGAGGAAGTCATTTAACATTTGGACATATCAGTCACTATTAACCATTACTGAACAGCCATGAAGAACCTCTAGAAAATATAGACTGATGATGCCAAAGAAAGTCGTGCTGCCCAATACAGTTACAGATTCACAGTCTGGTGATTTCTCATGCAGCCTATCAGGATTATATTGCTTACATGGTGTCCAGTACCTGTAATTCTGTTTATTTAAATCCATTATCAGTAAGTTTTTTCACTTCTACTGGTCAGCTGTTAAAAGTTCCAGACAGCCCAAGTCAGAGGTTCATCAAGGAACTATATCTCATTTATTTAGTTTCTGTATGATGTGCAGTGTGTATGGGTGGAAGTGCAGGGAACAATCTGATGTAGCACCAAGGAAAATCTGGAGCATAATGGTGAGGGTGTCAGATGAGTGCTTAACGCGCCTCCTCCACTCACCCCATGGACTGCTGTGTCCTTTGTCACCCTGGATTTTTCTTCTTTGCACAAGCTGTAATAGTCCTGAATTGTCGAACCCCCTGTACAAGTGACTAATGATCCAGAACACAATGATATCATTGAAATGGTGACAAAAGAGTCACGGAACTGTGGTGGGAAACTCATTATTTTTTAATACTGTTTAACTGGGTCATTTTGGATAGCTTTGTGGTTGTTTTCACTGTAACTTGAATAACTTTTGTTAGATTGCATTGTTTGTTATAGAAGTGGTATGATATATGTGTAACAAATTAAATATGCTAAAATCAGAAAGTCTGTATGTACCTATACATGCCTGAGGCAGACAAGTAAAGTGTCCAAAATCCCCCCATGTAGTGGTGTCATTTTGGACACATGTGTTTTTTAAATCTCTGTCTAAAGTTTCAAGTATACATACAGGGGTGGGGTGGGGGGATTCCAACAAAAATAGACTTTTTTATTCAATTCTACATTCTTCCTATTTCATTTTTGTAACTTTTGAGACAATTTAAGGTTGTCCATCACTATGAATAAGTGGTAATGATTGAGATAATGAATTTTATGTATTAAAGATGAATTTTTCTTATAATACCTTGCTTCAGTACTTCTTCTTCCTCCTTATTTAGTATTGGATGTCCTCTTATTCTTCTCCTGATAAATTGTTCTACATCTGCATCTACATCTATACTCTGCAAGCCACCATGAGGTGTATGGCAGAGGGCACATCCCATAGTAACAGTTATTAGGGTTTCTACCTGTTCCATTCATGTATGGATTGCAGGAAGAGTGATTGAATTCCTCTGTGCATGCAATAATTATTCTAATCTTATCCTCAAAATCCCTTTGTGATTGATATGTAGGGGATTGTATGAGGCTGGTTTGAAACATCCTTGGCACAGAATAGAAAAAAAAGTACTTACATCACTGAAACTTTTTTTTAATTTTTCAATGTAGTCTCCTTGTAGATTAATGCACTTGGTCCAATGATGTTCCAGTACCTTGGTCCTGTGACGTTCACTTGCTTTATTTCTTCATTGATAGTCATCGGTGTCGACGTACTGCATTGTTATACTGGCTGAAAAATTGGGGGATGGGGGTGTGGGGAGTTCAACACTGACTACTATAAATGATGTAGCCGACAGTTGTACAGTTGAATTTCGCAGTTCTTTACTTTCACTGTTCACAACTCCCCAATATTACACAGTGCATATGGCCAGTTCACTATTGGTTAACTTTTGATAAGCCTCATTAATAGTTGCAGGCAAACATAAACATACTGCTTCAATAGTTTACCTATCTATGAGCAGTAAAAACATAACCACACAGTTCTTGCAGAATAATGCAGTATGAATATGTATGGCACTATTGAACAGACCCTGTCATTATGTTGACACATGGCCTATTTGTGTTACACTTATTTCACGATTTAGTTGATGCATTGTTGTTGACCTAACCAATACAGGTTTCTTGTCTGAAAATCGGCCGTGGAATGACTGTCTTGAGACCAAAAAGTGGGCCTTTATATATCCTCACAATAATAAGTACTGAAACTACACATTGTTCAAAGTTTAATTTACAGAAATTACAATTAAAACATAACTCTTTCAATTAACTGAATTTATAGAAAAATTATGAGAAGGAAAGTTGCTACTCACCATGTAGCCGAGATGCTGAGTCGCAGATAAACACAACAAGAAGATTTTCACAGTTTCTTTTTGTTGTGTCTATCTGTGACCCAGCATTTCCGCTATATGGTGAGTAGCAACTTTCCTTCTCATAATATTGTTACATTCCAGCCTGTATTTTCCATTGTTTGGTATATAGAAAAATTCCTTCTTTTTAACAGTTTCTTCTACTACAAGGGTTAGGACGAATTATTTGTTTAAATAATGAAATTAACAGATATAGTTACGAAAACAATGCTTTTGACAAATCTGGTAATTATTTTGGAATTAAATAAGGGCTGGTTTTGATAACATGTTTTCAAAAAGAGCCAAATAAATACTTAAAAAGGCTAGTGGTTCATCTTCCAAATGTTTATAATTAGTACAGAATTTATATTTGTTTATAAGTCAACAATGGAATCTAAGTCATGGAACAATTACTGGTTTCATCCTATAACAAAAGTATTAACTAGGAATAGTCAAAATATATTAGGAAATTGAGTACATACACAAAACTAAGTACAAAATTAGATCTGGTGCTATATTTCTTAAGACTGATGGCCAACCTTTCTCTTTTATGAAAATGCAGATTATACTCATGTATGTTAATGGTAATTAGTCAAAAATGAAGAAAATGAATTAAGGAGGCATGTGGCAACACAAGAGAGGAATTAAAAAGATCCCAACTTGATTTGTCACAATCCCATCTCGAAAATGAGTTTCCTCCAGGCCTGCAAAATAGTTGTCAACTCTGGCTATCAGTTCTTTGTTTGAAATGAATCTTTGTCCACCAAGAAAAATTTTCAGTTTTGGGAAGAGATGGAAGTCTGATGGAGCCATATCAGATGGATAAGGTGGGTGTGGCAACAATTGATACCTCAGTCTGTGTAATTTTGCCATGGTGATGGCACATGTGTGAGGGCACACTTGTCTTGATGGAAAATGACTTTCTTCCTTGCTAAAACTGGCATTTTTTTTCGCGTATCTTTTGTTGCAATTTGTCCAGGAGGTTAGCATAGTATTCTCCAGTCATTGTTTGCCCAGTTGGGAGATAATCTACAAATAGAATCCCTTTCGCATCCCAGAACACTGATGGCATGACCTTTCCCACTGAAGGAATTGTCTTTGCTTTCTTTGGTGGCGGAGAATCAGCATGTTTCCACTGCTTTGACTTGTTTTGTCTCTGGGGTGTAGTAGTGCACTTTAGTTTCACCTGTGGTCCCAAACTGGTGCCAAAAATCTAGTTAGTTTCTCCTTAAACAGGCCAAACATTGTTCCGATATGTCCATTTTAATACGTTTTCGATCCAGCATGAAGAGTCACAGCACCCATCTTGCAGATAATTTTTTCATTTCTAATTCTTCTGTTAAAATGTGATATATCCTTTCAGATGACATCTGGCAAGCGTGGGCAATTTCACGCACTTTCAGTTGGCGATCCTCCATGACCATCTTGTGCACTTTTGTAATGATTTCTGGAGTAGTGACACACATTAGCTGACCACTGCGCAAATCATCATCTAAGCTCTCCCGACCAAATTTAAATTCATATTTCCACTTGGCAACAGTTGATTATGAAGGAGCAGAGTCCCCCAGTGTATTCTGGAAATCAGCGGGAATGTCCTTTGCTTTCATACTTTTCTTTATGTAGTACTTAATCACTGCTCGAATCTTGGTTTTTTTCCATCTTTGCAGATCACTTCGTGGGAACAACAACAGAGCCATGTCACTGCCACAGCTCTCTTCCAAGAACATTGACATGGCACATGTTTACAGGCAACAGTCCAATGAATATCACGTGAACAACTCGTTGCGGTAGTGTTGACCTCTTGTGGTGATTCTGAGAACTTTTCAAACCAACCTCGTAGTATATTCCTAGAGTAATCATTTAAAGCTGGTTATTGAAACTTTGTTAATAGACTTTCTTAGGATAGTTTACACCTACCTTCAGGAGTTTTCCATTTCTGTTCCTTTAGTATCTCTGTGACACTCTACCACAGATTAAACATACCTGTGACCATTCATGCTGCCCATCTCTGTTTACATTCAATATCCTAGTAGCCCTATCTCGTATGAGTCCCACACATTTAAACAACATTCTAAAACTTGTTGCACAAATGATTTGTAAGCTATCTCCTGTGTAGACTGACTGCACTTCCCCAGTATTCACCAATAAACCAAAGTCTATCACCTGTGTTACACACAACTGAACGTAAGTGATCATTTGATTTCATATCCCTACAAAGTGATACACTCAGGTATTTGTATCAGTTGGCCAATTCCAACAGTGACTCATTGATATTATAGTCATATTTATGCAGCTTCTTTCAGACTGTACTTCATTACAGTTAACTGCATCATATGCAAAAAGCCTGATTTTACTGTTAATACTGTCTGTGAGGACATTAATATACAATGTGAGCTGCAAGGGTCCCAACGCCCTTCTCTGGGCCACACCCAAAGTTACTGCTACATCTGCACTGACTCTCTGTCCATGATAATATGCTCTGTCACAAATTTCACTTGATGCCTCATATGATCAGACTTTTGACAATGAATATAGGTGCAGTAATGAGTCAAATGCTTTTTGGAAATCAAGAAATACTGCATCTACCTGGTTTCCTTGATCCAAAGCTTTCAGTATGTCATGTGAGAAAAATTCAAGCTAGGTTTCACATGATTGATGTTTTCAAAATCCATGTTGGTTGACATTGTGGAGGTCATTCCGTTCAAGATACCTCATTATCTATGAGTTCAGAATATGTTATAAGATTCTTCTGGAAATTGATGTCAAGGATACTGGGCAGTAGTTTTGTGGATCACTTCTACTACCCTTCTTGTAGACGAGTGTGACTTGCGCATTTTTCCATGAACTGGACATGGTTTTTTTGTTTGCATGATCTACAATAGATTATAGGTAGAAGAGGGGCTAACTCAGATGCAAATTCAGTATAGAATCTGACAGGGATTCCATTAGGGCCTGGAGCTTTGTTCAGTTTTAATTCATTCATTTTTTTTCAGTAGTACAAGGATTAAACCGTGGCAATTCTCCTGGGTTTTCCTTTGTAGAGGAGCATTTGAAAACAGAGTTAAGCATTTTAGCTTTTGCTTTAGTACCAGTAATTTTAGTTCTTGCCTCATTTGCTAAGGACTTCATGCTAACTTTGGTGTCACTAACAGTCTTTGCATATGACGTGAATTTCTTTCAGTTCTGTGAAAGAAAACTTGATAATATTCTGCTGCGGTAGTCATTAAAGGCCTCACTCATTTCTCGCTTTACAGCAAAATGATTTATTCAGTGTCTCTCTATCTATAGCCCAACACCTTGTTTTGCACCTATCATGCAGTAATCTCTATATAGCAGAGATGCTGAGTTACAATAGGCACAACAAAAAGATTCACACAATTATAGCTTTTGGCCATGAAGACCTTTGTCAACAAAAGACACACACGCATAGACACACTCACGCAAATGCAACTTGCACACACATCTGCAGTCTCAGGCAAATGAAACCACACTGCGAGCAGCAGCACCAGTGCATGATGGGAGTGGCAACTGGGTGGGGTAAGGAGGAGGCTGGGGCAGGGAGGGTGACGGATAGTATGGTGGAGGTGGCAGGCAGTGAAGTGAAGTGCTGCAGTGTAGACAGAGGACAGGACAGGAGGGGAGGTAGGGAGGGGGGGGGGGTAGCAGAAAGGAGAGAATTAAGAAGAAATTAAAAGACTGGCTGTGGCGATGAAATGGTGGCTGTGTAGTGCTAGAATGGGAACAGGGAGGGAGCTGGATGGGTTAGGACAGTGACTAATGAAGGTTAAGGCCAGGAAGGTTACCGGAACGTAGGATGTATTGCAGGGAAAGTTCCCACCTGTGCACTTCAGGAAAACTGGTGTTGGTGGGAAGGATCCATATGGCACAGGCTGTGAAGCGGCCGTTGAAATTGGGGATATCATGTTCGGCAGCATGGTCCTCAACAGGGTGGTCCACTTGTTTCTTGACCACAGTTTGTCCGTGGTCTCAACAACTTGTCCGCCATTTGCTTCACCTGGTCCTACTCAACCCAACAAGCCACCTTCCTAGATGGTGACCTCCACCTCAGAGATGGCTACATCAGTACCTCTGTCCATATCAGACCTACTAACTACCAGCAATACTTCCACTTTGACAGCTGCACCCATTCCATACCAAGAAGTTGCTTCCGTACAGCCTAGCCACCCATGGTTGTCACATCTGCAGGGATGAGCAGCCCCTCTCGGAATATACCGAGGGTCTCACTGAAGCTTTCACTGACCATAATTATCCTCCCAGTCTAGTACAAAAACAAATCTGCAGTGTCGCATCACCTCCCAAAGTCCCACAGTCCGGCAAGAGAGGAGCATTCCCCTCGTAACTCAGTACCATCCAGGACTGGAGCAACTGAATTACATTCACCGCCAGGGTTTTAATTACCTCTCGTCATGTCCTGAAATGAGAAATATCCTGCCCACTATCCTTCTCAGCCCTCCTACAGTAGTATTCCACCATCCACCAAACCTACACAATATATTCGTGCATCCTTACACAACCCCTGCTCCCAATCCCTTACCTCACAGATCGTACCCCTGTAATGTACCTAGACACAAGACCTGTCCCATACATCCTCTTATCACCACTTACTCCAGTCCGGTTACTAACATCACCTATCCCATCAAAGGCAGTGCTACCTGTGAAACCAGTCATGTGATTTACAAGCTAAGCTGCAACCACTTTTGCTGCATTCTATGTAGGCATGACAACCAACAAGCTGTCTGTCTGCATGAGAGGCCACCAACAAACTGTGGCCAAGAAACAAGTGGATCACCCTGTTGCAGAACATGCTGCCAGGCATGATATCTCTCATTTCAATGACTGCTTCACAGCCTGTGCCATATGGAATCTTCCCACCAACACCAGCTTCTCTGAATTGTGCAAGTGGGAACTTTCCTTGCAGAACATCCTATGTTCCTGTAACCCTCCTGGCCTGAACCTTCGTTAGTCACTGTCCTCACCCATCCAGCCACCTCATTGTTCCCATTCTAGCACTGCACAGCCATCATTTCACCGCCACACCCAGTCTTTTAATTTGTTTTTATTTCTCTCCTTTCCACTATTCCCCACCCCCTCCTCACCTTCTCTCATGCCCTTCATCTAAACTGCAGCACTTCACTGTCTGCCACCACTACCATACTATTCCTCACCCTCCCTGTCCCAGCCTCCTACTTACCCCCACCCAGTTGCCACTCCCGTCATGCACTGGTGCTGCTGCTCACAGTGTGGTTTCAGTTGCCTGAGGCTGCAGACGTGTGTGTGTGTGTGTGTGTGTGTGTGTGTGTGTGTGTGTGTGTATTGTCGACAAAGGCCTTAATGGCCAAAAGCTATAACTGTGTGAATGTTTTTGTTGTGCATATCGCAACTCACCATCTATGCTATATGGTGAGTATCAACTTTTCTTCTCTAATACTGTTATATTCCATCCTGGATTTTCCATTGTTTGATGCGATAATCTCTGTTTCCTTAGAAGTTTCTTTGGAGGTTCTTTCCCATTATCAACTGTTCTACTGGGTACATATCTTCCAGTGCATGCTCAACTATTCTTTTAAACTTTATCTAGAGTTCCTCTTGAAGCTCCTGCCCTGTGCTGAAAGTTTCAAGTTCCTCATTGAGATATGGGCTTCTGATTTTTTGTCTAATTTATTGAACATCTACAGTGAAATCTCCATTTTACATTTTTGTGCAGTCCAGACTTAAAAAATGCAGAATTGAAGAAAATGCAGAATCATGGAAAAATTACCCCCACCCACCCCAAAATATGAGCAGAAACACATGTAATTCGCATAAATGACTAAAAATGGCAATTGTCTACATTACTTTGTACAAAATCTGTCTAAGTGAAGGAAATTAAATACACAGTACAATATTTTATACAATAATTTGTGGTAATTGATTTAATCAGTTCTTAAAAAAATCACAGATGTTGTGATGTTACAAAATAAAAGTGATGTTGTTATTCAATGGAAAATTGGAAATTGAGATTTAGCTTACTGTTTTATCAATCACAATTGGCGTAAGAATCATGGATTGACCATTGTCATAAAATATTGCATTATGAGATGTGAATAGTTTTTACTTGCAGTTTCGCGTGGCTTGAGGAAGTCACAACTAGCGTGCTATTGATTAAGAAATTGCGTTATCGTCTTTCTAATTACTTCATGGTCGTAGATACGATCATACCCAGTTGTGAAGTTATTGTTATGACAAAACAATTTCCTAAGGGACCAGAAAGTTCTTAAGGGCGCAAAAACAACTGTAACATCACACAAAAGGGAAATTCAATATTAAAGCTGATGCAAGAAGACGATAAAACAGTTTTCTTTTTATCAATGTAACACGCACATTGGACTGCTGATCTTGGTGTCTGTAATATTAGCAAAATGCATAATTAAAATGAAACGACGCCTCATTATACATTAATCATTATTTACAAACAAGTATTTGCCTTCTGGCTGAAAGTATTAACTACTCGTATTTGCTGTTTTAATGAAGCCAAAAATAGCGAATATCACAATGTGTAACAGCAAGAAAAAACTCATCAAAAAATTGAAATTGGCATTTGGTTAGAAGGTAATGGAGCTATTTTTTGACATGCTGTGAACACAAATTATGCCTTCAAAACAAGCATTTGTGAGAGATGATCCTTTGTGCTCACCCAGAAAAAAGCAAAACTTGATGAACATGTTGAAGTAAACCAAAAACATCACAGCAGCTAAGTGGTTAAACAATAATCATAAATGTGGACATCTGCTTAATGATAAACTTTGTCACCATTGCTGTTATTGTTTAATGCTTTTCTTATGAGCCACACTTCATATGTTTTAAACACTGATTCTTCAAACAATAAAACCTCCAAAATAGGCTAATTGGAAATCATTCTGTCAGAATGTGCAAATATTAGAGCTGTTTGTTTAAATGAGCACTGGTTTACTGAGTATACAATTAAAATTCTAAACAAAATAGGGAACTTCAGATTAGCAAGTAGCTTTTGCAGGAGAAACAAGCCACATGGAGGCTCATGCATACTTCTACACAATGATATAAATTATGAGACCAGAAACTGTTTTAATTATTTAAATGAAGAATGTATGTGTGAGAGCTGTTGTGTATTCATTAGCAAATGTTATAATAATCTCAACATACAGAATTCCAGGGACATCAACAACAAAACTATTCTTATCTAAGCTTCAAATTATGCTAGAAGACCTTTGTAGAGAAAAAAATTGTAATAGCTGCTGATTTTAATATTGCTATCACGTGTGATAGTAGCCACTTTTCAAGATTCACTAACTTAGTAAAGAAATATGATTTCAAATTGAATTTCTTTGAATCTACCAGAGAGAATGGGCAATCAGCAACATGCATTGACAATGTTCTAACTAATTATGTATATGAAAATGTGTATAAATTTTGTCTATGTTGTGACTCGCCGATCATTCAAAGTGCTGCCGCGCAATTACGCGCGTCCTCTACGTGCGGCGCTGTCTGCCAGCCATGCAGCAGCTGCGCCACCTAAGCGGCCAGCCGAGCAGCGGCCGCTAGACTGGGACTCAGTGCTCATTCGAATGCTAACGTGTACACATGTCTTGCTTGTCAACTTACTCTGTGACTTATATGTGTTGTGTCATTCTGAAATATATGTGTTAAACTTGACGTTATAACAATTGGCGACGAGGATGGGATTTTTCCTTTTCATCGTTGACCCACAGGGTTCCATGGCTACTGTCGAGCAACTATTGCAAAATCTCCTTGTACAGCAAACGCTTCTAACAGCGGCGATTCGCGATTTCGTCGCGGTGTCAAATGCAGGGCATTTCTCGTCGTTGGCTATACCTCCTTTTCCTGCTTACGACGAGACAGCGGAAGACTGGTCTGATTATGAAAAACGTCTTCGACAGCACTTCTTGGCATTTCATGTCACGGACGAACAACCATGTAAGTCTCTGTTCCTTTCCTGGATTTCACCTCAAATGTATCGGTTGTTGTCGCAATTGACTCCTTTGAAGGATCCTGCGTCTTTGTCCTTTGCTGAAATGTGCTCACTTCTGTCTGTCTATTTTCAAAAGCAAATGCATGTGGGAGCCTCTCGTGTTGCTTTTTATCGTTGTCAAAAACAGCCACATCAATCCTATCGCGCTTGGGCTGCTGAACTTCACGGCCTCAGTCGAAAGTGTCAATTTGTTACTGACGTTCACAAAGAATCCTATGCCGATTCCATGGTACGGGATGCTATTATCTGGTTGGCGCCCGACAAAGAAGTTTGGCAACGTGCCCTTCAGTTGGCGAGTCCGACTCTAGATGAAGTTCTCTCCATTGCGCAGTCTTTTGAAATTTCTCGCGCCGCTGGGGCGCAAATAGAGGTGTGGGGTGATGTCAGGGAAATACAACCTCTGTGTGCTGTTGACGATGCGTGCGGCGCGTCCCCGCTGGCCGACGTGGCCGCAGTGCGCTCCCACGCACAGCCTCGGCCTAGCCGTAAACAACCCGCTAAGAAACTGCAGCAAAACCCCCGGCAACTTCCTTCATGTCCACGGTGTTTTACGAAACATTCACGCAAGGATTGTCCCCAATGTTGGGCTATGTGTCACAATTACAAATAGAAAGTTCATGTATCTTCCGTTTGCAGATCCGACCGCATACATGATGTTCATGAACATGACGCTGATTCTGATTCTGTGTTGTCTGTCAATTGCACTTCTTCCCTTTCAGGGAAGTTATTCCTCACTGTCCAAATCCTTGGTCAAGATGTTCGCATTTAAGTGGATACCAGTTCTGCTGCCACTATAATTAATTCTCAGATGTATCTTCTGTTGGGTTCTCCACTCCTGTCACCTGTCACTCGGCAATTACGGGCGTACAATAAACAGAAGATTTCTCTCTTGGGACAGTTTAATGCTGAGGTATCTTACAAATCCGTCGTTTGCATTTTTCCCATATTTGTGGTCGACCAGAGCAATGCAGAAAATCTTTTTGGTTTCGATGCCTTTCGCGTTTTTGGGTTCTCCATAGATGACTCTGTCAATATTGTCTCTGATGCTATTCCTTATGCTCAACTATATTCCTTGTCGACGACATTTTTGTCCCTTTTTTCTCCTGGGTTAGGCCGTGCAAATGACTTTGAAGCTCATATCATGCTCAAACCCACTGCTCGGCCTAACGTTTTTGGGCTCGGCCCATTCCTGTGGTCCTTCGTGATCGGGTAAAATGGGAGTTGGATCGTCTCACTACTTCAGGGATCTTGCTTCCTGTCACTTCCAGTGAGTGGTCCTCTCCTGCTGTTGTCGTTGCTAAGCCAAATGGTGATATTCGTCTCTGTGGCGATTTCAAAGCCACTGTAAATGCTCAGTGCCTCATCAACACTTACCCTATGCCCCGTCCTGAAGAACTGTTCACTAAACTTGCTGGAGGCCAGTATTTTTCTAAAATTGACCTGTCAGAAGCTTATCATCAACTTCCTCTCGATGCTGCTTCCCGGCTGTTTCTGGTCTTTAACATGCCTTTCGACCTCTATCAGTACCAACGCTTTCCATTCGGGGTTGCTAGCACCCCTGCTCTCTTTCAGCGCTTCTTCGAACAATTATTGCTCCCTGTCCCTGGGTGTATCAATTACATGGACGACATTGTTGTCACTGGCTCCACCACTGAAGAACATCTTCAAAATCTCCACACATTTTTTCATGTCTTACAGACTGCCGGTCTAAAGTGTAATCTTCAGAAATCACAATTTTTTCAGGCATCTATCACGTACTTGGGGTTTCAACTCTCTCGGGATGGTATTTGTCCACTTCAGCAAACTGTCGCTGCGATTGATGCCCTTCCTCGCTCTACATCTGTTAAGGAAGTGCAGGCCTTCTTGGGGAAAATAGCATACTATCACAAGTTTTTACTGTCTGCGGCTTCGGTGGCTCAGCCGTTGCATCGCCTGTTGCATAAAAACGTGCTTTTTCACTGGTCCGCGTCATGCGAAGCGGCTTTCCAGAAATTGAAGACTATGCTGAAACAGGCCCCGTGCCTGGCTACTTATCGACCTGGCCAACATCTTGTTCTTGCCACAGACGCCTCTCAATACGGGGGCGGTGCAGTCCTTGCGCACCGTTTTTCTGACGGTTCGGAACAACCCATTGCTTATGCCTCCAAAATGCTCATGGATGCCCAACAAAAGTATTCTCAAATTGAGAAAGAAGCTTTGGCCATTATTTATGCTCTTCATAAGTTTGGTGTTTTTCTCTATGGCTCAAAATTTCATCTTGTTATGGATCACAAACCACTTGTTTCCTTGTTTCATCCATCAACGTCACTTCCCGACAAGGCTGCACACCGCCTTCAGCGTTGGGCTCTTTACTTGTCTCGTTTCAATTATGAGATTCATTTCTGGCCAACAGCTCAACATGCAAATGCTGATGCTCTGTCTCGCCTTCCCATGGGTCCTGATCAGGCATTCGATAGAAACAAACTTTTGTGTTTCCACCTGGATGTTGCCGAGCAGCGGGTTGTGGACAGGTTCCCCATCACTGGGGACAGGCTGGCGGCTGCTACAGGTTCTGACGCTACCCTCTCCCGGATTTTACACTGTATTCAGAAGGGTTGGCCAGATTGCCCGTCCGCTAAGACTTCTGATCCGTTGCGGAACTACTACACTTTGCGCCACCGCCTCACGGCAAGGGATGGTGTTATCCTCCTCTCCACTGACAATGCTTCGCTGCGTGTTGTGGTACCTGCGTCTTTGCGTGCTTCGGTCTTGCGCCTCCTTCACCAAGGACACTGGGGTGTGTCTCGCACAAAATCTCTGGCGCGCCGTCATGTGTACCGACCTGGCATCGACTCTGAAATAGCACACACGGTCGCTGCCTGTGGCCCTTGTGCGTCACAGGCCGCTGCCCCGAAGTCATCTTTGTCACCGTGGCCTTTGCCTGAGAAGCCCTGGGAGTGCATTCATGCTGACTTTGCGGGACCCTTTTTAGGTACTTATTGGCTCCTCGTAATTGACGCCTACTCTAACTTTCCTTTCATTATCTGTTGCACGTCGCCTGCCACCGCGGCGGCAACGACCAGTGCTCTTGCCTGCATTTTTTCTTTGGAAGGCCTCCCCTCTACTCTTGTTACTGATAATGGTCCGCAGTTTGCCTCTTCCGAATTTGCGGATTTTTGTGCTCGTCACTGCATTATTCATGTCACGGCCCCACCGTTCCATCCACAATCCAACGGTGAGGCTGAACGACTGATCCGCACATTTAAGGCTCAGATGCGGAAACTTCTGACTTCTTCTGCTGCTGATGATGCGCTTCTCCAGTTTCTGGCGTCTTACCGTTTCACCCCCATGGGCAACCACAGCCCGGCTGAGCTCTTACATGGCCGACAGCCCCGCACGCTACTTCATCTTCTGCGGCCTTCCACCTCATGGCCGCGGGTGACTTCACTTGGCCGGTTCACTGCCGACGACTTCGTCTGGGTAAGGGGATATGGCAGGCGGCCAAAATGGAGCCCGGGCCGCATCTTAAGACACCGTGGCAGACGCCTGTATGAAATCCAGATGGACATGGGTGTTGCAGTGCGTCATTTGGACCAGCTTCGGCCTCGTGTGCCAGTAACGCCTGTTCCGAATGCCGCTACACCACCCTTGGCTCTACCGGACACTCAGGATCTTGGCATCTCTCAATACTCACAACGCAGCCCTCTCACCGTCATCGCGATGCCAGCACAAGAACGGACGCCACTAGGAGATGTGCCCATGCAGGAACCGGATGACCATCCTCTGTCAGAGCAAATCTACTCGCCTCCTCCTCCAACGGACATCGACACATCGCCCATGTCTCCTGTCATATCAACTGGACTTGCTTGGGCCCCAGCAGATTCGACCCCTACGTCTCCTGTCATCTCGACCCGTTATCATTGGGGACACTTCGTCCGTACGGGAAGCCTCCTCCTCGAGACTTTACGGCGAGTCAAACAACGCCTATGGACATTAGCCATCTCCAGGACACCTCCATCAAGACCAGTGCAACAATTTCAAAGGGGGGAAAAGTGTGGTGACTCGCCGATCATTGAAAGCGCCGCCGCGCAATTACGCACGTCCTCTACGTGCGGCGCTGTCTGCCAGCCATGCAGCAGCTGCGCCACCTAAGCGGCCAGCTGAGCAGTGGCCGCTAGACTGGGACTCAGTGCTCATTCGAATGCTAATGTGTACACATGTCTTGCTTGTCAACTTACTCTGTG
The DNA here is from genome assembly GCF_023864345.2 of Schistocerca serialis cubense. Lineage (NCBI taxonomy): Eukaryota > Metazoa > Arthropoda > Insecta > Orthoptera > Acrididae > Schistocerca > Schistocerca serialis. Next base: position 613,146,172 of record NC_064642.1, read on the forward strand.
ACTTATATGTGTTGTGTCGTTCTGAAATATATGTGTTAAACTTGACGTTATAACAGTCTAGATCTGGGTATTTTAGATCATTGTGCAACGTTCATTGAGCTGCCACAAACAGGAACATTTCATGTATGAGAACCCATATGAGCAGGAAGAAAACTTGCTAACATTTAGTGAGAAGCTAAAAGAGAAAACATGGCCTTTTGATCATTGTAGTTCAAATGATGAAAACTTCGAGAAATTCCTAAAGAGTTTTCTTGGTGTCTTTAATGAAATGTTTCCACCTAGACTCTGCAGCAATAAAATAACAAATAAATTAAAGTGGATTACCCAGAGCATAAAAATTTCCAGTGTAAGGAAAAGGCAACTGCACAGAGAACTAAAATATAATAAAGATGTTGATTTCATTACATATGTTAGACTCTATAAAACCATATTTTAAAAAGTTGTCAGGGCAGCAAAACAACTGGCAAATAACAGGCTAATTTTGAACCACAATAATAAGACAAAGGCTGTGTGGCCAGTCATTAAATCTGAATTAGGTGTTAAAGCCTGTAACCAAGAAATTTCAAAAATTGACATTAAGTCCAGCTCAAATATCAGAGTACTTTAATGAATTCTTTATAAATGTAGCGAAGTCTGATGTAGGTGTAACAGATTATCACAACAAAGTAAATCCCTTTGGCTTAGGTGAAAACTCTGAACACTTTACAAAATTCTTAAAAGTTTCTATGGAGGATGTAGAAAATGCTATACTAACATCAAGAAACAAAAAACCTGCAGGTTTGGATGGAATACCCACCAACATTATTAAAATGGTACACAAAAGAATTGCAAACCCACTAGCTCAAATAACAAATCATTGTTTTGAAGAGGCCTGTTTCCCAGAGGTACTGAAATATGCTGATGTCAAACCACTTATCAAGAAGAGATCAAGAGGGGGGACTGCTACGGTCGCAGGTTCGAATCCTGCCTCGGGCATGGATGTGTGTGATGTCCTTAGGTTAGTTAGGTTTAAGTAGTTCTAAGTTCTAGGGGACTGATGACCTAAGATGTTAAGTCCCATAGTGCTCAGAGCCATTTGAACCATTTGATCAAGAGGGATCTTGGGAAATTATCATTCTATTTCTATTCTCCCAGTCCTATCTAAAATATCTTAAAACCTTGCTGTTACACAAATCCAAAACTTCATTGCAAAATATTATGTTATTCTAAACATAAATTTGGTTTTCAGCAGGGGAAAAACACCGTAGATGCAGTAAACAGTTCCATTGAGACAATAAGCCCCCAGGGGCTCAGCATTCATTTGCTGGGTACGGGCTTGGCGACCCCGGGGTTCCTGAGCTGGGGACTGGTAAGCGCCGCCACTCCCCTGTCACCGTAAGCTCTGGACATACTTCAGCGACCACCGTGCGGCGCGGCGGTGGAAAGTTGTGTGTCTCAGGGAATGGGGATCTTGGCTTGACTGCCCAGATCGCGAGGATGGAATAAACCTCTATAAACAACCCCTCAATCTCAAGGTGTGCTGCGTGCTGATGAGATGCATGGCTGTTGAGGTGGAACAGTCGTTAGCGGGCAACCTCTGGGGAACCTGCCGCACCTCAGTTGTATAAGGCTTACCTAGGCACGCGGGGCGCTGTCTAGTTGGACTTCTAGTTCCCTAGCTGCTCATGGGACCGAGATGGAACCCTCAAACTTTTCTTCTCCTCCTCCCAGCGGAAAAGGTGGGCCGCTGGTAGGTTCTAACACCCAATCTAACAAGAGGGCTCGTGTAGCCAGTCCTCCTGATTCAGGTAGTAGTAACAGAATGCATGCTGCTTCACAGAATGTGTTTCTCATAATTAAAAGAAAAGATGGGAGTTTTGAAAAAGTTTCGCCATTTTATATACAGAAGGGCTTAGAAGGTATTGCTGACACGTTAAAGTCTGTAAAGCGCTTGCGAAATGGCACCTTGCTGGTTGAAACATCTAGCTTCCAGCAAGTCCAAAACCTTCAGAAGGCACAATTTCTTGGGGAGTTTGCGATAGAGACTTAATTTCTCAACACCTTGAACTACAGCAAGGGTGTTGTGACTTGCAGAGATCTCGTTGACATTCCCTAATTTCACAACACCTTGAACTACAGCAAGGGTGTTGTGACTTGCAGAGATCTCGTTGACATTCCCCAAGACGAACTGAAGTCTGAATGGTCCCGGGAAGGAATTGTTGACATGCAACATGTTATGAAACGGGTGGATGGTGCTCTCATGAAATCTGACTCATTTATCCTTACGTTTAACAACACCAAATTGCCAGAGCATGTGAAGGTAGGTTTCCTATGTCTCATTGTACGGCCTTATTACCCCAACCCCATGCGGTGTTTTAAATGCCAACACTTTGGCCACACTACTCTCGGCTGTAAAGGGGAAGCCACTTGCGGGAAATGTGGTAAAGCCGCCCATGAGGGAGTTGGTTGCTCCTCTCCTCCCAAGTGTGTCAACTGCTCTGGGGATCACCCTGTGTGGAGTAGGGAATGCAGAGTTTTCCTTGAGGAACGGAAGATCCAGGAACTTAAAACCACTAAACGCATCCCGTATGGTGAGGCAAAGAAAACCTACAAGTCCATGCAGCCGCCCACGTTCGCTGCTTCCTTTTCTTCCATTCTGAAACAGCCAGTGTTGAAAACCGATGCCGCTACACAAACGGAGGTTGCTACTATCAGCACTAGCATCTGCGTTTGTCAATGTACATGTGCTGCTGCCGTTCCTGTGAAGCCTGCTGCTCCCCTCCGGCCTTCTTACCAGGCTGTGGTAGCTGACATCATGGAACTTCCTGCCCCTTCCCGGGTCCAGTCTTGTGCACTGCCCAGCGCTGCTACATCCCCTACTGTTTCTGAGGTTTTGGCTCCAATGCCACCTCAGGCCAGAAAATCTAAACCAAAGCCAAAGGTAAAGACCCGCCCACTGAAGGAGACTGAAGTTATACAGTCTGCTGATATTGATGTCATTCTCTCTGACGTCTCTCTCGACTCCTCTTCAGAGGCGATGGAGGTTGATGTCAGATTGGGGCAATCATCTCGCCCCAAAACTGAGCCTCCACCTGTTGTGGGCTCACCTCCCCGAAAGAAAGTGAGAATGAAGGCACTCCCACCCTGATAGATGGCTCCCATTATACAGTGGAACATGAATGGATTCCGGGCACATGTGGAGGAACTTAACCTCCTAGCACGGCAACGTCCCCTGTGCTTGTGTTTACAGGAAACGCATTTCAAACCCTCTGATGCTCCTGTACTAAGGGGCTATATGTTATATCACAAAGATGACCTGACTGGAGAAAGGGCGAAAGGTGGAGTCGCCGTGTTTGTCAATAATGACCGCCACTTCTCTGCTCTCCCCCTGGATACTGACCCGCAAGCAGTTGCAGTTGAAATTCATTCACGTCGGAGGCTTACCATTTGCTCCCTTGCTTCTGGATGCAGTGAACTTAGAGGCTCTCACAGATCTTATCGACCAACTCCCCCGCCCATTTCTCCTCCTGGGAGACTTCAATGCCCATCATGTCCTGTGGGGCTCCACTTCTCTTTGCGCTCGAGGTCAAATTTTGGAGAGCCTCCTAACATCTCAAGTGTTGTGCATCCTCAACACAGGTACTCTGACTCATTTCTCTACTGCTACTGGGTCATTCTCAGCCATTGACCTATCTTTCTGCTCTCCAACCCTCACTGACTCTGTTCACTGGGAGGTCATTGACGACCTTCATTCCAGCGATCACTTCCCCATCCGCATTCATCTCCCGGATGGTGTATTGCTGGAGCAGAGGCCGCCATCGTGGATGATTGGCAGAGCAAACTGGCCACTGTTCACTCGGTTGGATGTCTTTGAACGCCACAACAGCGTACAGGAATGGGTGGATCACATCACACTTGTGATCCATCATGCTGCTGACCTGTCCATACCACGGTCTTCTGGCCCTCTTAAGCGGTGCCTTGTGCCTTGGTGGACAGAAGAGTGCCATTCAGCCATCCGGGACAGGCGTGCGGCTCTTCGACGATTTAAATGCCGCCCAACAGCGGCCAATCTTACCGCCTTTCGAATCGCGAGTGCCAGGGCATGCCGTGTCATTAAAGAGAGCAAGAAAAGGTCATGGCAGGAGTTCCTGGACTCCATCAACCGTTCCACTTGTTCCACAAAAGTATGGGAAGCCATCCGGAGGATTTCCGGTAAACGCAGCCGTTTACCAATAGCTGCATTCCTGAACCAGGGATACTTCCAAACGACACCCAGAGCCATTGCTCAGATGCTAGCAGAGCATTTTGCACAAAGTACTGCCACTGCAACTCAGGATCCAGCATTTCGTCGCTACCGTGCGACTGTCGAAAGAGCGAACTTGGACTTTCGGTCGAACAGTTCTGAGGCCTACAACTCCCCTTTATCCATGTGGGAACTTGAATCGGCACTTAATGAGACTTCTGACACTGCACCAGGTTACGACCGCATCCGGTACTCTATGCTACGACATCTGCCAGTGGCGTCAAAGGAAATCCTCCTTGAATGTTTTAATCTCATATGGCAGACAGGAGTGTTCCCTACCTCATGGAGGGAGGCAATTCTCATCCCTCTCCTCAAACCAGGAAAGGACCGCACATGTCCCAGTAGTTATCATAGTATCGCCTTGACAAGCTGTGTTTGAATGACCCTGGAACGGATGGTTAACCATCGTCTGGTCTGGCTGTTAGAGACCAGACAGCTCCTTAGCCGCTTTCAGTGTGGATTCCGAAAATTTCAGCCCACGGTCGACAACCTGACCCTCCTGGAGGTGGCTATTCAGCAGGCTTTCCTCCGTCAGCATCACTGTATCGGTATCTTCTTTGATATCAGTAAGGCATATGATACTACTTGGAGACACTGTATTCTTGCACAACTGCATCAATGGGGCTTTCGTGGCTGCCTCCCCATTTTCATTCGGTCTTTCCTGTCTCAGCGGTTTTTTCGGACCCGCGTTGGTAACACACTGTCTGACTGCTTTGAGCAAGATAACGGTGTCCCCCAGGGCAGTGTTTTAAGCGTTACCCTCTTTTCCATAGCCATCAACAGTATAATGTCTACAGTGAGGAGTCCAGTACAGTGCTCCTTGTTTGTGGATGACTTTGCTGTTTTCTGTTCCTCCTCCAGTGTTGCAACTGTGAGCCGTCAGTTGCAGCTAACAGTGCGGCGGTTAGAGGAGTGGGCTGCAAAGACGGGTTTTCAGTTTTCTGCCGATAAGTGTGTTTGTGTTCATTTTAATCGTTCTCGTCGTCTTTTTACTTTGCCTGCCTTGCATATGGGGGATACTGTCCTACATTTTAGAGACACAGTGCGTTTTCTGTGCCTAATTTTTGACTCCAGGTTGTCATGGCTGCCACACCTACGTGACTTGAAAGCCAGAACTCTGAAGGCACTGAACATCCTCAAGTGCCTCAGCCACAGGTCTTGGGGAGCGGACAGGGCACATCTCCTTCAGTTTTATCGCGCTTTTGTGCATTCACGGCTGGACTATGGGTGCACAGTATATGGGTCAGCAAGGCCGTCTTATTTGCTGATCCTTGATGCTGTTCACCATGCTGGGATTTGACTGGCCACGGGTGCTTATCGGACCAGTCCCATACCCAGCCTCTGTGCTGAGGCTGGCGAACCGCCACTTACCATCCAGCGGAAACTCCTGCTGGTGCACCAGGCATGTAAGTTTCTTGCAGCTCCCAGCTCGCCTGCTCACCATCTTGTTGCCCATCCACCTCTGGGCCGCCTTTTTTCCTGCCATCCCCGGGCTACGTTGCCGTTTGGGATCCGTGTGCAACGTGTGCTAGAGTCCCTCGGTGTGGAGTCTGTACAACCCCAAATCCTGGGTCTTAACTGCCTGCCACCCCGGTTACTGAAGAGGCCCGGAGTGATTTTAGATTTATTGCAGTACAAGAGAGATTGCACTCCTGCCACCGTTTTAAATGCAGCATTTTCTGCCATTTTATCTGAGCACCACAACTATGTAGCTGTTTTTACGGATGGATCAAAACAAGGGGATTCCGTTGGTTGCTCAGTTGTTTTTCCGGATCACGTCCTCAAGGTCCAACTGCCTCAGACTTTTACTGTCTTTGATGCAGAATTGTCTGCGATCTTGCGGGCACTGGAGCAAATGAGGCTTTCTTCCTCTCCTAAATTTCTTGTCTGTTCCGATTCACTCAGTGCCCTTCACTCATTGCAACGTTTGTATCTGGCAGACAAAATAGTCCAGACCATCCAGGATGCCCTCCTCCGACTACAGCGACTGGGGAAGGTTGTAGCTTTCTGCTGGGTTCCGGGGCATGTCGGCATTGCTGGGAATGAAAGGGCAGATCTCGCAGCCAAGGAGGCGTGTCTTGATCCACAAGTATCTCAGTGTGCTATCCCCTTGCACGCACTCACCTCGCTGTTGAGCTCACGAGTCATGCGTCGGTGGGAGGATGAGTGGCTGGAAGTGACTGACAATAAGCTCCGTATAGTCAAGCCCACAACGCGTGTGTGGTGTACTTCCTTTCAGCCCCATTGGCGGGACGAAGTTCTCCTCACACGGCTTCGAATAGGCCACAGCCCTATGACGCATAGCTTCCTGCTCCGGTGAGAGGACCCTCCAATGTGTGGTGCTTGCGGCGTCCAGGTCACTGTGCGCCATGTTTTATTGGATTGCGTTTTATTTTCTGCCCAGCGGGCCGCAGCTGACTTGCCGGCAGACCTGCCATCTCTTTTAGGCAACACTCGGACCAATGTGGTTAAAGTTTTAATGTTCTGTGCCATATCAAATGTTTTTACAAAGATTTTAGGGAGAGGATTTTAACTTGTTCACTGTGTGACAAGCTCACCCATATTTTATGTAAGTGGCCAGCCAATGACAATTTCTTGTGGCATTCTTGTTGCTATGTTTTCCCTTTCCTTCAGTTTTACTTTCTTGTGCAGCATTTTCCTTCTTTTCCTGATTTCTTTGAGTGTGTGCTTCAGTTTTATTAGGTCTGTCCACATTCGTTCCTTCTAATGTGTGTCAGGGTGCTGATGACCTCGATGTTGAGCGTCCATAAGCCCCAACACACACACACACACACACACACACACACACACACACACACACACACACACACACACATTGAGACAATACGTACATCATTAGACAAGAGAAATAAGGTGGCAGGAATTTTCTGTGACCTCACAAAGGCGTTTGATTCTGTAAACCATGCATTGCTTATTTGCAAACCTGAAAAGTATGGCATTAGTGGCAGTGCCTTACAATGGCTTCAGTCCTACTTATTGAAGAGAAAGCAAAAAGTCAGTATTCTTCAAATGCCACATATTATTTTTCTAACTGGAAAAAAATATCTCAAGATGTTCCACAAGGCTACATATTATGCCCAGTTCTATTTCTCTTATATGTTAATGACTTCCCATTAAATATCAGCTCCCCATCAGTTTGCTCGCAGATGATACTTCTATCTTAGTTGAAGATCATGGTTCAGAAAAAATTCCCAAATCTATGATCAGAACCCTCAGTACCTTAGAAACTTGGTTTCAGCTAAATGGGTTGAATCTAAACATATCTAAGACTCACATGATGCAGTTCAACACCAAACAGTCAAAATGTGAGCAGATTAAGATTGTGCACAACAACCAAGATATAGAAGAAGTTGACTCAGGCAAATTCTTTGGTTTAAATGTAGATAAAAATTTGAGCTGGCAGGCACACATTGAATACCTAGCAAACAAACTGAGTAACTTTGCGTTTGCAATGCAAATATTATCAACTGCACCTGACATGGACACACGAAAAATAGCATATACAAGCTGCTTTAAATCCATTACTAGTTATGGTATGGTTTTTTGGCGTAACTCAACAAACATAGTACGGATACTGAAAATACAGAAAAAAATCATTCGAAATATGTACACTGCAAATCACAAAGAACCATGTCAACCATTATTTAGAAAACTTAAAATATTAACTCTGCCATCTTTATACATGTATGAGATTATTATATTTTTGCAAACCAGACATGAATTATTTGAGGGAAACCATTTTGTCCATTCACATGATACTAGAAACAAAGAAAATTTTATGCTCCACACCCACTGCCTCAGGCTGTATGCCCAGGGGCCTCAATACATGGGAATGAAAATTTGTAATAAATTGAAAGGCAACAAGTTGATACAGATGAATTTAGGTTCACTTGAAGGAAAGCTATATGAGGTACTGACACTGAAGTGTTATTACTCAGTGGATGAATTCATGCAAGACAGACTGGACATTTGAGCTGGATACAATGTGTTATGTATTCCAAGAAATATCCTTTTAGTGTTATTATTTACTGAAGTGCTATTATTTGTTAATGTAAAAATCATTGTAGCTGTATTATAAATTTTTGACATATCTCCTGTGCTCAAACCAAATGGATTGCAAATGTACATCATGAGATGAATAAAACACAATTTAGAATTCACAATTCACCTCCGTTAAAGTGTCCTTTTAGGTTTAATGAGAGAAAGAGAGACATGAAAAAATTAGTTTACTTTCCAAATCATGTTACAAGCTTATTAGATGTCAACTCAGTGAATTTCTGTACACTGTGTAAAATGTGAATTTGAAAGACAGCTCAGGTGTTACAGTTTCACTTCATACCCTCTGTCACTGCTGCCAATCTTTATGATTTACAGTGTGTGGCGTGTGCAGTGCAAAGTACATATATGAGTAGTGCATGTAGTTGTTGCAATCATGTCAAATATGAACACAAAAGTCTTTAAAATGTGCTATTGCAAACCCCTGTTCTATTTCTGTATGGTATCTCTGTCATAGCACATTATCTGCTTGAAAAACATATTTTCAGCACTCCACAAAATGATTTCACCCCTACCTGCACTCCCTTCACTGAAGGGCCACTCCCCCTCTCCAGACATCCAGTAGGTGAGCTTATTTTATGTGTGCTAGTGTACTGTGGTGGCTGCAATGGCTATTGGGTGACTTAACAAGTTGCCAGCCAATAAGGGTTCACTAGCTGTAAATGGGTGATGTTTCCTTGATTATGACTGAGCATATTCTTCAAGAAACAGTTTTTGAATTTAAAAGGTTGACAATTGTTATTGTTGCTGAGTACAGCACATCATAAATACATGAAAAAGAATAGACTGAATCATAAGTGGCACAAGAAAAGGTGGTGACTGGGCCCCTTCATCACATATTGGCTCGGTCCAGAACACTTCATGTCGACTGTCAACAACCTAGCAGTAGTTATATCATAGTTGTGCAGTGAAGCTAAATATTGCACATTGTGTTGGCAACATCAATTGTGGTTTATGTCAGCATTTCCTCTCTCATATCTCCCCTCTCCAAAATAGCCTAAAATGTTCCCTTAACTCCGTCACAACCTGTGGTGAGAACCATCTGTCTTTTGTACCATTAAATGTCAATAGGAGGAAAATGGGACAAAGCCAGACGAGATGTCGAGTCAGAACTTAGAATCAAGGTAAATCTTACCAGGGAATTTTTAGCATTGATCTTATGGGTTTTCCACAGGGGCTACGCATTTGTGGTGTAGAACCATGAAAAATGTAAAATCAGAGAATGTACAATCGAAGTTCCACTTTATATCTTTCTGCTTGTTTTAGTTGTCCTTTGTATGTTAATAATCATTGCTGCCACAACTGTGTCATGATCACTCATACCAGTTTTCCTGCGGACATCCTCAAATAGGTCAGGTCTGTTTGTTTCCATTATATCCTATATTTTTTTTGCCATTAGTGGGTTTCCCGCATATCTGTTCTATGTAGTTTTTAAAGAAGGCATTTAGTAAATTTTCACAGGGTGTCTTATCTGTAATTTCCTCAATTTATTGTTGGATAATTGAAGTGTCCCTTGATGATTACAGTACAATTGTGGAACTTAAGCAGCACAAGTGAACTGAGGTTTTCTCTAAAGTTTTCAGTTACATCAGGAGATGAGTCTGTTGGGTGATAGAAGGATCAAATCATCATTTTATGCTCACCCCTGATACTGACTCTTGCACAAACAGTTTCACATGCACCTTCAATTTCTATTTCAATGGATTTGAGTTTCTTGTCTAGTGTGACAAATGCACCATCTCCATTTCCCATTTGCCAATCCTTTCAGTATACACTTAAATTTTCCCCAATATCTCACTGCTATCAATTGCAGGTTTCAACCATCTTTCTGTGTCTAGCATTATGTGAGCTTCACTACTTTGCATGAGTATGTAAAACTCTGGCACTTTGTTGCAAATCCTTTGGCAGTATACCATTAGGATTTTAATACCCTCACCTGTGGGAGGCATTCCTTTCAATCTTACACTGATACTTCTGGGTTTCCTGTAGCTATTGTTATCTGAACTGGATGGAGAGTCACCTAATCTAAAAAATCCTTGTGTGCACCCCACAAACAGTCAGCTACTGAGTAGTAGCCTCTGATGTGTAGTGCACACCTGACCTGTTTAGGGGCACTCTACAGTTCTCAACCTTATGGCGCAAATCCAGGAAGTCACACCCTAGCTTAACACAGAACCTTCAAAGTCTCTGGTTCAGTGCTTCCATTAGATTCAGAACCAAAGGGCGATGATCACTTCTGGGGACAGTGCTGCAAATTGTGAGCTCTGTTGAAACTACATGCACAAGGCTGGTCTTCTCAACCTCCTCTACGAGTCACTGGAATGACCCTAGAATGACCCCGGATCTGAGACAACAGGTATCATTTGTTCCAACGCACACCACAATCTGTAGTTGGTTACATCCTGTTTCCTCAACGGCTGCCGGACTACCCTCTTCTGCATGTTGAATGAGGCCCCCAGGCATGCGCACTAGTCAGTGTACTGCTGATGATTCATAGACCCTACCTTTTGCATTTGCCTCCTCCAGACCCTGGACAAAACATGTTTCCCAAAACAGGTGAAATGTAAGAAAATTTCTTCCTTTTTCAGCCAGGTTTATAGAGGTAGCCTTTCACTTAATATCTAATATCATGGTTCTCCTCCCAATTTTTGGGATCTGTTTCCCTCATTGTATTTTGTATGATCTCTGTAGGAATACCGTACAAATCACATTCTCTTCCTTATGAAACTTTGCCACACTGAATATCATGAACAGCTTTATCTACAAGTTATGGGGCATAATTATACTGTACTTTAACACCTTTCCTGCTTTTATATATTCTCGACATTGAAATCACCCACACATTTCAGAATTTTGTAACAACTGTCTTTATTTTATAACTTTAGATGAAAAACTCAACAAACTTTTAGATCAATTGTTTCAATGCTACAGGATACTGAGCTCATTGACCATTGAAATTGTAATACTTTTCCACCAGTTGCAACAATAGAAAGTTTTCTCTTGGTATTGTGAGAACTATCAACAATGAGACTCATCATCAGATATTTACCTAGGTAAATAATCATCCCGAAAATAAAAGTTGTGGAATGTGAGAAATACAATCTTGTGCTTAAAATAACGGGTGCACTGAAGTGAAAATGAGTGGCAATTTGTTGCTGTGCATTGAGAAAGAGCAAATAAACCATACTGTCCAAAATCTTCCTGGTGTCCAAAATCACCTTGTTTGATGGTGCGCCTCACCGGTGAATGCTCTATGCTCTGAACTCCACAAGGCTATAATTACAGATATCCATCCTCCTTCAATGCAGTGCATGTGTTCTTATTTCATACTGTTGAAAGCAAATTACTTTTCAAACAGCCATTAATTGAATTTTAATACTGCATAGTAGTTTCATTTGTTAATACATGATACAGATTTGGAATTATCCAAATAATTTGGTTCTCCATGAAACTTATTATCCTATCATGATCTTTAATTATAAATCCTCAATTCATGGTAGCAACATGTGAGATGATATATTAAACTGGTTTCACCATCCAAAATGTATTTCTTACAAGAAGCCTAAAATAAAATTTCCAAATGATTGTATGGTATCTATGGAAGCAGCAAGCAATCAGCAATGTTATACTGTTGTCCTAATTATGTCTTATACACAGGGAAAAAGTAATTCACTTAAAATAAATTTTGGATGCAGTCAAAGAGTTTGTTGTTGGCTGACATGATCAGCTTTGCTTTGATAAACAGTTATGAAGTTTGCAGTATGTCACAGACTGTAGCAGCTGAATCATGTAATCCACCATGGTTTTGACTACTGCTCTTCATGCCCTAAAGTGAGAAATTTATCCCCCACCAATCCCACATGATCTATGCAATATCTTGTTGATATCTGTTCCACCCCTGCTCCCGAACCTCAACCTTTGATAGCCCCAGTCCACCTGCTGCTATCCTCCATCCCCTTCCCTGCTCCCACATAAGCTTCACATACGAATTCTGCCACATAAGAGATCAGAAAAGGAGCAAGTAGAAGTCCAGTGTTGAGGGTTACATACCTTAAGAATTGAGGTGCCACTATTATGTCAGTGCTCTACTGGCTTCCTTCCTTCCCACTGTAGATCCACAAGTATGATGGTTCTGTGAATGCTGATACCCCTATTGGCTGTTCATTGCAAATTTACTCCTTACTAAAGCAAGCAGAAGTGTAAAGCTAGCTGCGACATGATATGCAACTTAAATGTGTGTGGTCTTGCTGTCGTAGTGTAGCAGTGACAGGACAAGGTGAAAATGGCCAACTCTTGAGATCATATGTTGTATTCTCGTTTATAGCACCTCCTCCATGACAAAATATATCTGCTTCATCAGATGAAAACAGGGCACAGAGAAATATTACTGCTATGTCCCAGCCGCCAAAAAGTGCTTTATTTGTGATTCAGTCAAACTTGTGCTGCAAAGATCTTAGACCAGTCAGTATAGGTTATGGCTCAGGTTTCTAAGATGTAGCACAAACATTCATATCAGTACAAAGCAAAATTGTTTACAAAGTTGATGTGAAGGTATTACTGTGTCATACGATTAGGGTTAAGAATCAGGTGATCTCCATTGCAGATGCTATTAAAAAGGGGCCGCTTTCATGAATTACTTCTGCTACCACCATTAAAAGAACTTCTTTCCAAACTAATACATAGATAAAAATGATGAATGTAAAACAACCTACTGTACAATTATTGTGTCCTCTATTACTGAAATGTGGCATACAGGGAACACAGTACTGATTACTGATGAGGGGAAAACAGCTAATGTTTCACTGGAGCATGATCACTGTCTCAGTTCCTTGTGAATTCCTGAGGGCTTAATGAAGTCAACACCTTTCATAACAGGTGAGGATTAAAATATACTTGCAACTCTGAAGGACTTCAATAGGTTTACTTGCACTTGTCATTGTCTGTGCACAAAGCTTAAACATACTTTTAATTCAGAATTTTCCCCAGTGGAGCAGACATAACTTATGCAGGAGAGACAAGCTCAGGTAAAGCACTAGTTTCATGTTATAAGTGATATGTCTGCCCCCAGTAGCTGTGTGGTCAGCGCGACAGAATGTCAATCCTAAGGGCCTGGGTTCAATTCCCGGCTGGGTCGGAGATTTTCTCCACTCAGAGAAAGGGTGTTGTGTTGTCCTAATTATCATCATTTCATCCCCATTGATGCGCAAGTCACGAAAGTGGCGTCAAATCAAAAGACTTGCACCTGGCGAATGGTCTGCCTGACGGGAGTCCCTAGTCACATGATGTTTACATTTTATAAGTGACGTGGTTTCTCAAAGACACTCACAAATCACTCAGATAAGAGGTCCAAGTCATGAAATGCTTTTCTCTTGATACAACACATGATACTCTAATCATGGTGACAGAATTGTTCCAGCAGAAAGAGTCAAGTAGATTTCAGAATATAGATGAGCAGACCCTAAGCGAGGTCATCATGTTTCCTATGCCATTCAAAGAAACTAGTAATGACCTAGAATGAGACATCTGTGTAGATGTTAATTTGGCACTTCTCTGGAGACAACTATCTAGCTGTTCATTTGGTACTTCTCTCGCAATGTGAACTTCTAGATCATCACTTGAGTGCTAATGAATTAGACAGTGATGCCATGGCAATACTTAAATTAAGAGGCAGCACTTACATGGATGGAAGGAATTATAACTTTAAACTCCACTTGTGACAAAGAAAGTTGGGATATTTTTACTTCCCCTCTTGTTTTGCTATCTGCCTCCTTAAAATTCATTTTTTCACTTTTAACTAATTACCATTAACATATGTGGGTATAATCTGCATTTCCATAAAAGAGAAACGTTGGCCCTCGGTTTTAAAGAATATAACACCACATCTACTTTTGTGCTTAGTTTTATGTATTGTACTGATTTGAGAATTTCCCCACGTAAATTGTGGAAACACTCGACCTTCTGCCACCTCGAACATGCAATGTTTTAAAGATAAGTATGAGAGAGAGAGCCTGTTTACCGTGCAACACATGTCTGTGTGTGCAGGATGGACATTGGTTATGGGAGGACAGGAGCTGTCAGACAAGCGATGCTGACAAGTGTTTGCCGCTCGCACCATAGAACCTGTGTGGAAAGTACAAGGAGTAGTGTTATTCCTTGGTGGTCAAATAATTGTAATTGTTATAGACAATTGAAACATGGTTTGTCTAGAGACTCTTACTTAATCTTGGTGTTAGACCAGCTAGAAGCAAGGCCTGTTTTTGAATTTCTGGTGATTATTAAATCCACCACATTGTAATTATATTTAATAGTATCTAATGGTTAATGATGCAGTTGACTTGCAAGGGTTTGCATGCTTATGTGAAACTTGTGGAAATGAAAATATACCTGAACTAACTGAAAGTATGAGGGTACCGAGTTATTTCAAGAGAGAGTTAGTTCCTCTAACCAGCATTATTTCTTCAGAGAAGTTGTGGAGATCGACGCAGCTGCATATCCAGAGAAGTTTCAAGTAAGTCAAATGTAGTGAGAGAAGTGTGAAGTTCACAATCCAGTTTTGCACCGCTTCTCTTGTTGCTCAAACCATTAGAACATGGCAACTGTGACAGGACTCAAAGAAAGAGGCATTTTGAAATGAAATCAAGATAAGAAGATATTGTGAGTTGCCATAGCAACCAATAGTAACAAGACAGGGAAACTGTTTTGCCGAATTGGATTCTGCATGAATGATTAAAAGGGGTGAAAATTAATAAATACCATACAAGAGAAGACACAAAGAAAATCTCAACAGTTTAGTCTAAGAATAGTTATGACGAGATCTGTTTGATGACGAAGATCCAATGCCAACGGTGCCAGCTGCTGCTCACTGGTGCTGACTACAAATCCGTTCACCAGCACCGACGCTGAAACCAACCTCCGATGCTGCCGGCACCCATGCTGTTCACCGGTGCTGATTTCACATCAGCTCGCCATTACAGCCTAAAACTCTACGCCGGGTGAGTGAAAGACAATAATTATTTGAGTGTGAAGTTAAGGACTCTGTTCAATAATAGACTGTTAGTATAGTTATTATACTCAGAGGTGATTTTTTTAATGATTACTAGATCTAAAAGTAAGAGGTATATGGATAATACTCAAAAAACTGAGGAAACATCAAAACCAACCATGACCAAGACAGTGAGAAAAGAAATGCCAGACTGGACTGAGGTAGCAAATTTAATTAAAGCACTAGGCCTTAATTAGACTCAGTGAATAAGCAATTAAACGTTAGATTAGATGACCAAAGTGCAACTGCAAATATTCAGATTGCAACTTTAAGTGAAAAATTAGATGCACAGAGTACAAATTCAGCTACTTTAAGACAAGAACTAAGTCTTAAGTTAGATTCAGTAAATACTCAGTTAAATGGTAGATTAGATGAACAGAAGGCGAATCCAGAAAGGAACTAAGTGCTACTTTAAGTGAAAAACTAGAAACACAGGGTGAGGTTTTAAATGCTAAGTTCAATGCCTTAAATGATAAAGTGGAGAGTTTTGCAATTAGATTTAAAGAATGAATTAAATAATTCCTTAACTATCCATGTAAACCAACTGTTCACTGACTTTAGTCAGATGCAGAGCAATCAATTTCAGGACTTAGCTAAAAAAAAAACCTAGAATTTGATATTGAAGATAAATGTAATAATGTAGAAACTGAACTTGTTGAAAAGTTACAATCATTTCAAAGCGTATGCAATGTTACATTCGATGCTGTAAAGCATAGGCTGCACAGCTTAAAAGAGAGTTTTTAAAAGCAGGATAAATTAATACCTATGGTCCAATCGCAAATTGCACATGTGAGCATTTGAGTAAATGATGTGGAATGAAATGTTAAAGAGAAACTAGCCACTTCAGACATAGTAAATATAAGTAATCTGGAAGAACAGGTAGAGGAAATAATAGACAGAAAAGTTGCCGCGAGAGTAACCTCTGACAATGTGCCTCCAATTTTATCTTCCGAATTTAGTAATACCAAGAGAAATGTAGATGAACTGTGGAAAGAATTCAAACTTATCCAGGATAGAGTATAAAACAGAATAACTTTACCTAATGTTGTGTTACTGAGTAAAGTGGTGATTGTTTTGCTATGGGGAGACTTTCACACAAAATTTAAGGAGAGGTATTGGTTTGCACTTGCTCAGGTGAAGTTAATATCATATCCATGGGATCCGGGTGGAGTCACATCTGTCCCCCAGGGATGTTTAACATTCTGTGTTAGGGTGTTTCTTTTGTACTAATTTTCCGGCACTGAATTCCCTTCAAATCTTAAACTATTCTGTTATCTGGTAATGAATTCTTGATCTATCCTATAATTTTAGCATATAGGAAACTGGATACGACAGAAAAGCAATAGACTTAAGAGAATCACAGATAAACAGTGATCCCTAGATGTGAAATGAAATGAATAGAATATAGTATTAATGGAAAAATAATATCATGGTACTATTCAAACAGAGTGATATCGAGATGACATAAACTGAACAGAGTATTTTGTGTGTGTATAAAACATAGTGTAAAATGATTAACTAAACAACTATTTGATCATAGTGTATAGTTGTCTATTTTTATAGAATATTTTATACCATATATGAGATGTGATGTAAATGGGACGGTTTATATTAGTTTTTGAAGGGGTGGATAGTGTAAGTAAAAACATGGCTAACACAGAACACACACCACACCTTCCAAACGACCCTTGCAAACAAGTGTGACTGATTCTTCACCATTTGCCGTTCCATCGGGGTTGCTAAGATTTTCTTCAGAGACTTCAAAGGGGGAGGTGAGAATGTCCGTTCTGTAGGAGATGTTTAACATCATACCTCCCCCGGCTTCTTGGCTTCTCACTCAAGTACTGGCGAAATAGGTATCCTGGGGAAGGGGAGTGGGAAAGGTTTCCTGTCTTTGAGGCTATCTTCTTTAACTTCTTCGATCTTAGCAACCATTTCTACTTTTTCCTTTCTTACTTCTCATTTGATTACCTGTCTATCTTTCCCTCTTTACATATTCATATACCTCTATCACTGAAGTCCTTCTTATTTTCTGTGGTTTCCAATAACCTTCAACTTATTTCACATAAGTAGGCTGAAGAATCAGGATACACAGACACACTTAAGCACACACACACAATGGAACACAAAGATGCAAACAATGAAAGGAGAGATTGAAATGATGTAAGAACCATCAAGTATTGTGGGGGAAGAGGTGTGTACCTCATGAAATATGCACACATTGTTGTTTATTGTGACGTTCTACATCACACACACACACACACACACACACACACACACACACATGGGTAATTAAGGAGAGCATAAGCCAGAGAGGAAGGGCTTGCGATAATTGTTAAGGAAAGTCAATCTGACAAATATTCTGACGACTTGTAGGATAGTGGGACTCTTAATAACCCAAGTAAACACATTTTGTATGAATAGTGTATAGAGGTAGAGTATATACCAAGAATATAAAAGCTGAAAAGTAGAGGAGGACTCTAGGATACTAAATGAAGTATTAAAAAGTGAGTGTGAAGTGTGAAATAGATTTTGTAATTTTACGAGAGGATATTTAATTATAGTGTACATAAAAATATCGGGTAATGAACATAGAGGCCTACTCATATAGGATAAGGAGGACACACCCAGCATTTATTGGATATAAAGGGCAGACAGGCAGACCTAAGTATGGCTGACCTATAGTGTGCAGACAGGGGCACCAAGAAGGGGATTGACCTGTACCATAGGAGATTAGGAATTTAAAAGGGTGTAACTACCGAAACGGAAGGAGGAAGGGCACTCATAGGGTCAACCCAAGTGTAAGGTATAGATGCTGATCCGAGGGGAAAAGGACAGTATTGTGAGAGAAGTCACACATTTTGCAGGAATTATTCTGGTATTTTATATCTCCCTAGCATTATTATGTTTTTTGAGTGTCAATAGGAACACTTTTATTTTGCCCAGAGTTCCTCCAGACTACAGATTACTATAAGTAATGAGGCCATTACGTACTAAAGAGGCAGATCAGAGAATTTTAATGAAGGATGAAATATTCAAGGGTCCATGACACCTGGAATTTATGATTGGAAACAACAAAATAGAGTAATCAGGCTCCCAACACATCCATTGAAGTTTCATGATAAGACATACTGGGAACAAACCCATCAACAGAAAGTCTTTTACAAGTTGTTTCGGCCCTGAAATGGGCCTTTTTTATAGCTTGGACATTGTTTACTTAAAGCAGGTGCTCTAACTGGTGACCCTCTGATCCGACACAAGCTTGGTAATGTCGAACAGTGTTTTTCCGAACTCTTCCAAAGATTCCTGTCATTGCCCTCATGTAATTGGTGGCATGTTGAATGCTATAAATTAATTACTCTTCATTTATAGGTGTTTGTGTCTGGTTGGGTGCACTAGACCCTTGGAGAATCCCCACAGGAAGAAGTCCAGTAGTGTGAGGTCTGGTGATTCATGGGGGCCATGTCCTACAAGCACCTCTGTCAATTACCTGGTCATCGAAGAGTTCATTTAAATATCCGCGCACAGCATGACTGTTATGTGTGGGTGCCCCATTATTCTGTAATCACATGCATAGCCATATGTCCAGGGGAACATCTTCCAGGAGGCTGGGTAGAGTTTCTTGCAAAAAATGAAGGTAATTTTCCATAGTAAGTGGAGGAGGTGGTCACCCACAATGCCTGCCCAAATTTTGAGCGAAAATTGTTCCTGGTGTCCGTGGACATATGTGACATGAGGATTTCCCCTTGCCCAGTAATGAACAATTTGAGTGTTGTAAAGGCCGTCCCAATGAAAGGTGCACTTGATTGGAAAGATTGCATTATCTTGAAGACTGGAAAGATTGTCTTATCTTTTCAGTCTCCCACCACCTCACAAAGTCCCACTGTCTGGCCACAGAGGAGCAGTCCGCTCATAACTCAGTACCACTCAGGACTGGAGCAAATGGATTACATTCTCCGCCAGGGTTCGACTACCTCTCATCATGCCCTGAAATGAGAAATGTCCTGCCCACTATCCTTTCACCCCTCCCGAAGGGGTAATCCGATGTCCACCGAACCTACAAAATATACTCATCCATCCCTACAAAACACCCGCTCCCAACCTCTTAATCTCAGTGCTCATATCCCTGTAATAGACCTAGATGGAAGACCAGTCCTATACATCCTCTCCCCACCACCTACTCCACTTCGGTCACAAACACTACCTATCCTATCAATGGCAGGGCTACCTGTGAAACCAGTCCTGATGTGATCTACAAGCTAAGCTGCAACTACTGTGCTGCATTCTATGTGGGAATGACAACCAACTAGCTGTCTGTCTGCATGAATGGCCACCAAAAAACTGCAACAGAATATTGTGAGTTGATGATCAATTAGGATGAATGGGCATAGGCAGAGGGTGTGTATTGGCAACTCACAATATCCTGTTGCATGCTCTACAACATGTCATGTTGTCTGACACAATATACATCTTTCAGTGCCTGTTTCACCCCACGTGCCATCTGTATTCTTCCCCCAGACACCAGTTTCTCAGAGCTCCACATTTGGTAACTAGAACTACAACATGTCCTTGTTTCTTGCCACCCACCTGCCCTTAATTTACGTTAATTTCTTCTGTTTCATCATTTCTTCACTGTAATTACTCTTTGCTTCACTCCGTTTTAGTTTTCTATATCTTTCATTGTCTTTCCTGTCTATTCTTCACTGCCCCCCCTCCCACCTCTGTTACATACAATGCACTTAGCTTTTACTGTTATTATCTCATGCATGATGTTTAAGCAGTAGTCTCTGTCTTCATGTTACCCTATCTTCCACCTTTTAAGCTCTCAGGTTTTCAAATCTCATCCGATGCAGCCCCCAACAATCAGTCTTCCCTTCTCATGTCATATAGTAAGTCTCCCCTGCCCTGCTGTTCTGGGTGACTTTCCCAGAATCCACCCCTTTTCATAGACCTCTCCAGTCCTTTTCCTTCACCTCTCTTCCTTCCCCTTCAACCCTTCTGCCTGAAGAAGGAGCCACTGGCTCTGAAAGCTTGCCAATGACAACCATCTTTTATATGTGTGTTCTGCCACCACTTGGTGGGTAGATATTTTGTCTGTCAGTCACAGACTTACCCCTTGGTGCTAAGCCCATGTATGGGCAGTTTGAGGCAGCAAAATTATTTGTAGACAGCTGCTAAAGAAGGCTAAAATTATTCTATATGTTGTGATGTTAGCCTAGTGTGCAAAAATCTCCTATTCAGTTCGTAGTTAATGGTACAACTAGATCCAAAATTCCCAATCATGTTTTTGTGATTTTTAACGAAGAAGACTGCATTACCATTTGCAAGCAAATTATCATATAAAAACAAAAAGATAAATCAAAGAAATAGCTTTCTTTGGAAACAAAAAGCAACAAAAGCCACAAAATAAATTCTACTATATTCTGCATTGAGTGTACTACAGGAGTGACTTCAGTTGTAGTTGTTATTTACCACACATAGTCTGGGTAAGAGTCTATTTTACATGACTGGTGGAGAGTATGGGTCATTCCTATTTACACGGGTCATTCCTATTTTAAAAAGAACTTGTAAGACTCATAGACACAACTGCAGTCCTCATTGACATCTGTTTGTTGAATATTTTTGACAAACATTTTCACTCTCATTGAGGCAATACACATCCTCTGTTGAAATCAGGTCACTCTTTTTATTTCTGCATTGTCAATAACTGAATAATATCTATACACAGATTCCCAACTTACAGATTTTCAGACAGCTTTTGAATCTATTTTTCAGTAAAAAGTGCACGGATTTATATAATGTCTCATTAGATATAATTTTATTGACAGTGTTGTGATTGAGAGTGACTATAACATTGGCTGTAGACCTAGGAAGTGTTACAGGACCAGTGCTTTTAACAAAATGCACAGATTACTTAGCAGATATTGTCAGCACATTTCATAGTTTATTGTGGACATTGCTGTCATCAATAACAAGGAATTTTCCTAAGAGTACTGTTGTGAAATTGCTAAAACACTGTTGAAAATTCATGCTAGGTTAACTGTTGAACAACTGATCTTAAGCATAAAGCAACCAAATTTAATGCTTGTTAATGGACAAAAAGCACCTGTATTATTTTAATATAACATCAGTTGCAAACCATATTTTCAAATTGCTTCATATGTCTTTTCAAACTAATGTTTTGATGGAATAAACACAGGAATAGCGTAATGAGAAAAGCAAATGCCATGTAGCAGATCAATAGTATCAAGGGAAGCATAGTCTATTTAAACAACCAGTAGCACACAAGATATAGATGGAACTGATTCTTAAGTTTTGGTCATTTGTATGAGTTTGTATTCAGTTAATTGCATTGTAATACATGAATGTTCAAGAAACAAAATTTTTAGTACTGTTGATGAGTGCATACAAAACTGCATGAAAATATCCTAGCTTTAGGAACTACAAGGAGCATTCAAAAAGAAACAAGTCAGAGGTATAATTACAGAAACTAGTACCTGTATGTTAGAAGTATTGACCCTAGCTGTTGAGACACTTGTCCCAGCGTGTCACAAGGCAGTGAATGGCTGTCTCATAAAATTCTTGGGGCTGTGATGTTAACCAGTTTCACACGTACAGCTGGACGTCATCGTCTGAGGTGAATTGTTTGCCCCTCAGAGCTTTTATGCTGATGTTATTCTTTGATCAAGACGGCCCCCTTCTGATTCACTTCCTGCAGCACAGGACAACAGTGAATGCCCAGCGTTATTCACATACCTTGACCACCCTTCGCTAAAATGATCAAATCAAAATGACCAGACAATTTCACCCATGGGGTCATTCTGCTCCACGACAATGCAAAGCCTCATACAGCCAACACAGTTGCAGCACTCCTGCAAACATTCTAATGGGAGGTTCTCGGCCACCCTCCATACATCCATACAGTCCGGACCTTTCTCCCTCTGATTACACCAGTTTTGGTCCCCTTAAAAAGGCTCTGAGGGGCAAACGATTCACCTCGGATGACGACATCCAGCTGTACGTGCAGAACTGGTTAACATTGCAGCCCCAGGAATTTTATGAGACCGCCATTCACTGTCTTGCGTCACAGTGGAACAAGTTTCTCAATAACCAGGGCCAATCCTTCTAATAACCAGGTACTGGATTCTGTAATTATGCCTCCGGCTCGTTTCTTTTTCAACACCCCTTATATTAGCTCCATCTTTGGATTGAAGTGCAAGGCAAATGAAATGTTTGATGGACTGTGCTCTGAATGAAGAGGCAGTCAGCCATTCTTCTGAGATGTTTCAGAATGCTGAAAATCTGGAACGATACAAAAACAAACACCATCTTTGCATTTTGTAGGAATGTTTTCCCCTGTTGATTCATCACTCAGAGTTTTTTCTTTTAATGTTTAGACCACCAAGCATGCATATCAATGATGTCAATTCCTTCGTCCATTTTTGTTGTAACATCTTTTTTGCTAAAACAATTATTGTAGAATAATCTTTTGGATTCAAGATTCTGTTGTAGCACTTAATTTGTTTTGTGAAAACACCAAAATCGCTATCAGAAGACTAGAAAGCAGTGCCTCTAACTGGGAATGATGGATAGTTTCCTCTAATCAGTTATCTTTAACCATACCCAATCAGAGACAATTAAATGAATTGGTCCTATTTTGGTATACACATCCATCTGGGTGCAAATGTACTTTCTTCATGCCCAGTTTAATCTTATCAATGAGATAGTCCAGCATGAATGTACACACTTCATTGGTCTCTTTCTTGACCTGCCCCACATGATACATGTACACTTTGTAGCTAATGCCTTTCAGGTTGTATATACAGGTACTAAATGCATGTAATTGTAGCAAGATAGAATATTTCCTGAATACATATATGAGGTTGAGGTAAATTCTGTATGTAGTCAAAGGCAATACAGAGTATACCATGAGTTTAGCATGATTCTGAGCATAATTTCATGTAAGCACAAAATTTATCACGTCCATGTTTGCGAATGCTTATTCCACTTGCTGCTGATAGTGTAACATTTTGTAATAAGTGCAGAGATTTCATTTAGAATTGAAGTTCTTTTAGATATTGCACACATTTATTTAGGTTCTACTGAATTTATAGCCAAAGTTCTTATTTAATTTTATCCATATTTTGCAGCTGTGAATATGACTGTATTCAGTATACAGGAAGTTTGAATAAAAATGCCTTCAGTTGCAATTTTTTCGTGTTTTATTAAATTACACAATGCATTTTGTATCCTGTTGGTTCATTTTCAAGTGCAGATGAGCTAATACATTGCTTATTCATTCATTCCAACGTCTGATGACTTCAAAACGTTTAAAATGTTCTTCCTTGTTTGTTCAGTAAGTTTTACACTGTTCATATCATTGTTTCTCACAGATTTTCCACATTTGATTCATGAAATACAAAACCTAAAATCTAACTTTCTCATAATAGGAACATGCAATTCACCTCACTCAAGAGTGAATTTAAATTATGTATTAGACAATTTGCACCTGAAGTTGGACTCACAGGGTCTGAAGTGCATTGTGTAATTTAACAAAACTTGAAAAAATTGTGACTGAAGGCATTTTTATTCAAACTCCCTGTATAAAGGTCTTACTGAAATAAGCAACATGGATTTGGGATCTGCTAAATATCTAAATAAATTTCTTATATCTTATTGAAATAATCAATATAAAATGTGTATTTTATTTCAAGATTAGGACATTCTTCACAAAAATAACCCTTCAAGCTCAGCACTGCATCCAAGTGACTCACTTTAACAGGCAGTATGAGACTGTTGCAAATTTCTGTGCAGATTTCATGTGAGAAAGCATGCATCTTCTTATCCTCTTTTATCCACTACTGGAATCATGAAACCAGAATCAAAACTGTGTGTTGCCCTAGAAGGCATTACCTGAAATAAAATAATGTTGCAACGAATTGACCATGTTGTGGGTTCAAGTGGTTTGAATGATGTGGCATGTAATGAAGCAGATACTCGTATTAAAGGTGTAACGAGGTTCTTAGATTATAGCCAGTCAAAAAATTCAGTTGTCATTACAATACCCAATACACACAATTTAATTTTAAATTCATGTGTTAACAGAGAAATATACAAAATAGACATCTGGAAGATACAACTTTGTTTACAGAATGATATATGTGACATTATAGATACAGATGATATTGATTGATCTTTTCATACCGAACATGGGATATATTTAAATAAAGGCAAACTTTTTCTGTGTGGACAGATTAACAGAATACTCAAGAAAAGACTCAAACAAATAAAAGAATAGATTTAACAAATTGTACAGTGAATGAGCATGTAGTTTCATTTTTTAGAGAAAACCGTAAGGTTCTGGTTCCAGAGTCATCACAGATTACAAGTACTTCTCATAAAAAGACATGTTCCTAATGACTTAGAGAGAAAGAAAAACAAAAACAAATTACTTCCTCATGCAAGTCAACACATTTGCAGCATTATGAATAAATTATTAGAGTTGGAAGACTTTTGAAAGATAAAAAATTGACCCATATCATCTGTCTCAGAACACTGGCTTACAGAAGATCAACTAAATTTTTTCATACCTAACAAGTCCATCCTGGCAGCTATAATGTTTAGAAATGGGAAAAAATGGGGGTGGGGGGTTACAATATTTATCAGACAATATATAAAATTTTCTAAAATAAATGTAAGCTCATACTCCTCTGAATTAAATGGAGAATTTCAGTGTAAAAGACTGATGAAGCAGAATATCACAATTGTTAGTTTCAGTGGATCTCCAAATGGTGATACTAATTTATTGAACAAATGATGAGAAAAATTTTAAAACCCTCGTCAAATGTACCCATATGTGGTGACTTCAAGACAGAGTTGTCAGGCTCAGATGAGCCCAATTCAAAATTCTTTTAAATGCTACTCAGATCATTAAATTTATATCGTACTAACAATAGCCCTACATGTGGGGAATGCCTGTTTGGGCATTTATAGTTAATTTCTCAAAAGACCTATACACTGTTAGTGTGGCAGATGAATGTTTCCCAGATCATGATCTACTACTACTCACATACCATTATGCGCAGTCAGATAATGATTATGTGGCTACAAATAAGAAGCCAACCATGACATGGGTTGGAGATCAGAAAGAGGAATATATTATGTTATGCAAAATGCAAACTGGCACTTTGATTGTAAATAATATGTAGATCTTGTCCACCCATTGGGATACTCACTTCAGAAAAATATTCATGGAAACCAGATTTATTTGATGGCTCCTGAGGTATTGCACCAAGCTTTGTTGTATGCCCGTTCACAGTGCGCATAGGGGGCATAGGGGCCTGATGATGGCACCAGCAAAGTACCAAAACTGTTAGCTTGTGTTTTGAGTTTGCAGGCACTCAACAGTGAGGTTATCAGCACTCTTACAAATATTTAAAAAATGAATGTGGAGAAAATAGGTAAAATGTTGTAGCACAGTGAAGACTAAACCTACAAATTGACAGCCACTCACTCACTCCCACCTCACTTACATTGAACACACAATCGGATACCATAAGAAAATGGAGAAAGGGTAAAAGTTGCATACCTGCTGTGGTGAAAGAGGTGTTGAGTGATGTATATCAGCATCTGAATCCTCTTCCACTAATCACCACTCGTTCACAATGTCTTCACTGGCGTCAGGTACATAATCATCATTTTCATCAGTGAAGTCAATTTCTGATTCAACTTCGGAATTATCTGAGAGATGTAACACTTCTTCGTCAGAAAGTCCACGCAGAGGATACATGTTCACAAATGTGTTTCACAGACAAAGACTGCCTGAGTGACACAACATAAGCTGTGGTAGACTGCGATGTGCATGTGCCAAGTTGAAAAAATGAGGAGCAACTGCTCTGTGTTACTGCTCACTGTTGCCACTGTGTTGTTGGATAATTTACTTATATTCAGAAGAGAAATTACAGCAGGGTCAAATTGACTGAATGAAATGGTGAAGAAAATTAAAATATTTTGTAAATACTAAAACATCTTTAGAAAGAAGAGAAAAAATTAGAAAAAGTCATATAATTTCATTAATGAAGTAAATAAATTGGTTATGACAATGAATGAAAAACATATGACAGGGGTCATTTTGACCCCTTCCACCATTCTAGTGATAACAGTGATGTAATGTGTATCATCATTGATAATCACTGCACATCAACATAAACAATGAAAGAAATGTGGCAGTCTTCACTTATGAAACACTGTGGGACTATCAGTGTAGGTTGCTTGACAAACAAGAGTGCTTATAGGCATTGAGTGAGTGTTGAACCACATTAACTGCAGGGCTGAAATGACCAAAGCTGTGGTAGTAGCATAGGGGATGCTTGGAAATGGTTCCATTTATCATGGAATCATGCATCTTGGTTATTTAAATGCAGAATCTAATAAAAATGATTTTATCAAAAATATGGAGTTCACACTTTTCAGTAACAAATTGTTTATTTATATTCCTATACATAATTTTTGAACAGAGGGTGAAAAAGCTGCCTCTCATTTAACAAAGTTCTGAATCTCTCAAACACAAAATATCTGTCAGTTTCTGATTGCTGAAATTAATTTACAAAAACAAATACTTACCAAAATTGTTGCAATTTTCAATTTTTTGTACAAATTCCTTGCATCCTTTCTCTATTAACCCCACTGTCTGGAACTATTTAAATTGTTTACCTTTTGTTTCAGGTACACTTACTGCTTGAGTGTTGATAACAGTATGAGTTCAGCCACCTGTTCAGAAGTGCTTCTGCATCCAGGAGGAGTTTACATTTTAATTCTTCAGCAAGAAGGCTATAGTTTTGTGGTACGTTTATCTGCATTTTTAAAAGTTAATTGTGAATAAGTGTTTAGGACATTATGCTAATCCGCCACTGTTGTCACTGGAGTTAATCTCCTAGTTGAAGTGATTTTCCATTGCCTTCTTTCCAACTGTTTTGAAGTAACAGATGTGTTTCAGTTTTGTGTTGTGTTGAATGGTTGATGATTAAGGATTGTGTAGCATTAAGTTGCATCTGCAGTGATAAGGAAGCATATGGAATAAATTGTGTACAGAGAAAAAAATACAATATTGGCAGATAGCCTACCATTGTCAAATAATACCAATGGCTGTGGAGTTCAGTTAGAACACATACAATCAGCTACTATGTTGTTGTTGTTGTGGTCTTCAGTCCTGAGACTGGTTTGATGCAGCTCTCCATGCTACTCTATCCTGTGCAAGCTTCTTCATCTCCCAGTACCTACTGCAACCTACATCCTTCTGGATCTGATTAGTGTATTCATCTCTTAGTCTTCCTTTATGATTTTTACCCTCCACGCTGCCCTCCAGTACTAAATTGGTGATCCCTTGATGCCTCAGAACATGTCCTACCAACCGATCCCTTCTTCTAGTCAAGTTGTGCCACAAACTCTTCTTCTCCCCAATTCTATTCAATACCTCCTCATTAGTTATGTGATCTACCCATCTAATCTTCAACATTCTTCTGTAGCACCATATTTTGAAAGCTTCTATTCTCTTCTTGTCCAAACTAGTTATCGTCCATGTTTCACTTCCATACATGGCTACACTCCATACAAATACTTTCAGTAACGACTTTCTGACACGTAAATCTAAACTCGATGTTAACAAATTTCTCTTCTTCAGAAACTCTTTCCTTGCCATTGCCAGTTTGCATTTTATATCCTCTCTACTTCAACCATCAACAGTTATTTTGTTCCCCTAATAGCAAAACTCGTTTACTACTTTAAGTGTCTCATTTCCTAATCTAATTCCCTCAGCATCACCCGACTTAATTCGACTAGATTCCATTATCCTTGTTTTGATTTTGTTGATGTTCATCTTATATCCTCCTTTCAAGACACTGTCCATTCCATTCAACTGCTCTTCCAAGTCCTTTGCTGTCTCTGACAGTATTAGAATGTCATCGGCGATCCTCAAAGTTTTTATGTCTTCTCTATGGATTTTAATACCTACTCTGAACTTTTCTTTTGATTCCTTTACTGCTTGCTCAATATACAGATTGAATAACATTGGGGAGAGGCTACAACCCTGTCTCACGCCCTTCCCAACCACTGCTTCCCTTTCATGTCCCTTGACTATTATAACTGCCATCTGCTTTCCGTACAAATTGTAAATACCCTTTCACTCCCTGTATTTTACCCCTGCCACCTTCAGAATTTGAAAGAGAGTATTCCAGTCAACATTGTCAAAAGCTTTCTCTAAGTCTACAAATGCTAGAAATGTAGGTTTGCCTTTCCTTAATCTTTCTTCTAAGATAAGTCGTAGGGTCAGTATTGCCTCACGTGTTCAACATTTCTACGGAATCCAAACTGATCTTCCCCGAGGTCGGCTTCTACCAGTTTTTCCATTCGTCTGTAAAGAATTCGAGTAATTTTCACATCTGTCAACAACTGCTTTCTTTGGGATTGGAATTATTATATTCTTCTTTGAAATCTGAGGGAATTTTGCCTGTTTCATACATCTTGCTCACCAGATGGTAGAGTTTTATCAGGACTGGCTCTCCCAAGGCTGTCAGTAGTTCTGATGGAATGTTGTCTACTCCCGGGGCCTTGTTTTTTGCTACTATGTTAGATGCCCTCATTCCATGAATCACTACTGAGAAGTTTTGAATTTAACCCTGGATGGTGGCATACTTTCAAAAGGAAGTGAAAGAAAGATAATTTCATTATGAACTTCGTACCTCTCTGATATTAAAAAATTATTAATTGACTGCCACATTAGCTATTTTTATCAAAAGTAAAATTTACTTGAGAATACTTGCATTTAGGCAGCTAAATTTTTAATATTGCAGATAGACACATACAGAAGTACACAGAACAACCCTAACTTAGAAGAACTGTTAATTCCTTGCTTGTGGAGGAGAGAGGGGTAGATTGGAGAAGGTTAAAAACAAAGGTCAATCATTCTGGGATGAGAGTGACCCACCTGTTGTGAGAATGAGGGGAGGCAAAATCTGAAGTGGGAGGCATCAGAGTCACTTTTTGATTTGCGAATAAGAACCTCCATCCACTTGAAAGAAATGGAGATATGCACAATCACTAAACTTGTAACACACACTTTTGTCACAGTAATGTGACCACCTGTCAAAAGCCAAAATAGCCACTTCTACAGTGGAAACCACTGCAAGACTTATAGGAAGAGATTCGGTGAGATTCTGGAAGGCACCAACAGGGATTTGGAGCCTTGCTGACTCCAGTGCTGTGGCTAGCTGCACTAGGTTTCACAGTTGAGGATCCGTGAGATGAACAGCCCAGTCGAGGCCATCCTACAGATTCACAATTGGATTACAATCTGAGAAGTATCGTGGCCATGGGAGTACGGTAAACTCATCCTGGTGGTCTTCCAATGACACACGTACACTGTGAGCTGTGTGACATGTTGCATTGTCCGGATGGTAGATGCCATAATGCCGAGGACATAAATACTGCATGTAGGGGTGGACATGGTCCCCAAGAATAGAAGCTTGCTTATGTTGGTCCATTCTGCCTTCCAGAATGACAAGAGCATCCAGGGAATGCCACAAAAACATTTCACAGGCCCTAATGCCCCTCAGTTGTTGCAGGGTGCTTGCTTTCAGATGTCTGATGCTGTACACACCAACAGCCATCCCTTTGATGGAGCATAAAATATAATTCATATGAAAAGGCCACCTGTCACCACTCAGTTGGCATACAAAAAATTTCAGCCTTTGGTGCTGATGAACAGCAGTTGTCATGGGTGCATGAACCAAGCACCTACTGCAGGGGCCCATATGCAGCAGCGTTGACTGAATGGCCATTGAGGAGACACTGTTAGTAGCCCCTTGTTTAATGTAGGTGGGTAGTTGCTTAGCAGTTGCATTTTTGTTCACCCATACACACCTACACATGCGGTGTTCACCCCTGTCACCTAGGGTCCACAGTGTACAACAGCTGCCTCAGTACTGGCTTTTGATAGCACCATTTTGCCATGCTTTAACTATGGTGGCATGCAAAAGTTAACAAACTTCGCCATTTGAGAAATGCTTTCACCCTTGGCCCAAAAGCCAATGTTCATGCCCTTTTGGATGTCTGTTTCCACATTATGACAATGACTGCACAGTTTTCTATCTCCCCCTGACATGCTATGTATACTCTCCACTTCCAGTGCTGCCACCTGTCATCTCTGGGTGGTTATTACATGGTGACAGTGAACATAGGCGGTGGTTGCATTAATTTAACTGGACTATGTTGTTACCACTAATAAGTCAGAGACTGAGCAAATGCCATGACATTGTTAGGCCTATAGGAACATAGTCAGTGTACTTCACAATAAATTGTTTTTCAATAGACAATAATAAGCATTGATTCCATATACTTGTTTTTATTCAGTTGCTGAACATACTCATACCAGTTAATGACAAATGTTACTTAAATTTTGGTTGCAGTTATAGATATTGTAAAATTAATTCTAATGTTGTTTTCATTTAGCAGCTTTATATACAGACCTATTTACAAAAAATATGTAATACTATAGTACAAAACGTAATAGTAATCAGACAATGGAAAATCTAGGATGGAATGTAACAATACCAGAGAAGGAAAGTTGCTACTCACCATATAGCGGAGATGCCGAGTCGCGATATGCACAACAAAAAGATTCACACAATTGTAGCTTTCAGCCATAAAGGCCTTTGTCAGCAGTAGACACACATACACACATGCACACACACACTCATGCAAACGCAACTTGCAAGCATGTCTGCAGTCTCAGAGAACTGAAACCACACTGCGTGCAGCAGCATTAGTGCATGATGGGAATGGTGACTGGGTGGGGGTATGGAGGAGGCTGGGGTGGGGAGGGGGAGGGATAGTATGGTGGGAGTGATGGACAGTGAAGTGTTGCAGTTTAGATGGAGGGCGGGAGAGAAGGTGCAGATGGGGGAGGGGGTAAGTAGCAGAAAGGAGAGAAATAAAAAGAAATTAAAAGACTGGGTGTGGTGGTGAAATGACAGCTGTGTAGTGCTGGAATGGGAACAATGAGGTGGCTGAATGGGTGAGGACAGTGACTAATGAAGGTTGTGGCCAGGAGGGTTACGGGAATGTAGGATGTATTGCAGGGAAAGTTCCCACCTGCGCAGTTCAGAAAAGCTGGTGTTGGCAGGAATGATCCATATGGCACAGGCTGTGAAGCAGTGATTGAGATGAGGGATATCACATTTAGCAGCGTGTTCAGCAACAGTGTGGTCCACTTACTGTTTAGCCACAGTTTGTTGGTGGCCATTCATACGGACAGACAGCTAGTTGGTTGTCATGCCTGTATAGAATGCAGCACAGTGGTTGCAGCTTAACTTGTAAATCACATGACTGGTTTCACAGGTAGCCCTGCCTTTGATGGGATAGGTGATGTTAGTGAGCAGACTGGAGTAGATGGTGGTAGGAGGATGTATGGGACAGGTCTTGCATCTAGGTCTATTACAGCGGTATGAGCCATGAGGTAAGGGATTGGGAGCAGGGGTTGTGTAAGGACGAACGAGTATATTGTGCAGGTTTGGTGGGTGGCAGAATACTATGGTAGGAGGGGTGGAAAGGATAGTGGGCAGGACATTTCTCATTTCAGGGAATGCCCCACAAATCTGAATGTTATATGATTCAACCAGCTGTCCACATGTAGATCCAGAATGAGGCCACTTTCAATTGCTCTCAGGTCTTGATAATGCTGCCTCACACAAGTACATGGTATCTTCATATCGTTTGTGGTCACCACTCAGTATCTGACACTGTTAATGCCCCTTATATAAACCACAAGGTCTAGTAACAACACTAAACACAAAAAATGCTAATGCATTCTGGTGGCCATTCTACCTGTCACAGAGAACTGCAACTCTAACCACAGAGAACTGCAACTCTAACCATCTACATACATGCTGGTGATGTGTACATGTACATAGTTACACTGACATCTGACTATGTCTTCAGGGTGCTTCATTTTGTTTCTCTGGCAGTTTATGTTTCCTGCTGCTTACTTGATCATAACCAGGGTGTGGAGCCATGAAACAGGTTGATCGTTGTGTTCCATTATATGATGATCCATGGAAGTCTGATGTGGACATCCTACCAGTGATAGATTTCAGGATATGTCAACATTACCGAGGTCCCTCTGTCAATATGTAATTGAATTTTATAGTTTTTAATGTTGAACATATAGTGAAGGAATTGGAAATGAAAGTTTGAACAATAGTCATGAAATCTTAAAGCTGTTGATTATGCAACACAGAAGGCTGATGAACCAGTGGTGTTATCTGAACTACTTCAGTTTAAGAGCAGTTTCATTTTTCTCATTTTTTTTAATATTTCTCTTCCACTGTGGGGTCTGTAAGGCTTATTTCTTATAACACTCTTTGTTAACTTTCTTACCACTACTCTGTGATATAAGAAACTGAAGATGACTGCTTATATTCAGGACTACTGCACTGAACTCCTTTGGCTAAGTTGGGAGTGGTGGTGTTTTTTGTGGGTTCAGAGTTACTGCAACCACAGTGAGAAAATTCACAGCCCTGCACAGGGATCAGATAGAAATCAATTTAAACTTGATTTTATTGTGTTGTTACACATTCCACATTTATATAACTCAGCATGCTTTATGATTGGATATTATACAGGTTTTTTAGCTAGAGGTGCTGTGTGTTTTTCATGCAGATGGATACACTGGAAGAGCATGTTATCATAAAATTCATTATTATGTGTTAAATTACATATCCCCAATAGAAATTCATTCATAGTTGGTCAGAACTGAATTACTGAATGGATGGGTCAATTCAAACATGGCTGTATGATTAGCAATTAAAGATTTCAAATAGTCAAACCAGAAAAGAATTTTGCGCATTTTATGTGAAGTACTAAACATGAGATAGTAGAGTGGAGTAGAGTAGAGTAGAGTTTTATTGGTCCTGGTAAACATATAATACTCAAATAGTACATTCTCATGTAGGACAAGTCAATGTATAACAAAATATAATATTAAATTTGCATTGATGTCATTATTTGTACATTAAATGATCACGGAGTTACAATATACGGAGCAAATATTGTACAAAAATAAAGAGTAGATATTTTAAAGCAGAAAGAGCATGTACTGTACTGGCAGATTAATATTTGTATTACAGTAACATTTACATGGTAAATCATTAAATTACTAGTAATAGTTATATGATACGTCACTAAGGTAAAGACACAAATCGTTAGTGAACTTTCTGAAGGAACTCGTGGAGGCTATAGAAGCTGTGATGAGTCAAATATGCCTTAGCAGTTGACTTGAAATTTGCCAGGTCATTTATTGATTTAATTTGTGGGGGAAGTTTACTATAAATAACTTTCCCATAATACAGGGTTGCAGGGTTCCTTTTTTATTCAGGTTGATGTTGGCGGGCTCTAGATGAAAGTCTCCTTTTTCCTGGTGTTATAGGAGTGGATATTTTCATTTTTCTGGAAGAGAGTCGGATTTTCCATTGAACATTTTTTCACAAACATGGTTATCTCATACATACATATACATGGAAGTTGGAGAATTTCTAGCTTTTTAAAGAGAGGTTTACAGGTTTTGTTCCATTTTACACCTTCCATTATTCTTATAATTCTTTTTGTAGCCTAAAGTGCTTTTGGTTAAGAGAAGAGTTACCCCGGAAATAATTCCATACTTCAGTTGTGAGTATATATAGGCATAATACATAGTTTTCTGAGAATCTTTGTTGCAGCATCCCTCTAATATTCTCATTAAATGGCATGTAGTGCTTAATTTCTTACAAACTTTTTCAATATTCTTCCCCCATTTAAGATTATCTTGGAGCCATACTCCTAAGAACTTAATGTCTACATTCTGAAGGTCTTTGTGAGATATCTGAATCTGAACAGTTTGCACACCTTTTTTCACATTGTAAAAACTTAGTGCCTCTGTCTTACTTGTGTTTATTACCAATTTGTTGTGACTGAACCAGTTTTCAATATTGTTCAGTGTCTCAGTTGTAGACTTCTGAAGCATTTCCATTTCTTTCCCACTCAGTAGCACACTTGTATCATCAGCAAACTGGATGCCTTCCCGCAGAATTTGTAAAGGTCATTCACATATAACAGAAATAGAAGAGGTCCCAGAACTGAACCTTGTGGTACTCCATATTTAATGCTTTTATACACTCCTGGAAATTGAAATAAGAACACCGTGAATTCATTGTCCCAGGAAGGGGAAACTTTATTGACACATTCCTGGGGTCAGATATATCACATGATCACACTGACAGAACCACAGGCACATAGACACAGGCAACAGAGCATGCACAATGTCGGCACTAGTACAGTGTATATCCACCTTTCGCAGCAATGCAGGCTGCTATTCTCCCATGGAGACGATCGTACAGATGCTGGATGTAGTCCTGTGGAACGGCTTGCCATGCCATTTCCACCTGGCGCCTCAGTTGGACCAGCGTTCGTGCTGGACGTGCAGACCGCGTGAGACGACGCTTCATCCAGTCCCAAACATGCTCAATGGGGGATAGATCCGGAGATCTTGCTGGCCAGGGTAGTTGACTTACACCTTCTAGAGCACGTTGGGTGGCACGGGATACATGCGGACGTGCATTGTCCTGTTGGAACAGCAAGTTCCCTTGCCGGTCTAGGAATGGTAGAACGATGGGTTCGATGACAGTTTGGATGTACCGTGCACTATTCAGTGTCCCCTCGACGATCACCAGTGGTGTACGGCCAGTGTAGGAGATCGCTCCCCACACCATGATGCCGGGTGTTGGCCCTGTGTGCCTCGGTCGTATGCAGTCCTGATTGTGGCACTCACCTGCACGGCGCCAAACACGCATATGACCATCATTGACACCAAGGCAGAAGCGACTCTCATCGCTGAAGACGACACGTCTCCATTCGTCCCTCCATTCACGCCTGTCGCGACACCACTGGAGGCGGGCTGCACGATGTTGGGGCGTGAGCGGAAGACGGCCTAACGGTGTGCGGGACCATAGCCCAGCTTCATGGAGACGGTTGCGAATGGTCCTCGCCGATACCCCAGGAGCAACAGTGTCCCTAATTTGCTGGGAAGTGGCGGTGCGGTCCCCTACGGCACTGCGTAGGATCCTACGGTCTTGACGTGCATCGGTGCGTCGCTGCGGTCCGGTCCCAGGTCGACGGGCACGTGCACCTTCCGCCGACCACTGGCGACAACATCGATGTACTGTGGAGACCTCACGCCCCACGTGTTGAGCAATTCAGCGGTACGTCCACCCGGCCTCCCGCATGCCCACTATACGCCCTCGCTCAAAGTCCGTCAACTGCACATACGGTTCACGTCCACGCTGTCGCGGCATGCTACCAGTGTTAAAGACTGCGATGGAGCTCCGTATGCCACAGCAAACTGGCTGACACTGACGGCGGCGGTGCACAAATGCTGCGCAGCTAGCGCCATTCGACGGCCAACACCGCGGTTCCTGGTGTGTCCGCTGTGCCGTGCGTGTGATCATTGCTTGTACAGCCCTCTCGCAGTGTCCGGAGCAAGTATGGTGGGTCTGACACACCGGTGTCAATGTGTTCTTTTTTCCATTTCCAGGAGTGTAATTTGAATCCAGTTGGTAGATGTTTGTCTAATCCTCATGTTGTCAGGCTTAGGCAATAGTTTTGTGTGATCTATTAT
Source organism: Schistocerca serialis cubense (assembly GCF_023864345.2). Classification (NCBI taxonomy): domain Eukaryota; kingdom Metazoa; phylum Arthropoda; class Insecta; order Orthoptera; family Acrididae; genus Schistocerca; species Schistocerca serialis. Next base: position 613,182,274 of record NC_064642.1, read on the forward strand.
ATCAAAAGTCTTAGAGAGATCTAGACATATTCCAATGACATTTTCACCATTATCTACTTCACTTAATAGTTCAAAAATTGCTATATCAGTTGATTGGCCTTTCCTGAAACCATGTTGTGCTGTGGGTAGTATCTTGTGCTCTTCCAGAAAATCTACTACTCTTCTTTGAAATTTTTTTTCTATTATTTTTGAGAATACAGATAGTAGAGTAATGGGCTTGTAGTTAGCCACTTCATCCTTTTTACCTTTCTTGAATAGTGGTTTTGAGCTTAGCTGTTTTTAGGCATTATGGGAAAATTCTGGTTTGAAAGGAACTATTATACAGGTGAGCTAATGGTTGCTTCATGTAATGTGAGAACCATATTTGTTAAACAAAGCAATCTCTAGAAGTTGGTGACCCTACAATAAAAAAAATGAGAGAATCAATGTTTTGAGCTTATTAATTACCTTGCAAAAAAAGTAGCTGCCAAATACTATGCAAGTCTCCTGGACGAGAAAATGTAATTAGGAGGTCTGGATTGCTAAACTAAAAGACTGTCTTTCTTCATGACAATGCACCTGACACAAAAGTGATTTGCTAATGGGTGTTCTAAGGATTTTGAAGTGAAAATTGTTGAAATATCAGCAGGTTTGGCACACTCTGACTTCCACATATTATCGCAAATAAATAAATTCATGGCTGGAAAGAAATTAAAGTATTGTAATGGTTGTTATGGGACCATGGTTTATCTTTGTTAAAATCTCCTAAAATTGTAATTCAAAGGTGGAAGCTGCTCATTTCAGATACAAGGCAACAAAGTATGTTGGAAGAAAATGATATTATTTTAAAAAGTAAGAGACTCGTTTTTACCTAAAAGACTTTGTCTTTAACTAAAAGACATTGTCTTTCACTGCCAGACCATGATGTTTTCTCCTTACCCTCATAATGCTTCACCAATAGCAAATAAATTTAACTGTCACTATGACATTTCCATCCTATGAAAATAATATGAAGCAGTACCAGTCATTTACCAGTTCTAAATATATTTCAACATTCTGCTCTTTCAGAAACTGTACTTGTAGTTTCACATAAAATGTAATTATTTGATGTAAATATATGGGCTTGTTTATACTTGTAGATAGGATAGGCTGTTATTTGAGAAAAAACTTATTTCAACAAATACTCTTTGTGTCTGCGAAACTTGTTCTGATCAATAACACTGCTGATTAAATGTGATCTAATTTTGGATTTATCTGGATCCATATTTATGTCAAAAGTTGGTTAATTTAGTTCTTACCGAAATTAGTTCTTACTGCATAAACAAACAAATAAGTAAATATCAAAATAAACTGTAACTTCTTTTTCAGTTTTCAAAACTGTTTGTTATAACACTACCAAACACTCTTTCAATGTTGTGGTTGATTCCACAGTACATCCTAATTTCTATTGCAGAAGTATTGTTTGCAATTCCAGGCTTAGAGTTCTCCTTTTTACAGGTAAGTGTTTGTTACTTAAATTCAAATTATTTGTCAGAAGTTAACATCGCTTTACTTTGAGTAAATACTTAACAGCCAGTGTAGTCCATTAACTTATTTACAGGCTCCTAAAAGCTTGAGAACAATAACAATAGCTGCATGGTACCTGTGTGTTGCAATTGGAAATTTGATTGTAATTCTTATAACTCAAGCAAGATTCTTCAGAAGCCAGGTACATTTAAATTTTTTGCACAGATATTTAGCTATATATGTTTTCAGCAGGTACAAAGTGAAAGTAACTATTTATTCTCGATATTCTTGAATGAAATATTTCTCTCTTAATATCTAGTGTACCAATGAAAATAATCAATGTTGGAAAATATAATATGCATAGATAAAAAATATACTCTACTAAGCAGCAGCAGGAGAAAGCACTTAAAAGATGTGGAAACATGTGAGATTTCAGAGCCATTGGCTCCTTCTACTCCATTGGCTCCTTCTTCTAGCAGAAGGGTTGAAGAAACAGGAATAGGGATGAGGGAAAAAGGACTGGTTAAGAAATGGGAAGAGTTGTGCAAAAGGTACCCAGAACTTGGGGCCACAGGAGACTTACTAGATGAGTGAGAAGGTAAGAATGATTGTTAGTGCCTGCACAGGACAAGTTTTGAAATCCTGAGAACTTAAAGGTGGAAGACAGACTAATAAGCATCAAGAAGATTACTGAAAAACATAGCAAAAGAGTCAATAAGAATGGAAATCTAAGTGCTTTATACATGGCTGACAGATTTTATCTAGTGTGATGGACGTGGCAAAAAGATAGTACAAGTTCAGAGAACACTTGTAAAATAAATGTTCTGATAGATATTTTGACACTAACTACAGAATTTTCTTGCTGCATTAGCAAGCAACACATTTTTAGTATGTGATATATATTTCTCATAGCATCACTGCTATAAATGCTGCAGGTAAAGCTAGAAAGACAAACAAAAGAAATCACGTACAGTCTTGTGACAAAAGATTACAAATATGAGACACAACTAGAGTTAAATAAGCAGCACCAATGAGATGTTGTTGTTGTTGTGGTCTTCAGTCCTGAGACTGGTTTATGCAGCTCTCCATGCTACTCTATCCTGTGCAAGCTTCTTCATCTCCCAGTACCTACTGCAACCTACATCCTTCTGTATCTGTTTAGTGTATTCATCTCTTGGTCTCCCACTACGATTTTTACCCTCCATGCTGCCCTACAATACTAAATTGGTGATCCCTTGATGCCTCAGAACATGTCCTACCAACCGATCCCTTCTTCTAGTCAAGTTGTGCCACAAACTTCTCTTCTCCCCAATCCTATTCAATACCTCCTCATTAGTTATATGATCTACCCATCTAATCTTCAGCATTATTCTGTAGCGCCACATTTTGAAACTTCTATTCTCTTCTTGTCCAAACTAGTTATCGTCCATGTTTCACTTCCATACATGGCTACACTCCATACAAATACTTTCAGAAACGACTTCCTGGCACTTAAATCTAAACTTGATGTTAACAAATTTCTCTTCTTCAGAAACACTTTCCTTGCCATTGCCAGTCTACATTTTATATCCTCTCTACTTCAACCATCATAAGTTATTTTGCTCCCCAAATATCAAAACTCCTCTACTACTTTGTGTCTCATTTCCTAATCTAATTCCCTCAGCATCACCAGACTTAATTCGACTACATTCCATTATCCTCATGATGTTCATCTTATATCCTCCTTTCAATACACTATCCATTCCGTTCAACTGCTCTTCTAAGTCCTTTACCGTCTCTGACAGAATTACAAAGTCAACCAATGAGATATTCAAACTGTTTTATGAGAGTCTTTGATCACACTTTTTTTAAAGTCCAGACAATTAGTTTCATTTGGTGATGAACATCTTCAGATGTATGTAGTACTATATAGATGTCACAATTGAGTAGATTACTGCACCATAAATGTACAACCACTGTACTGACAAAACCCACATTTTAATTTTGGATGGGTGCTACAAGGATTAGATCAGTGCCACCGTGACTTTGCTAGTTTTCAGGCAAATCTTTTTTCAGAGCTGTAAAGTGTGCATACACACACATGTATGTATGAATGCTATAAACCTGGAAGAGAATTTGTTTGAAAGCTAGCGAATTTCTGTCTTGTTTAGTTACCTTTTGATTGTTTACAGCATCTACTATTCACTGATGTGTTACCTTAACTTACTTTAATCACAGTTGAGCTTATATGATTATTCCTTGTCATATCGCTACACATGTATTCCCACGAATTCATACTACATAATTGACTTTAGTTATGACTCATTCATGTGTAGTGTGAGACAACTACATTTTTATGTTTTGTGATGAGCATGGCTTTTTATTTCTCTACAATATGAATTACTAACTGGTATAAGAATCGGGCAGATATAACAGGATATTATACAATTTTATCACATTAAACCTCATCATAGAAAACTGCATCATCTGCAAAAAAACATGTGCTAGCAGAACTGTATGACAAAGCTTTATTCTGGAAATATCTACTTCATTTAATGAATGTGATAGAAGATAAAATAACTTTCTTGTACTGAGTGATACCAAAGAAACATCAACTGCATAGTTAACTGTTCAGTAATATCACCAAATTGTGAGGAATATGATAAGTTTGATATAAGCAATCCTTTCTTTCTAATTTTGCATAAAAACTGTTTTTTATAATTTAGTTTTTCCATTGAATTTTCAGGCAGTTGAGTTCTTTTTATTTGCTGGGCTTCTTCTGGGAGACATGGTAGTATTTTTCTTTATTGCGCGGAGCTACAAATCTGTATTGCTTGAAGGAGATGGTTCCAGTACTATGATTGATGATCCCCTTTTTGTTAGAGCGTCTGAAGAATTAGTGAAGTGAAATATCTTGGTTTTAGACTGTGTGCACATATTCAACAAATATAATGCAAAATAAAGTTTTTTCAAAAAAGTAACAATTAGTCTCTGATTTTCAACCTTATTTATTATCAATGCTTGTCAATGCACAAGTGTGCTTCTACATATACACTTACAAATTTCTCTGAACAAACTCTGTAATAGTTGTTTTTTGAATGCAAATGATGTATTTGGCAGAAGAAATATGTCTAAGCAGTGTATAGTAGCCTTATGATTAGACCTGATAAGCAGATACGTTCTTGTTATCAGCTATAATCACGATTATGGTGTGTGTATTAACTCCCATAATTATCAGTGAGAGTCGACTTAGTACTATTCATAAATTAGGTTTCCTGTTCTGCATGTGCATATGTAACTTTTTCTTATTCCACATCCTTGTGTGATTAATGAATTTTCAATGGCATTATAGTACAAGAGCAAACAAAAAATATTGTCTCTGCATCATAAGTAAATTAGAGAACAACTTGCCCCTAAAATGAGAAACTGATTTGAAAAAGCCAGCTCTTCCTCTCACACTATTCAGCTACTGCTTTTTGTTCTATTGGGGCCAATCCAATGTTTATAGTTTTCAACAATAATATGAGTAAAATGGAAACTAGAATGTGTTCAGTGGTAACACACAAGGCCATGAGGAAAACAATTCAGCCATGTTACATGCCACAGTAGCCAACTGCTCTCATAATGTGTGACCACAGCATCATCTCCAAAACATTCTTACCCTAATGCTTTCTTCAGTGGACCAAACATATGGTAGTCACATGAGAACAAGTCTGGGATTTTAAGTTCAGTGCTAAATTTGATACCAGTGCAGCTTAGTGAGTTTTTTCACAAGTTATTGCTCTTGTATGTGGTTGTGTAGTGTCATCTATTGCTGTGTAGGAAGAGAACAATGCAACTTGGTTGCTGCCATCATTTGTTGCGATAAGCAGTCTCGGCATAATACAACAGCATGCTGTAGTAGGACGCATTCACTGTCTACCCAAGCAGACAGTCAATCAGCAATCCAATTTTTGAGTCCCAAAAAAAGAGTTTCCAAAAATTTCCTGCCCAAAATTCAAATCCTGACCCTGATTGGTGCTCCCTCTCCATCCCTCCACCACTTCAAACTCCTCCCCTTGTTCTCTGGGGTATATTGATGATCTGATGTTTCATCGCAGGTCACAATATGATCCAGAGAAGCCTCTCCCTCTTCTTCAATGTGATTCAAAAGTCATTAACAGATTTCTTTTCATACATTCTTTTGTGCCTCAGTGAGAAGGTGTGGAACGCACCTTGCTGATATTTTTTTTTTGTATACAAGTGTGTTTCATAATATGTTTCGGACAATTCCATCAACTATCCCCATCTACGATGTAGTCTTGGTGACAATAATCCAGCAATCATCTTCCACAAACTCAAACATTTTTGGATATTGTCTAACACAATTTCAGAAATGCACCTTAATCCTGTCACTGTAGAAGAAATTCAAAAAATCATCATGTCTCTAAAAAGTACGAATTCTGCAGGGGTTGATAATATATCTAGTAATTTATTGAAATATTCTTGTGTGTGGATAAGTGACATTCTCTGTCATATTTTCAATGCTTCCCTTCAGAAAGGTGTTGTTCCCAGTAGACTTAAGTATGCCATTGTGAAGCCCCTGTACAAAAAGGAGGATAAAGCTGAACTAACTAACTATCGACCTATCTCTTTGCTGACAGCTTTCTCCAAAATTCTAGAAAAGCTAATACATGTAAGAATTACTGATCATCTCATGAAGAATGGAGTTCTCAGCAAAAGCCAGTTTGGCTTTCAAAAGGGCCGTTCAACAGAAGACGCAGTTTACGCACTTGCAAATGAAGTTCTAGAAACCCTTAATCAAAAAATGCTAGCACTTGGTGTCTTCTGCGATTTATCCAAAGCGTTTGACTGTGTTGATCACCAGATTCTCTTGCAAAAAGCAAAATTAGTAGGAATAAGTGGTGTTGCAGGCAATTGGCTACAGTCGTACTTCCAAGACAGAAAACAAAAAGTTGTGTTGAATAGCTCGGGTGGAGTATGTGACACTTCCTCAGATTCTGAATGGAGTTCCATTACATGTGGAATGCCCCAGGGCTCAATTCTTGGGCCACTATTATTCCTGATTTTTATAAATGATCTACCATCATGTACAAGCCTGCCGTGTAAATTTACATTATTTGCTGATGATACCACAATTTTTATGAGCAGTAGAACAGTCAACAATCTTGAGGAACTCAGTAATCACATACTCTCAGATATGGTTAATTGGTTCAAGGTGAATGGTCTCTCATTAAATTCCAGTAAGACCAGCTTTATTCAATTCTGTACAAAAACAGAAAAAGAGAGAGAGATAAGTGTGACATGTGGTAACCAACCAATAGTCAGAATGGAAACAACAAAATTTCTTGGAGTGCACATTGACAAGAAAATGAACTGGTCTTCACATATTATTGATCTCTGTAAGAGGCTTAGCTCTGCTACCTATGCTTTACGGGTTGTCACTACATGTGTTGAACCTAACACTGCAAAAGTGGCCTATTATGGCTATTTTCATTGTCTCATTGAGTACGGAATTATTTTTTGGGGCAACCAGCCATTAGCAAGGAAAGTGTTCATTGCACAGAAGCGAGCTTTAAGAATTATATGTAGATTGCGCCCAAGAGACTCTTGTAGAAATAGTTTTCGTAATCTTAAAATATACACAACTACATGCCAATATATTTTTTCTCTCATGTGTTTTGTTTGTAAAAATATAGATATATTTCAACCAAATAGTAATTATCATGAGCATAACACACGGAGGAAGAATGACATACACAGTGAACTCAGAAATTTGAGCTTGGCACAAAAGGGTGTCCATTACACTGGAGCAAAACTCTTCAATGCTCTTCCTCCCGAAATAAAGACAAAGATTCATAACAATAGCGAGTTTAAGAAAGCACTAAAAATATTTCTGCTAGAAAAAGCTTTTTACAGTCTAGATGAATTTTTAACTAAATAAATTGTAATATTTTAATATTATATAATACAAGTTGACATAATGCCACTACGAATTTTATTTAACCTGAGATCTGTATCTGTGTGTGCTCCGTATCTGTTTTCTGTAGTGTTTTAATAATTCTAAGAAAATATGTATTTTCTTTTTCTATATTGCTGCCCAAAGAATTTACTGTATAAGTTTTTATATAATTATGTACTCAAATTTCTGTACATGCTATAAGATTATCAGACTGTATTTGTAAAAAACTGACTCGTTCCACGTCCTTGTGTATTTAACACAGTTGACCTATGGAACACGAAATAAATCAAATCAATCAATCAAATCATTGACACTGCTTGCCATATATGGCTTTGATTTTCCACATTATCATGACCATTTAGAAAGTTCTGGGTCCAACTGAACACTTAGCTTTTACTCAGACCAGAGTGTGGAGGTCATGTGCATGGATATCACCTCTCCATTCTCCTACATGCCAATGCCCAGCACATCATGCTGCTCATGTCACTACATGAGTCAAATGAATAAAATTGTGGTTTATATTAGGCTATATAGTTTCATGCACCTTGCCTTACCTGCACATAATAATAAACCATTTCCTCAATGTTATGCTGCCCGTATCTTAACCACTAATCAAAATAATTACTGTATGTTATGATCATCTTTCACTGGTTAGAAGGATTGAGAGTGCAACCTACAATTTTCCCAAAAATGATGTATTACACCTCAATTGCGAACTTAAGTTTAATGATTAGAAACATTCCAGCCAAATATTTAATGTCACAGAATGAATTAGTTATTCACTTTAACAGTTTTTAAATAAAATATAGAAAAATTAGAAGATAATTGAAATTTATTTTGTTACAAAACTGATTTGGACTAATATAACTACATTCATGTACGAAATATGATACCTTTCCTCTCAGAAATTATCAATGAACTAACTGATATTCCACATAATCAAAGTAATAACTGAACTGACCAGTACCCCCATGTCATGAAAAGCTATACTGAATGGATAACATAAGGGTACTGGTCTATCAGTATTTCTTTGTGTGATAACTGCAGCTGGACCATACCATAAAAAAACAGCTGTCATGACAAGAGGACAACCTAGTGTAAAAGTCAACAGACATGGAGCCATACGTAACTTGTGTTTTAGCATGTGATGATTGCAATCACCTGCCCACACACCTTTGCAGCAAGGGTTATCAAGTGGCTGGGTAATGTTGACAACACTTGGAATAGAATAGTAATTTATTTTACCTAAAAATGCTTGCAGTTCTGTGAGCTTAGCCCAAGGCCAACAGTCTTGCTACATTGGATACACTTTTTCTTGTCTGGTCACCTAAGTTTAGCAACATCAGACCCAGTTAGCACTTGGATTGGTAACCATCTGGGAACACCAGGTGCTGTTGGGTCAGGAACACACAATTTGCAGACTTGCAGAAGTGGTGTCCAATTGAAAGACTTGCACCAGGGTGTTACACCTCATGCCTCAGTGAGAAGATGTGGAACCCACCTTGCTGATATTTTTTTGTGTCCATATGTGTTTGATAATATGTTATGGACAGTTCAATCACTTATCCCCATCTGCAATGCAGTCCTGGAGACAATAATCCAGCAATCCAGTGAGAAGATACACTGTAGGTCTACTGAAAGACACACTCAAAATGTCCTGCAGGTAGGGCACTCTACTTTTTATATTTGCAGTTATTGTTGTTGCACATTACCTGGGCTTCTTTACAATGTGAAAATACAGTTGATAAATTATGTACTTAGCAGTGGCAACTTTGGTATGATAATTTACATGGAAGACAATGTCAGCCATTAGCTGCTTCAAATACCATTTGTGGAGACCCAGGAAGTGTGGTCTTTACATGTGCAGGATGCAAAGTTTGGTTTGTGGGAGCTTAGTTTGGTGGCATACCAGTGGGCATCAGTAATATGTGTTGGCTATGAATATATCTACTGTCAGTATTTATACAATGCAAAATGTGATCCCTGATGACAATTCAGTGTCATCAGGGATCACACCTGGGCTCTCCTGTCTCCAGGGGAACCACCGGTAATTGATTACAGCACCCAGGGAATCTCTAGCCCTTCCTCTCCTCTGGACCAATGAGGATCAAGCACTCTCAAACTATCTTCAGCTTTTGTAACTGGGACACTTGAGTAGAGGGGTTATTCTGGAGTGAGGGTGTAGGATGTATGTGTTTGTCTATAATAAATTATACCAAGTAACATCACCTGTGTTCTATTTGTTGATACGCATTTAATATTATGTTACTCAGGCACCAGCAATGTCCACACCCCAGGCAGATATGTAAGTACTCACACTCTTCCACAGTTTTATGTATTTTTTCCATATTTTTTATATGTTCCCCAGTTTTATGTATTTTTCACTCATTTTCACATATTTACCAGGTTTTTCCACAATTTTACGTATTTTGTTCAATTACACAATTTCCCCCCTTTGTTCTCGATGTCACATCTACATCATTGTGCTCTCAGGAAATTAAATATCACTGATATTCCAGAACATATCGCCAACTCCAAATTTTTTAGCTGAAACACCTGAGTGGGCATAATAGGGGTAGGTTTTAGACTGTGTCTAGTTGTTAATAACAAATTACATCACTTGAGGTCTCTTTGTTATTAACAAATTAATATTTAGTCATTAGAGGCACTAGCAGGCATAACATCTCATTTTTCCATATTTTCCACAATTTTGTGCATTTTACCCAATTTACAGCTTGTGTCAATGTCAACATCCTATCGCATTGTGGCATGATGTTGTATCAATTTTCTATCAAGTCTTGTCAATGTCATGATGCACTGATCCAATCACAATGAAGTATGGTCCTGATTAATGTATCATTGCTAAGCCACCACACCATTACTAGTGTACATGTGATGTCATAGTGTTAGAAACGAACACACTGAACATCATAGCAAAATTCTAATATCTTCACACAAGGACACTGTATGTGTGTAGCACAGCACTACAAAATACACACCTAGAGGCAGAGACAACTGTATCTTGCAGGGTACACTGCCCCACTGAGTCATGTGGGTTTATAGCTACGAATGCCAATGCTTGGAGTGTGATTGTGGACATATTACACTGTAGTGATAGAGAAAGTTGCATAAAAAAGATGTTGTCATCTTCAGCCTGTTGGATGACACAAAAGACACTGCTGCTGTATCAGTTTCAGTTGAGGGTCTCCCAACCATGGTAACAGCATCAGACAGGTACCAAAAAGTTGGTGAAAAAATCAAAGACTGATGCAAATACACACCTAGATTATGAGCAACTTCTGTTCTTTATTTGCTGGCCTTTGGCAGTAGGGTATATTAGTTAGTTGCACATTCCATAGATCATTTGAAGAACTCTTTTATCAAAATGATGTGGAATGAGTCAGTTTACAGGATCTGTATACATGATTAGTGTTAACTTTAATGAACATTTTTTTCCATACTCATGCAGCTACACTTAAAAACAATCATTTTTTACTGACTACCAGTTTTTAAGTACAAATTCATCATTGGAACAGAAGGAGTTGTCTATGAGAAATGGTTTTAAATTACATTTGAAACATGCTTCACTACTTGCCAGACATTATATGTTATTGAGCAAATCATCAAAAATTTTTATTGCTGCGTATTGAACTCTTCTCTGAGACACTGGCAGCTTTAACAATTTGTAATAAAGATCATATTTCTCCCTAGTGTTGTAGGTATGTACATCACTGTTCTAAAATTGTTATGGATTATTTATGATGAATTTCATTAGCAAAAATTTTTATTGTGATGGCACAGTTAAAATGCCTAGTTCCTTGAAGATGTCCATGGGTGAACACTGCATGTTATTTCCAGAATAAATTTTCACTCTGCAGTGGAGTGTGTACTGATAAGAAACTTCCTGGCAGATTAAAACTGTGTGAGACTTGAACTCAGGATCTTTGCCTTTCACAGGCAAATTCTCTACCAATCTAATCTAATCTAATCTAATCAACTGAGCTACCCAAGCATGACTCATGACCGAGGCTGCGGCAAATGTAGGAGAGCTTCTGTGAAGTTTGGAAGGTAGGAAGTGAGGTACTGCCAGAAGTAAAGCTGTGAGGATGGGTCATGAGTCATGCCTGGATGGTTCACATGGTACAGCACTCGCCTGTGAAAGGCAGAGGTCCCGAGTTCAAGTCTCAGTTAGGCACACAGTTTTAATCTGCCAAGAAGTTTCACCAAATGTTATTTTTACTGCTTGTTTTTGGCAATCAGTACTTTCTTTCTAAGCAATGAGCTACGCCAGAAAAGTATTCTGTATGACATTATTGACTGGAAATACGCAGACTATGTCAGGAGGTTGCTTCATTTGTTTTGAGGTTAGCAATTATACGAAGAGCAAAAGTAGCTGAACTTAATTGTTTGAGGTTTCCAGTTCAAGTTTGAAGCATTCAACCCTACTTACAAACTCCTGCTCAAGTGTGACATCAGTTGTTGGTAGGATACTATCTGTTGTATAGACTTGAACATAGTGTGTTTTTTCAAAATTTAAGGAGAGTCCATTTTCAAAGCACTACTTAATAATTCTTTGGAAATTGTTATTTACTAACTCTTCTGCTGCTTTCTCTCTAACGGGATTTATTATAACATCAGTATCATCAGCAGAAAGTACCAGTCTTGTTTGTTGAATGTTACGTGGAAGGTTCTTCACATATATGAGTAGGAGTGGACCCAATATTAAACCCTGTCATTTTAACCTTTGTCATTTTACCCCAATTACAAGAATTTTCTACCTTTCTGAGATTGAATTATTCAGCACAATCTTTTGTATTCTGTTTGTCATGTATGAATCAAACCAGCTGTATGTAAAGCCATCAATTCCATAAACAGAGTATCATTATCTACACGGTTGAAGGCACTGGAGAGATCACAAAAAATACCATTATTTTTTATTTATTCAGTAAACTATATAAAAAAATCAATATTGTCATATCTCAATGAGGAACTTGAAACTTTCAGCACAGGGCAGGAGCATGTAGAGGATCTATGACTCAAGTTAAAAAAAATAATTGACCATGCACTGGATAGGTATGTACCAAACTTCAACAGTTCATAATGGGAGGGTCACTCTGTGGTACACAACCACTGTAAAGATACTTATAAAGAAACAAAGATTAGGGCATAATAGGTGCAAAACACAGCGTAGGGCAATAGATAGAGACATGCTGAGTGAAGCGCATTTGGCTGTCAAGAGTAATGCCTGAAGCATTCAGTGATTATTGTAGCAGAATATTGTCAAACAATCTTGCACAAAACTCAAAAAAATTCTGGTTGTATGTAAAGGTTGTCAGTGTCATCAACATTAGTGTGCAGTCCCTAGCAAACAAGACAGGAACTGTAATTGAGAGTAACAAAGCAAATCCAAAATGTTTAACTCCATTTTCAAATGTTCCTTTAGAGAGGAAAACCCAGGAGAATTGCCCAACCCTCATACCACTGAAAAGATGAGTGCAATAAGTATTAGTGTTAGTTGTGTTGTGAAATCATTAAAACTGAACAAAGTTCAAGGGCCCATAGGTATGCCTATCAGATTCTATACTGAATTTGTGGCTGAGTTAGCCCCTCTTCTAAATATAACCTATCATAGATTCCTTGAACAAAAAGCATGCCCAGTTCTTGGAAAAAAGCACAGGTCACACCCATCTACAAGAAGGGTAGTAGAAGTGATCCACAAAACTGTGGACCAGTATCCTTTACATCAATTTGCTGTAGTATCTTAGGACACATTCTGAGCTCAAACATAATGAGGTATCTCAAACAGAATTACTCCCTTAAACAATGATCATGTGAAACCCAACTCACACTTACCTCACATGACACACTGAAAGCTTTCAACCAAGGCTGCTGGAGTTTTTATTAAATAGCTGATGACTGCTGTATTCAGCTAGTGTGGCAATGTTTTGACTGAGTAATGTCTGTTCTAAACCTATTACTCCATGCAGTTACACCTAACACTGCCACCTAAACACTCCCTTATTATATTGGTGTAGATATTCAGTCTTGCAGTTCTTGTGATTTACCTCAGGGGCCAGCTATGCTGTGCCCTGTTTTTCCTTGGCATTGAACTTCTTTCTTCCATGTGGATTTCTGTAGGTGAAGTGGCTATAAAACAAAACACTGCTTCTCACTTAAATAAGGTGCAGATGGGTTCCAATTAACTCTGTATATTATCACAAACTTTCACAAAAGGTTACACATTACATGGGAACCAACGAATATTACTGTCTCAAAGACCTCTCGTTAACATTTTGTGTATAGTATGTAACAACAACTGCTTTATATGTCAGGAAACGTCTGGCAGGAAACAAAGGGTGTTATTAGGAAAGAGACATGTATTAAGCTATCAGGCATCATCCAGCTGGGAACTAATTACATGTGGGGTCCCCACAAGGTTCCATCTTATGGCCCTCACTTTTTCTTCTGTATATCAATGACCTTCCATCAGTAACATTACCAGATGCCAAGTTTGTTTTGTTTACCAGTGATACAAACATTGCAATAAATAGTAAATCAAATGTAGTCTTAGAAAGATCAGCTGATACAATATTTGTGAACATTAATCACTGGTTCCTAGGCAATTCTTTGTCACTAAACTTTGAAAAAAACACACTACATGCAGTTCAGAACTTATAAGGTGTGTCCCACGAGTATATCAACGTATGATGACAAGCAGATGGAAGAAGTGGACAGTGTTAAATTCTTGGGATTACAGCTTGATAATGAATTCAACTGGGAGGAGCACTCTACAGAACTGCTGAAGTGTCTGAACAAATCTGTATTTGCAATGTGAATTCTGTCAGACATACGGGATATAAAAATGAAGAAGGTGGCATAGTATGCTTACTTTCACTCCATAATGTCATATGGGATTACTTTTTGGGGTAATTCATCAAGCCAAGCTAAAGTTTTCTGGGCACAAAAACGTGTGATAAGAGTTACATGAGGTGTGAACTCAAAAACATCCTGCAGAGGTCTGTTTAGGGAACTAGGCATACTAACTACTGCTTCCCAATATATATTTATTCCTTAATGAAATTTTGCATTAAAAATATATCACTTTTTCAAACGAACAGCTACTAGAAGTAAGAATAATCTTCACATGGATTTAGAGTCTCTTACCCTTCTACAAAAAGGTGTGCATTACTCAAGAACACACATTTTCAATAACTTGTGAGCAGCCATAACAAGCTTAACTTCTGCACCATTTCAGATCAGTAATGCATTCATTGTAAATAAGTATTGTAGTAGTTCTATTATATGTTTATTACCTTACAAACAATACAAACAATTTAAATTTTAAATTCGGTGCATTAATGCAATCTTAGTAAATGAATGTTGTAAAATGATCGTTTCATATGATGGTCATTCCACTTTCCACTTGGGACCTGTGAAATATATATTTGTTTTAGTTGTAAATATTTGTCATGTGTTATTGTTTTTCTGACATGTTCTACCTCCTGGAGGATGTTCTCACTATGGATCAATTGGAATGAAGGTAAATCTAATCTAATATTCATCTTCCTTGTGCCAGAAATCTTCCGTGATACCAGAGCTCCTTCATTCTCCTTGCTCCACAGAGATTACAAATGCTCTCTAGCAGGTAGACTCCTTACCTGTGGAGTAATACTTTCACACAATATGTGGCCTGATGTTTACAACTAACTGTGATTACACACATCTTTACTCTGAACTCTATATTTGACATATGTGATGCATGACCTTCCATGAATGGCATGGATCACTACATATCCCTCCAGTAAGAGAAAAGATGTTGTGATTATACACTTAACAATAAATCCCTACAAACATACATATCCTCTATTAGAATTTTCATTAATTCAGCTGTTTTATATTTAATAAGCTCCTCTTCTTCGGATAGCATGGTGACATAGAGTGAACCTTAATTTACATTGCTTCTTTGAGAGCACTTTCAGCTCTTTAACCATTAATTCTATTAATTTGTATTCTGGCCATTGGAGGAAGCAATTGTTACACAATTTAAAGATCAAATTATGCAGAGACTCAAATATTCATGGTATGCTACAGAGTTAGCTAATTTTTATTTGATCAATTTATTATCCAGTTTGGAGGAGATGATCCCTTAAGCAGGATCCTTATTCCTATTCTTTGCAAATATTATCGTTAGGCATTTCTCCCTCATTGAAGGCTATCTTTGTGGGAAGTCAGGACTCTTTTCCTCTTATTTCATAGGCCCAGTCAGTGTGATGTACCTCTCCTTTCTTCTAAAGTGATTGGGGTTCTCCCTTCCACAGGTCCACCTGGACCTAGCATAAGCTCTGTTCTTTGGGGATTACTTACCCGTAACTCCAAATATGTAGTACCTTACCCTCCTTTTCTTCTACTTTATTGAGTACTTCAGTACTTCTCCCCTTTCACTTCACCTCATCTTAAGGCTCCATCCTCCACAAAACTCCAGCTATCTCCCGCTTTTCCACCATGAGTTCTCCTGTCTACTTTTCTCACACCAAAACTCCTTTTACCTTCTTAGTGTTGGCTTGTCATTTCTATATCAAGCTTGTTAGTGGGGCACCCTGTCCTATTCCTCCCTCCCCTTGAAACTATGACAAGCCTGGCAAAAGTATACCTCTAAATCATCTTCCTTTGTGCAGTCTGCAGCTGCATATATGGATGTGTGTGTGTGTGTGTGTGTGTGTGTGTGTGTGTGTGTGTGTGTGTGTGTGTGTGTGAGAGAGAGAGAGAGAGAGAGAGAGAGAGAGAGAGAGAGAGACATGTGGTATGCACAAACCAACCCTCCCCTATATAAGCTAAACACAAACCCACCCTCACACAAAAGTTAAAAAAATCGTCAGTAATGTCCTCAATAACCATGACATTGTGTCATGAGAGTAGTCCATTGTCGTTTTCATACTGAAATACTCCCCAGTGCAATGTTACTGTTGTAGGTTGTAAATTCTGCTATATAGACTGTAAAAAGAGGGGATCCTGTGATAAGAACTTTCATATGGACAGAGGGAAGATAGATTTGTTACTCCTAATGGAAGAGTAAAAAAGGAAATAGAAAGACGGATGTGCTAGGATCAAGGAAGAAAAGAAGACAGTACCCCATACATGTATTCCCTTACCAACACCACCCCAGGGAACCCATCTGCTAAGGCACTTCACCATGGCTCCGGAGCGAGAAGTTGTTTGGCATTCCCTACAAAATTGACTTGCCATGGCTTCACCATCACAGAAAGCTGAAAAATTGATCCTAACAAACCCCTATGAAATGCAATGGAATAGGCAAGCATACTCTTGTAACTCATTGTCAACAGTCAGTATAATTTCAGTATTGGTCTGTTCATGATTAATCGCTCTTTAAAAAAAAAGTTCGCATACAAACCCAGTCCTTGTAAGTAATCTGCCTCTTTGGTCAGCTGATATACAAAAATATAGAAATAGCATTGCCCCAAAAGGCAGTAATTTCAGAAATACATATCTTAGGAAATCCAAGTTAGTTGTCTACTCAGACAGTCATGGTTGTGATCTCGCAAAAATCTTGCAAAACGAACACAATCTTAGAGCTACCAGCTATTTAAAACCTGCGGCCCCTATGAACGAAGTTATAAGGAACATACAGCATGATGACACTACACAAGAAAATCTGGTTTTAGCTATAATTGGTGGTGCAAAATGTTTATTGCAATGAACTAAAAAGTGCTGTCCGTGACCTCCAGAAAACCCTAGATACAGTGAAAAATGAAAGAGCAATAGTGACTGGAATCCCACACAGATATGACCTAATAGAAACGTCATGCGTCAACCAGGGAATTATTAAGGCCAACAGGCAATTTTGCAAAATATGCAAAGCATACAAAAACACGAACTTCCTAGATGTGAAATTCTTGGAAAGGAAACACTTCACCAGGCATGGTATGCATTTAAATATTCATGGGAAAAAGTTCATAGGTTCTAGAATAAATGAGATGGCTGAGATGATGTACACAAAAAATAACATCATGCCTATCAACTCAAAACGGAGAAGCCATCTTCATCACAGATGATACCAGCAACAAAAAAAGCAGCAGAACAAACAACCAATAGCAGTTACACAAAATGCAGCAGTACAAACAATAATCGAAGCAGAAATGCCAACAACAGCATCACCATCAACAGCAGCATCACAGACAGCAGTAACAACAGAAATCCCAGCAATAGCAGGAGCACCAGCAGACATGGAAACAACCATTTATGGGGTAGCAAGTAGACGGAAAAGGACACCTCCTTCCCATCTGAAGGATTTTTTAATTGCAGATATGATGAAAAAGAAGCCACTGAGATAAGTAAAATTAAATGTCTAACAGTACTCCACCAAAATACTCAGTGTGTAAAAAAACAAAGTGCAACAGCTGGAAGATGAGTTACAAATCTTAGACAGCACTGTTCTCTGTATTACAGAGCACTGGTGTAAAGAAAGTGAAATCTTATATATTAATTTCCCCTCATATGTCCAAGCATGTTCTTATTGCAGAAACCCAATGAAAGGTGTAGGATCATGTATTTATGTTAAGAAAGGCATTGAATTTAAAATCAGAAATGATATTATCATGGTAAGTGTAGACAAAGACTTTGAAGTGTCAGCAATAGAGATAGTTGCTATAAATATGCCCAAGAAACTAACTATATTATGTGTATATCGTTCTCCCAGTGGTAATTTAGAGATATTCTTTTCAAAACTTATACAAAGCCTAGAACTAGTGTTGACTCTGAAACATAATATCCTTTTGTGTGGGGACTTTAACATCAATATAACTAAAACAGATGACACCAGTAACACATTTATGAATATCCTACACAGTTTTGGTATATCATGAGTCAACAGTGCAACAAGAATAACCACACATTCATCATCTACCATTGACCATGTAGCTACAGATGTAGGCAGAGAAAACTGTGATGTACTTGTCAAAAATCTGGGACTATCTGACCATCTATGTCAGATTATAAAAGTAAAAGCTTGTGTAAAAAAAGAATCAAAACTGCATGTATATAAAAGAGTCTACTCTCCATCAGCTTTGCAAGAGTTTTCCTTAAAGTTAGCACATGAAAGTTGGGAAGGAGCATACATAGAAACTAAAGTGAATAGCAAGTTCTCCAATTTTATGTCTGAGTTTAAATTAAAATTTGAAGAAACATTCCCCAAAGCATTAATTCCCATTGGAACACCCACCAACAATAAATGGATTACTAAAAGAATTAGAAAAAGTGTTCAAACTTGTAAATACCTACCCTCCATTAAATAGGACAATAGTGGTCCAGTTTTTTGCACTACTACAAAAAGTACTAAAGGATCTACAGGAAGGTACTCAACACTGCAAAAAAATCAGCCAATGATAGGTTCATAAATTTAGCCAATAATAAAAGTAAAGCTACAAGGGCTGCAGTGAAAAAAGAAACAGGAACTGTGAAGCAGAGAGGTACAAACACACAAATCAGAAACAAAGAAAACTTCGAAAGTAACCCGAAAGAATTAGCAAATTATGTGAATACCTACTTTAGCAGCATTGCAACGAACTTACAGGAGGAAGTATGCAATGTTGTAAGGCAATTAAAGAACAAAAACTTGGCAGGTTTAGACGAAATCCCAATATGCGCGCTGAAAAAATACATGAACAGTATGAAAGCTCCACTAACAGAAATCATAAATGAATCCTTCGAAACTGGTTGCTTCCCTGACTATCTGAAACATGCCAAAATTTTACCAGTTCACAAGAAAGGTGACATAGAAAATGTTGAGAACTACAGACCAATAGCCCTATTGTCATGCTTTTCCAAAGTAATAGAAACAATAATGAAAAACAGGCTTTTCTAAGTAAATTCAACCTCCTCTGCAATAACCAGCATGGTTTCAGGCCGGGTAGAAGTACAGAATCTGCAATAGCACAATTTACAAAAACAGTTTTAGAAGCACTAGATGAGAACAGCTATGTAACTGGCCTTTTCCTAGACCTGTCAAAGGCATTTGATACAGTTGACCACCAGAAGCTGTTGCATAAATTAGAGGCACTGGGAGTAAGGGGAGTTGTTCTCAAATGATTTCGTTCATATCTAGAAAACAGAGTACAGTCAGTAGAGATCACACATGTCTCCAGTGGATCAAAGTACATTGAGAAACATATATCTGATCCACAATATATCAATATTGGGGTCCCTCAAGGAAGTGTACTAGGCACCGTATTATTTCTGGTGTACATAAATGATTTCCCGCAACATATCAGCAATGGAGAGAAGATATTGTTTGCGGATGACAGCAACATAGTAATCACCAGTAAGGCACCAGCACAAATGTTGGAAAATTCTACTGAAGTGCTGAGGGATGTTCACAAATGGTCTCAGGAAAACAAAGTAACTCTCAATGTAAAGAAATCAAATACAGTATGCTTTAGAATGAACAGAAAACAGAGTCCCTCAAATTTAAAATTAGATAACATATCCAAGGATGATGTACCTACAACAAAATTTTTAGGGTTGCACATTGACACCCAAATGAAGTGGAATAAACATGCTATGAAACTCTCGCAAAAGATATCCACAACATGTTATGCACTTAGAGTCCTTCTATCCGCATGCAGTAGCTGCAGAAAATGCAAGCCACCTTCCTGGATGTTGACCTTGGATGTTTAGGATTTTCTGCAGCTCAGTCTGAGCTGCAGAAAATCCTAAAAATCCAAGGTTCCTTACAAGGCCTCACAATGGCTTCCATAGACTTACTCACTCCACCTGAGCCACGTATCCCTACCTTCTACCTATTACCCAAAATCCACAAAGAGAAATATCCTGGCCATCCAATCGTGGCAGGCTTCAAAGCCCCAACAGACTGTATCTCAGCTGTGGTAGATCAACACCTCCAACCTATCAGCTGCAGATTCCCATCCTACATCAAAGACACAAACCACTTGCTAGAATGCCTCAAATCTATTCCCACTCCCCTCCCACCTGAAACCTTTCTTGTCACTGTAGATGCTACATCCCTTTACACAAACATCCCACATACCCATGATCTCTCTGCCCTTGAACACTACCTCTCCCAATGCCCACCCGAAGATCTTCCAAAAACCTCGTTCCTTATCATACTTACCAACTTCATCCTCACCCATAATTACTTCACTTTTGAAGGCCAGACCTACAAACAAATCAGTGGAATGGCCTTGGGAACCAGGATGGCTCCGTCCTATGCCAACCTCTTCATGGGCCGCATGGAGGAGGCTTTCCTGAAGACCCAACAGCTGCTTCCCCTGGTCTGGTATAGGTTTATAGATGACATCTTTGTGGTCTGGACTCATGGTGAAGAAACACTCCTTAATTTCCTCCATAACCTCAACTCCTTTTCGAATCTGAATTTCACCTGGTCCTTCTCCAAAACCCAAGCCACCTTCCTGGATGTTGACCTTCATCTTGTTGAAGCTCACATCCAGACCTCTGTCCACATCAAACCCACAAACAAACAACAGTACCTTCACTTTGATAGCTGCCATCCATTCCACATCAAACGCTCCCTTCCCTACAGCCTAGGTATTCGTGGCAAACGTATCTGCTCCAGTGACGAATCCCTCAACAGTTACACCAATAACCTGACCAGTGCTTTCCTCTCCAACTATCCTGCAGACCTTGTCCACAAACAGATCTCCTGAGCAATACATTCCTCCCTGTCCAACAACAATGTTCCTACCCCCAGACCACACAGAAGTGCCCCCTGGTCACCCAGTATTATCCTGGCGTCGAATACATCAACAAATTATTCCGCCAGGGATATGACTTTCTCAAGTCAAGCCCTGAAATGAGATCATCCCTTGACAATATTCTCCCCACACCACCCAGAGTTGCCTTTTGTCGCCCACCTAAACTCCATAACATCCTTGTCAAACCCTACAATATTCCTAAACAACCTTCTCTACCCAGCAGTTCCTACCCCTGTAACTGACCCCGCTGCAAAACCTGTCCCGTGCATCCCCCCCACAACCACCTACTCCAGTCCTGCTACTGGTAATACATGCGCAATTCAAGGCAGGGCCACATGTGAAACAACACGTCATTTATCAGCTGACATGCTTGCACTGCACAGCCTTTTACATCGGTATGATGACAACTAAACTGGCTGAGCGCATGAATGGGCACAGACGAACTGTCTGCCTAGGAGATGTCCAATACCCAGTAGCAGAGCATGCCGTCCAGCATAATTCTAGGGACCTAGGAACCTGCTACAACGTACGTGCCATTTGGCTTCTCCCACCCAACACCAGTCCCTCGGAACTGCGGAGATGGGAACTTGCATTCATACACATCCTTTCATCCCACCATCCCCCTGGACTGAACCTACGTCGACCAACCTCACTCCCATTTACTCTTCAGTCTTCTCCTTTTTCCCTCTCTTCTTTAGCCATTTACACATCTTTTCATCCTACATAGTTGTGTTTATACTATGCACCTCTTTAGTTCTGTATGCATCCTCTTTGGTTTGGAGTTGGCCCAGTACTTAATAGTAGAATATCTTTGGCTTCCCTCTGACAAGCATGCCTCCATCCTTGCTACCCTCCCTGTTTACCTTTCCCTGTTGCTTCATAACATGGGTTGTGAGTAACTGAATCCACTTTCCCTTCTTCCCTTTTTTCCCCTCTCTCCTCCCTGATGAAGGAACAAAGTTCCGAAAGCTAGGAATGTAAATTTTCTGTTCTGTTTTGTGAATCTATCGACTGTACTGAGCTGAGGTAAGTACAGGCCAGCCCCTCTATCTCTTTGTTAGTATTTGATTCACATCTTAATATGAGATTTTCCATTAATCATTTAGTTTTTTTGTTGCGCATTTCTGTGACTCAGTATCTCTGCTACATGGTGAGTAGATCTTTGTTGTTACTGTGTTTCTTTCCCAAGTTTAAGGACCACTATATCCAGGGAAAAACTTGTGTGTTTCTTTCTTCAAATTTGAGCTATACTGTACTTCCTTAGTTAGTACCAATTCATCCCAAAGATATGTGTCATACAACATTGTATAAGTTGTCTCTGTGTACTTTATCACCATTCTCTGGCCATTTAAATATGGTACAAATGGCTCTGAGCACTATGGGACTTAACATCTGAGGTCATCAGTCCCACAGAACTTAGAACTACTTAAACCTAATTAACCTAAGAACATCACATACATCCATGCCCCAGGCAGGATTCGAACATGCGACCATATGAGTCGCGCGGTTCCGGACTGAAGCGCCTAGAACCGCTCGGCCACCACGGTCGGCCCTTTTAAATAATTTCGATAGTGGCTCACCTATTAATTTGCCTTTCATTATTTCGATAAGGGATAAACCAGTAGATAAATGTGAAAGTTCATTAAGTATTACTTGGAATTCTGGCATTTTCTGTCACAAGATGTATGTCTGTTTGAACGGTATGCCCTACATAACCTACTGATTTCTTTCATGATATGTTAATAAGGGTTACTTTTCAGGTGGTATTTTGAGATAACAATGTGTCTAACACTTACCTGTGCTAAAAACTCTTTAAATGCTTTACTCACAAACTGTGGACCATTCTCTGCCAACAATCCATGTGACTTTCCTGTCTCAGAGAAATATTACCACAAACATCCCATCACCATCTCTGTGTTGACTTGAATAATGGGATAGAGTTTAACATATTTATACCAATACTCTACTATTACAGATATGTAAGTTATCCCACCTCTGCTCATTGGCAACTGGCCAAAGAAATCGGCAGCCATTAGGTCATGTAAGCCTTTAGGTCATATTGGTTATAACTTATACATTATCACTTGATTGTTGTCTTTCATCTTTTGGCAAGTTTCATGTGTACATAGTACAGACAACTTTTTACGTAAGTTCTTAAAACATTAAAACTTTACCATATGCTGAACACATTTTCCTAATCCAAAGTGTCCATACCCATGATGAATAAGCATAATTAAATCAAGTTCCCAAGATTTTGGTATACACAGTCTCCATTTGAGTCTAATTTTCCTTACTCTCCAAAACAAATCAATCTTTGTAGAGTCTTCCCACTTTTGCACTACTGACCTGGAAAACACTTGCAGTAAGTACATCGGATGTATTTCCCCATCTGGTTTAAACTTTGAAAAAATGCTTATAGAAGTTCATTCTGCTTCCCAACTGTAATTCCTCTAATAGTGTTGTTGCATTGAAAGATTACTTATAACTCTAATTCCCTTCTAGTTTCTGCCAGTTCATCCCATATTCTTTTGAACTCATTGGTGTTGTTAGTTACCTATTCACTGGAAAGCTGCTCATTTTCTAAAGTATGTGAAATTTCCTGAAATTTTTGATCTAACAATGCTTGTATTTTTTCCTCCAAGTATGAAAGTATGTCATGTGAATATACGGAAACTCCACTGTAACTTCTCTGTTCTAAAATTTCTATGCTCATTTTCACATCTGACATCTGATCCTTTCCCAACTTACAACATTGTTTCTGCAAAGTTACCTAAACTACTATCTCTGTGCGCAAATCTTTAATATGTTCATGTATTTCTTTCTGAACTAAGTCACATTGTTTTAAAATTTTGATATGTATTTCTTCTCTTGACATGTTGAGTCTTTGATCTAGCTTATGTCCTAAACACACCTTCATTGCTTTATGAGTCTCTCTGATATGAGTTTCTGCTTATTGTCATAGTCCATTTTGGTTTTCCATTACTTGCTCATGAGTGTTTTTAATCTGATTTTATAAGTGTGAAAACTTTTCATCTAGTTTTTGAAAAAACATTCCCATATTAACCTCTTCGACATTTTCCTTTTTATCACCGGCATAAACAAATTCACAAATATTACTGAATCACTGCACTATACCCACAAAAACAATTTTTAAGTGAAATATTGGCGTAGCTCACCAAAATTATACTGTGTGCTGCAACAGTCTGGTTGTTGACGACTGTGTGACAATGAGACAGTGGTTTAAAATGTGTGCTGACATCATGATGGTGTAGACTATGGGCTGATGTTGGATCAGTCATCGACAGCTATATGCAGGCTGGACATCGCTGACTGCATGCTCACCTTTGATGGGTCATCTATGGCTGCATGTTTCCTCAGTTTGATGGATGCTCTTAGCCCATCACATCAACATTGTTGTTTATGCTCCCTGTTGCCCTTGGCAGCACATCTTCTCTTTGTTGATTTATTACAGAATTTCTTCCTTTCAATCTGTCTTTTTTCTGCCACTTTCCACTTACAACCATACAGTTACCATTTGGAGTGTTTATTAGTGACTGATGACTGATGACTGCTGTATTTCGGTTGTGTGGTGATGTTATGCCTGTTTGAGTAAAGTCTGTTCTAGACCTATCACTCCATGCAGCTACATCTAACACCACTGCCTTAACACTCCTTTATTTGATTTGTGTAGATATTCAGCTTTACAATTCTTGTAATTTACCTCAGGGGCCAGCTATCCTGTGCCCTGTTCTTTCTCAGCTTGCAGATTTCTGTAAGTGAAATGGCTAAAAACAAAACACTGCTGCTCTACTTAAATAAAGCTTAGATTGGTTCCAATTAAATCTGTATATTATCACATTCAACTACCAACATTTCTCTTGGAGCAACTTCCAATGTGGTTCATGGCCACGGAGTATATATTCTCCTCTTAGGGCATCGCCCTACCCCATGAACCATGGACCTTGCATTGGTGGGGAGGCTTGAGTGCCTCAGCGATACAGATGGCCGTACCGTAGGTGCAACCACAATGGAGGGGTATCTTTGTGAGGCCAGACAAACGTGTGGTTCCTGAAGAGGGGCAGCAATCTTTTCAGAAGTTACAGGGGCAACAGT
This sequence comes from Schistocerca serialis cubense, assembly GCF_023864345.2. Taxonomy (NCBI): domain Eukaryota; kingdom Metazoa; phylum Arthropoda; class Insecta; order Orthoptera; family Acrididae; genus Schistocerca; species Schistocerca serialis. Next base: position 613,207,558 of record NC_064642.1, read on the forward strand.
CTGGATGATTGACTGATCTGGCCTTGCAACACTAACCAAAACGGCCTTGCTGTGCTGGTACTGCAAACGGCTGAAAGCAAGGGTAAACTACAGCTGTAATTTTTCCCCGAGGGCATGCAGCTTTACTGTATGGTTAAATGATGATGGCGTCCTCTTGGGTAAAATATTCTGGAGGTAAAATAGTCCCCCATTTGGATCTCCGGGCGGGGACTACTCAAGAGGACGTCGTTATCAGGAGAAAGAAAACTGGCATTCTACGGATGGTAGTGTGGACCGTCAGATCCCTTAATCGGGCAGGTAGGTTAGAAAATTTAAAAAGGGAAATGGATAGGTTGAAGTTAGATATAGTGGGAATTAGTGATGTTCGGTAGCAGGAGACACAAGACTTTTGGTCAGGTGAATACAGGGTTATAAATACAAAATCAAATAGGGATAATGCAGAAGTAGGTTTAATAATGAATAAAAAAATAGGAGTGCAGGTAAACTACTACCAACAGCATAGTGAACACATTATTGTGGCCAAGATAGACACGAAGCCCATGCCTCCTACAGTAGTACAAGTTTATGTGCCAACTAGCTCTGCAGATGATGAAGAGATTGATGAAATGTATGATGAGATAAAAGAAATTATTCAGGTAGTGAAGGGAGACGAAAATTTAATAGTCATGGGTGACTGGAATTCGAGAGTAGGAAAAGGGAGAGAAGGAAACATAGTGGGTGAATATGGATTGGGGGAGAGAAATGAAAGAGGAAGCCGTCTGGTAGAATTTTGCACAGAGCATAACTTAATCATAGCTAACACTTGGTTCAAGAATCATAAAAGAAGGTTGTATACATGGAAGAATCCTGGGGATACTAGAAGGTATCAGATAGATTATATAATGGTAAGACAGAGATTTAGGAACCAGGTTTTAAATTGTAAGACATTTCCAGGGGCAGATGTGGACTCTGATCACAATCTATTGGTTATGAACTGTAGATTAAAACTGAAGAAACTGCAAAAAGGTGGGAATTTAAGGAGATGGGACCTGGATAAACTGACTAAACCAGAGGTTGTACAGAGTTTCAGGGAGAGCATAAGGGAACAATTGACAGGAATGGGGGAAAGAAATACAGTAGAAGAAGAATGGGTAGCTCTGAGGGATGAAGTAGTGAAGGCAGCAGAGGATCAAGTAGGTAAAAAGATGACGGCTAGTAGAAATCCTTGGGTAACAGAAGAATTGATGAAAGGAGAAAATATAAAAATGCAGTAAATGAAGCAAGCAAAAAGGAATACAAACGTTTCAAAAATGAGATCGACAGGAAGTGCAAAATGGCTAAGCAGGGATGGCTGGAGGACAAATGTAAGGATGTAGAGGCTTATCTCACTAGGGGTAAGATAGATACTGCCTACAGGAAAATTAAAGAGACCTTTGGAGAAAAGAGAGCCACTTGTATGAATATCAAGAGCTCAGATGGAAACCCAGTTCTAAGCAAAGAAGAGAAAGCAGAAAGCTGGAAGGAGTATATAGAGGGTCTATACAAGGGCGATGTACTTGAGGACAATATTATGGAAATGGAAGAGGATGTAGATGAAGATCATATGGGAGATACGATACTGCGTGAAGAGTTTGGCAGAGCACTGAAAGACCTAAGTCGAAACAAGGCCCCGGGAGTAGACAACATTCCATTAGAACTACTGGCAGCCTTAGGAGAGCCAGTCCTGACAAAACTCTACCATCTGGTGAGCAAGATGTATGAGACAGGCGAAATACCCTCAGACTTCAAGAAGAATATAATAATTTCAATCCCAAAGAAAGCAGGCGTTGACAGATGTGAAAATTGCCGAACTATCAGTTTAATAAGTCACAGCTGCAAAATACTAACGCGAATTCCTTACAGATGAATGGAAAAACTGGTAGAAGCCGACCTCGGCGAAGATCAGTTTGGATTCCGCAGAAATGTTCGAACACGTGAGGCAATACTGACCCTACGACTTATCTTAGAAAATTGATTAAGGAAAGGCAAACCTACATTTCTAGCATTTGCAGACTTGGAGAAAGCTTTTGACAATGTTGACTGGAATACTCTCTTTCAAATTCTAAAGGTGGCAGGGGTAAAATGCAGGGAGCAAAAGGCTATTTACAATTTGTACATAAACCAGATGGCAGTTATAAGAGTCAAGGGGCATGAAAGAGAAGCAGTGGTTGGGAAGGGAGTGAGACAGGGTTGTAGCCTGTCCCCGATGTTATTCAATCTGTATATTGAGCAAGCAGTAAAGGAAACAAAAGAAAAATTCGGAGTAGGTATTAAAGTCCATGGAGAAGAAATAAAAACTTTGAGGTTCGCCAATGACATTGTAATTTTATCAGAGACGGCAAAGGACTTGGAAGAGCAGTTGAATGGAATGGACAGTGTCTTGAAAGGAGACTATAAGATGAACATCAACAAAAGCAAAACGAGGATAATGGAATGTAGTCGAATTAAGTCAGGTGATGCTGCTGAGGGAATTAGATTAGGAAATGAGACACTTAAAGTAGTAAAGGAGTTTTGCTATTTGGGGAGCAAAATAACTGATGATGGTCGAAGTAAAGAGGATATAAAATGTAGACTGGCAATGGGAAGGTAAGCGTTTCTGAAAAAGAGAAATTTGTTAACATCGAGTATAGATTTAAGTGTCAGAAAGTCGTTTCTGAAAGTATTTGTATGGAGTGTAGCCATGTATGGAAGTGAAACATGGATGATATATAGTTTAGACAAGAAGAGAATAGAAGCTTTCGAAACGTGGTGCTACAGAAGAATGCTGAAGATTAGATGGGTAGATCACATAACTAATGAGTGGGTGTTGAATAGGATTGGGGAGAGAGAAGTTTGTGGCACAACTTGACTAGAAGAAGGGATCGGTAGGTATGACATGTTCTGAGGCATCAAGGGATCAACAATTTGGTACTGGAGGGCAGCGTGGAGGGTAAAAATCGTAGATGGAGACCAAGAGGTGAATACACCATGCAGATTCAGAAGGATGTAGGTTGCAGTAGGTACTGGGAGATGAAGAAGCTTGCACAGGATAGAGTAGCATGGAGAGCTGCATCAAACCAGTCTCAGGACTGAAGACCACAACAACAACAATGGCATCACCGATGAAAGTGAAAAATACCTTGTACACTTCAGGCACCTAAAGGAATATCATTATATAATTATGGACATTATCTGTGACAATTTGAGTGACAAGTACACCAGAGCGAAAGCCGCTTTAATTCAGTGCCTGTGACCAACATCACAGGAACAATTTATTCAAGGAGATCCTACCGATCAATGACAATGCTCCAATTACACCGACAACAATACCAGCTGTTTCTCAGTGCAACACTGGAAGTGCCACGCCTCCCTCTACGCAGCACCCAAGCTGCACCGACTCTGCTCGACCACTACCGAAAGCGACATGACGGCCGCCGCCTGCTGGCTCACTGATCTCGACCCAGTCAAAGCAAACAGCTGCGTGACATATTATCCCGCCACGGCTACCACACCCGCATCTTGTCAACAACTTGCCAACACTAAGCACACTTACCGCCCGACTGTTCACTACTCGATCATGCCCACAACTTGTTCACCAAACCCCAGAAGATGATTTCAGCCATATCAATGCGTCATGCTGCAGTGAACGTGTTCTCACTCCGCCGCTGCCAAGTACTGAGTTTCACATTCGCGAACGCACACACGATCTCTTCTACTCAAACTATTATGTCAATACTGTGCCGCTGACCTTGTCTTGTATGCCAGGTTACCCTTTAATAGAGACAGATTCTGATTTCGACCCCATCTTACTAAGTGATACACAGCAGACTGCTTCACGATGTACAATTTCATCTGAACAACTGTGACAGCTACATGAGCAAATTGCGACATACAACTTGTTGGTACAAGATCAGTTACACATGCTGCAGCTGACACCAACCGAGCACGACATGCAACGAGGTGCATTTTCGCCTGAGCAACTGCAACAGCTATGTGAGCAAATTGCGACATACAACTTGTTGGTACAAGATCAGTTACACATGCTGCAGCCGACACCGACCAAGCACGACATGCAATGAGATGCTCCTGTCATTATTCCGCCTCCGACTGCTGACGATCCTTCGCCGTTACTACCAGCTACAACTAATAACCTGACGATCATGCTACATGGATCTATGTCCCAGATGTCACAATTGTCATCATCATGCTGCCTCAAGTCACTGATGTGATACAAGCAACTTATTTACGCTGCTGCCACCTTTCCTTGGTAGTTCCAGACACTTCGTTTCTGTACCACGGCATAACCAGGCGGATTCCCAGGCCGCTTGCTTTGCCGCCCTCTTCACTACCTCTGCAATATATGACCAACACATTTGCCATTTCTGCTTCGAGGAGTGAGCATCTTTCCGCTCCGACATAAGACCGTGCAGCAGTTTCGCGCGAGCAGCTTGCAGCCTTACGACTCGACCACAGTGCCGACAGCAACAGCACATATGCAGCTCCAGTTCCATCAAACTGTGTCACCTCTCTGCCATGCACCAGTAGTTCATCTGCCGATTTGACTTCTTCACATTCACATTACATCTCATCGCCTTCCTGCTCCGATCATGGTTTCGCCTCCCACGTCCGCCTTCCACCACCTCTCGCCGTCACCATGCCTCATACACAGGGCTTACGGCCATGCCCCCCAACCTTCAATCACGGCTGTTTCGCACATCAAAACACCAGCACTATCAACTCTGCTTGGAACATCCTGCCATCTACTGCTGTAACACACTCACCATTCACGGACTCTGAGGTGATGCTTCCGTCTACACCGAAGTCATCCGCCGCCAAGGTCAGTCATGTGCAGCTTGCTGTTTTCTCCCCAGCTGCGACATCTAGTGCCTCTATAACTCCGTCATTACCGCGAGTGTTGCTCATCTGGCATCTCTTACACAACCTGTTAAGCCACAGCATTCTTGCTCCTTTATGTCTTACGGTCAATAAAAAACTGTTACCGGACACGTTGCATTGACCATGGCACTCACTGGCAAATACTTTGGCAATACATTGCATTGCATCTTTGACGCACTTCGCGCCTTTGATCGGATCAAAACTCCACTACGCCGCACGGCCTCGGCACAACGACGTTCTCCCCACCGACATGCCGCCGCCTTTTGCTTCCACCGTGCCATCAGCAGCATGGCACGGTCAACCTGTGGACACTTTCCACGCCTCCTTCCCTCCACTGGTCGTGCCTACCAAGACATCGAGAAACGGTCTGATTGCGCCTCGCGCTAGCGCCTGCCACGACACGATCGGTCACGTACACCTGCGCCATCAGCTGGCCGGGTGTACACACGCCTCTCATCATCCTTACCATTCTCCACACTACTGGTGTGGGCTCTGTGGCGGTTATTGACTGCAAGAATTGACCGCCTCATCTTTGAGAATGAGCGTCTTTGTAAACTGTTGATCTCAATGTGTTCCGAACTCTGTATTCGAGCGGATGTGTTTGTACCGACATGATGAAAATAAAGTTAATTCATTATAAATGAGCGAATACTTAATGTTGGGTTCAATATTACCATATGTAACATCGCAACCCCCACACAGTATTTCTTGATTTCTGAAAACTATTTGACTCATTATCACACCTACATTTATTGACAAAGTTACAATTATATGGGGTAATCAAGTGAAATTTGTGACTGGATTGAGGATTATTTGGTAGGGAGGATGCAGAATGTTATCTTGGTTGGAGAGTCATCACCAGATGTGGAAGCAACTTCAGGTGTGCCCCAGGAAAGTGTACTGGACCCCTTGCTGTTCATTTGTATATTAGTGACCTTGCAGACAATATGATAGTAACCTCAGACTTTCTGCAGATGATACAGTTCTCTATAATGAAGTACTGTCTGAAAGAAGCTACATCAATATTCAGCCAATTCTTGATAAGATTTCAAAATGGTGCAGAGGTTGGCAACTTGCTTTAAATGTTCAGAAATGTAAAACTGTGCACTTCACAAAATGAAGAAAACATAGTATCCTATGACTATAATGTCGATGAGTCACTGATGGAATTGAGCAACTCATACAAATACCTGGGTGTAACCATTTGTAGAGGTATGAAATGGAATGACCACATAGGCTCACACATGAATAAAGCAGGTGGTAGACTTTAGTTTGTTGGTAGAATACTGGGGAAGCGCAGACAGTCTACAAAGGAGATAGCTTACAAATCATTCATGTGACTGGTTCTTGAATATTGCTCAAGTGTGTAGGACCTATACCAGGTAGGACCAACAGGGAATGTTGAACATATGCAAAGAAGGGCAGCATGAATAGTCACACCTATTGCTCTCATAGAGGTTGTGAGGATAAGATTAGAATAATAACTGCATGCACAGAGACATTCAATCATTCTTCCCGTGCTCCATACATGAATGAAATGGAAGGGCACCCTAATAACTGGTACAGTGGGACATACACTCTGCCTTGCTCATCACGGTGGTTTGTGGAGTACAAATGTAGATGGAGATTTAAGGCTTGTACTATTTGATGAGTGACTGTATAAATAGCAATCTCAGTTGAGCAACTTTTCTGGAATCTGACCTGTGATATGGTACTGTACGTTAAGTGTTTCCACTTAAGTGTGTGACTTCTCTTGAGTACATTACTTTTTCGAATATTTTGGAAAGAGGTGTCACTAAGGAAATAAGATGATAGTTGTTTAAGTCTCTCTTGTCACCTTTCTTATGCAGTGATTTAATAATTACATATTTTAACCTGTCTAGAAACATTCCCTGTGCAATCACTGCTAAGGACATTACTTATTAAATTGGAACAACTTTCAGAATTCTGTTTGAAATTCCATCAACCACAAAAGAGCTGTTGTTTCAAGAGCTGTTGTTTTTTAGTATTTTTATAACTGTATCAATTTCAGTGAAGGATGTTGGTGGTACTTCTAGTTGCTTAAAGTATTATAGAATGACATTTTAATATATTCTCTTACTTCTATGGCTGAACCATTTAATCCCATATTTGCTGCTACATTTAGAAAGTAATTATTAACGGTACTTACAGTGTGTGAATTATCAGCCACAAAATTGTCATTTCGTTCAATTGTTTGGACTCTTGTACACTGACTGGTTGTCCTATCTCCTGTTTGACAATATCCAGTATAGGTTTAATCTTACTATATACATTATTTATGTCAGAACATGCATACTTCTGGATGTTTTAATAACTTTCCTCAAAAATACTCCAATATTTTTTGTTGTACTATGCACGTAATGACCAACTTTGACTTACTATGGCCTTTACATAAATTTCCCACTTCCTCTTAGATGCGATTTTAATTCCCTTAGTTATCCAAGGCTTACCTTATTTTTAATGGACCTTTCAGATAAATTTTTAGGAAAACAGTTTTCAAATATTGATACAAATTCAGTATGGAATGAATTGGATTTGATAGAAGCATCTCTTTTTACATATGCCTCATCCCATACCACTCCTTTTAGTGTGCTCTTAACATAATGTGTCATGTTCTCGTCATTGGTCGGAACCAGTTTGAGCTCTTTGACAATGTTAATGACAAGTATAATGCTTTTCTAAATGAATTTATCTGCCTATTTGAAGCAGCCCTTCCTAAAAGGACAGCCAAATTTAAATGTGAAACCTATTCTAGTAAAAACTGATTAACTTTGGGCATCAAATCCTCCTGCAGAAGGAAAAGGAATCTGTATGCCTCACTCAAATCCAGTCATAGTCTAGAAAAGGAAACGCTTTACAAACTATACTGCTCTGTCCTTAAAAAAGTTGTAAGAAGGGCAAAGAGTATTTCTATAAATCAGAAATTGACGTTTCTAATAATAAAATTAAAACCATATGGGACATAATAAAAAGGGAAACAGTTAAAATACCTGCTACAGAAAACACCATAGAAATTCAAACAAATGAGACCATTCATGAAAATGTTAAAATTATTACCGACATTTTTAACATTCACTTTTAGGCATCAGCAGCCCAAACTGGAAAAACATGTTCTGTTAATGAAGCCATGTTATCCCTTCAAAAAGTTATGAATAAAAAACCAAACCTTTTTAAGGCCTTTGATAGTGTTAACCATGAAATCCTCTTAGCAAGACTGAATAGTATGGTATAAGTGGATCAGCTGGCTCATGCATGTTTAACCACTCTGAGAGAATATAATTGGAGAGATGAAAAGCCAGAATTCTGTTGGCATTGATGGTGTCTCTTCAAGATTACTGAAGGAATGCTATAAGCCAATAAGCAAAATACTGTGCCATGTATACAATGAAGCCATCCAGCACAGGATTGTTCCTGTGAGACTAAAGTATGCTATTGTCAAACCTCTCCTTAAATAAGGTGATAAAACTGATATTTCCAACTATTGGCCTATCTTCCTTTTAACAACCTTATCTAAACTTCTTGATAAATTGGTCCACAAAAGACTTATTGACCACTTCATTAATTATGAGATATTAAACAGTAGCCAGTTTGGATTTCAACAGGATGTATCAACAGGACAGGCCATTTTCTCCTTCACTCTTAAAATCGTAGAGTCTTTTAATAATAAATTATCTCCTATTGGTAACTTCTGTGACCTTTTTAAAGCCTTCGATAGTGTTAACCATGAAATCCTCTTAGCAAGGCTGAATATTATGGTATAAGTGTATCAGTTGGCTCATGCATGTTGAATGACTCTCAGGGGCACTCTGCACTCTGTGCTAGCTGGGGCTCTATTGTCTGTAGTGGTCCTCAAGGCTCTGCACTTGGCCCCTTCTCTTCCTCATCTTTTCAATGACCTTCCCTTGTGTACTAGCTTCAAGGTGACATGCTCGTGAAAATGTACAAAAATTTGAAAAAAAATCTTGGTAAAAGAGCATTTTATGGTGATTTCAAAAATGTGTAGTTTATGGCCATTAATGTTTCTGTTCATTCTAAAATTGAGGTTGAATGTAATGTTGCACAGGGGCCACACCCATCTGTCAGTTTGAAGTACATCAGAATATGTGATGGATTATTTTGTTCTTCCGTTCTTTCCCTTGTTAGTTATGGCTTGTTAACACAGGTGTATTCTAGAAGGCACTGACTCCCAGAACCAAAGTACAGGCTTGTCTAAAAGGCTATGGTTGGAATGCAAACAAAGATCTGAGACTGTATGATTTCGGAATTTCATGTGTGTGTGGTTTTGTAGTTATTGTGTGTTGTTTTGTTTCTGTGTGTGTGTGTTTTCTGCACTACAAATGCTGAGAGTAAAGAAATTTAGCCCCAAACGAAAGTTTCACAACAACCAGTTCCAAACACAACCAAATAATACACATCAGTTGCTTCAAAAGTTGCCCACAGAAACTGTGTCTACAGGCAGTGCTTCTAGACGTAAACTTGCACTTTCTGAGTGTAATAAGAACAAGCCTAGTAGTATTGTGAGCAGCAATAACGACGGAAATGTTATTGTGAACCTAAATATGCCGTCAAGACTTTTGAAGGGTGCTGTGAAATGTAAGTACTGCAATTGTGAAGATAGTATTGACGTTTCTGAGGACATTTCAGCAAGGAAGGGTCTTTCAAGTTGGTTAGTGATTGCCTGTAACTCATGTAAGATGCACAGTGATACTATGACATCACCAGTAACTGATAGTCGACATTACATTGCAAATATTCAGTTTGCTTGTGCAATGTGATGTTTGGAAGGGGGAGGAGAGCTGCCCAGACTTTCTCTGCAGTGATGGATTTGCCTCCACCTCCGCTGCGATTTAACAGATACAATAAATTAATACATAATGCTTTATGTGAAATAAGTGAACATTCAATGAAAAGAGCAGCAGAAGAAGCAGTAGCCTTGTCTGGGAATACAGACATTGTAGCAGCATTTGATGGATCTTGGCAGAAGAAAGGTCATACTTCCCTGAATGGGGTTGTAACTGCCACATTTGTTGAAACTGGTAAGATACTAAATTATGAATGTCTAACAAAGTACTGCCAGGGTTGTTCAAGTAAATTTATTGACACCCATGTCTGTGTAAGGAACTTTGATGGCCCAAGTGGAAACATGGAAATGAAAGGAGTGCTAAACATGTTTAGAAGATCAGATGTCAGTTGTGGTGTGAGCTATGTAGGCTACCTTGGGGACGGGGACTGTAAAGGAAAAAATGGTTCAAATGGCTCTGAGCACTATGCGACTTAACTTCTGAGGTCATCAGTCGCCTAGAACTTAGAACTAATTAAACCTAACTAACCTAAGGACATCACACACATCCATGCCCGAGGCAGGATTCGAACCTGCGACCGTAGCGGTCACGCGGTTCCAGACTGAAGCGCCTTTAACCGCATGGCCACACTGGCCGGCGACTGTAAAGGACACACTACTGTTGTTAATGACAGAACATATGGGGAAACTCTGATAGAAAAGCCTGAATGTGTTGGGCAAGTACAAAAAAGGAATGGGAGCTCCAATGAGAAAATTATGTAAAGACTTCAGTGGAAAAAAACTGTCAGACAGAAAACACATAGGTGATCCAGGTCCTCTTACAAAAAGTGAAATTGATTCTTTGACTCAATATTATGGACTATCAGTAAGGAGAAATGTAGGAGATTTGGAGAACATGTGATGACCTGTTTGGGCAACATGGTTTCACAGAGTGTCAACAGATGAAACCCCACAGCATGGTTTGTGTCCAAAAGGGGAAGATTCATGGTGCAAGTAGTGGTTGAGCAGAGCTACAGGCATACAATATACCCACAAGCATTCCTTACCACTTCTTGTAATGGAGGCAATTAGGCCTACATATGGGGATCTGGCGAATAAAAATCTATAATACTTAGGAAATGCATGCACGGTCTCTCTCAGAATGCAAATGAAAGCTTCAGCAGCTGTACATGGGTGAGAATACCCAAAACTGTATTTGTTGGGCTGTCAGTGCTGAAGTATGGTGTTATGGATGCAATAGTAACATTCAATGATGGTGCAATTTCAAGGGTCAATGTTATGAAGAAATTGAACATGCAAACGTGAAGGAATATGGCTTCAGCTCTAACTGCTATCGATAAGGGGCGAGTAACTGAAGCGTAGACTGCAGCAGAAGTTGTTACTGAGGAGTCAAGGATAAAGAAAAGAATGAATAGAAAGAATATGGGGGATAAGGAAACAGGACAACTGGAGTGTGCAGCTGGAATGTTCTAAATGAGCATAGTGGTAAGTTAATAAATCTGTAAATCTTCTTTTGCGATTTACCGAAAACTTGAATTTTCATCATTCAGCATACTTTTCTCGTAAATGACTGAAGTTAAACGCAAAAAATTGGTACAGATATTTAGAATGACTTCCTCTACCTCCCTTGCATACTATTTCCTGAAAAATTTATAAAATGTTAATGATGTCGGTGATATTTGAACTACATTTTTAAATATTTTTGTTGTAGTAAAATAAATTACTTGTCTTTTTCAGAGATCAGCTTCAGGGAAGGAAATAGAGGCATAAAACGCTTATGTGAATTTTGTCTGTACTCTGACTCTTTCTCCAAGCTGTGAAGTCAGTGGTTCCAAGGAAAATGGTACCACAGTGAAATAGTGTTCCCTTTTTTATACTATTATAAATATTGTTGTCAGTACCAAAATATAATAAATATCTCAATGATCTTTTGGGAAATGCTTTGACTAATGACCCTTATTGTGTGTAAGAATTTTGAGCTATCTCTCATTTATAGATCAGCTGCACTATGAGGGTGAAGATAATGCTAAAAATGCAGCTCATTTAGGGGCATGTCCCCTTAAAACTCATTTTTGTTTTCACTGATGACACCTATATCCTCATTAACAAAACTCCCAACCACAATCTTGAGGAATCGGTCAATATTGTCTTTACTAAGACCCGGTTTGTTCCTTTCCAAGTAAGTAAAAAAGTGGAGGATCAATTAAGTATTAAATGTAGTGGTAGTGATTTACTACAAATTGAGTCATCCAAGTTCCTGAGTGTACACAGTGACAGCAATCTAAAATGATCTGAACATATTTTACAACTTCTCAAAAACCTCAGCTCAGCAACTCCGCTATTCATATTATTTCCACTGTCTGTGACCAAGACACCACAAAAACTACTTATCTTAGTTACTTCCATGCACTATTGTTGTTTCCAAAAAAATATTCATTGCCCAAAAGAGAGTTATTAGGATAATGAGCGGGGTGCAGCCTAGACATTCCTGTAGAAACCTTTTTAGAAAATTGGGGATACTGGCAGCTGCAGGCCAATATATCTACTCCCTGTTATGTTTCATTGGTGAAAATGAGCAACTATACAAAACCAATGATTCATACCAGGAGGAAGATGAACCTCCATTATGAATTAAAAAACCTTAGTATTGTACAAAAAGGAGTCCATTACATGAGCTTCAAGGTGTTCAGTGCTTTCCCACCGTCACTGAAATCACTTGTCCCTGAAGCTCCCAAATTTAAACAATAGTTCAAACACTATCTAATAGAGAATTCCTTTTATTCAGTTGAAGAATACTTCAATTGTGATAACTTTAATTGATCTTTCCTTTTAAATAAATCTTATATACTCTAATGCCTTATGACAGTTGGAATTATTGTTAACATTATTATGTCTGCTATGTAGCTATTAAGATCTACCTTTATTTGAACTTTTTTAAGTGTAATTTTTTGTCTATATCTATTAATGTGTATTTTGTCTTATTACCTATATCGCCTCTTGCAAGAGGGTCTCTTATGTGTTCCTTTTGTATGATTTGTAATAATCTGACATATCCTACATACATTCAAATGTCTCACTGTGTAGGATTTATGGGATCTAAATAAATAATAAGCCTCACTGCTTTTTATGTACCTGCCTCCAGGTTGTGATGTGACATACTGTTCACTTCTATTAATTGTGTATCATAATCAAATAGTCAATTAGCAATGGGGACATGTTAATTGTTTCAGCATGAACACTGTCTACAAAAAGTTATCAGTCAGTGTGCTACTATTTGCAGCACACAAGTTGGAAAATTGACTACTGAAATTAGATTGAAACACTCAAATAATAATTCTAGTCTGTTTTTCCTGTCCACATCTTTTATCTCCACAAACTACTGTTTCTTCTAATCTGACACATAGCTCAATAATGTATCTAGATTCCTCATAAATAGCTGAAAGTTTTCTAGAGGGGACTGTAGACTGTTACAATTATCAGAGAAGTATTCTGCAGTAACAACTTACTTTTATGTGCTTATAGGTTCTGATGAACATAAAACTATTAGTTTCAATATTTTTGACCTTGTGTTTAACTTTCACATATGTTGCAACTCCTCCTTCTTCCATGTTGATTCTACACGAAAATTATGCAAGTCTGTATTCGTTAATATTTAGCTCCTCTATTCCTGTGGCTAAATGGTGTTCCGAGAAGAGTATCTCTTCACAATTTTCCGCAAATCGTACACATATAACCCTCTAATGTTCTGATGAAACTAATTATATTTTTCTGGAAACTCTTACACATATTATAGTCCTGTACTGCTCTAATTTTTTCAATAGTCTCTCCCTGTAACCTTATTGTAACCTAAAAAAATGTGCCCTTTGAATCTGGTAATCACAGGGATTTTATCTTGTGTGCTTACTTCCTTCAAGGTACACATCTAATTTTAGCTTCTCCCTCCAATTTAGGCAGAGGCCATGATTAGTGTATCCCCAAAACTCCTAATGGCACTTCCACTTCCATTTTTCACTTTTACCCAGTTTCTAGAGACCAACAGCAATAAGGTAAGGATGGTGGAGACAGGTGTTAGGCTGGCACTGGAAGACTCTAATACAGATCTGCACATTGGCAGAAAATTTGTGACTACTTGGAAACTGGGCCTTGGACCTGTGTTTCAGTAGGCTTGTTTAGGACCACAAGTGCCACTTCACTTAGGAAAGGTGGGCCAAACATCAGAAGTTACATTTTTGACAGGCTGTGTGGTCACCCACTGTAAACCAAATTAGAAATGGCTGCAAAAAGGAAAACAACATAAGAAAACATACACTGAAGCACCAAAGAAACTGGTATAGGCATGCATATTCAAATACAGATATATGTAAACATGTAGAATATGGTGCTGTGGTCAGCAACACCTATATACGAGAACAAGTGTCTGGTGCAGTTGTTATATTGGTTACTGCTGCTACAATGACAAGATATCAAGATTTAAGTGAGTTTGACCGTGGTGTTATAGTCAGTGCACAAGCGATGAGACACACCATCTCTGAGGTAGCAATGAAGTGCAGATTTTCCCATTCAACCATTTTACTAGTGTACCATGAATATCCAGAATCTGGTAAAATATCAAATCTCCTTCCGTAAATTGCTGCAGATTTCAGTGCTGGGCCATCAACAGTTGTCAGCATGCAAACTATTCAACAAAACATCACCGATATGGGCTTTCGGAGTCAAAGGCCCACTCGTGTACCCTTGATGACAGCACAACATAAAGCTTTATGCTTCACCTAGGCCCATCAACACTGACATTGGACTGTCGAAGACTGGAAACATGTTGCCTGGTCAGATGAGTCTCGTTTCAAATTGTATTGAAAAGATGGACGTGTACGGATGTGGAGACAACCTCATGAATCCATGGATCCTGCATGGCAGCAGGGTACTATTCAAGCTGGTGGAGGCTCTGTAATGGTGTGGGGCATGTGCAGTTGGAGTGATATGGGACTCCTGATATATCTAGAAACGACTCTTGCAGGTGACACACACGTAAGCATCCTCTCTGATCACCTGCATCCGTTCATGTCCATTGTGCATTCCTATGGACCTGGAAAATTCCAGCAGGACAAAGTGGCTCCAGGAACACTCTTCTGAGTTTAATCACTTCTGCTGGCCACCAAACTCCCAAGACATGAATGTTGTTAAGCATATCTGGGATGCCTGGCAACGTGCTATTCAGAAGAGATCTCCACCCCCCTCGTTCTCTTATGGATTTATGGACAGCCCTGCAGGATTCATGGTGTCAGTTCTCTCCAGCACTACTTCAGACGTTAGTCAAGTTCATACCACGTCATGTTGCAGCACTTATGCATGCTCTCAGAGGCCCTACACGGTATTAGGCAGGTGTACCAGTTTCTTTGGCTCTTCAGTGTCGATTGACTGGTTGATCGTGGGACATTAGAATATTTCTTGACAAAGAAGCAGCAACCAACATGAGAGAAGAATAACTCTCAAGCATGAGCCTCCATCCTGCACAAATAACGTAGAAAAAGATGGGGATATGTTGTGAGAAACAGCGATAGTTAGCTTAAGAAACCATTGGTTTGAAAAGATAACTGGTTTTTGAGGCAAAAAAAAAAAAAAAAAAAAGAAAAAAAGAAAAAAAATTGACCTGACCTAAATTTCGTGACTAAGGAGGAACATTATTTTCTTGTAACTCAAATGAAAATGCAAGATAGAGAAAAGAAAAATGGAAAATAAATGTGTTGGGTCAAGAAAAAGCTCATGAGATCCAAAGAATGGGTGATTCCAGAGACACAAGACGCCTTTTATGAAGGAATAAAATTGGTGTTCGGTTCAGTTCTCTCTTCAGAAGGTGTTTTAAAAGTTGCTGACAACTCCAATATCATAAAAGACGGAAATGAAATCCTATAGTGATGGAAAGATTGTTTCCCGCCTTCCTTAACATAAGCTCTACTGGTGCCTCTACAGAAGATTTCCTCTCTAATGTCCTTCAGTATCCTGAACAGAAATGGACGGCAACTCCGCCATCACACCCAGTATTAAGTGAAGGCCTAAATCGATTGCACTGTGGAAGGGATCTAACTCACACCACATTCTCGCGCTTGTTATTCAAATGTCGTCACTTACCTTTGAAGACGACGCTTTCATACTCCTCCTCTTAACCTGCGAGAGCCGAGAAATACATGGCGATTCTAAAAATTCCTCCATCTCGGAAAGCTTTCTTACATAGTCTCAATGTGGTGTTCAGCCATCCAGAAGATCAATCGACATGGTTTTCTGTATGAGAGATCTTCAAGAACAGAGCAGAGTTACAGTAACCTTTACAGTTCATTTTACTTGGATACAGGATCTTCTAAGTGGGTAGGATTGAAACGTTTTGGCTACTGACGTAATTTTATTTATATAATTTAGGTGCCCTATAACAATGTGACAGCAGTTTACTTTCACTCAATTGATCTTGATCATACCAGAATAAGATTTTCACTCTGCAGCGGAGTGTGCGCTGATATGAAACTTCCTGGCAGATTAAAACTGTGTGCCGGACCAAGACTCAAACTCGGGACCTTTGCCTTTTGTGGGCAAGTGCTCTACCAACTGAGCTACTCAAGCACGACTCACGGCCCCTCCTCACAGCTTTACTTCTGCCAGTACCTCGTCTCCTACCTTCCAAACTTTACAGAAGCTCTCCTGTGAAACTTGCAGAACTAGCATTCCTGAAAGAAAGGATATTGCGGAGGCATGGCTTAGCCACAGCCTGGGCGATGTTCCAGAATGAGATTTTCACTCTGCAGCGGAGTGTGCACAGATATGAAACTTCCTGGCATCCCCCAGGCTGTGGCTAAGCCATGCCTCCACAATATCCTTTCTTTCAGGAGTGCTAGTTCTGCAAGTTTCACAGGAGAGCTTCTGTAAAGTTTGGAACATAGAAGACGAGGTACTAGCAGAAGTAAAGCTGTGAGGATGGGGCGTGAGTCGTGCTTGGATAGCTCAGTAGGTAGAGCACTTGCCTGTGAAAGGCAAAGGTCCTGAGTTCAAGTCTTGGTCCGGCACACAGTTTTGATCTGCCGGGAAGTTTCGATCTTGATCATTTCTGGTCCCCCTTTGTCTGAAACAAAATTATGTGCTGGTACCAACAACATTTTCTCTGTACGCTGCAGCTATATAGCATGAAATATCAATAGGTAGTCTCAGTTTTCATCTAGCAATTGGTTCAATGGCCATCAAAGTAATAGGGCTGCACTTCGTAGGTAACGCTGCATCAACTGCTCTCATAGAGCTGTCAATGAATTGTTATAACAAAGAGTATGATCAACTGGAACAGTTAACATGGAAAAAACGTTCTTGCACAGCATGCAGTCTTCTCAGACCACATCTACACTGCAGACACAAAACTACAGCAGGCATATTAGCCTCTCTAACTAAAGACAGTAGCTGCACACGTGTTGTGGAGAAGATATGTATAGCTCATATAGCTTTTGCAAGACTATCAGATCATGTCTTCACCAACTTCCGGTGTCAAACAGTTGACATTTTTACTCTCTCATTTAACTGTAAAATCTGTATGCTTTAACATCGTGATATTAAAAATACTCAAGCACTACCACCAAGGGCGTAGACAGGATTTTGTCACAGGAGGGTTCTGAATTGTTAAAGAATACCTTAAACAGACTCATGTTTTTCACTTGATTCTAAGATCACACATACACGTGCACAGATATACATATGTTCTCTGCTAATGTGTTCTGCAGTGTCATTACTGTAGATTGTTATATTCTGCTGCTACTTCAACTACAGTAGTATCTTCCCTGTGAATATATATAGAGTGAATGTGTGGAAAAACCCAAATGCACAATTAAATATGTCTTTATTTGGCAGTATGGTAACTTCGCCCTAATGCCAGATTTATGAAAATACTTTGCTTAGTCATCGAATGTAAGTTTCATTATAGCATAGCAGAAGAATCTTAATGCTGGGCCGAATAACTTATGAAGTTAAACAGATTCAAAAATCTTTTTACAATAGCTATCTTTCTCCTACTAAAATCTTTTATTTAAATTTACGATTAATCCGAGGCCAAGTCAAAATTTGTTCAGTACATCAACGCATCCCAAGTTCATCAATACAATCTCTTTTTTTATTAAAGTATCTTTCAAACATTAAAACATTTGTTTCTTTGTGCAGAGTGACGAGAAGGGAGGTCTCTTTTCTTCTGGCATCCCAAAACTGCTGGTAGTTGTAGTCAGAGTTAGTTTTTATTTTCATCACACTTCCCATTGTCTTGGATGAAAGCTTACTTTTTTCAAACAACCAAGAGTTTGAGATAATATAGATTAGATTTACTTAATTCCAATTGATCCATAGTGAGGAGGTCCCCCAGGATGTAGAACATGTCAGAAAAACAATAATACATGACAAATATTTACAACTCAAACAAATAAGCTAATGTACCATGCCACAGGTCCCAAGTGGAATGATCGTCATTTTTTTTAATGACACTATATGAAAGAATCATTTTACAAACACTAATGCGCTGAATTTAAAATAAAAAAGGTTTTTTATTTATAAGGTAATAAAAATGTAATAGAACTTCTATAGTACTTATTTACAATGAACACATTACTGCACTGAAACGGGGCAGAAGTTAAATTGTACTTACACACACTGGAGGAAGTGAATTTGTCTTGGAGATAACAACTAAAGCAGCTGCAGAACCACAAATTCCTACAGCATCACGATCAAATTCAGTAACAACTGCAGCACCAGCAAAACCAGCAACATCTGAACCAGCTCAAGCAACAAGACCAATAACAGCAGCAGCACAAGCAACAGAAGCAGAAATGGTGTCAACAACTGTAGCAGTTTCACTACAGTCACTGGCATAAAAGAGGAAGGAAACCACAGGCATCATCAATTACAGGGCAAAACCAACAGATACTACAACAACAGATCCACCACCAACAGAAATAGTGCCAATAAAAGAATCAAAGGCAACAACAGCACGAAGAATCCTGTCACCACCACCACCACCACCGGCCACAGAAGCACCAGCAGCAACAACAGCAGCAGCAACTGAACCAACAACAACAGTAGCAGCAGCAACAAAACCATCAACAACAGTTGCAGCAACACAACACTGCCTAAGGAGGAGTCAAAGACAAGGTACATCTACATCATTAAATAAGGATTTTTTATGGCTTCATACAAAGAAATGGAAAAGATTGTGACAAATCAGCAAGAAAATTTGCAGATAAGTCACAACTACTATGGAAAAAGCAGCACATTACCAGGTAATGACAAAAGAAAAAATACTTGCAAAACAGTCAGGATAATGTGTCAGAATATTCAATGCCTCAGAAACAAAGTACTATATCTAGAAGTAGCTTTAAATAATCTTGCTGATGTCTCTTGTATTTGTTTATCTGAACACTGGTGCAAGGCTAGTGAATTAAGTCTCATAAATATAAGCAAGTTTCATTTAGCAACACATTATTGCCGAAGTGTTTTTAAAAATGGTGGGGTATGCATTTACTCTAGAGTAGGACTGCAGTTCAAAGTGAAAACAGAATTCGACCATCTAAATATAGAAAAACATTTTGAATCATGTGCCATAGAGTTAAAAACTGAGGAGAAGAGTGAAAAACTAGTTGTCATTACAGTATATAGATCTCCACTGGGTGACAAAAACATATTCTTCAAAAAAATAGAAGCAGCATTAAACTCTTTTTATAGTAATGAAGTGAAATTATTTTTATGTGGAGATTTTAATATTAACCTATTAATTGAAAGTGATGAAAAAAGACAGCTTTTGAGTATACTCAGCAGCTTCCACATGAAACCACTCTTTACAGATGCCACCAGAATAACAGAACTGTCATCTTCTCTTTTAGACAATATTTTCTCAGATATGGAGAATGGTATCACTGAGCCACTAAACGTGAACTTAGGTCTTTCGGATCACAATACACTATTAGCATACATAAATTACTCTATCCCCAAGGCAGAAAATTATAAGTGGGGATACAAAAGGCACTTCTATACAGAAACAGTAAATACTTTCATCCAGTTGTTAGCTAATGAAACCTGGGAAGATGTCTTTGCACAAACAACAACCGAGGAATCTTTCAATGCTTTTTCTAGTACGTTCATGTCCCTATTTGAGATGTGTTTCCCAAAAAAGCTCACAAAGATCAATGTCATGCCTAGGAACACAAGCCAGTGGATAACACCTGCTATTAGAGTATCTAGTCAAACACTAAAACATATCAGTCAACTCAAAAAAGATAATAAAGATGAACACTTCACAGATTATGTTAAGACATACAAGAAAATTTACAGGAAGGTGATCAAAAAAGCCAAGACAATGCACAATGACAGTGTAATTGCTGGGTCAGCAAACAAATCAAAAGCTATATGGAATGTAGTAAAAAAAGAAATAGGCCCAAGCAAAAATGTTAGAAATCCAGATGACTTTGTTTTAAAAGATGATCAAGGTGTGCTAGTCAGAAATCGTACTTTAGCAAATTACATTAATGACTACTTGATAAATAGTCCAATCAATCTGCATAAAAATTGTTCTAAGATTAGTAGAACATCAATCCCAGAAGAACAAAGTGTTAATTCATTATTACTACCTCCCACAAACAAATTGGAAGTTAATCGAATAATAAAAACAATGAAGAATAAAATGTCCTCAGTGATTGACGAGATACCTTGCTCAGTCATGATGAGATGTGCTAGTGTCATATCAGACCCACTCTCACACATCATAAACATATCATTTTCAGAAGGTGTCTTTCCACAACGATTAAAAATTGCAAAAGTAAAACCATTGTATAAAAAGGGCAATATACATGAAGTGGGAAACTATAGACCAATAGCTTTATTATCAGTATTTTCAAAAGTAATAGAGACAGTCATGAAAAACAGAATTACAAATTACCTCGAGAAATTCAATCTATTGCCTGTAAACCAACATGGCTTTCGCAAAGGAATGAGTACAGAGTCAGCCATCACCCAATTCATTGAAAATATTGTAATGGGGCTAGATAAGAACAACAGTACAATAGGAATAAATTTGGACCTCTCAAAGGCATTCGATACTGTCCAACATGATATCCTGCTAGACAAATTAGAATATGTCGGTATACGAGGAGTAGCTAAAAAGTGGTTTCAGTCATATCTCCATGATAGGAAACAGGTAGTAGAAATTGGGGCTAGATAAGAACAACAGTACAATAGGAATAAATTTGGACCTCTCAAAGGCATTCGATACTGTCCAACATGATATCCTGCTAGACAAATTAGAATATGTCGGTATACGAGGAGTAGCTAAAAAGTGGTTTCAGTCATATCTCCATGATAGGAAACAGGTAGTAGAAATTGCAACAACAAACAGTAAAAACCAAAGTATTGTTTACAGATCGGATATTCAGACTGTGCCAATAGGGGTACCGCAGGGGAGTGTTCTAGGACCTCTCCTATTTCTTCTTTACATAAATGATATCAAGATTCCAGTAAATGGTACTCATATAACCCTGTTTGCGGATGACACAAACATTGCAGTAACTGACATAAACCGGGTATTGCCAACATCTGCAACTAGAGTTATAGAATATTTGCAAAATTGGTTTGAAGTGAACAAATTAACCATAAATATCTCTAAAACTAATTATATCCATTACAGGAAAGCAAAATCACACTCTGATCTAGATCTCAGAATACAAAATAAAGAAATTGTGAGAGTTGCTACCACAAAATTCTTAGGTGTACATATAGATGAAAATTTAGACTGGAAATCCCATATCCTGTATCTCTCACATAAGTTAAGCTCTGCTTGCTTTGCTTTACGCGTTATTAGCTTTGTATGTAGTAGGGAATGTAGCAGAGCTGTTTATTTTGCTTATATACATTCTGCTATAACCTATCGCCTCATCTTCTGGGGTCGTTTCAAAACCATCTTCACTCTACAAAAACGAGCTGTTAGAATAATTACCAACAGTTCAAGGTTAACTCCTTCAAAGCAATTATTTAAACAGCTGAATATTCTACCCCTACCGTGCCTCTATGTACAGAAAAGCGTAATTAATGTAAAACGAAATATTAACAATTTCCAATCCAACTCAGATCTACATACTTACAACACAAGAAAGTGCAATGACATTCATATAAAAAGAGTTAACAAGGCTTTGGCGCAGAAACAAACAAACATACAAGGAAGCAGATTGTATAACAAACTACCGGTAAAGATAACAGAAATAAAAAAATTGTCTTCATTTAAAGAAGCAGTATTCAAATTTTTAATGACCAACTGCTATTATAGTGTAAAAGAATACCTGGAATAGCTTCATACTAAACAATTATATTTATGTACTCTGTGCCAATAGTAATTTTTATCTGACTGTTGCTATGATCTAAATAAATAATATGTACAAAAGTGCTAGAATTGTATGTGTTATATCTAAATATCAACTGTGTATTCCATGTAAAAAGTCTTTCTCATACATCAATGTAAATAATCAAAGTTGTACATGCTATTTCAATGTGGTCTGATGTTATGTAGTCTACTATGCACATCAGTATTTTGTATAGTATTGTTCACCCTATATGTGTGTATATATATATATATACACTATGTATTTTTTGGCGAAATCCATGCAATGTAGATTATCTCTGGATGAATAAATTACTGCTACTGCTCACACACACACACACACACACACACACACACACACACACTTATTTGAAATGGACATATTACTGCACTGAAATTGTGCAGAAAGTACATTGTACACACAAACATATCAGTTGGTTCTACTGAGAAATTCATCAATGGAGTAGGAGGAGTTGGCCTCCAATAAATCCTTTGGGCTTGTCTTAAACTGAATTTCATTGGTTGTTAAGCTTTTTATGGCTGCTGGCAAGTTATTGAAAATGTGTGTTCCTGAATAATGCACACCTTTTTGTACAAGAGTAAGTGACTTTAAATCCTTGTGTAGATTATTGTTATTTCTAGTATCGATTTCACTTAACACTCTTTCACAGTCTGCATTCGTTTTCTGGAATAGCAAAAATGAACTCTACGAATCTTTTAAATTCTTCACAACCAGCCTCCATACAGCATTTTAGAACAATCTATCATTTTTTCTGATGACACTCATTATTGGTTTTCCAGGATTCCAAGTATTCTTCAGTTACTCGCTTTATGGCGCAGTACATGTCAAAAGCAATGTTTTTGTCACCATGGTATTCATTTATATTTTCGTACAGTTCAAAGCATGATTTAAATACTTCCTACGTTGTAACAGAATTTAACAGCAACTTCCCTAGTTCAAGCACATCTTTAATAAATCGTTTAGACCAATTTTTTAAGTATATAAGATCCACTCGCAGTAAAATGTTCTGACAGTTTCGTGAAACTGAGTTTTGTTTAAAACACGATTCTCTGCTAATGTGTTCTGCAGTGTAATTACTGTAAGTGGAATAAGTATATTCACTTGCCTGTCTTCAACTTCTGAAGTAGACTGTTATATTCTACTGCTACTTCAAGTGCAGTAATATCTTCCCTGTGAATTCTTATAAGAAAATTACTGAATAAATTAAGTTGTTCATGAATAAACAGGAACCATGGATCTCTATCTTTCTGTTCAAAGAACTTTTTTAAAAAAGTTACTGCTATTAAAAAGTAGCTCTTCAATGGTTCAAACAATTTTAGGATGCGCTCCAGACCCAATGAGTCTTCCCATGCTGTAGCACTTGCCGATTCCAATGAAGTCACAGAATTCTTTCAGCTTATTGACACATACTCTGTAAATGTCAAAGTGATGACATATCTTGTGACAGCCATGGTTTACGTCA
The DNA here is from genome assembly GCF_023864345.2 of Schistocerca serialis cubense. Taxonomy (NCBI): domain Eukaryota; kingdom Metazoa; phylum Arthropoda; class Insecta; order Orthoptera; family Acrididae; genus Schistocerca; species Schistocerca serialis. The sequence continues at coordinate 613,231,127 of NC_064642.1, forward strand.
ACAGGTATTATCTTTGCCATTGCAGATTCCAGTATGAATTATATGTGCAGCACACCTTACTGTCAGTAGCTTCTTCTTAAATGTCTTTTCCAGTGTAGAGTGTATATTGCACCTTGATCTGTACTTGCCAGTGAGCCAAAATTGGCAGTTACATTATCTGCAACATAACCAATAATTCTCTCATCCAGCATGTAACATCAACAGTCTCGTTTTGAAGAATGCACACTCTCAGAAGCCTCACTTTTACATTTATATTCATGTTGTCAGGCACGTTGGAAAATTTGCAGAATCTAATCAGAACGGGAACAAATTCTTGTCTTTCCTATTTGATGCATCACTTGCCACTAAGACGAAACTTGTTGACTTAATCTCTTCTTTTAATCTTTCTTCACACCAGTTATATAGAACATTCATAACAATATCTTCTGATTTAGTCCTTGCAACAGAAATTCGCAGATCACATGACTTTTTGAGAAGAGTGCTTGTACACTCCATACTTCTAAATGGTTGATTATGTGCAACATTATGAAATGACCACACGAGTTCCATATGTCACAGTTTCGTCTCCTGTGAAGTGTGAACACAGTTGTTTTGGTCGAAAGATTGTTTGAATTGACAAAATTACATTGCAGATGACACATTTTGCCTTGCAGTCGTCATCTTTAATTGTGAGAATAATCACTCTCAAAACGTTCTTGAAATTTACATTTCCGACATGCCATTCCAGTTTTTCCCCCCGTTCTTGTTGAGCAGCTGTTCACTAGTTGATCATACACCGTCCACAGTGAGGTAGCAAAAGCAAACTAATTCAACAAAGACCCACATTGACTTGCGCAAGTACAACAGCGTGCGCTAAATAATTCTACAGATAAGTACGCTTGACGGCTATACAGTGGTGGGGGGCTGCGTTGCGAGTTGGCGTCTGCTCAATAAAGGCATCTCCATTCTAACATAGACACCTTCTCCCAGCAGTTAACGGAATAGTTTCGTCCTGCGTACAGTAAAAGAATTGGTGCACCACATATTTGCCACACTGTACTTCAATACGTCATAAACTGACATTATTGCTGCCAACTTTGAACCCAAAGCATTTTAGCTTATGCGAGACTGAGAAGTTCAAAAAAAGTACAGCATGTGTAAATAAAGGGAAAGGGTAGAGTACATCGAGAAGCAGATGAGAAAGAGTACTTATACTCTATTTACAGTACATCTGATCACTCTGTCTTTATGTGATCACCGACTTTTTTTAAAAACTGTCAACAGTCAGCTTGAAACTACAGCAACTACATTTGTTATAAAACAAAACGGAATGCACAAATACTATGAACTACAGTTTTGTAATCTCAAGCTTGATCCACGCATTATTTCCAGCTAGACTTCTAATGTGTGCAATCTCATAAATGATACTGTATTTATCCCTCATAATATGATTATTTTTAATTTACAGTATTTGATGGCATTAAACTCCTCTACGATGTAAAACATACGTTCTCGTTTAAATGATGTTTATTTACAAATACGTTAGAGTTGTAACCGTTGGACTCATTGTTCCAAGGATATTACGAATAAGACATTTCACAGCATAACATCGTTGTGTAGTAAACTTGAAGTCATGATACAACATATATCGCAGTGCGGCCCGCGTGGCGCTAATTTTTGACCCGCGGAGCTGTTCCGTATGACAGAAAATTTAACTTCTATTGCATGCAGATCCCCCAAAAGAGCATTCCATCAAGCATCTTCGTCTTTCGTAACATATCCAATTAGAATAGGAACGTCTCATTTCACTGATTCAACTAGTGTGAGATTTTCATCTGTATTCGGGTTTAAAAAAATCACAATGTTGGATTTATTATGAAAAACCCGGGTGCCATCTTGAAGAAAATATAGTTTCCCCTGGCGATATGAAACCAACAATCAGCAGTAGTATGGAGTGCGCAATCGGATATGTTTGTTGCACTACGTGAGTGAAAGGAGTGCCAGACATAGCCAATACATTGCGTATTGAATTTTACTACAAACTCACAACACTATCGATGGTAAAGTTAAGGTCCATCGCGTGTACACGTGGTGCGCATTCCAACGCGATAGACCTATTATCACTTCAGCTAAATCAAGCCAGCTATTATCTTTTTACTATTAATCTGTGATATCTGTCTTTAGTTCTAGTAGGCTTGAATTTATTTTATGTATTCAATTATGGTGAGTAGGTAGACAATCGGTATTAGTAATGGTTTCTGCCTTAGTACCTTATTTTAATTTTAATAGTACAAAATAAATAAATAATTAATTGTAATAATGTGTTTTTCGTGATGACCTTTAATGATTCCGCATTACAAAGGCAGAAAAGGGACCCTCCTAGTGCTTCATCCACTGGTCTTTCTCTCTTTTTTACAACAATTAATACTGTTATAGAGTTGAAAGGTAGAATATGGTTCAAATGGCTCTGAGCGTTATGGGACTTAACATCTATGGTCATTAGTCCCCTAGAACTTAGAACTACTTAAACCTAACTAACCTAAGGACATCACACAACACCCAGTCATCACGAGGCAGAGAAAATCCCTGACCCGAAAGGTAGAATAGTTTTAAGCAACAAAAATAACAAGAAATTGAAATGGGAGTCGAAATTTTAAAGTAAGGCTGCTGTTAGGTTTAGTGAATCATATGTAATATTTTATATTTATGATGCATGACGTTCAGAACGAAAATATCAACTTCCTAAAGCAGCTGTATACAACATACACCAAAAAAGCTTTTGCATCACATCGATTCTGAGAGTTCCGCAACCTGTACAGAAAATTGGAGCAGAGATCAACATAAACATCATTTACGCTATTTTTATTGCTCATGACAACCACATGTTGCTTGTTGTACCACCATGCAGCGAGATCTTCAGAGCGGGAGGTCCAGATTGCTATACACACCAGTACCTCTAATACCCAGTAACACGTCGTCTTGCATTGATGCATGCCTGTATTCGTCGTGGCATACTATCCTCAAGTTCATCAAGGCACTATTGGTCGAGATTGTCCCATCCTCAATGGAGATTCGGCGTAGATCCCTCAGAGTGATTGGTGGGTCACGTTGTCGATAAAAAGGTCTTTTCAATCTATCCCAGGCATGTCCAGTATGGTTCATGTCAGGAGAACATGCTGGCCACTCTAGTCCTGCGATGTCGTTATCCTGAATGAAGTCCAAGATGTGCACGGTGGGGACGCGAATTATCGTCCGACGAATGCCTCGCCATTATGCTGCCGATATGGTTGCACTATCGGTCGGAGGATGGCATTCACGTATCGTACAGCTGTTATGGCACCTTCCATGACCACCAGCGGTGTACGTCGGTCCCACATAATGCCACTCCAAAACATCAGGGAACCTCGACCTTGCTGCACTTGCTGGACAGTGTGTCTGATCGGGTTGCCTCCAAACACGTCTCCAACAATTGTCTGGTTGAATGCATATGCCACACTCATCGATGAAGAGAACGTGATGCCAATCCTGAGCGGTCTATTCGGCATGTTGTTGGGCCCATCTGTCCTGCATGGTGTCGTGGTTGCAAAGATGGACCTCAACATGGGCGTCGGGAGTGACGTTGCGCATCATGCAGCCTATTGCGCACAGTTTCAGTCGTAACAAGACGTCCTGTGGCTGCACAAAAGCATTATTCAACGTGGTGGCGTTGCTGTCAGAGTTCCTCCGAGTCATAATCCGTAGGTAGCGGTCATCCATTGCAGTAGTAATCTTTGGGCGGCCTGAGCGAGGCATTTCATCGACAGTTCCTGTCTCTCTGTATCTCCCCCATGTCTGAACATCATCGCTTTGGTTCACTCCGAGACGCCTGGACACTTCCCTTGTTGAGAGCCCTTTCTGCCACAAAGTAACAACGCGGACGCGGTCGAACCGCGGTATTGAGCGTCTAACCACGGTTGAACTACAGACAACACGAGCCGTGTCCCTCCTTCCTGGTGGAATGACTGGAACCGATCGGCAGTCAGACCCTCTCCGTCTAATAGGCGCTGCTCATGCATGGTTGTTCACATCTTTGGGAGGGTTTAGGGACGTCTCTGAACAGTCACAGGGACTGTGTCTGTGATACAATACCCACAGTCAACGTCTATCTTCAGGAGTTCTGGGAACCAGGGTGATGCAAAACTTTTTTTGCGTGTTTTCAAAAATTCTCGAGAGAAGAGAAAATGAATTGCAGATAGTATTCGAATGAAACACCGATAACTCGACGAGCAGTGTAGCTCTGTGGAGGGCCAGAGTTTGATTCCCAGGTGGACTGTATTTTTAAACATAGATAGATAGTTGATATTTATTTTTAAAGATAGTCGTATGCTCTACAAGCATTTCCGTGAAGCGTGAAGCACGTAAAAAAAGAAAAGAAAAAAAAACTGTGCTCGAAACAGCTAATTGTTGGATTTCTGGTCCGAATCTAATTTCGGTCACTACTTTTTTTAGTTTTTTCCGTTCAGTTCGAATACCAACGTCAAATAAATGTATGCCAATTAGCGCATATTTATCTGTAATTTTTATGAAAAATGCACGTCTCCTTATATCTAATTATACAACACACGCTAAAATCCAGTTTTCATTGTATATATAAATCCCTAATCACCGATCTCTTACATAAAAATTTATTTTAAAAAAGAAAAACATTTCAAATCAATTTTTTTCCATCGCCGTGCACCCTACGCTTCATGGAAATATTTAAAAAGTACCACAAATGGGAATCGAAGGCCAACCATGTGTCAGTCAGGAATCCTACCACAGAACCACACAGCCACAAAACAGTCAAGTTGCTTTACAGTGTTAGACAACTCTGGGGAACTTTAAAGTAGATTTTGCAGGGAATTTTTGAGAGCTGCATCGAATTTTGATATTTTATTCTGAACTTCACATTGCCATGTACATATAAACTCTGATTACTGTGTGATCTCTTTGTCAGTTTCCGACTTATGGTAAAAGTGTGTCTGAGTTCAAGACGTAAACTGGGTATGCTGGGTATGGAGTCAACTAGTAAACAAATAAGACCTAAGACGAAGAAATTACAGAGGAGTTGAGAACTTTTCAAGATAAGTAGACTGAAAACTATTTTTTTGTGAAATAGAAAACAAAACCTATATGTCTGATATGCAATGAATCTGTTTCGGTTCCAAAAGATAATAACATCAAACGGCATTACGAGACTAAACATGCAGTTATATTTGATAGTACAAGGTACAATTTCGACAAGACCAGCTAAACGACTGAAAAGGAAACTTTCTGGCCAACAACAGACGTTTACAAGGACGAATTCAGAGTCAACGTGCTATGTGAAAACAAGTTATGTGTTAGCTCTGATACCGGCAAAAAAAAAAAAAAAAAAAAAAAAAAAAAAAAAAAAAAAAAAAAAAAATCAATGTCATGCTCAGCTGATGAAATGGTTATAGGATGCTTAGAGATCGTCGTTGAAACTGTTTATCCAGAAAAGGAAACGGAGTTCTCAAAAATAAGCCTGTATCGTCAAACTATTATTAGACGCGTGGTCGACATTGAAAGACAAATTGAAGATAATTTTAAACATCGTGAATCTGAGTTTACATTACATCCACTAACTTTGGATGAATGCGCAGATATGCTGCCCAAGTGGCGATTTATGTCAGAGTTGTTGAAGCCCATTCTAATAAAACAGAAGAATTAGCGGCGTTAACGACACCACGAAGTCAAGAGATTTATTGGAAGCAGTTATATCGACATTAATTCGCTTTTCGTAAAAACTTAACAATTTCGGTGCTACTAACAACGGATGGTGCGCGGATTCAGAACATGATAACATTTCATATTATACAGAAGTAAGATGGCTAACCCATGCGAAAATGTTGAAAAGAGTGTTTGATTTGAAACAAGAAATACGATCGTTCTTTGAGACTAGGTCAAAGAGGCTCCCGGAGTCCGAAGTTAAAGAATGGCTTTCCAACTTTGCGTTCTTGGTCGATGTTACTAGCCACCTAAATAATGTTAATGCTCGACTCCAAGGTAAAGATCAACTTATTAATGTCAATCGTGATCTTATTTACGCATTCCAAATGAAACTTGGGCTTTGGGAACAAGGATTACGAACAAAAAACTTCACAAATTTTCTTACACTGTCAAAACAATTCGACTTCACACAGGCGGCAGCAATTAAATAGGCTTCTTTGAGATCTGACTTGAAATATTAATTCGAAAACTGATTTCAAAATTTTAAGAACATCGTCCCCTTTTTTTTATTTGCTACGGCATTCTCTGTAGACATAAGTACACTACCGGGACATTTGCAAGTAGAAGGCTATGAAATGCAGCACAAAGCACAGTTAAAAGAGAAATTTAATCAGGTTGGTTTGGAGTAGTTCTATAAAACAAATTTGGACAAGAAGAAATATCCAGAACTTTACAAACATGCTTTAAAAATGATTTCATTATTTGGAAACCATTACGAGTGTGAACAGCTTTTTAGTCGGATGAATTATATCAAATCACAAATAAGAATACTAATTACTGATGTTCATCTGGAAAACTCTTTGCGTGTAGCAACAACTTCAATCGACATCAACACTGACTCACTCAGTTCAGTCAAACAAAGCCAGACATTCCACTAACAATGACTTCATTGGAATTTTATAATAAATATTCTTTCTTCAAATTTGTTTTTATCTTCTTTAAAAAATAAATTAATATTTCTTGCATATATTGGTTCATAAAACAAAAATTGGTAATGCGGCCCGTGGGGAAATCCCCTCTCAAAAATTTGGCCGCCTGCCGAAAAGGTTGGCCACCCCTGATTTAAAGCGAGAGGCTGTTTCTTTAAGGTAACTGGAATCTACTAGGAAAGAAATGCATTCGGAAAGAGTTGGCTGTGGCCTGTAGTAGGGACCAACCACGGCAGTTGCCTAAATTGAAAATGGGAAACCATATGAAACCATTTTCAAGGTTGTTAGCGGATGGATTCGAAGCACCACGCCTGCTGAATGCAGGGATTAGCTAGCTGAGCGCTCTAGGCGGTGCAGAATTCGGACAAAACTGGTTTTTGTACACTGTTTTCAAAAATGCATCGCGACAAAATATGCAATTCTGACATTACAAAAAAATGGTTCAAATGGCACTGAGCACTATGGGACTTAACATCTTAGGTCATCAGTCCCCTAGAACTTAGAACTACTTAAACCTAACTAACCTAAGGACATCACACACATCCATGCCCGAGGCAGGATTCGAACCTACGACCGTAGCAGTCCCGCGGTTCCGGACTGCTCTGACATTACAAGTTTTCCCGTAATTGTGCATGTTTGTCATTTGGTGCTGCATGAATGCATTCATGTTTTAAGGTTTTATTGTGTATGGAATGCGTGGGTTCAGTTATTATACGGGGGTGAGTCAAATGAAAACCTTAAATTTATAATAAAAAATCGAAATTTTGCGCCTTTATCCTGTAAGTTGGTAAGCGTGCTACAAACAGCGTGCAGAATGGCCTGTAGGTGGCAGCATAGTGCAGATGCACACATACCGTTGCAGTATCGGTATAAAGACGGCCGCCCCACTTGCGACTTGCACCTGGGAAGAGCAGCGTTCTGTTATTCGGTTTTTGCGTAGTGAAGGTGTGAAACCTATTGAAATTCATCGACGAATGATGGTTCAGTACGGTGATGCATGTTTGTCACAGCAGCAATTCTACGAATGGAGCAGGAAGTTCGCAAATGGTGTGACTTCAGTGGAGATGCTTCTCGTCCAGGCCAGGCACAACGAGTTGTGACTCCACAGGACAGTGCATCAGTTGAAGCCATAGTGAAGGAAAACCGCCAAGTGACACTGAATGACATTGCAGTATGTTTACAGATTAATCATCGGTCAGCACACCACATTGTGCATGATGTGCTCCAGTTTCACAAAGTGTCTGCAAGATGGGTGCCACGGGAGCTGACTCCTGAAATGAGAGAATGACGTGTTGATGTTTGTGAAGAACTCCTTCGGCACTTTGAACGAGAAGGTGATGATGGCTTCCTTGCAAGAATCGTTACTGGAGACGAAACCTGGGTTCACTTCTACCAACCGGAAACGAAGAGAGCAAGCAACTCAGAACTTGCCCCAAGTGATTTCCATATGTTTGGACCACTCAAAGATGCAACAGGAAGAAAGAAGTTCCGTTCTGATGAAGAGGTACGCCACGTAGTGCATGAGTGGTTGGGCGGACTACCAAAAGAATTTTTTTCTAAAGGAATTTATGCACTTTGTAAGCACTGGAGGACTTGCATTGAGCGTGGGGGAGATTATTTTGAAAAGTGATACAGCTTTGTACCACTTGTGCACAAAAAATAATATTTTAAAAAATATTTAAGGTTTTCATTTGACTCACCCTCGTAGTATTACAATAGCCTAAATACATTTTGTAAAAGGGTGGGGGGAGGGGCAGTGGAGATGAAGGGCTCAGTCAGCTCGGACAAATTCTACCAGCCCGCTCAGAAAATCTTTTAGAAATGAACGGCCTATAGAATGTGCTGTTACAATATAGCCCAACTGCTCTCCACAAGCCTCTCCCCATTGTTCCGTATCGGAATCAGTTTTCATAACTTAGTACCGACCGGGTTACCAGATAGTGCGATATTTTGCCTTTTGGGCTAATAGTAATGGAATTTTGAGTAACTTGTCTTTTTAAACGAATGGAACCATCGTCGTTGGGCGATATTTTTGTTGATCAACGCTATGTGTGGGCGACACAGGAAAGGTCAAGTGTAATTTTATGTATTGATTTTAATTTAATGTTATTTGAAAGGAGATCTTCACCGCTCCGCCGCCATGTGAAATATTACAGCCTCAGAATTCTACCAGTCTCCAAATAAAGACCAGTGCTAACATTAAACTGATGTAGAAGGTAATTAGGCTATTATAACGCTGCGTACATATTTTTAACTGACGCTAGTGGACGAATCAAAATCGATTTTCCAATTCTTTCTTGTTACAAACTTATCCAAAATTAGGCCCATCAGAACAGCACACAGAACAAAAATAATAAACGGCAGCAAATACATTAAATTCAACCGCAAGTAAAAACTGAGCTGCTTAACGAAACAATTGGACTCGAATAATCCCCACAGTGTTCTATATAGTTGGTCTTGACTAAAATGGGGATAAGCAAGAGGCGATAGTGCTATCGATATTTAGATAGTGTGACCTGTCGATGGCCTTGTTGACTATCGATAGTGCATATCCCTGTTTCGTCCTATGACTGAAAATCAGAACATAAGGGGCGATCAGAAAGTTTCCTTTTTAAGGCCAGACAGTCCAGAATCGCCACGCAACGCAGGCAAAATCACCGTGGACATTGATGTAATTATCGCACTGGCGCACCGGACTGAAGATTCTCATGAACACCGTGTCCTGCTGCGTGAAGAAGTCTGTAACTGCCAATGCACATCCTCGTCCGTTAGGTATCGTCGAACCTTCAAGGCTTTTCTTAAGGGATCAAAGATGTGGTAATCGCATGGGGAGAGATGAAGTCTATAAGGCGGGTGCTCGAGTGTCTCCCACTTAAGTTGGTGACGTTACGAGATTTGCGATGTGGGGCACGCGTTATCATGGAGTAGCAGCATCCCTTGTCACACCATTCCACAACGTCTGTGTTCGACAGACATGCTGCCTTATACACATTCTTCTCCGGTGGATGACTACCGATGTTTATCCTTCAGCAGCCAAGAAAAGAATAACAGCGCGTTGGTCCTGTTGGACGCGTTTGGTAATAACATCGCCATAGTTCATGTTGCGAATGCACTGCACGCACGTCGGGAGGACACGAATGCCCCACACCTACATTAACCCCCTTACCTTCATGTTGGTGCTTACATACACGCATCGGAGTCGCACTACGTTCCACACATGTTGCAGCAACGCCCTCAAACGAAAACTTTTTATCGCCATTGTGTCTTTCAGCTTCATCATTACACGGAAACTAGGTGGTGGTGGTGGTTAGTGTTTAACGTCCCGTCGACAACGAGGCCATTAGAGACGGAGCGCAAGCTCGGGTTAGGGAAGGATTGGGAAGGAAATCGGCCGTGCCCTTTCAAAGGAACCATCCCGGCATTTGCCCGAAACGATTTAGGGAAATCACGGAAAACCTAAATCAGGATGGCCGGAGACGGGATTGAGGCTCTGAGCACTATGGGACTCAACTGCTGAGGTCATTAGTCCCCTAGAACTTAGAACTAGTTAAACCTAACTAACCTAAGGACATCACAAACATCCATGCCCGAGGCAGGATTCGAACCTGCGACCGCACCGGTCTTGTGGTTCCAGACTGCAGCGCCTTTAACCGCACGGCCACTTCGGCCGGCGAGACGGGATTGAACCGTCGTCCTCCCGAATGCGAGTCCAGTGTGCTGGGAACTAGGTCATGAGTAATTTTATTTAGGTGGTAGGGACGGTCCGGACCCCTGTCCCCTTCCCCCCGCCCCTGCCCCCCTTTGGCTAAATCTGTGCTTCCACCAGCAGAAGCTCAAAACCATAACATGAGAGGCCAGTGCCAGTAATACTATCCCCCTCCCGCAGATGTTCTGGGAACAGTACTTGTCAACAGCATAGAAGATACCACATCCAATAACAGCTAAGTGTTTTAAAGCGAACTGCAGTATGGTTCGAGATATTTTGAAGCACCAATGATGCGTTACGAAGACGAGCTTAAATGCGTCATAAAGAGGATCCATCTCAATCAGTAGACGTGTGAGTAATTTGCAGGAGATCGTTAATATTGGTACTAAACAGCCTAACGACTATTGTTGCATTTGTATAGGAATGTATCCGACACGAAGACTTCAATTACGGAATCGGCAAGCACAACTAAGTCAACCTCCAATCATCGGATACGCCACATATGGAAAAATTACGCTCAAAAATTTGTCTGTGCGGTCACTTAAGATATATACAAAAATTGGAGAGTTATAGGCCTAATATGAAAAACATGTACACTCAAAAACCAGCGATGACCGACAGTGATATTGTCAGAGCCGTTATCAATTAACAAGTGGATGAACAAATCACAAACAAACAGTTACAAACTAGCAATAAAATGGCGGTCGGATATTTCCCCGTTGATGTTATCTAAAATTGTTAGGCTGCTTCAAGTTTTCCTTCAGTTTCAGAATATTGTTTCTCATTTTAAAGCGGGAGAGATAGATAGATAGAAAGAGAGAGAGAGAGAGAGAGAGAGAGAGTACTTTTTAAAACAATTATTACATGTGACTTTTGAATTAGAGCTGCAGAATTCTGTCATAGTCATTTGTTGTAACGGGTCTATGACCTTTACTCCTCACCTGTCCTACTGTGCTAATCCACCCCCCCCCACCCCCCCCCCCCCAAAAAAAAGAAATGTTATCCGTTGTCAGAATAAAAATGGAATGACAGTATCATTCTGAGGTAGGGAAAATCGCAAGGGCTGCAGCGGGAGTGAAAATGGCTCTATTTAGTTTTCAGTTAAGGTATTATATGAGTAAGCTCCCACTACAGCTGAGTCTGCGCGTATTACTACTATTATTCTTCTTCCCGTTGTGATGAAACCAATTACTGAGATCACAGTAGGATAGCGATAAGTTGGATGATGGTTAACCGTGTTAAAATATAGCATAATGCAATGAAATATGTCGCAGTGCACAGCAAGAATAATCGGACTTCGGATAGAAAATAATTTAGATTGCAGGTCCTAAGGGAAAAGTATACAAATATAATGAGGTGACAAAAGTCATAGGATACCTCCTAATATTGCGTAGGACCTCCTTCTGCCTGGCGTGGAGCCGAATCTCGACGTGACATGGATTCAGCAAGCAGTTGGAAATCTCCTGCAGAAATACTGAGCCCTGCTGCCCCTAATTGCGAAAGTGTTGTCGGTGCAGCACTGTGTGCATCAACCGACATCTCGATTATGTTCCATAAATGTTTGATGGCATTCATGTTGGGCGATCTGGGTGGTGTATTATAATAAATAAAAATATATATAAATGGAAAAAATTATAGTACAACTGCATTATTAGTAAATGCTCTGCGGTTATGAAGTTGTGCTATTCGGACTTCCTCTCTTACATTTCTATTGTAGATGCAGGCAGCCGACTCCAAGGACACCAGTGCGTCTCAAAAAATGAAGAAAATCCTCCCAACTTGGCTTCGCTTCGCAGCAATAGAAATACTTAATACTATTGTTAAGTCTTCTCTTATTCAGAATGACATATAATACATAACACCCGTAGCACGTCATACTTCGAGCAATACATCCTAACCATATACATCTTAACCATACTTCTACATACGAAAGAGTGAAACAAAATCATGTGCAAAGAAAACTGAATTATGTTTTTTGTTCATTTGTTTGCGCCTTATCGCGCATTCATAATTAATGTCTTTGCTGACACTTATGGTCGATTGCTGTTTCATTTTTTTAATATACTTTATCATATCCGGGGAGTCTTTCACCACGTACTTACACAATTGCCCCGCCGACCGGGGTGGCCGAGCGGCTCTAGGCCCAACGGTCTAGAACCACGCGACCGCTACGGTCGCAGGTTCGAATCCCGCCTCGGGCATGGATGTGTGTGACGTCTTAAGTTAGTTAGGTTTAATTAGTTCTAAGTTATAGGGGACTGATGACCTCAGCAGTTAAGTCCCATAGTGCTCAGAGCCATTAGAACAATTGCCCCCGCACTGAACGTTGACATGGTATGGAGACGTACAGTGTTTTTGCATGTACATATTTATATTTACATTTGCCAATACGGGTCGATGCCCTTTATTTGTCAGCTTCTCTTTTATTTAATGGAATGGTTATGTCAGCTTATCGTATGTGTGTTAAAGTTCTGCAAGAAACTGGAAGATTATATACGTAATTATGATAGTTCATTACATATTTGAATTAGCGCGCTGACAATAATGTTCAGTTTGCTTAGGCCTCGCTGCCAGGTTTTGTGCTTGCGCACTAGTAGGTTTGGCAGCTAAGCACGAGTCGCTAATGGTCAACATACTAGTTGCTACTGTCGCACGTGCGTGCATTCGTTTTCTTAGTGTTAATTTCACATTGAGTGTCACACTTTCACCCAAGTATTACATATTAAAGAATTGCCGTGGGATTTGTCTTCATGCTGTGGCAGAACATCTCCATTCTTACAGCCCAGTCATCATTATTACCTGTCGTATCCTAGCCAACAGCATCCGTCGACGAGGTAAGTATTGTCTCGTACAACTATAGTTCACTTATTGACGTATCAGGCGTTGTGTGACACAATACTCAGAAATTATTTTGTTGCACACTTATGTTAACGTTACCACCCTTCACCGTCCTCTTGCTGAAAGACACATGTATCTGCTCAAAACATTGTATAAATTTTTTGTCTTTAAAGTTCAATCCTTTACATGGAGTTTGGTTTCCAATGAAAATTCATACAAGTATTGAGTTACAACATACGTAACATGATAGCTTACATCTATGGCCGACATTCCATCCATCGCTCATATTATGAACATAAATTTCTTAAGTTTTGAAATGTCATAAATTTTTCATTAACTAGGTTCTGTTACTACAGTTGTTTGTTAGTTTTTAACTTATCTTCTTCGGTTACATCACTTACACAAATTAATTACATAACACATTGTTATGATACAATACAAGCATATGATACATTTATACTTCTTTTTATAGACAGGCTTTTATTACTTATGGGAGATCATTTCTTCCTTATGTAGAGCAGGGAGAAAAACATTCAAAATGGTTCTAAAATATACGCATTGCCGGCCTAACTATGTTTGGCGCCACCTCCTTTGTTTGCAAGGGAAGAAAGGAAATACTCATCTACTGGTTCCAGTGTTTATTAGGTAATATTACTCGTACAATCATGGACTAACTATGTTTGGCGCCGCCTCCTTCGTTTGCAAGGGAAGAAAGGAAATACTCATCTACTGGTTCCAGTATTTATGAGGAAATATTACTCGTACAATCATGGACTGGTTGCTAAGGAACTTTCATTTCATGGAAATGATGTGTACTGACTAATCATTCATGTGCTATCATGTTGTTTTTTCATGCACTAGTGCTGTTTACTTCAATTAACGGCTAGCTTAGAGTTAAATATGAATAAGTTTCAACCACCGTAGACCTATCTTTCTCAAATACCTGGAAATGTCACTGTTTATGCTTTCATGTGTCATGATAAAAATTTATTTGTTTCTGTAAAATCACATGCTTAAATGTTTATGTGTACTCTGCAGTGAATAGGTACTGGTAAATGTCACGGAGATATACTGCAACGATGCATATTTTCATTTTTCATGTGCCTTATGACTTTGTATAAAAATCCTTATAAATAAATTGTTTACTCGAGGTGCGGCCCCGTTTCTTGATTGTCTACCTGCTACTCTCGATGTAATTCTCTTCCTCTGCAGCGTGGTGATGCAAGGGTCGCTGAAAGAAAAGAACTTCAAACTAACCTAAAACTAATTGCATTAAATAGCTTGGTGGGCACTGATACATTTGGTCATTACATCTGTCCACAGATATTTCCATATTTCGTTTGAATTCATAGACATTCGTTTATTTTGTTACCCTTTACGACTATTTACCGTGCAAAACAATTATTTGACATTTCTTGTGGTATTTTGTCGTTTTTTCGTAGCTTACATGTCTCGAATTTTTTTCATAATGCTTCCTTTTGCTTATTAATATGTTGTATATAGCTTAGGATTTAATGAAATCTCTGTATACATACATCAATAGGTTCTTTAGTTCTTAGACAGTAGATAAAATTGCTTAGTATTTCCGTTTACTTTGTATTTAAGTTAGGTACTTGTACATATCGCATTGCTACTTGGTTGCCCCTTCTGCCAGTCTGTTGCACATGTGCACAAGTTAATGCCTCCTCTCCTACTACTGACTTGAATGCGTATTTTAGAGTGCGCATAGCTGATCCATAAGCTAATTCTCTTTATACTTTCACTTCATGTGAAGTGGTGTATTCCTTCTCATTCCTGTTGATTATATGCTTACGTGCACAAATCAAAAGAATAATTATACCTATACACATTACTTTATCTTAAAATACACTCCAGAAGAAAAAAAAAAACACACTTAGAGTTATGGACACTATGTACAATTATCTTGTGATAGAAAGAAAAAATGCTACTGAGCTTGAGAGATTCAGATTCGGTGTTATGCCACTTCGCTTTCATAGGGAATATGATCTTTACTGCGATTTGACTTCATACACTATGATGGAATGGTGGGCAGTAGTTAATGGACTTGTTTGCGTGCTGTAGGGAAGGAAATACGGTAAGCTTTACCTGCATTCAAAGGAATACGGTGCCGACTTAAACGACTGCAGACTGTTGGGCCGACAAAGCGCGTTTTTCTGTGGAACGGTGAGGAGAGATTTGCAGACGGTCGCGTGCTGTGGTCGCATTGGGCAAAACACATTAAGTTGGTGCCGGACGGGAGGCAGACATCCAGGTATACGGGCTAGCGCCGAGAAGTCACCACTGCACCGGACAGCGCATTGTATGCCGGGAATAAAGCAGAGGTTGGGCCCTTGTTAGGGAGCAAGCCGCCAAAAGGAATGTAAACATTCTGCGAATTTGTGAGGGACAGGGAAACTGGCACGCAGACGTCCAGACTCCGTTTCAAAACATGTTTGTGAAAGCATGAGGCTTTTGGCGAGTTTATGGCCGTTCTTGGGAAACTTTGAAATGGACGCAACAGGGGAGATAACAGGCTGTTTATGGAGGGCTGTGCTTCCACCCTGTATTGTGTTAGCAAAAGACACGGCAAACGTGTGGGAAAGAGGCCGCGATGCTGAATCTTTTTTCCGTTTTCTGCCAATTAACTTCAAAGCCTCTGATTGGTGCAAAGACCATTCCTCCAAGCTTAGAATGCTGGGCTCCAGCTCGTGATTGGCTTGTGCGAATGTGGGGGAAGTCAAAAAAGAGAAATGTGCTTTTGGAACCGACCTGAGGAGGAAGCTGTGAGAAAGGAAGAAGGATCTCTCCTGTACAAGTCTCTTGTAATGGCGCTTCGCTAGTAAAGAACTGCAGGTCTCTACCTAAACAGTGAGACTCGTGTCCCTTGCCAGTCACCTTCTGAACTGTCAGAGGTACTCCTTATGTCATCACGGTCACAATGAGTGACGCATGCATGTACTTACGAGGGTCGGTCAAAAAGTAATGCCTCCCATTCTTTTTCTACTTAAAGAAATTAAGTTAAGTGAAAAATTTGAATTTGGCGCCATTCCTCAAACCTTCTTCTGCAATCCACTGCAGTAGTAACTTTCTGTGTCAACAGGTGGCAGCACAGCAGAAGTTTGTAAGATGGCCGACATCGATGTTCGTTTGAGACAGCGTTGTGTGATTGAATTCTTGAATGCAGAAGGTGAAACGCCCATACGCATTCATGAAAGACTGAAGAAGGTGTATGGTGTTGTGACAGTGGATGTCAGCACTGTTAGACGATGGGTTCGTCGTTGTAAGGAAGCTGAAGGGCAAACACCGTTGACTGACGAAAAGCGGAGCGGCAGGCCGGTGAGTGCAGTGACTCCACACAACATTCAGCAAGTTGATGACATCATTCGTGGTGACCGTCGGGTGACTGCAGATGAAGTGTGTCGCATTATTTCTCTTAGTAAAGGCAGTGTGATCACGATTATTAAACAATTGGGGTACTCAAAAGTTTGTGCACGGTGGGTTCCAAGAAAGTTAACCGATCAGAATAAAGAGGCAAGGAAAACAATAGCCTCCCAACACTTGCAGTGCTTCCGTTTGGAGGGAGATGAGTTTCTGAAAAAAATTGTGACCGGGGACGAAACATGGGTGCATTTTTTTGAACCCGAATCAAAGAGGCAGTCAATGGAGTGGCGTCACACAAGCTCGCCGAGGAAGAAAAAATTCAAAACTGTGCGATCGGCAGGGAAAGTTATGGCAACAGTTTTCTGGGATACAGAGGGTGTGATTCTGGTTGATTTTTTGGAGCAGGGATGCACAATACATTCTGTTCAATACGTCACAACCCTCAACAAACTTAAAGCACGTCTTCAGCGAGTTCGCCCAACAAAATCAATGGCAGATGTTCTTCTTTTGCATGACAATGCAAGACCACACACCAGTCGTCACACCTCTGACGAGATTGTCAAAATTGGATGGGAAGTTTTGCCTCATCCTCCATACAGCCCTGACCTGGCACCATCAGACTTCCATCTGTTCGGGCCACTAAAAGAAGCTCATCGTGGGATTCATTTTGAAGATGAGGAGGCCGTCAAAACATCTGTGCATCAATGGCTTAGGAAGCAGAGCTGTGATTTTTACCGTGCTGGGATACATGCCCTTGTTCAAAGATGGACCAAAACTGTAGAGATGGGCGGAGATTACATTGAAAAATGACAAAATGATCCTCAATGTTGTGGTTTTCAACCTATGTAATTGCATTTAAATTTCCTGACAATTAAACGTAGAAAAAAAATAGGAGGCATTACTTTTTGACTGACCCTCGTATTTGTCTTGAGTCGGCCGTCTAAACATTTGACACATTCCGACACGCACACTCATGGTACAGAATCAAATTGGCTTGGCAGACCAGCAAACGGGTCCACCTCCACACCGGAATCCATTGGGGTTTCAGAGGCTCATAGGGAAGTACCTGCGTTCTGAATTAACCGAACGCGAGACCGTGTACTTGCATTTTCAAGAAAGCGCATTTAATAACAGATTGCCGCCGTCCATGATTTCAGTCGCCAAAGTATCATTGTGTGCCGCCTTGACCAGCAGGAGCATAAAGTATTCGCTCCTACGACATAGGGCTCTAATATATATTTCTCAGCACCCTGTTCTTTCGATCCATATTTTTCTTTTTTGTATGGTAGAATATAGATGCTCGGTGGTGGCGTAGTTTGGTGCCATAACCTGGATTCACGTGTATGAAGTCAGATAGAGCGATCAGTGTTCTGGTTAGTGACGTGTGTCGATCCCCAGCAGATCAATTTTTCCACCATAGATCCCATGTTAGTAAGGCGTTTGTTATTAAAAATGTTTGTGTGATGTTTCTCTAATAATTTTGTTGTTTAAGATGAATAAATCGAGTGTCAATTAGACTACAACTTCTCCCTGAGTTCTAATTAGCAGTTCCTTCCCATTTTATTATTGAAGTCTAGATTTTAAACATAAGGAGTAGCTTTTCACTTGGTGTTCACTGCGTGGATCTTTTACATCATTAATGATAATCTTCCTCCAAGCTTCATCATTCTATAAAAGCTTTTATATCTTTGTGAGGCTGGAGACCCTTGTCTCTCCCTGTTTTCTCGTGGGCTAACCTGTACATCACAGGGTATGGCATTTTGGAAATTGTATATGGTCCTGAATAGAGTAACTGCCACTTCTTATTCAGTTTGTGAAATTTTGTCGATTTAGGATGTGTCCATAAGAGGACCCGTAGCTCTTCAAAAAATTGTGTATTAAGTTTCAGTTTCTTATTATATATTTTCTTTCTATACTCGGCCCTATTTTCGAGTGTAATCATGGCTTGTTTGATTTTGTCTTGTAGAGTCATTTCTGTAGTACTTTTGGTATGGGTGACTCCCACTCATTTGTTTGTTTTGTCTTGAACATCAATTCGTTAGGTGTGAAACCTGTTGAAGAATGTGGAAGGTTATGGACAACTTGCATGAAAAGAGTTGTGTATTCTACCCATCGGGTGTGTTTGTGAGGGTGTATGTCCTAATACACCGGTTAAATTCTTAAAGACTCGTTCTATTGGGCTTGCTTCCAGGTGAAAAAAGCGTACTAATCATGTCTTACGTCCTGTGAGATCATAAATTGTTTCCACTTTTGCCTAACGAAATATGAAGCACTATCAGTTAGTAGTACCTTTGGTTTACCTATTCTTCTCAAATAGTCTCCCTCAATTCTTTTTCTGATATTTGTGGCTACTGTATTTTTAATGGCGTACATTTTAATATGCTTTGAGAAAATATCGTATAGTGCTACTACGTATCTTACTCCTTCTTTACTTCTTGAATGTGGACCAGCTATGTCCAGGGATACTATATCTAGAGGGTTTTTTTTTTTGGAGTATTGGGTGTAGCTCAGTATATTTTGATACATTCGACTGTTTTGATTTTTGACACATTACACACTTTCTTAATGCTTATAGGACTCGTCTTCTCCAATGTGGAAAATAACAGTGTTGCAATTTTTTCAGTACATTTGCCTACGCCATAATGTCCCCATATTTCATGTGTGTGTCTTATAAATTCATTGATATAATCTTCATGAATACATACATATACACTAGTGTTCAGATTTTTCATGTTTTCTATGAAACAAAACGCCCTTGTACTCCTGATATCATTGACTTACCTTTCCACCTTCATCTTGTTTAAGGTTTTGCATAACTATACTCCATCTGGGATTTTGCTGTTGTATAATTTTCATTTACTTACTAAACTTATGGTAATCAGACTGTTGTGTTGTAACTTGCATTAATAACGTTTTGATTTCTGCATCTTGCTCTGTTAATTCACTAGATTCCTCTAAACCTTGTGGTATCCTCGACAAGGCATCTGCAACAACATTCTGACTTCATTTAATACTAATGATCTCAAAATTTAATTCTTGTAAATATAGACACTACCTAGCTAATCCACGGTGCAATAGTTTACATGTTAAAAGAAATGACAGTGACTGATCGTCACAGTAAATTTTGATTTTCTTACTCCACAAAAATTTTCAAACATTTTAAAATGCCCAGCTAAACTTTTCAATTGTTATGCAGAGTAAGATCTTTCTGCTTCTGAAAATGTTCGACTAGCAAAACTGATGACTTTGGGTTCTTCCTTACCTTCTTCTTCTTCTCACATCTGGAATAAGCATGCCACCAACCACTGTGATGAGGCATCTGCGTGTAGACAAAAATTCATGGACATGACAGTGTGGCTAAGAATGTTTGCATTGACTAATGCCTGCTTAAAGTTATTAAAGTCCCTATTTTTCCCTAACAAGTTCATCACTGTTCTTCAGTTTCTGTGGTACAATTTTACGATAAAAGGGTGTTAGTCCTAAAAAAGCTTTAAGTTGTTTTTTATTCCTTGGAGCTGGACAATTGGGTATGGCATTAAGTTTTTTCGGATCAGGTAATATTATTCATTCTGACACACATGCCCTAAAAATTTGACTTTCTGCTTACCAAAACTAGACTTTTTTTAACTGGTTGTTACTCCGTAATCTGCAAATTGTTGAAGTGCCAGATCAACCAGCTTGATATGTTCTAACCAAGTGGGGATGGCTACGTAAACAGTGACTTTGGTAAGCAATTCTGGTCCTCAGACCTTGTCAAGTGCAGATATAAACACGCCTGTACTAATGTTCAGTACAAAAGGTAGAACACGGAATTTGTAACTTCTGCCACCACAAACAAACGCTGTATATTTTCGACTTTATTGATGGAGCTTTATTTGCAAGTAGAATGCCTTGAGATCGAGTATACTGAAGTATTTTGTATTGTAAAACTTTAGAAACTGTTCGTCCAAGTTGTCTGGTCTTACACGTACTGGTACTAAAATATTATTGATACCTCTAGCATTAAGAACTAATCTTACAGAACCATCTGATTTGCTTACTGGTAATATTGGACTACAATAGGATAAAAATGAAGGTTGTATAATTCTCCAATTAACTATATGATTGAGCTCTTCCCTTACTGCCTCTTGTTACGCCCATGGAATAGGATATGACATTGCACAAAATGTTTCATGTGGATACACTTCAAATTTATATTCATAGTCTTTGATTACTCCTGCTCCTTACTGAAAACATTGGCATACTTAAATAACAAGTTAGAAAGTTGTTGTCATTGCATATCATTTAGTATCTGTGATTCACTTAGTTTCTGCTCTGCCATTTCATAACTAACCTCGGTGTTTGATTCTTGTTCAGTATCAAATTTGTTTGTAAAATATTCAGTTGGAAAGGAATATTGTACTATTACATTTGACTCTGGTTTGTTTTTGTTACTTTTATCAGGTGTTTTGACTAAATCAATAGAAAAAAATCTGATCCTTTACATAAAAGTGGTATTTACCATTACCTATGTCAGTCTGTGTTTTGTATCTTCAAAATGTGTTCATGCCAATAAGACAGTTAACTGTGAGTTTATCAATTTCGTCACAATTGCTCTTCACTGTAAAATGTTAAATTTGTAATGGAATAAGTGCCTGATGTTTTACGAATTTAGTCTTACTGCCTGTAGCAGTTTGCACCTTGCAATTTTGGACAGGAAATGTTGGAAATTTGCCTCTTTTCTTCAGTTCACAGAAAAATGCATTTGACATTAGGCTGGTAGTTTAACCTGTATCTAAAATTAACTGTGTGTCAATATTAAATATTTTCACCCTAATGATTGCTTGTACTTGTCATACAGACCATGCTTGATGTCATCTTTTTTGTCAAACCAGAGAGGTCAATAGCCTGGGGATTAACTATGACCAGTTGGTGGTTTCCTACAGTGTCATGTGACTTAATGCATTACCGGGAGTAAAAATGGTTCGAATGGCTCTGAGCACTATGGGACTCAACTTTTGAGGTCATTAGTCCCCTAGAACTTAGAAGTAGTTAAACCTAACTAACCTAAGGACATCACACACATCCATGCCAGAGGCAGGATTCGAACCTGCGAACGTAGTGGTCTCGCGGTTCCAGACTGCAGCGCCTAGAATCACACGGCCATTTCGGCCGGCTTACCGGGAGTAATTTCAGTTAGTTGTACAGTGTGGGTACTTCGCCAATTTGTGTTGTTACCTGCTTGCGACATTTCTTCGCGAGTGCCATGCCCACCTCCACCAGAAAAAAATGGTTGGAAGTTCATATTCCGACAGGATAATTCATCACACTCTGGTTATCTCTACTAAGCAAAGAAAATCGCCAGAAGATAGCTCACTTGGGCTACCTCCACTAACCTAAGGCACCCGACCACCAGTTCATTCTACAAACTGGTGCCAAGTTTGAATTTTGGCAGGAAGATAGCTCTCTGAGGGTTTTGCTGCTGGCGCGAAAGGAAGGAAACTTGTAATAACCTCAGTCGACTCCCCCACCTAAGGGTTTGTTGGAAAAAAGGACTTGTCTTTATTATTTAACCAATTTCAAACAGGTGTGTTCGCCACTGGGTCTGGACTCCATCTGGCTTAGTTCAGTTTGTCACCACCAGAGGGCGCTCTCATGTCATCAGGTGATGATGCAAGTACCATTATCCAAGATGTCGGCACCCAGTGTGTCCACGAAGAGGTCCAGAACCCAACTGGCTTAGTTCATTTCGTCGCCACCAGAGGGTGCTACCGTGAAATTGGGTGATGACACTAGTACTGTTATTGAAGATGGCCATATACAGTGTGTGTCCACCTCATGGTGTGAGTCTAATTCATATACGAGGGGCATTCAAGTTCTAAGCCCTCCCATTTTTTTTCTCCGGACTGGAAAGAAATAGAAACATGCGCATTGTTTTAAAATGAGGCCGCGTTCATTGTCAATACATCCCAGAGATGGCAGCACCGTACGGCAGATGGAATTTTACCGCCAGTGGCGAGAATGAGAACTGTTTTAAATACTTAAAATGGCGACGTTTTCCTTATTTGAACAGCGGGCAATCATTCGTTTTCTGAATTTGCGTGGTGTGAAACCAATTGAAATTCATCGACAGTTGAAGGAGACATGTGGTGATGGAGTTATTGATGTGTCGAAAGTGCATTCGTGGGTGCGACAGTTTAATGAAGGCAGAACATCGTATGACAACAAACCGAAACAACCTCGGGCTTGCACAAGCCGGTCTGACGACATGATCGAGAAAGTGGAGAGAATTGTTTTGGGGGATCGCCAAATGACTGTTGAACAGATCGCCGCCAGAGTTGGCATTTCTGCGGGTTCTGTGCACACAATCCTGCATGACGACCTGAAAATGCGAAAAGTGTCATCCAGGTGGGTACCACGAATGCTGACGGACGACCACACGGCTGCCTGTGTGGCATGTTGCCAAGCAATGTTGACGCACAACGACAGCATGAATGGGACTTTCTTTTCGTCGGTTGTGACAATGGATGAGACGTGGATGCCATTTTTCAATCCAGAAACAAAGCGCCAGTCAGCTCAATGGAAGCTCACAGATTCACCACCACCAAAAAAATTTCAGGTAACCGCCAGTGCTGAAAAAATGATGGTGTCCATGTTCTGGGACAGCAAGGACGTAATCCTTACCCATTGCGTTCCAAAGGGCACTACGGTAACAAGTGCATCCTACGAAAATGTTTTGAAGAACAAATTCCTTTCTGCACTGCAACAAAAACGTCCAGGAAGGGCTGCACGTGTGCTGTTTCACCAAGACAATGCACCCGCACATCGAGCTAACGTTACGCAACAGTTTCTTCGTGATAACAACTTTGAAGTGATTCCTCATGCTCCCTACTCACCTTACCTGGCTCCTAGTGACTTTTGGCTTTTTCCGTGGCCGCACATTCACCAGCCGTGCTGCTGTTGCCTCAGTGATTTTCCAGTAGTCAAAACAGACTCCTAAAGAAGCCTTCGCGCTGCCACGGAATCATGGCATCAGCGTTGTGAAAAATGTGTACGTCTGCAGGGCGATTACGTCGAGAAGTAACGCCAGTTTCATCGATTTCGGGTGAGTAGTTAATTAGAAAAAAAATCGGAGGCCTTAGAACTTGAATGCACCTCGTATCTGCCACCAGAGGGCGCTCTCGTGACGTCAGCTGATGACATTCAGCGGTGGGGGAAATGGCGGGAGCCAATAGGAGCCCTTAATCGAGTCACGTGTTTGACTTCAGCCAATATGATTGAAGTATCTGATGACGTCATTATAGGAGATAGAGGTGAAGCTCAGCAGCTCCAGGGCCTCAGTCTTGTTCAGTTAGACAGTGGGAGAAGAAGAACCATGAAGTGCCAACATCAGTCGAACTCCAGCACAGCCATGCAGAACAGGTTTAAACGAAAAATAATTATCACAGATCACATTATTCTCTCCCTTGTTAGCCTTATTACTTATATTAATTTTCAGAATTATCACCTATTGGCCCATATCTAACGCTTCCTCGTCTTTGCTCAACAGGGTCGAGTGCTAACATGCCTAGTTCCGCTGACACGTCCAAACCTGCATCAGCCTCGCTCGCCATCTCATCGAGACCTACAGCAACAGCCCCTGCCGCATCTTAACCAGTAGCGGCCATGTGGGATCCTGTAGCGCACGTAGCCCACTTGTTGGAGCAGGACAAGGAGTTTCTGCTTTCCGTCCCACTCATCGACTTGACTGCTGAGGATACACGACGTGCGCACGACACATCAAATGATGGCGGTGTTAAACAACAACAAGATGGAGGTCAGTACTGGGCACCAACATATGACTCATCCCAGCAGAACATTCTTGTGATAGCGCACCCACAGAGTACAGATACTGTAGATAAAAAGAAGACATTGAGTGCAGCCACGCTTTTCCCCTGCAGATACAATTTAACCCCCAGTGGATCCAAACGTGTGAACATTGCTATAGAGGCGCATCATGGCTGGGGGATGGATGCTAGAATGGAGATTGATAATGTATCCAAATGTGTTAAAGTGCCAATTTCCGAGTGCGACTGGGATGAAATATGTGGTGCAGAGCGCTACATGAATCAGCAGATGACCACCGAATATTATCAAACTCATTCTCTCCCAGACATTCGTCTTACTGATGCGACACTTTCTATTACAACAGTGTATGATGACTGTGCATTATGCGTGAAATCAGGTGACAACTGCGTTTATCTAAAACATCTGTCAGTTATGAAGTTATACGATCTAGACTCTGCCATACGTCTTACGCTGGAGAGACTGAATCGTTGGTTGCCTAGCATAGAGTTTGCATACAATGATGTTCTAAACTCCCTATGTGTGCACAGTATACATATTGACTATCTTAAGCAACACCTTTGTTCGCACATGACCGCTAAACCTAAAGGCAAGCAGATGAAATGCCGTGTGTAAAAAACCAGAGTACTGTGCGTCACCTATTGGCTTGAGTGAGATACGCACTGAATTTATTTGCTAAATATTGTACAGGTGCGAAGAAGATACATACGAATTGTAATGATAGTCCTGAAATACTACACCCAATGTATGATTTTTAAATAAATAATTTATGTCTAATATCAAACCGTGTTTCTCTTTTATTGCGTTCCTCTTTCTCGTTATAATCAAAGTATTAGAATTATTTTTTTCAATGCTACACGAGTTACTGAGATGATGATCATGTTACTCTTCATGAGTAAAATATATAGCTTTTTTCTCTGTGTAGTCAATATAGCTCAATTGGTTAAGTGATCGAACTACACCGTCTACACACATACTATTATTATTATCCTTTCAAGTGTATATATATATATATATATATATATATATATATATATGGCAACTACCTGTCTGTACCCATAGTGCTCAGAGCCATTTGAACCATTTGAACCTGTCTGTACCTGGTGCATTTAGTATCATGGCGGGCTGGGTGAAGCACCCTCGCCACAAGGACTTTGTTGTTGGCGACTGGTCCTGTGAAGATTCAAATGAAGACCTGAAGAAGAAGGACAAGAAGAACGGAATTCTCCTTCCTGATTGTAGGCCCATCCAAGTGCGGGAAGACTAATGTCCTCATTAGTCTGCTAACACATGTAGATGGGGTCCGATCTGAACATGTTTGTGTATTCTCAAAATCACTGTTTCAAGCCAAATATCAGCTATTGCAAGAGATACTGCGAGGTGTAGATGGTATTACATACACGAAATTCAATGAAAGCGGTGATATCCTCCCACCTGAAAAAGCAAAGCCAAACGCAGTCTTCATGTTTGACGATGTTGCCGTGGAAAACCAAGACCAAATTCGAAAATATTTATGTTTCGGTCGTCATATTGGTACCAATGCATTTTATCTAAGTCAAACATATTCCAGAATCCCCAAACAGCTTGTCAGGCATAACTCTAACCTCATTATAGTCTTCAAACAAGACAACCTGAATTTAAAACACGTTTACCAAGAACATGTCGGAACGGACATGTCGTTCAATGATTTTGTACAGGTATGTGCAGATTTCCGGAGTCATTCACAGTATGGGTTTATCGTTATTGATAAAGCAAGAAAACTGAGTGATGGTAGGTACAGGCGAAACTTCCAAGATTTTTGCATATATAGCACGATAGGAGAGGTTAATACATCAGTCTACGGAATGCCATGGACAAATTCGCGCGTATGGCCGCCTCTCAACCCCAGAGGATGGGTGTACACAGACAGAACATTCGCTTGTACTTGGATGCGAAAATTCAAGCTATGGTGCATAAAGTTGCAAGTATGCGCAGGGAACTAGAAACTTATTACTAGACTCTTCTGAGAATGGTGAATGCGTTATATGAGCCAGTTAATCAAGTCAGTAAGAAAATAACCGACTTAACTGAAAATGTCGATGCTATTCAGGGGAAAATAGATGTATAGTCCAGTCAAATTGCAGAAATACCTTGCAAAAGGTGGGGTAGAAAAGTTTATTTTTTCGACTCGTTCATATGGTTGGAAATATTAGAAAACCGAGTTTTGCCAACAAAATTTCGCTTGGGAAAACTTTCTGCAGTCAAAAAACTTGGAAAATTTCGGCCTTTTTCCGTTTTTTTTCAAAATATCTCAGTTCATTTGTTCCTATCGCTTTAACGTCTATTTTCTTTTTTAAAGAGCACAAAATTCTCAACAAATTTGATTTTTGACATTTTTTTCTACTCCCAATATGTAAGGGGCTACAGCGCCTCAAAAAATACCAATTTTTCAAATTTTGGCAATATACCTTATTTTTGAACACTATTTTTTGAGTTTCTGTTTGTGTAGTATAAATACATTATACATCATGTTGTATGTTGGAATTTACCACCTCACTTTCAAGTATGCAATTTCTCTGTATGCAGCATGAGGATTGCTGGGCACCCAACTATTGTGATTCTTACATCACTACCTGAAGTTCACTATGGGCCACCTCAGCCCTGTTATTTGTAAAACTATAAATATAAAAATACATCATTAAGAGACACACACACACACACACACACACACACACACACACACACACACACACACACGGGCGCGCACGCTCGCGCGCGCGCGCACGCACACAAAATAAATTGTCTCGGGAAAATGAACTATTATTAGCTGCAATAGGCAACCTAATTAGGTAGGTAATTATTCTTGTGTATAAAAGCCACACAGTTGACATTAAAAATAAGTAGCTTTATTACAATTAAAATGCATTGTCAGTTACTAAAAAATGTTGACAGTTCTGGGTGTGTAATACTTGTAATATCGCACATTAGCGCACTTGAGACAGATATGAGCATCACTTCCAACGTTTTGATGGGCCAGGTTCCTCAGTGTCACCAGAAAAACCTTGAGTTACGGATTCAGGGTCTATACCTAGAGTTGATCCCAGATTGACCTCTTCTTTAAACAGCGAGTCAACCTCAGCAGATTCGTTGATTTCGTCAGCGGTTTCCGCAACATCCTCCATAACATCTTCTTCACTGTCTTCATATAAAAATTTTGGCACGTTTTCACAGTTGACCCCAATACATTTCTTGCAAATTGAAAACCCGCTTTTCTGCAGGAGCACGCTCCGCCACAGTTCAGCTTGCATGAGCATGAAACAATGTGAAGAAGTGCTTGAGGTGCTGGATCTTGGCTCATTATAACGGGTATTGGACCGTGGTCACTGTGATTCCAGCCCCATTTCTCAGGAGGATTCCAGTTTCCCATCCAACTTTGGACTTATTGGTAAGTCCGCAACGAATGATGTTGTGCAGCATCTAGTGTAGGTGGCAACCGTGCAAGATTCAGTTTGCTTTTTGTGGCAGACTTGGCGAATAGCTGGTACCGCAAATGGTCTAGTGTGTGGGAACTGCTGACACCTCCACTATACAATGCGATAGTAACCTGTTCTGTTGCTGTTATTATTTCTTCACGGGTAGCATGTGGTTTATTGACGTGCAAAGCGCTGAGGTTAGGTGTTCATTTTTCGCAACAATATTGCAGCACTTAATTTTTCCTTGACCAAAAAAAGCGGATGTTGTATCACATCCGCTAAAGGCGTGAGTGGACAGAATATATTCACTGTCAAACTTGTAAGATACAGTGGAAAACCACTTGTCTTCTGCATTTCCTCTTCCTGGCTTTAAGAAAAATAACTTTTCAATGCCTTGCCCCAAACCGGTCTTGAGCACAAGCAGGTCAACATCTTCTCCTACAATGACAACACTTCCAAAATCTTTGGTTCTTGAAATAACAGATGTTACAATCATAACGTCAGCATCTTCTTGTGCCTGGTGCACTTCAACGCTACACTCCAGAAATTCCTTTTTAAGAAGTGTGATCAAACGCATCTTGTTTCGTTCGTTGTACAAGAACTTGTCCTGAGGGACTTGGTTCACCATCTCTGATTCAACCACGACATCAACCGAAGAATGTTTTTTGGACCTACGAATCCTCTCAGCACTGTTTGTGCTACATTTGTCTCCCTCACATGGATACCCATCAAATACAATAGCAAGTTGAGATCCAAATTGACGTTGCGGGTAAGAAACATAGCTTTGGGCTATTGACTTGAAGCAAACTGAATCTCTCCGACAGCTCTCAGCAAAAACAAAAACACACGATAAAGATGGTGTTGTAATTGATGAATTCATTATTCGTCATACTCCAAGTCAGATAGATAGAAAATTTGGCGTTAGCAGGGGAAGACCGTACATGTTGGGTGCGCATCCAATAACTGTAACTGAAGACAAACTACAGATCGGTGATAGACGGTTTGACAGAACAGCCGGCTCAATGAATCTTATTTTCCTAAGACCTACCAAAAAATGCATGAATTATTCACTTAACGGTAGGGACACGTACCGTGAAATACTGGACATGACTGGTGTACACAAGATCACGAAAAGCCTGAGCAACAAGAAATATAAAACGATTATAAAGCCAATACTTGAAGGCGAAAACAACTACAGTGGCAGCAGCGGTGATGGTATTGACACTGAGCATGAAGCAGTGAACAATCGAATCCCTCGTCATTATGACGACCCCAACGAACTAACAGATCGACTACGGCTGTTCATGGAATCAGCTGGTGCAAGTAATAGAGCTCATTCGAATGAGGTTGTTTCGATAATCTCGGAGCTTCGAGAGAGAGGTATCATCGAATAAGTATGGAGACGGTAGTACGAGAACTGCACAAGCCAGCACGCAAAACGTAACCTCGCAGGCATGTTATGATTAAAGGGTAGGATGACTTGTGGCAAGCTGATCTTATAAATATGCGGCAATATTCACATGAGAATAATGGTTTGAAATACATTTTAAGGGTTATTGATACATACTCGAAATTTGCCTGGGCATTACCCGTCAAAACAAAAACCGGTCGAAAAGTCGCTAATGCTTTTGACCGTTTGCTACAGACAGGAATGAATCGATACCCAGAAATCTCCAAACCGATCATGGTGGGGAGTTCTACAATAGGTATTTCAAGACAGTGATGCAGCGGTACGGAATACGTCACTACTCGACATTCACTCACCTGAAGGCGAGTATCGTGGAGCGCCTGAACAGAACAGTAAAAGGTCGAATGGTCGCGGCTCATACACATGGACAGATATCCTCCCAGAAATAATTGCTCAGTGTAATAGAACCAAACATAGCACAATAAAAATTAGACCAATCGATGTTCGTGATAATGGACTCATAAATACCGTGTACTTTAGTATTAAGATTCTGGATCCACGCAAACAGAAATTTAATGTAGGTGATTTGGTGCGTATCTCAGAACACAAGACGGAATTTAAGAAATCATACCTACCGAACTGATCAACTGAGATATTAACAGTTTAAAAGGTGCAACGAACGAATCCTAGAACTTATATATTGAAGGATAGTAAAGGTGAAGAAATTGCGGGCTCCTTCTACACTGAGGAGATGCAGAAAAGCTCAGAACCAAATGTTTTTCTCGTGGAGAGAGTCATAAGACGTTGGGGAAATAAGGCACTAGTCAAATGGCTTGGTTTTCCTGCTACAGAAAACAGTTGGACTGATGCAGGCGATTTGCTATATAATGGACGTGCATTGCCCACAAACACCACAGTAGCGTAACATGCGCGCTAAAAGACACATTAGAGGAGGCGGTGGTGTTCTAGACAAACTACCTGTGGAATTACACATCCCTACTGTGGGCCTGGGACAAAGCTTCAGAAACGCCTGGCGCTTGGCAATAACGGAGTCAATCTGCTCGACGAAGCGTTTATGGAACACGACACTGCATACGCAGCAAATAAATATCTGTCGAGTCGTCACACTGCAGATAGGATTTTAGCTGATAAGGCTAAGGCAATACGGAGAAGAAAGGATATTGGTATAGGCCAACGCATCACAGCATTTGCAGTTGATAAAACCGTTCGTAGAAAAATCAAGTTGGGTTTAGGAGTGATAAATTTCAAGCGAGTTATGAACGCTGCACGTTGCGCACTAAATATGAAGAAGAACAAGAACGCCAGCCAGGGTGGCCGAGCGGTTCTAGGCGCTACAGTCTGGTACCGCGCGACCGCTACGGTCGCACGTTAGAATCCTGCCTCGGGCATGGATGTGTATGATGTCCTTAAGGTAGTTAGGTTTAAGTAGTTCTAAGTTCTAGGGGACTGATGACCTCAGAAGTTAAGTCCCATAGTGCTCAGAGCCATTTGAACCAGTTGAAGAACAAGAACAAGAAGGGCTCTTTGAAGAACTGTATTCTGACAGTGATGTATGCAGCTATAAACGCAATGAATCGGAAAGATGCCCGAAGAAGAAGAGGATCGGTTGAAGCGCCTCGTGTTCTACCAATACCCAAGACATCCGGCGGTTTTATTCCCTTTCCCACCCCGCCCTCTCCGCGCTCTCGGCGATAGGTTCCCTCGTCGGTGGTGCTGCAGCTATTGCTCGAACAGTCAAGAACGCCCTAAACTCCCAAGTGCAGTTAGAAGAGGCGAGAAGACATAATCGCATGATGGAAGCTGCAGCCATCGGAAACGGCCTATACTTGAAACCGTACAGGAAAGAGCTTGGTCTATTCATAAATTAAAAAGAAGAAAGCCCATTAGCGGTCCTACCAGATCGACCATTCCCAAATACAGACCTTCTTAAGTTTGTTAGAGATAAATTCAAGATACCAAAATTCCGTGGTGTGTTTATGCAGTATACATTACCGAAGACTATGTGGAAAACTGGTGAACGCAGTATTGTGAATTTAGATGTTGCTGGAGGCCCCGGCACCCACCGGGTGGCATACGTTATGAAAGACGCGGATACTGTCTACTATTTCGACTCATTTGGTGACCTGCAGCCACCAGAAGAATTGCAACAATACTTGACTCACAGAAGACATGTACTCTACAGTTGTCGACGCTATCAGGACTTTAATACACACCTCTGCGCACATCTATGAATCATGTTTCTCTTCACATTCACAAAGGAGAAGCATGCTATATAAGGAGGAGGATTAAACATTCATTCATCAGTTGAGGTTCAGATGCAATGTCGTACACTTTGACGTTAAAACGACGATCATCTGTACTGTGTGCAAATTACTTCCCACCAACTGATTTGAGCACTAGTCAATGGAGTATTGCATTGATTGGACTGGAGACGTACAACAGCATCCCGAATATCACCGAGACTAACAATAAACTACATCTCGATATTAATGGTGAAAAAGATATTCTGGAAATAGAACCGGGTGCATACGATTATGACGATTTAAACGAAGTCTTAAAACAGTCTGGAAAAGGTATTGAATTACATGCAAACATCAATACACTTAAATCTGAAATAAGGACTGTAAATGCAACGACTGACTTTAAGGTTCAGTAGTGCGCCTTCTGGGATTCACAAAAGGACAGATTTTGAAGAAGGATTTGAAACGTCCCCTTTTTGAAGAATTATACAAGACTGTGCTTTAACTGACACACAATATTTTTTTAGCGCAACGCAATCTGACTTTCAATAATCCCTACAAAAGAATGACCCTGTCTAATATTAACCTATACGTTTCACAAATCACTTACCTCACAAAAATCTTCGTTACTCGAACTACTGCAGTACAGCGAGCGCCACTACTGCCAGCTAAATAAAAGATTCAAACTACGGAAGGCACTAACTACTGATAGGCATAGTTAGCAAATGAAAGATTTTAATAGAGAACAAACAATGTATTTACCTTAATAATGTTGAAAACTCATAATATACATATCAGTTCATGACATCCAGTTTTAAAAATTTCAAAACTCCGCCATCTCTCTCCCCACATCCACCACTGCTGGCGGCTCACCTCCAACTGCGCAACGCTACGCGCTGTTCACATCCAGCTGCCGCTGCCCAACACTACAATGGCAGACAACAATGCAAACTAGCCACAGACTGCACACAGCACAGCCAGTGATTTTTATACAGAGCGCTACATAACGTTACCAATAAGAAAACAAACAGCCTACTTACAGATTCAAGTAAATTTTACAAGTCAAATCATACAGTTGACATACTCCTAGTCAGCACAATACGTGTCGAGTGTAACATTGCAACAAACTTCTGTCTCAACGATAGTCTAATTCATACTGTTTACGGATTCTTCGCCTCAGTTGCAACGGGGTGTAAGATTGTTGAGACCCCTGCCAATGCAATATATCTTCCAGTGACAGCTCAGACACTGGACTATTTGGAGCTGCGTATTGTGAACCAGAATAATCAACATGTTGACTTTCGTGGTGAGGAAATTATTGTACGATTACATCTAAGACAGGATGGGCGTGCGGTGTAAAGCAAGCGCATGCAATCCACAGCGTGCCACTTTGGTACCAAACAGAAAAGTGATAACACCTGCGAACTACGAGTTTCTTAAATCGGTTGGTCTGAAGTCGTGCAATGACGTCATCACTCAATATAACCAATCCAGTAGAGTATGATGAGGGAATTATACGTCAGGAATACTTCTCTCATAAACCTTACGCTTCAACCACGTTTAACAAGAATAATGAAATCAGCATTGTCATCCAGCACCAAGACGCACTCACGCTTCCGTGCAAGAGTTTCATATATCTAGAGGGGTCATTCAAGAAAACAGACGGCAGCGATACAGTGGGATCCAAGCGGACACGTACCGCTTTAGCATTCCTCTTCCAAGAGATACGCTATGAACTCAGTGACTGAGATCGACCCTACACGCAATGTAGGCATAACATCAACCCTTAAAACATACGTCTCGGCATCACCAGCAGATTTGCATAGTATAGAAAATGCAGAATGGTTCATAGACGAGCCAGAGGATAAAGCAGTTGATGAGTACAAGCGATTTACTGCATGCATACCTCTAAAAATGCTTATGGGATACTTTGAGGACATGAGGCAGATTATTATGAACGCTAAACAAGAACTCATTCTGATGGGGAGTGCGACGGACAATAACTATTACATTCAAGGAGCTCAAGAGGAGAATATGATCATAATCAACAAGATAATATGGAAAACGCCTCACATCAGTGTATCCAACGAGGAGCGTTTGAAGCTTTTAAAAGTCCTGAATTCAGATACTTTCCTGTCACTGACATTTCGCTCATGGGAGATTTTCGAGTACCCAGTGTTACCGACAGCGAACAGACAAACATGGGCTATTAAAACATCCAACCATCTAGTGACACCAAGATTCATCATACTTGCGTTTCAGACTGATAGAAGAAGTAATACAGCACATGATTCCACCATGTTCGATAACTGCAAGTTAACTAATGCCAAAGTGTACCTCAATTCAGAATTCTACCCATATGACAATCTACATCTGCAGTGGAATCAAAACGTATACAGGCTAGCGTATGACATGTATGCAAGGTTTCGCCCTCCTTATTGTGAAATTGCTGAAGGAGAGAGAGGGGGTTGTCTACTCAGTCCATGTAAACTCAAAGAGCTTTCACCGGCCTTTGTAATAGACTGCTCTAAACAGAATGAGATAATTAAGTCTGGACCTATAGATGTGCGAATTGAATTTGAATCATCGACAAATTTCCCAGAACACACTGCCGCATATGCTTTAGTTCTACTCAATCATGTAATCAACTACTGTCCACTCACAGGTGCTGTGCAGCGAGCTGTATAAATGAATAGGTACTGCCCTGCACATAGATCATTTGACAATGGCGTGTCACCAAGTGAAAATCATTGCCAAAGCTCAAGGATTCTATGACAGGGTGCGTAGACAGTTCTTGTTTAAAGATGTTGCATTCGTAGCGTACACACAAGATGCTAGAATAATAGAGATATTCGCCGCAAATATCTCGTCACCAAGACCCTTCAAGCAAGTGATGTCTGCTAAGACGAGGAAGAGCACAAAGTGGTTAACTCATATCTACCATGGAATTCACTGGGATGATCCTGGCATACCATATAAAGATATGGTGACTGTGCTTAAATTATTCGATCACATGGCCACCATAGTCTATGTGAAGGGAAAGGACAAAATCTGGATGCAATGAATATTTAAATTTGCTTCTATTCAAGACCTGGAATTCTACGGTTGTCCATCTATCCATTGACTCAAGAACATTTATCAAAAAAGTGCTGTTGTATCTGCATATGAGAATGTAAAATTACTTTTAAATTGGATGAGCAATAAATAATTTCTTTTGTTCCGTAACAATGATTGTATTCTTTTTTTTTGGACACCCACTTCCGTAGCAAGTAAGTTTATCGGGGATACTGTGCCTGAAGCGTACTCCACTGGAACTGTCCGAGCCACGTACCACAGCCTTTGAGCGCGGTCTCACCTGATGAGTAACGTTACCTGCGCCATTAATAGATGCGCTTTCCCCTCACCTGCTGGGAAGCCACTGAAAGTGAGCGCTCAGCGGCAGTGTGTCATGTACCAGCAGCACACGGCTGATCGCTGCTGCAGGACACGGTCCAGAGCGTGCCATTCAGAACTCTCGTTGAAATAGTGTTTTAAAGCAACATACCTTATAGGCATGTGCTGTGTAATGTGGATGTAACCACCGATTGTACACAAATATATTTATCATGTTTTAATAAAAAGAATGATAATTGAGGGTTGAAATAATAACATTTGACATTTTTACAATAAAATAAGTGAATTTATTATTAAATTCAAATTTTTAACAGTGTTTGCAAAATATCAATTTACACATATGTCAATCAGATTTTACATTATATCAGTTTACAGATACATGATTGAGATTTACATTTCTTCATCAAAAATATGAACCTTTTGCTCTTTGCACATACGTTATTCAGATTTTACATTACACCATTTTACAGATACATTATTCAGAAATGGATTTTCTGTTCAGATAAATGATTGAAATTTACATTATGTATGAGTTTACAACGAATGCAGAGGTACTACTGCTACAAGCTATCTTACTTGGTAAATACTATCACTAGTAAACTTCCACCTGAGACAGAAAAGACTTTTAAGTAAAGGAGAACATATTTCTTTGAAGTGGGTGGCTCTAAAAATTTTCCACTACCACAAGCGAGTGAACATATAATTATTTGAAATAAGTGGCTCTAAACATTTTCCACTACCACAAGCAAGTGAACATAAATATAAACATTTTAATTGGGTGGAAGTTACATACTTAAAACTAGTTCTGTCTGGATGACTAGCGGTGGGTGAAACTTACAAACCAAAATCTTTTCTGTAACCACTCACACGCAAGCACATGTTGTTGTTGTTGTCGTCATCAGTCCTGAGACTGGTTTGATGCAGCTCTCCATGCTACTCTATCCTGTGCAAGCTTTTTCATCTCCCAGTACGTACTGCAGCCTACATCCTTCTGAATCTGCTTAGTGTATTCAACTCTTGGTCTCCCTCTATAATTTTTACCCTCCACTCTGCCCTCCAATACTAAACTGGTGGTCCCTTGATGCCTCAGAACATGTCCTACCAACCGATCCCTTCTTCTAGTCAAGTTGTGCCACAAACTCCTCTTCTCCCCAATTCTATTCAATACCTCCTCATTAGTTATGTGATCTATCCATCTAATCTTCAGCACTCTTCTGTAGCACCACATTTCGAAAGCTTCTATTCTCTTCTTGTCCAAACTATTTATCGTCTATGTTTCACTTCCGTACATGGCTACACTCCATACAAATACTTTCAGAAACGACTTCCTGACACTTAAATCTATACTTGACGTTAACAAATTTCTCTTCTTCAGAAACGCTTTCCTTGCCATTGCCAGTCTACATTTTATATCCTCTCTACTTCGTCCATCATCAGTTATTTTGCTCCCCAAATAGCAAAACTCCTTTGCTACTTTAAGTGTCTCATTTCCTAATTTAATTCCCTCAGCATCACCCGACTTAATTCGACTACATTCCATTATCCTCGTTTTGCTTTTGTTGATGTTCATCTTATATCCTCCTTTCAAGACACTATCCATTCCGTTCAACTGCTCTTCCAAGTCCTCTGCTGTCTCTGACAGAATTACAATGTCATCGGCGAACCCCAACGTTTTTATTTCTTCTCCATGGATTTTAATACCTACTCCGAACTTTTCTTTTGTTTCTTTTACTGCTTGCTCAATATACAGATTGAGCAACATCGGGGAGAGGCTACAACCCTGTCTCACTCCCTTCCCAACCACTGCTTCCCTTTCATGTCCCTCCACTCTTATAACTCCCATCTGGTTTCTGTACAAATTGTAAATAGCCTTTCGCTCCCTGTATTTTACACCTGCCACCTTCAGAATTTGAAAGAGAGTATTCCAGTCAACATTGTCAAAAGCTTTCTCCAAGTCTACAAATGCTAGAAACGTAAGTTTGCCTTTTCTTAATCTAGCTTCTAAAATAAGTCGTAGGGTCAGTATTGCCTCACGTGTTCCCATATTTCTACGGAATCCAAACGGATCTTCCCCGAGGTCAGCTTCTACCAGATTTTCCATTCGTCTGTAAAGAATTCGCGTTAGTATTTTGCAGCCGTGACTTATTAAACTGATAGTTCGGTAATTTTCACATCTGTCAACACCTGATTTCTTTGGAATTGGAATTATTATATTCTTCTTGAAGTCTGAGGGAATTTCACCTGTCTCATACACCTTGCTCACCAGATGGTAGAGTTTTGTCAGGACTGGCTCTCCTAAGGCTGTCAGTAGTTCTAATGGAATGTTGTCTACTCCCGGGGTCTTGTTTCCACTTAGGTCTTTCAGTGCTCTATCAAACTCTTCACGCAGTATGATTACTCCCATTTCATCTTCATCTACATCCTCTTCCATTTCTATAACATTGCCCTCAAGTACATCGCCCTTGTATAGACCCTCTATATACTCCTACAACCTTTCTGCTTTTGAGACGTTTGTATTCCTTTTGCCTGCTTCATTTACTGCATTTTTATATTTTCTCCTCTCGTCAATTAAATTCAATATTTCTTCTGTCATCCAAGGATTTCTACTAGCCCTCATCTTTTTACCTACTTGATCCTCTGCTGCCTTCACTACTTCATCCCTCAAAGCTACCCAATCTTCTTCTACTGTATTTCTTTCCCCCATTCTTGTCAATTGTTCCCTTATGCTCTCCCTGAAACTCCGTACAACCTCTGGTTCTTTCAGTTTATCCAGGTCCCATCTCCTTAAATTCCCACCTTTTTGCAGTTTCTTCAGTTTTAATCTACAGGTCATAACCAATAGATTGTGGTCAGAGTCCACATCTGCCCCTGGAAATGTCTTACAATTTAAAACCTGGTTCCTAAATCTCTGTCTTACCATTATATAATCTATCTGAAACCCTTTATTATCTCCAGGGTTCTTCCATGTATACAACCTTCTTTCATGATTCTTGAACCAAGCGTTAGTTATGATTAAGTTGTGTTTTGTGCAAAATTCTATCAGACGGCTTCCTCTTTCATTTCTTAGCCCCAATCTATATTCACCTACTACGTTTCCTTCTCTTCCTTTTCCTACTGTCGAATTCCAGTCACCCATGACTATTAAATTTTCGTCTCCCTTCACTATCTGAATAATTTATTTTATGTCATCATACATTTCTTCAATTTCTTTGTCATCTGCAGAGCTGGTAGGCATATAGACTTGTACTACTGTCGTAGGCGTGGGCTTTGTGTCTATCTTGGCCACAATAATGCGTTCACTAAGCTGTTTGTAATAGCTTACCCGAACCCCTATTGTTTTATTCATTATGAAACTTACTCCTGCATTACCCTTATTTGATTTTGTATTTATAACCCTGTATTCACCCGACCAAAAGTCTTGTTCCTCCTGCCACCGGACTTCACTAATTCCCACTATATCCAACTTAAACCTATCCATTTCCCTTTTTAAATTTTCTAACCTACCTGCCCGATTAAGGGATCTGACATTCCACGCTCCGATCCGTAGAACGCCAGTTTTCTTTCTCCTGATAACGACGTCCTCTTGAGTAGTCCCCGCCCGGAGATCCGAATGGGGGACTATTTTACCTCCGGAATATTTTACCCAAGAGGACGCCATCATCATTTATTCATACAGTAAAGCTGCATGCCCTCGGGAAAAAATTACGGCCGTAGTTTCCCCTTGCTTTCAGCCGTTCGCAGTACCAGCACAGCAAGGCCGTTTGGTTAGTGTTACAAGGCCAGATCAGTCAATCATCCAGACTGTTGCCCCTGCAACTACAGAAAAGGCTGCTGCCCCTCTTCAGAAACCATACGTTTGTCTGGCCTCCCAACAGATACCCCTCCGTTGTGGTTGCACCTACGGTACGGCTATCTGTGTCGCTGAGGCACGCAAGCCTCCCCACCAACGGTAAGGTCTATGGTTTATGGGGGGGGGGGTGGGGGGGGGACGCAAGCACATATAGCACACATATAGATAGCAAGCACATATCAAGTGCGAAAAGTTTGTTTTTTCTTGATATATTAAGAATTAATAATGAAGAAAAATTTTTACATAAATACAGAATGTTTTCTAAACAATTTGTTAATTTTAATTTTTTTCATTTCTATCATTTCCTTTTTTTCTTTGGCAAAATAATGAATATATATTTACACAGACGTACACTTAACAAAGGTTCCCACACTCATTAGCACACTCAGACATACACGGAAGCATGCAGACGGATACACACCATACAACACACTCATCCAGTATTTACACTATGATAAAAGAGCCATACTATTCGATGCATAACCTCCATCCCCACATTCACAAGCTCATTCTATCAATCAACGAGAGTCCCCCACCCCTACTTTGACTTCAAGCATATAGTGTGAGTATGGGAGGGTTTCCACCCCATCCTCACAGATGATTCTTTTATCGTCATGAGGAGACAATCTGACTTTAGACTGCAGCACAGTGTACATGTCATGACCTCATGATCGAATACTAGTTATCTGAATCATGTGTGGATGATTGCCTTGAACGCTGCGACCGTACAGACACTGAAAACAGTCTTCAACGATAAGAGGACGAGATGCCGCATGTCTAACACCCTTTGCCTGCCTCTGAGTGCCCCCGTCTATTGTATGATATGCATACATTTTGGACCTCAATCCCACAAACTCTACAATTGGTAAACCATTCGACTTGTCTTTCATAAGACCGATAACCTTCTTGTTCTGAGGAACAATGCCGTAAGGATTATCGACCCCATAAGAAGACATGTCGAATTCTTTACCGTTGCACCTAATTACACTACTGGCCATTAAAATTGCTGGACCAAGAAGAAATGCAGATGATAAACGGATATTCATTGGACAAATATATTATACTAGAACTGACATGTACTGGCCAGGGCAGCAGTCGAACATTTTCTGTATTCAGAAAGGCCCGTACAGAACCTGCAACATTCGGCCGTGCAGTATCCTGCTGAAATGTAAGGATTCGCAGGGATCGAATGAAGGGTAGAGCCACAGGTCGTAACACATCTGAAATGGAACGTCCACTGTTCAAAGAGCTATCAATGAGAACAAGAGATGACCGAGACATGTAACCAACGACACCCCATACCATCACACCTGGTGATACGCCAGTATGGCGATGACGAATACACGCTTCCAGTGTGTGTTCACCGCGATGTCACCAAACACGGATGCGGCCATCATGATGCTGTAAACAGAACCTGGATTCACCCGAAAAAATGATGTTTTGCCATTCGTGCACACAGGTTCGTCGTTGAGTACATCATCGCAGATGCTCCTGTCTGTGATGCAGTGTCACGGGTAACCGCAGTCATGGTCTCCGAGCTGATAGTCCATGCTGCTGCAAACATCGTCGAACTGTTCGTGCAGATGGTTTTTGTCTTGCAAACGTCCCCATCTGTTGACTCAGGGATTGAGACGTGGCTGCACAATACATTACAGCCATGCGGATAAGATGCCTGTCATCTCGACTGCTAGTGATACGAGGCCGTTGGGATCCAGCATGGCGTTCCGTATTACCCTCCTGAACCCATCAATTCCATATTCTGCAAACAGTCATTGGATCTCGACCAACGCGAGCAGCAATGCCGCGATACGATAAACCGCAATCGCGATAGGCTACAATCCGACCTTTATCAAAGTCGGAAACGTGATGGTACGCATTTCTCCTCCTTACGAGAGGCATCACAACAACGTTTCACCAGACAACGCCAGTCAACTGCTGTTTGTGTATGAGAAATCGGTTAGAAACTTTCCTCATGCCACACGTTGTAGGTGGCGCCACCGGCGCCAACCTTATGTGAATGGTCTGAAAAGCTAATCACTTGCATATCATAGCATCTTCTTCCTGTTGGTTAAATTTCACTCCTGTAGCAAGTCATTTTCATGGTGTAGCAATTTTAATGGCCAATAGTGTACTTCATATGGATCGCAGTTCTTGATCCAGTAGATAAATCTGTCTGTATCCATATAAAGTAACTTTGATTCTAAGAAACGAGGTATCTCAACTCATAGTGGAATCAGTACACGTAGAATTTTGAGATATCCATTATGCACATCCCCAAAAAAATAGGCTTCATAAACTCTACTGCAGTCTTCGACATCTCCAAAGCAACGAAGTTTTCATTGTAGATGGCGATCCGGCTAAAAGTTGCCTATATACGAGGCCTGTTCAGAAAGTAAGCTCCGATTGATTGCCAAATTGAAACCACAGTGAACATCAGAAATGTTTTACTTGTAACAATTAGCTACACCTTTCAGCTACTTCTCTACGTAGTCGCCGTTCTGACTTAGACTTTTGTCATAGCGTTGTACCAACTTTTCAATAGCCTCATCATAGAAGGCAGCCGCCAATGCTTTCCGCCAATTCTCCACGCTGGCCTACACCTCGTTGTCTGTGTCAAAATGTTGTCTTCAAAGACAGCGGTTCATGTGACCAGAGATGAAACTCAGGGGGAGACAATTGCGGAATGTATTGTGAGTAATCTCACATTTCCATTTGAAAACGATGCAGGAGCATCGTCATTGCCCCTGCAGAATGCGGCTGAGAATTGTCTTGAAGAAGAAACAGCACGACAGTTATGTAATGTTAGCTGCATAGCTTCAGGCGAAATTTCTCACCAGGCCCTCGTACTTGGCGGCAGACACTATTTTCTAGACATCTTTACGCACTGACTGCGAGCTCAGAAATGAGAAGAGCGACGTGATGCTAACTGGGGTTATACTAGAGACACTACCCAACACATCTGTGCAAAGCTTTATCGGATTTTCATAGTCGTTTCCATTTCGCGACCGATCGGAGCTTACTTTCTGAACGCCCCTCGTACTTTCCCACGCCATAACGCCCTTCTCATTCGGTTCTAATCAAAATATCGCGTTCATTTCGTACATTCTGCGTAGCTTTCCCGAAACCCGAAAATGGAATTATTCATAAAAGTCTTTTTCAAAATCATTACTCGCGACCGCCGTCTTTTCCGTGTTTAGTTCAATATACTCCTTCGACCAGGGGGATTGCTTGAAGGAGATTGCCCGGGTGATTCTAACAAGTTTCATTCCTAACCTGAGACACTGCTGGTGGTTACGATAATGAATAATGTACCTCTGCTTATCTCCAACAGTAGGCAGCAGTTTAGGGATGGTGCTTCCTCGTGGAATTTGTTGCTCTGGACATAACAGCAAGTCGCTTGTCTCTCCATGAAAATTATTAGGATATACGATGTCCGCCTCAAGCACATACCCTACGTCAGAATTGCGTTCAAGACCCATTATTTTTCCACCTAACCCCTTCAATTCGTTTTCGGGCACCCAGCGAAACCCACCAACTGGCAGTGGATGCATCATGGCGTGCTCGTATAAGTTGTTCACATCTAAGTGCAAAATGTAACTAGAATCAAGGGAATGCTTTGAACTCGACACCCTTCCACGAGTTATTTGTCTTGGTGTGCCCATGAACACATTGACAAAGTTCCCCACAGATCCCTCGCTAAGAAAATAGAAGCATAGCAACATCAGTCAAAAGTTCAATGGTGCACCCATTTTTTTTTAGCATAGTGTCCCAGGACAACCCAGGTGCCGTGTAATTAAAGGCGGGATCCGGAAATTACGTGGTCATACATACACTCTGAAACTTTTCGAAAACATCTGCAAGCAAATGCACATGCATGTCAATGTATAACCTTTCATATTCCCCCAAATTGGGGATGTAGAATTCCCGCAGACGTTCATGGCATGCTCATAATCTGCTGTAGTCATGGCATCGCCTGTGAGAGTACTGGTAAACGCAGATACGTTGGGAAGCCTGGTTTCATTGAGTTTTGGCATACTATCAACATACTCATATCGGAAAACTCCTTTCCTAGACATAAGTTGGAACTTTTCCTCTTCGGAAAATTGCAGATCGACTGATATGTATATCATTCCAAGGTAAAGTCTCAACTAGTTTCTGGAGTGAAGTCTGCATAAAGCATAAAGATTCAAGGAAGCGGAGCGTAGTTTTTGGTGTCATTCGTTTTGAGAAAGAAATGTACTTGTCACCACTTTGAGAGAGGAAACTGACCTGATCTTTCTTCATGCCGAAATTAGCCAAGTGCTCAACGAGAAACTGAGCCTCATACCCGCTCAAATTATGAAAAAAGATGGGTATTTGTCTAGGTAACTGGTACTTCAAATTGCATGCGATGTGAGCTGCACTGCGAAACTTAACAGTAAGGTGACAATGGTCCCCATGAGGAGTTTCCACTTTTCTATCTAAGGCTAGCCCACAAATATGACAAGTAACAGCCTTTTCATACATTTCATCATCCTCCTTTGATTTGGTCATATGAATGTTGATGCTGTAGACCCTACCAACTTCCCACGAAAGGTTTTCAAGCTCAGTGATAAGCCAAACGGCGGGATCGTTCCCTACATAAGACTGATACATAAGACTGCCGCATAAGATACGTGTTTTTGTGTGAAGTTTGTGTGTGAGGCTATTGGATTCCCTTCACAGTGAGTAACAGAAGCCAGCAGGCATTCAAAGTCGGCGTACACTACAAAAGGACAATGCTGCTGGTGGTGAGCATTTTGAAATTTAATCAACTTATTTTACTCAGTGGGCATAATCACACGTGCCGGGTCCTTGGAAGCATAATCTAATAGATGTATCACTAATAACTCTTCAGATGAAAAATAATCCAGACACCTTAAACACATATGCTTTTTATCATTATTTTTTGATAGTTGGGTGGAAAGGAGTCGGGACATGTCTTTTATCCAGACATAGTGATAATTAGCATCTTCCGAGAAGAGCAGCATCTTTACATACAGCTCTCGCTTACCTGCAGATCTTGAGAAATGGAGGGGACTGACTACTGTGTGATTCTCTTGCTCATCTGACTTGTCCTTCTTCTTCTCCAGGCCATATACGTGAACCGAAATTCCGGTATTCTGAGCCTCAAACGAATGTATATCCTGGATCTTTACAGGGAACTCTATACCATTATAGTTATACTGTCTTGTAATATCATTGACTTTGTAACTACTCGGACGCGCAGGATGACATTTGTAATTGTAATTTCTCTCACAAGCCAGGACAGACCGTGCAAAACAAGCTTGATCTTTTGTATTTTGGGCATTAATGTATGCCTGCTTCTTCTCAATATCTACAGAGAGTTTAATATAACTGGACCTCAATTTATTGGATCATAGACATGTAAATGGAT
Organism: Schistocerca serialis cubense; assembly: GCF_023864345.2. Lineage (NCBI taxonomy): Eukaryota > Metazoa > Arthropoda > Insecta > Orthoptera > Acrididae > Schistocerca > Schistocerca serialis. The sequence goes on from NC_064642.1 coordinate 613,275,333, forward strand.
GTCGAGGTGTGGTATACAGCTGAGCGCTTTAGCGGACCTGCGTACTTCCATTTTGGAAAATCGGGCGACAATAGTGCTCAAGGTGGATTCTTGATACCACTCAGAAATGGATGTGCTCTGAGAAATAACGCCATTATCACCCCATATATAGGGCAGAGTTGTTATCTCTGTGTCACCTTGATGTTTAGGGGAGGTGACTCAATTCACAGCATAACACTGCACTGCACTTAATAACATTAAATCACGGATCCTCTAGTACTTTGAGGAGCTCAGTCTCCAGGACAGGGAGGCACGCCTATTAAAAACCCGACAGAGTCGCGGTACTTCCCTCCCATATTCTCAATGCTGGTGAAAGAGATGCACCCCTCAAAAGGGCTAGCAACTGCTGAGTATTCTAGGGGGGTCATAACGCCATTATTCTGATCCAATTCACTATCAGTAGGACAGGGGAGAGCACTACTGCTAGCCACAGGATAATCACTATTGTTTCTACTACTAGGGGTCCAGCCAGTTGAAGATGAGGCTGGCGATGGTGCGTCATCTACAGGGAGGGGTATGCGGACGGGCACACGAACCTTGCATTGGTGGTGGGGGAGAGTTGGCTGAGGAGGATGCGGAGGTGGTGATTGCCGGCTGGAGCAACCGGTCTGCGGCGATGGCCCCCTGGGTGCGATGCTCCCGCTACCGGCTGGTGGGGTGGGAGACCGTTGCACCTGCTGTTCTTCCTCTCCTGTCAACTGCGTTGCCCATGGGTGCCAGAGGACTTGGGGTGGCGCAGGGAGAGGCACTGCGACTGCTGCCTCTCGTGCAGTTCTGATGGGGGCTACACATGGCGGAGCATGTCTCTGTGGCTGCGTGCCCCCGATTCCCGCCACTGCAACCACTGCTCTAGGTATCCGGCACACGCCATGTTATATACCTGCAACATAAATCAGAAAAAAATTTAATGATGTAGATTTAAAAGAGCAATAAATAATAAGAATAAATAATGGTAATTATTTGCTGTAATGATAATGTTCAAAACTATTCACCTTCTCCGCTCTGGCTCCATGTGAAACATCCCCTAAAAAAATTATGAATGACAGTGCTGGAAAACTTCTATGTTATTTGATTCAGAGACAGCTGAGTTAAACTGAACGTACTCAGACATTTCTCTCTTTACTTATTCTGATCATCATTAAACTAACATACAATATTTTTAGCGCAACGCAATCTGACTTTCAATAATCCCTAAAAAAGAATGGCCCTGCCTACCAATAACCTACACCTTTCATGAATCACTTAACCTTACAAAAATATTCGTTACTCGAACTACTGCAATACAGAGCACCAATACCGCCAGCTAAATAAAAGATTCTAACTACTGAAGGCACTAATTACTGATAGGCATAGTTAGCAAATAAAAGATTTTGATAGAGAACAAACAATGTATTTACCTTAATAGTGTTCAAAAGTCATTATATATATATATATATATATATATATATATATATATATATATATATATTTCTGTGATATCCAATTAAACAAATTTTCTTTTTCTGACGGACACACGTCCAGATCGTCTGCTCAAAACTCTGGCATCTCTCTCCCCACACCCACCACTACTAGCGGCTCACCTCCAACTGCACAACGCTATGTGCTGTTCATATCCAACTGCCCAACACTACATAAGCGATTCCAACAATGAGTCCAACCAATCACACACTGCACACAGCACAGTCAGCGATTTTCATACAGAGCACACTACTTGGCATTACCAACATAAAAACGTAAACAGCCTGAGCAACTGCCGGCCGTTGTGGCCGAGCGGTTCTAGGCGCTTCAGTCTGGAACCGCGAGACCTCTACAGTCGCAGGTTCGAATCCTGCCTCGGGCATGGATGTGTGTGATGTCCTTAGGTTAGTTAGGTTTAAGTAGTTCTAATTTCTAGGGGACTGATGGCCTCAGATGTTAAGTCCCATACTGCTCAGAGCCAGCCTGAGCGACTCATTGGCACATTCAGTCAAGTCTCCCACCCACTCAGGCAGATCGACTCCTGCTCTAAAAGATCGATAATTTGGCGTCTTTCTGCAGCGGCCGCCATTTCACTCCCACCTTGCATGCCGTCCTCGGTGCACCCCTCCCTATGGGTGGAATTATCATCATCTAGAAGGAAAAGAAAAGAATATGTCTAAGAAAGCTCAATCTAGACACTTGGAAAATGGGTATATATATTACAGGAAATTATTTCATCTAAGAAATACGTTTTTATTACAAATGTACTTACATTCGAGCTGTGCTTGAGCCCTCTCGATCTGCAGCTGCAAGCTCTTCTAGCATTTGCGGGATGTTATCTAGAAAGATGAAAAAGGCCGAGTATAATATCGAATATGGAAGAAGATCTCTGTAGAACAAGCGCAAACACTTAAAGGGTGCAGTAGTCAGCCGTCCAAAACAGATGTAACATAGAGACACAGAACACAAAGACACACAAACACATACAATCCGTTAAGAGACCTAGCAATCTGCATAGAGAGCAGTCCAAAATAGATATAACATAGAGACACAGAACACATAGACACACACACACATAGAATCCGTTAAAAGACGTAGCATTCTGTATAGAATGCGGTCCAAAACAGATATAACATGCATACACTGAGTTAAAGGATGCAGATATCGGAACACAGAAAATGTACTTACGAGGTAATTGAACTTCCTCTACAAGACATCGTTTGCTGCTGCTGCCACTGGCACTGTTGCTGCTGTTGGTGATGCCTGTACACTTCATATTGAGGGAAAGTAGACTGATGACGACGACACACACACGCACTGAACCAAGCATAGGAGCAGAGTGAGGGTGAACTGGGTTGTGGTTTGGTTTATATAAGTTCTATGACATAGATTCACGTGACTAATGGAGTAGCCAATAGGAGAGCAGCATTCTAGGGGTAGGGTGTGCTACGCCATGGAGGATCACTGCACCCCTAGTGGGAAAATGTGAAAGTTCTCATTTGTTCATTGAATATCAAAGTGGTACATTAAAATTGGAATGGATTAAAGCAATTAGGAAATTGATAGGTTAGATGAGCGATGTGGATGTTATTTTAGCTAGGATATTTACAGAAGACTATTTCCAGCGTGAGTATGGAGGTGCAGGCTTGAGGCTGTGGCGTCAGGTGTCACGCGCTCACGTGCCGCTGACGCGACGCTTATGCCGTTATGAATGCGTGAGAGAGAAAGCAGAAGATCTTGGGACTGTGCAGTGGCCGTTTGTGTCCTAGAGCACATGGTGAAGAAAATACATGCAGTCATCTTGAATAATGGTAGATGCGTCATCACCCGACGTCACAGTAGCGCCCTCTCGTGGCGACGAACTGAACTAAGCCAGATGGAGTCCAGACCCAGTGGCGAACACACCTGCTTGAAATTGGTTAAATAACAAAAACAAGTCCTTTTTTCTAATGAATCCTTAAGTGGAGGAGTCAACTGAGGTTAGTACAAACGTCCTTTCTTTCGCGCCAGCAGCGAAACCCCGAGAGAGCTATCTTCCAGCTAAAATTCAAACTTTGCGCCAGTTCATAGGATGAAGTGGTAGTCGGGTGACTTAGGTTAGTGGAGGTAGCCCAAGTAAGCTATCTTCCAGCGATTTTCTTTGCTTAGTAGAGATAACTGGGGTGTGATGAATTATCCTGTTAGAATTTGAACTTGGCGCCAATTTGTAGGAGGAAGTGGCGGTCAAATGACTTAGGTTAGTGGAGGTAGCCTAAGTGGCCTATCTTCCTACCATTTTCTTTGTTTAGTAGAGATAACCGTGGTGTGATGCATTATCCCATTGGAGTTTGAACTTCCAGGCATTTTTCCTGAGGGAGGGAGGGGGGGGGGGGGGGTAGGCGTGGCACTTTCCCGCCAAAATTCAAACTTCCCGTCATCTTAAATGATGTCATTGCCACCATCTTTGATGATGTCATGTGCTGTTGCCAAGTCTACACGACACCATCTTTGGTGACATCATAGCCGTCATCTTGTATACATCTGGCAACAATGCAGAGTGGACTGGTACTCTCTTTGTTCGAATACTGTTATAGGCCCTCTATTGTTCCTGATCTATATTAACGGTATAGGAGACAACCTTAGTAGCTGTCTTAGATTGTTTGCAGATGATTCTGTCATCAGATGACCAAAGCGAATTGCAAAATGATTTAGATAAGATATCTGTATGGTGTGAAAAGTGGCAATTGACCCTGAATAAAGAAAAGTGTGAAGTTATCCGCATGAGTACTAAAAGAAATCCACTAAATTTCGATTACGTGATAAGTAACACAAATCTTAAGGCTGTAAATTCAATTAAATACTTAGGAATTACAATTACAAATAACCTAAACTGGAACGCTTACATAGATAATGTTGTGGGTAGAGCAAACCAAAGACTATGATTCATTGGAAGAACACTTAGAAGGTGCAACAGGTCTACTAAAGAGACTGCTTATACCGCGCTTGTTCGCCCTATTCTGGAATATTGCTGTGCGGTGTGGGATCCGTATCATTGAAAAAGTATGGCGGCTCGGTTAGTATTATCGCAAAATAGGGGAGATAGTGCCACAGACATGATACGTGAATTAGAGTGGCAGTCATTAAAGCAAAGGCGTTTTTCCTTGCGACGGGATCTTCTCATAAAATTTCAATTACCAGTTTTCTCCTCCGATTGCGAAATCATTCTGTTGGCACCTACCTACATAGGGAGAAATGGTCATCACGATAAAATAAGTGATATCAGGCCTTGCAATCAAAAATTTAAGTGCTCCTTTTTCCCGCGCGCCTTCGAGAGTGGAACGGTAGAGAGACAGCTTGAAGGTGGTTCTTTGAACCCTCTGCCAGGCACTTTATTGTGAATAGCAGAGTAGTCATGTAAATGTAGATGGGTCCAATCAATATGGTCACAAGCCCAGGGCAAGTGCTGCAGGCGATGTTGTGCTGTTCACAAAGGCACTCGCGTCAATCGCCTGCTGCCATAGCCCATTAACGCCAAATTTCGCCGCACTATTCTCACGGATACGTTTGTCGTACGTTCCACATTGATTTATGCGGTTATTTCATTTACCGTTAGCACTGAAAACCGTGGCGATTCATGGGCCTAAATTCTGGGGAGGCCAGGAAAAGTACTGGAAAATACCCTTTCCTTCCCTTTTAATTTAGGCAACCCTTGCGTTCCCAACGAACACTACCATTACTGCAGCTACTACTACTAAAACGATGATGACGACTACCACTACTACTACTGCTAATAATAATAATAATAATAATAATAATAATAATAATACTTTTACTTACAATAGAAATGATAGATTGGGGATTTGAGGATCGTTACCTGTAAAACAAGTTAACTTGGTGATCCTTCTTCTTCCCGAACCTTTCAATGACAACACCATATTATGTTTCTTGACTCTCAAGTATTAGTAATACTGGGTTTTCAACTCTGATACAAGCAACAGCTGATAAGCAATACCGGGCCATACTGTCCGTCAAACACGGTTTTACGTGTTTAAGACAAGATAAACTCCTAAGCAGCTGTTGCAGGAATGGTGACAATGGGCCAGAATAATTTGGAAGCTTGTGGAAGAATTTGGTCCGTTTCATTCTCAATCATTCTTTTGATAATGTTTCCCAAACTGACAGAATGAAATACTTTATGCTGGGAAGAAAATTGTATCTAGTTCTACGCGTAACTGAGAGCGACTGAAAGGCGCACCCTAATGAATCCAAACCGTTTATAGAGAAACGCTGGGCATTATTGGCGAACTAGGTAGCATCGCCTTAATTCATGAAAGAGCAGTTTATCACGAAGTGAAAATTTTGTTTCCAGTTGTCTTGCAATATTATCCAACATCTCGAAGGTCATCTGCCTGTATTTCGTCATCATTGGAGTGCCGATGCAGTCATCCATCATTTCAGCTCTATTCATGGAAGCTTCAGGTTGCGGATTAGTCGATCGTTTCGAGGAATTTAGAAAGTTGATCAATTTACCATAATTTCTTAAGTCTTTTATGTAAGCCATGCATCCTGAGACAGCATTGTTACAAAACTGTGCATCACTGTTTTTTTTTAATGTTGAAAAGCAATTCAATTTTTAAAATACTTTGAAAAACAGAGAAAAGAAAAATAAAGTCAAAGTCTAGGAGGCTATTTTTGAAATCCACAGACCTCTCTTGTAGTTGTTGCACTAAAGTCTGAACTGTCGATCACTTCATTTAAAACCTCAATTATCCTCAGAGAGTTTTCGTGATTTATTCCGTTTCAGTTCCATCTCGTTTCAGTGTTTGAAGGAATGCGTTTAACAACAATACTGTCGAGTACTGCTGTGCGTTTGGAAGGCCGGTGAAGAAGGCGGGAATATCCTGAACGTGGATAAAAAAATCCTTAGATATTGGTGTCGTACAAGAACAGCTCTGCTGCAAAACGAAATTCAAACGATGTGGAAAACAGTGAGTAAAAAAGAACTTTGGAGGCAACTTCACGAACTTTAGTTTGCAAGCTGTTAAATTTGCCCGCTAGAACGGAAGCGTCATCCTAGATCTGGCCACGAGTTTATTCTTCTAAATTCCGAAACACGCCAAGCACAATGAATAAATGTTCTTGAATGTCGCCGCTGGTCTCACAACACTAGAGCATTGTGACTCGTCTGAATCGCCAGTTGCTACGTCCACAACGCAGGCATAAAGTGAGGTCCTATCCACACTTGAACGTATATGTTCACAAATCGACCCATCTATGCATTCCATCAGTTGGTTCTGTATAGCTTTTGAAAATCCCTGGAAATGGCTCTTCCCTTCCAGTCTGCTTTCAAATCTTCATTTCTGTTTAGCACAGGTTTGAAAATGGTTCTGAAATTTCCAGGATTGACGTTATCTTCTGTCTCGTCATGACCTCTGATAGCTAGCTCCTGTTTACGCAAAATAGTTGCGACATCAATTAGAATTTTCATGAAGTCTCTGTTAACTTTCACTTTATTGTTGTATCTGATTTTCATCAATTTATTATTAAGTAGCTCTGAAATCCTAAACACTTATTCCAATAGTTCTTTATATGAAATCAAACTACTTCTTAGACGATATTTAAAAGAAGCAGTCGTTGCTAAATCTCTAGAGAGATTCTTCGTATAGTCGAAACTCTAAGCAGATCATATAATTATCTTGTGCTTGGGAGCAACATGGCCAGTAGAATATTTTTCCTATTGTTAGGGCTAGCACATAACAACATGCGGTGCTCATACCGTGAACTTTGGAATGCACGTGTTTTGAGTTAATCTTTCTGAAGGAGGTGTAACGCCGGTGTTACACGTCCTTTCTTCAAAGTTTCATGTAGTTCAGTTTCACATTTCCTTGAAAACGAAAGCCTTGTAAAAGGTTCGGCTTTATCCACATTCACTGCACGCAGGACAACGGATGAAAGAGAAACCTAGAGATGCAGCACCAAAGCTACTGGCCTCCCGTGCCGCTGAGGCGTATGGTAACATGGCTCCGAAAGCCTGAAAACCCTCTTCTGTCCCTAGTAGTGACGTCAGGTTACCATGGCAACTGTGCGTTTGCAGGCTGTCTGGCACGTGCCCGTTCTCTCGTCATGTGCCTCGCGCCTGCGGCTCCATTAGGTTAGGGTTGACTTGCTCTCTAGTGCTAGCGTTTTATACACTACTGGCCAATAAAATTGCTACACCAAGAAGAAATGCAGATGATAAACGGGTATTCATTGGACAAATATATTATACTGCAACAGACATGTAATTACATTTTCACGCAATTTGGATGCATAGATCCTGAGAAATCAGTATCCAGAACAACCACCTCTGACCGTAATAATGGCCTTGATACGGTTGGGCATTGAGTCAAACAGAGCTTGGATGGCGTGTACAGGTACAGCTGCCCATGCAGCTTCAACACGATACCCTCGGCCACCATTGACCAGACGTTTTCAATTGGTGAGAGATCTGGAGAATGCGCTGGCCAGGGCAGCAATCGAACATTTTCTGTATCCAGAAAGGCCAGTACAGGACCTGCAACATGCGGTCGTGCATTATCCTGCTGTAATGTAGGGTTTCGCAGGGATCGAATGAAGGGTAGAGCCACGGGTCGTAACACATCTGAAATGTAACGTCCACTGTTCAAAGTGCCGTCAGTGCGAACAAGAGTTGACCGAGACGTGTAACCAATGGCACCCCATACCTTCACGCCGGGTGATACGCCAGTATGGCGATGACGAATACACGCTTCCAATGTGCGTTCACCGCGATGTTACCAAACACGGATGGACCATCATGATGCTGTAAACAGAACATGGATTCATCTGAAAAAATGACGTTTAGCCAGGTTCGTCGTTGAGTACACCATCGCAGGCGTTCCTATCTGTGACGCAGCGTCAAGGGTAACCGCAGCTATGGTCTCCGAGCTGATAGTCCATGCTGCTGCAAGCGTCGTCGAACTGTTCGTGCAGATGGTTGTTGTCTTGCAAACGTCCCCATCTGTTGACTCAGGGATCGAGACGTGGCTGCACGATCCGTTACAGCCATGCGGATAAGATGCCTGTCATCTCGACGGCTAGTGATACGAGACCGTTGGGATCCAGCACGGCGTTCCGTATTACCCTCCTGAACCCACCGATTCCATATTCTGCTAACAGTCATTCGATCTCGAACAATGCTAGCAGCAATGTCGCGATACGATAAACCGCAATCACGATAGGCTACAATCTGACCTTTATCAAAGTCGGAAACGCATTTCTCCTCCTTACGAGAGGCATCACAACAACGTTTCACCAGGCAACGCCGGTCAACTGCTGTTTGTGTATGAGAAATCGGTTGGAAACTTTCCTCATGTCACACGTTGTAGGTGTCGCCACCGGCGCCAAACTTGTGTGAATGGTCTGAAAGGCTAATCATTTGCATATCACAGCATCTTCTTTTTGTCGGTTAAATTTCGCGTCTGTAGCACGTCATCTTCGTGTGTAGCAATTTTAATGGCCAGTAGTGTAAGAAATAACACTCCCGTTGAGAACAGTGCATGGAGGCTGGTTTTAAAATCAGTTATTGCTACTGCTACTGCTTCTGCCACGGAAAAGCGAGGCAGGCGGCCCGGCCTCCATTGCCTCCTCACTTTGCTCTATATTGTTCGTTGAATTTGTTCGGCGTGGACATGCGGTGACACCCGTTTAGGTTCTTCGTTGATCCAGTCACTCAGTTTTTTGTTACAGAGGGTAGCTAACTATCTGACCGAACGTGCTGAGCTACCGTGCCGGCACTTCCAGTGATCAGTCACCACTGCTGACAACTCTACACCACATTCGCTGTTCTCGGTCGTAAGTGAAGGCCGTTGGTCAATGCGTTGTCCGCAGTGAGAGGTAATGCCCGAAATTTGGTTCTGTTGTCGCACTCTTGACACTGTGGATTTACGAATATTGAATTCCCTGATCATTTCCGATATGAATGTCGCATATCATTCAGCATTCAAAGTCTGTTGATCCCCCGTCACGCGGCCATAATCACTTAGGAAAACTTTTCACATGAATCACCTGAGTACAATTGACAGCTCAACCAAAGAACTGCCGTTTTATACGTTGTGCACGCGATACTGTCACCGTCTGCATATGTGCATATCACTGTCCCATGACTTTGGTCACCTCACTGTATGCATATGATACCACACTGATGACACGATATCATCATGTCACCAAACTTACGCTTTAAAGCGGAATTAGATTTCTGAAAGGTATAAAAGAATTGTACAGACAATCAGTGACACTTCGAGACATACTCTGAAACATTTTAGCTCCAAAATAAGATTATTATTCGCAATCTGTATAAAGTCGTCAGTAGCCACTCTAACATATGTCGAGACAGAAGGAGGAGGGTAGTAAGAAGGACTCTAAGGAACTTCCTTTGTTTCATATAAAAGAAGGACGAAATTAAGCCATTGACTCCAGTAAATCGAGATCAAGGATATTCACATATCTCTGCATAGTACTTAATTAAATGGAAAAATTAATCTATTACGTTACCTCCCCATCCTCCCTTTCACTATCAATTCCACTCTACTGTATCTATGGTGTAACAATGAAGATGGAATGAGGGCAGATTCACTTACACAAGCTTCCACCTCTAAAACAGATAAGAGGTGCTGGCCACTGAAACAGCAGTACCAGAAATGATATCAAATACCAAAATTTTACTTATTGTGTGCATAAAATATAGTAGAAGGAATACTTGATAAATTTGTAGGTGGTTTAGGAGTTTGAAATTTAGTGCACTGAGATGTCACTTCCGGCAGCAACAACTGATCTAACCCATCTGCGTGACAGATACAGATATAGCATTCCATGCTAATGCAACTCTTTGCCAGATTTCAAGAATTATAGTCCTGGCGGGTAGTGGTGTGCTAATGTCTCAGCAGTCAGTGAGCATGTGTTTTCTGTGAGCGAGAGATGTGGAGAATGTGTTGGCCAGAGCAACAGTCAAAGACTCTTTGCATCGAGGTAGGTCGGAACAGCACAAGCAATATGTGGTATTGTATTATCTTGTTGATAGATAACGTCACAGAGATCTCGAAGATTGGGCCCAGCCACTGGGCTAAACACGTCAGAAATGTAACAGCTTCAGTCCAGATAATAGCTATGTGAAGTACAGATGATCAAGTTCGTACCCAGTGGCATCCCATACCATCACATCAGGTACAGGGTGTGGTATCGTCCAAAGAGCGCAGTCCCACACCGATGTCGGCAACGTGCATCAATACCACAGACATTATAAATGAATGGGGGAGCCCAAAGAAGAACACGCTCTGTTTCAGCACGACAGCGCCCTTTCGCAGAGGTCAATATAGAGCCAGGCATGGATGGGCTCAGCCACATTTCGTAATCCCAGCTGCAGCAATAAACATCATCAAATAAGACCAGTGTTAGTCAAGTCTTAGATGGACATATCCTTTTGTAAATGTTGAACATTGTACTTCAAGTGAACAGTTTGTTAATTAGTGCATGAAGCAATGCCTTAGTAGTCAATGACAACTGTAAATTATCAAGCAATCCATAGTAAAGGATTGTGTCAAGTAAATCTTTTTATTCATTCGTGTAATAAAGTGAACTAATATTTCGTATATTGTAGTTCCAATGAGCCATCTCCCAGAGTAACTAAGAACCCACAGTTATGGCCAGACAGTTGTAGTCTTTCATCTGGTCATATAACAGGGCCTGTACGATGATGACAGATGCAATCTAGAGATGTTCATTCTTCTTGGAGCCTCCACATACAGTTGCATCCTTAATTACACTATACGCCGAATCGGTATTCGTCTTACGAGACGACATGGCGCTGCTTCCGTGTCCAGTGTAATCGTCGGGCACACCACTGTCATACTCCTCTCTCTTACCGTGTCAAGGATGGCGGCAAAGTGGTCCCAATATTGACTCTCTGTGATGCTCCAAATACCATCGCACTGCCCATCGGGACACTTTCCTTGCTAAAAAGACCACGTTCTGACTCGAAGTACCGTGTACAGCCAAACGAAAAATATGTTACACCCCTCAGGTGCTATTCGCTCCTAGTCCATTATCTGCGTTATTATGGAAGAATGTGTTGAAGACAAATATATTGTTCTTCTTCGCAAATTCTAACATATGATGTAATTCATTATTGGTATCATATCTGAGGTTTTAGTTATGTCCTACTGTCTCTTTAAAATCGCTCAGTATCATATTATAAAAGGAATTTCTGTGATTTACCATCTTCTGTAACTCCTCATAGAGATCGTTTACCCCCCTGATTACAGTGTGAGGACGTTGGTACAGGGAGTTGAGTGGATCGATGGGCCATCTTTTTTTATTTGTAAAGCAAGTCATACTGCACTATCCGAGATTCCTTCTATATTTGTACACAGCGTGACAAAAAAAGTGAAGCACCCAGAAGAAGAGAAGGAAACGGAATGAAACTTCACAGGTTGAGAGTGTATGTGATGTTATTTCAGTGATTACAAAATTGACTCAAATATAAGAAGAATTTGGCGATATGAGCCCATTTATCAGTATGAGTTTGCACCCCCTATGACCTGGGTGCATGCACTGATTCATTTGGAAAGCATTTCGTACAGTCGTTGTTCTTCTTCTGACGCAAGCTTGATCCACAACTGTTGTAAATTGGTCCTTCATATGCTGGATACTAGCACGAGGCTGTAGTTGATATCCAAGCTGATTCAACACATATTCTATCTGTGCATAACTGGGAATCTCACAGGACATTGGACTATCTCAACATTTTTCAGGCAGTTTATAGAGACACATGCCAAGTGTGGGCGAGCATTGTCCTGTTAAAAACGTCACCAAGATAGTACCACATGAGAGGAAATGCACGAGGATGCAGGATGTCTATGATGTACCATTGTGTGGTCAGGTACCCTCAATCACTACCAACCTTGAAATGGATTCTTACCTAAAGGCATTCCACATCATATTGCCAGGATTAACACCACTGGGCTTCTCCAGAATATTGACAGAATGGGCCTCTCCCTAAGTCACCGCCATACTCACTGATGATGGTCACTTGCAGTAGTGCAGAACTTCGATTCACCGCCGAAAACAACGTGATGCCATTCATCAGCAGTCCATATTCCTAGTCACAGCACGACTCCAAACGCAGCTGTTTGTGTTGTGGTGTCAATGGCAGCCTATGCATTGGATGATAATCGCCAATCCAGCTGCTGTTGGACTTCCTTATACATCTCAATTCCTTATACCAGAATATCAGATTCACCTTAGAACTATAGGTGGCTGGAGTGCTCCCCTTTCTGGAAGTCCTGAATAGAAGAAGAGCGGACAGCACTTTAGTCCATAGCGCGTATCGGAGAAGCCACACACCAACCTACACCACTGGCCATTAAAATTGCTACACCAAGAAGAAACGCAGATGATAAACGGGTATTCATTGGACAAATATATTATCCTAGAACTGACATGTGATCACAATTTTCACGCAATTTGGGTGCATAGATCCTGAGAAATCAGTACCCCGAACAACCACCTCTGGCCCTAATAACGGCCTTGCTACGCCTGGGCATTGAGTCAAACAGAGCTTGGATGGTGTGTAGAGGTACAGCTGCCCATGCAGCTTCAACACGATACTACAGTTAATCAAGAGTAGTGTCTGGCGTAATGTGACGAGCCAGTTGCTCGGCCACCATTGACCAGACGTTTTCAATTGGTGAGAGATCTGGAGAATGTGCTGGCCAGGACAGCAGTCAAACATTTTCTGTATCCAGAAAGGCCCATACAGGACCTGCAACATGCAGTCGTACATTATCCTGCTGAAATGTAGGGTTTCGCAGGGATCAAATGAAGGGTAGATGGTTCAAATGGCTCTGAGCACTATGGGACTTAACTTCTGAGGTCATCAGTCCCCTAGAACTTAGAACTACTTAAACCTAACTAACCTAAGGACATCACACAATCCATGCCCGAGGCACGATTCGAACCTGGGACCGTAGTGGTCGCGCGGTTCCAGACTGTAGCGCCTAGAACCGCTCGGCCATGAAAGGATAGGGCCACGGGTCGTAACACATCTGAAATGTAACGTCCACTGTTCAAAGTGCCGTCAATGCGAACAAGAGGTGGCCAAGACGTGTAACCAATGGCACCCCATACCATCACGCCGGGTGATACGCCAGTATGGCGATGACGAATACACGCTTCCAATGTGCGTTCACCGCGATGTCGCCAAACACGGATGCGACCGTCATGCAGCTGTAAACAGAACCCTGACTCATCCGAAAAAATGACGTTTTGCCATTCATGCACCCGGGTTCGTCGTTGAGTACACCATCACAGGCGGGTCTCTGAGCTGATAGTCCATGCTGCTGCAAACGTCGTCGAACTGTTCGTGCAGATGGTTGTTGTCTTGGAAACGTCCCCATCTGTTGGCTCAGGGATCGAGTCGTGGCTGCACGATCCGTTACAGCCATGAGCTTAAGATGCCTGTCATCTGGACTGCTAGTGATACGAGGCCGTTGGGATCCAGCACGGCGTTCCGTATTACCCTCCTGAAGCCACAGATTCCATATTCTGCTAACAGTCATTGGATCTCGACCAACTCGACCAGCAATGTCGCGATACGATAAACTGCAATCGCGATAGGCTACAATCCGACCTTTATCAAAGTCGGTAACGTGATGGTACGCATTTCTCCTCCTTACGCGAGGCATCAAAAGAAAGTTTCACCAGGCAACCCCGGTCAACTGCTGTTTGTGTGTGAGAAATCGGTTGGAAACTTTCCTCAGGTCAGCACGTTGTAGGTGTTGCCACCAAGGCTCTGAAAAGCTAATCATTTGCATATCACAGCATCATCGTCCTGTGGTTAAATTTTGCGTCTGTAGCACGTCATCTTAATGGCCAGTAGTGTATACTTACATGTTGACATCTATCACTACTCACCTCAGAGGAACGGTGCGCTCAAAACATTGATACGTAGGGTTTACACTATCTGTGATAATGAAGAACTTGAACATCTGAGGGCAGTTTTCCAGAGGAATGGCTGCAAGGAATGGCGAATTCGGAAAGCCTTAAATCATACACCCTCCGTACAACCAACGGAAGCAGAAGAAGATTCTCAGAAAGGCGCAGCCATTGCATTAATTCTTTTTGTGGCGCGTTATCTGGCAAGATAGGGCGATTTATTCGGAAACCAAGTGAAGACGGTCGTCTGCACACCAGCCAAAACACAGGTGCTAAAGGTAGTGTGAAAGATGATCTTGGACTACGGATATCCGGTATCTATCCGATATCCTGCCAATGTGGTAAGACCTACGCAGGCCAGACACTGCGCACTGTCGAAGATCGTTGCCGAGAACCCCAAAATCATATTAGATTGCAGTGGCCTAACAAGTCAGCAGTCGCAGAACATTGCCTGAAGGAACTGCATGGAATGGACTATAACCATAACCACACCAAGATTCTGACACAGATATCCAAATTCTGGGACTGTGTCATTAATGAACCAAATGAGATTCCAGTTAGAGAACCACTAAAAAATCGTGATATCGGGTACACACTTAGCAAGGCATGGGACCCTACTATCAGAATGGTCAAGAAGAGGAATGAGATGCTAGATAACGAACTGACTGCGCGAGGGGGGGGGGGGGGGGGGGGGAGGGGGCAGGCGGAGAAGTAGCAGTGGTGCTGCCAGCGCGCGCACCTAGGTGCGAACCTAGGATGGAACACTGGATCAGCAGGAGCAGTGGGGTAGGGACGCTGGGCGCGGACGGCCATTGGAGCGGCCGACCAGAGAAAGAGGGGGAGGAGATAAAAGTGCAGCGCTGGCCTCCATCAGTCAGTTCATCAACGCACCTGACGATGCAACGTGGTCGGTTGCGAAATATGGTGCCCACTGGACACTGACATCCCGCAGTTCATTTGTGAACTATTTCGACAGACCATTATTTGTTCTGGGATGGCAAGGCAGATGGTCAGACGTGGACGACTGGAGCCTTGATAATGAGTATGCCTGCCCCTGTGTTTCCATGCTGTCCAACATCGAGCCACTGTCATATCAGAATGTCGCACAAATATTGCACGATTCGACCAGATGGCCAAACAAAGAACCACAATGAAACTTCCTGGCAAACTAAATCTGTGTGTTGGACCGAGACTCGAACTCCGGACCTTTGCCTTTAGCGGGCAAGTGATCTTCCAACTGAGCTACCCTAGTACGACTCACACCCCGTCCACACCGCTTTAATTCCGCCAGTACCGCGTCTCCTACCTTCCAAACTTCACAGAAGCTCTCCTGCGAACCAGGAGAGCTTCTGTGAAGTTTGGAAAGTAGGAGACGAGGTACTGGCGGAATTAAAGCGGTGAGGACGGGGTGTGAGTCGTACTAGGGTAGCTCAGTTGGTAGAGCACTTGCCCGCGAAAGGCAAAGGTCCCGAGTTCGAGTCTCGGTCCAGCACACAGTTTTAGTTTGCCAGGAAGTTTCATATCAGCGCACACTCTGCTGTAGAGTGAAAATTTCATTCTAAAGAACCACAATGATCCCCTTTTCAAATCCTGGTAGGTACTGACAACGCTGTCCCACACGTGTAAACGTCATCTCCGTGTCCTTCAATCAACATCTCACGCTTTTTACACTCTATTTATACCTTACTAGGTCTGATAACAATGATAAACACTAAGAACATTAATGCACTCTAGTGTGCCGTTCTACCTGTTTCAGAGATTTGCAGCTCTAGTAATTTACATATTGGCCAATGGTATGTACGTGTACGAAATTACATTATCTGACCACGTGTTTTGGGAGCTTCACATTTTGTGTCAGCCAGTGAATAATTTTTTTCAATCATCTTGTCTGGAATGAAGCTTGTATAATCCTCTTCAAACACATTCAATACTCGGCATTTCGGTATCTCTGCTGGGTCATCTGGATTCCACTGGTATCTCTGGATGGCTAACACTGTCGAAAGACAGTATCACGTTCACTTCTCCCGGGGAAGTAGAGCTAGTAGTTAAAAACCTTCAGGCGGGCTGTCATCATTGGGTAAATACTGAAAGAGGGGCATTTCAAAAATGTTGTCATTGCTGTGGTGCCGCCTCCATTGTTTCCTGGTTGTTGTTTATCTTGTTCGCTCGCTGTGGCTGGGTGTTTACTTTCGTGATGGGTAACCACGAAGACATAAGCCTGCAATCGTCGTCTCTATTGAGATTTTACTTATTCTTCGGTATTTCAACTTCTTCACGGACTTTCATTCTACAGATATTTCTTTCTCTGTCTAGCACTTGCTATGTTCTTGTAATCCATAACCTGATCACATTCGTCTTGTTGCTCCGCTACTGCTAATTTTACATTTTTTAAGTTACTTATTCATCCACAGATTCTTAACAAAAAGATATCAGAAGTATCATCTTAACTGATAAAGGAAAACTGTACAGACAGCTCGGTAAGGGTTCTTCTAATAAGCTGCTGATTCAGTCTAAAAAGTGTTATGTGGTCGCAGCGTCAGAAGGCAACGATTCTCATGAAATATTAACAGGTGTAATTATAAACGGCCGTATATTGCATTAGTGGTACATATCACTAGCGAAGAGAATGTAGCTAGACTAAGAGTGACACCTTCTAGTACGATATGTAAAGGCAACCACACCTGGAGTTGCCTTATAATGTAGATAATAAAGACACGTTTCGCAGGGTGATACTACATACATATCAGTGCGATGTTGCTGCAGAACACTTCGTTGTTACTAGTCTGGAGGATTGACCCGCGCCCGCATCTCGTGGTCGTGCGGTAGCGTTCTCGCTTCCCACGCCCGGGTTCCCGGGTTCGATTCCCAGCGGGGTCAGGGATTTTCTCTGCCTCGTGATGGCTGGGTGTTGTGTGCTGTCCTTAGGTTAGTTAGGTTTATTTAGTTCTAAGTTCTAGGGGACCTAATGACCATAGATGTTAAGTCCCATAGTGCTCAGAGCTATTTGAACCATTTTTGATTGACCCACCTCAGCGGCCGAGATCGTAAATACCCGTGGTTAAGCCGGTTTGAATGCACAGGGTGGAAAAAATTTTCGCAGCCAGTATTTGGCCGGTAAGGGGAGGTGAGGTGGTGGCGTGAAGTTCCTGATCACCAGATTTCCCGCCAACTTTCTTTTCTTTCTTTTGCTGGTGCCTTTTTCCCGCAATGACGCAGGGTCGGCATGGTTAATCGGAATTGGCAAGGTTAATTTAAGGGGTGGCCGGATGCCCTTCCTGCCGCCACCCCATACCCCCCAGGATGGAATTAGTGTACTCCGACTGTCTGTGTCTAGTGTAATCCATGAAATAGTGCGAATGAGTTCAGATGTCTGCGAGCCGTGTAACTGAGACGGGACGTGGGGACCAGCCCGGTATTCACCTAGTGGGCTGTGGAAAACCGTCTAAAAACCACATTCAGGATGGCCGGCACACCAGCCTCTGTCGTAAGCCGTCGGGTCGATTCGATCCGGGGCCGGCGCGCCTACCCGAGTCCAGGGAGCAGCGCATTAGCGCTCTCGGCTAACCTGGCGGGTACCAGATTTCCCGCCAACGTTCTGGTTTAAATACCAAACGTCTCATAAAGTGGGAGTGTGTGACACTGTTGAGGGTGATCAATCTGTCGGATGGGGATGTTAAACTTGGCACCCCCTTAGCTGCTATTCGCGCACCGGGTATTGCAAATATTTTAGTCGAGCATGTTGAAAATAAATAAACAACAATATCTGGAAGATTTATTAGGAATGTAAGTTATACCGACGAATGTAATATGGTACTCCTAGGGCAGCTGCATTAAGCTGGAATATTACAGAAGCTAAATATGAATGAAAAACAGCATTAATCGGAACAAACGTGATCGGAAAGTGCTGCTCATTGCTTCCAACCATTTTCTGAGAAATTACAACAAAGTGAAACGCCAAAAAGGAGAACTACAGTCAGTAACTATGAAATGAATCAATAGTGCGAGGGAGGTTCCGAATCTTTGTTCGTAGGAAAAAAGGAGAAACTGAAGTAATATAATGGCTCGTCAAGTGAATACTTACGTTAAATAAAATTACATCATAAATTATCCAAAGTGGCTAATGGACACCATGCTTTTGTTTGAAGGAAACAGTTAAAAACAACCCTCACTAGGATGCTTTATTTCGATTCTTTTCTTCTAAAATCCAGTGAACTTCAATTATTTTCTGGTTTGGAAGTGTTCTTTACTTTCAAATTCAGTAACGTAGACGATTCATCAAATTAGATTACACCGCCATGCTCCTAGAACAAAATAACAACGTAACTACAAGAGAATATTTATTCCCTTCTATACAGGAACAAAGTAGACAATACAGTATTATATTTGAAAAGGAAGAAGTATTTCACACCCGTTCAGGTTTCTCCTATGTTCTCAATCTATATTAACCAAAACTCTCTTTTCGTGACGAAGCAATGTTAACTTTTTGTACTCCCCCCAACTACGTCTGCTAGAACACATGAAGGTTTAATTTAACGAATTTAAAAGAAAAAGTTACTATCACAAAAATAGCACTTACCATTTACATTAAATTGTTTTGCTTTACAGGGCGTTTATACAGTAGTTACCGGTTTATAAAAGTAACTTTTAATTGTGAAAAGAGTAAATAATTTACAGAAAAGTTTGGTGCAGCAATGAATGCAGTTTTATCCCACCTGTCGCTGTTAGTTCCTGACGTTGCCGCTATGTGGCATGTGCGAATGAGTTATTCCAACAGTCATCGTGGAGTCATATAATGGTGCAGCGCCTAAACAGCGCTTATGGTTTCATGAATCAAAATCTGCGACTACAGGGTACAGACAATTCAGGTATAAATATAGCAAGCCATCACCTCACAAACAGTTATTAATTGCTACAGTCGTTTCACCGAAACTGGCTGTGTATCATATGGGACGCTGGGTCAGGATCGGCCAGGAGTCTCTGAAGCAGTTAACGTAGTCTGACAGTATTACAGTTTGATATGAGGTGGTGGCTTGCGATATTTAGTCCACAATTATCTCTGAATTGTAGTAACAAATTTTTATTCATGAAAACAGAAACAATACTACGCAAGTTCTGCACCATTACACGATTCCATGATGATTGCTGGAATTACTCATTCACACTTGCCAACTCGCGGGAACGTCGAGAACTAACAGTGTTAAGGCGGGAATACAACTTGAAGACACACCACTTTCAGTGCTCTATGAAACATTTCTGTAAGTTATTTGTCATTTTCACAATTAAAGGTTACTCTTGTATAATTAATTTATAAACTCGCTCTATATAAATTCCTGGTCGCGTAATGACACTCGATTAACCCTTAGATACATGAGTAGCTGGACAAGCAATATAGACCCATACCTCGAAATATTTATAAAATTGTATTACAAGAAATATTATAGAAATTCTTAAGGAGTTCGTGACACGGAATGAATAAGAAAGTGTCTATTATGATGTTGTGACCTTCGTTTAAGTGTAATATGATACACCATATTATACATTATACATTTTCCTCGGATTGAATTACTAAATCTCAGTCTTACTGGTCCACGCTAGATGATATGATCCTGAAGAAGAACACTCTTCACAAATAATTTCGCTTTATTTTCATATATTCGTTGCGCATTTGCTATATGTTTGAGCACTTCTCCTGTATAATGGATGTGGGTACATGAAATGTTTTGTTGGTAATCTAGTTTCCGCAATCGTCATCTGTTGGGCGTGTAGGACTTTCTTTTTGAGACGTTGTTGATTCCCCTGTCCATATCAGAAAAATTCTCCTTTTATCAGATTTACCTGCCATGTATGTGCGATGTTGCTGTAAATATAAGAACAAGACTAAACTGATACGTTGGTCATAAGATAGAATACCATCTTCTTGACTGCCCCTTTCACGTGTATGTACGTACCTCCTGGTCAAGAGAATCAACTGGCGATTTACATTCATTGCAGAAGAAAACTCTCTATTAGTTGTTTTTACCACCTTCATTTACAGCAGTTCTATGGTGCGGAGAACTTAGCAGTATCACACTTTTTTTCTTTTTGGTGACATAACATACAATTGTCAATTTGTCTTTCAAACCTAAGTGATGATGATGATGATGAAAATTCTCTGGATATGCAATCCATCATTTCTAGTGGAATTTCCATTTTCTTTTGTCACACTAGCTCTTACTGGACCGGGAGCAACTATTCCGCTAACTGGTGGCAATAATGTACTCCATGAGTTCCATCGTGACCGATAAGGAAATCTGTAGCATGTAACATGTACGAGATTCTTGAGTGTTCGCTTCACTTAGGGTGTTAGGAGCCACGAGTTCATTATACCAGGTACCAACAGTGTCTGAATCTCTACAATCTTGGTAATGAAAGTTACCTTCATCATCAAGTCGTTCAACAACAGTTGTTTCAAAATTTCGATCACTTGATCTGGCTTGACATGCTGTTCTTCCGCCTCTTACGGGTAGTATGACATGCAAGTTAAGAATAAAGCTGTCTTACATGATTATCCTGTTCATGAAACTAAACTTATGTTCATCCGGGAGATTTTGACATTGAGAAATACACTTACCTTCAAAAGAGTATTCGGTTGTAGCTTTTACGGTACTTCTGACCACACGACCAAGAGTATAATTGTGCAGAAAGGATAACTGTTAGCAGTAACTTGCTTTTTTAAAACACCATTCAGATAATTGACAAACAGATTACTGGAAAACGGTTTGCTAAGGGGTTTAAAAGACCCCTGTCATGCATGACATGTATAGTAGTAAAAATTTCAGAATTCGACTTGCAAAAAAATATACTTTGAAACGGAACTGGTTGTTCCGTTCCATATTTTTCTCAATAAATTCCAATACAAGTAAGTCTGTGGTAACAAGCAGAAGAGAATGGACCAAGCTGTGTTTATTTGGTTTTTCAATGATTTTTTATTTAGTGTGTGCCACGTTTCCTTGCATCCTTTCCCTTATGCGACCTTGGACTGTATGAATGAAATATTATGTGAAGTAGCAGAAAGTTTTGGTCAGAGGTCGCAGCATTGAATGAGTAGAGTGGTTTCTGTGGTAGGATAATACGAACCCCGTAAACGCGAACAAGTTTGGCAAAGATAGTGCGCAAGTCAGGCGGGACAGGTCGCGAAGGCACGAGTATTGGCTCTGTTAGGTTGGCGAACCATCCCCTCCACCACCTTTTGAACGAACAACGGTTAGGAGAGGTATCCGCAGGTCCACTTGTTTTTATTTATACACCATCAGTAACTCGCAGGGACCTGTAAAATCGTGGACCGCAGGATTTCGATAAACCATTACTACAGAGGGTAGCTTGCAGGAGCTGTAGGACATGACAAGCGACGGTAATCTTCCTACCAGGTCGAGTTATAACCTTAACTATACCACTATCAGTACGAAGGTTACGTAACAACTTACCGAAGAAAGTCAGTTGTATTTGCAAGGATTGAAAAAGATAGAAAAAAACTAGTTTTAAGACAATTTGTTGAAAAAGTGAAAAGTTGCCGTGTCTAAAAGGTCCCTGTTATGCCCCCGAGGGTTAACGAGAAGAAGCGGTTTTACCGAAATAGATCTGCTTCCATTCAAAACCAGATCATAAGTAAGTCGCTTGTGTCAAATGTTTTTGTATTGCTCGAGTTAATTGTTCCCGAAGTGAAACGGCGGCACAGATAACAACGCAGTCGAGTAAGATAATCGATAACAAGCTGGAAAACCAGCACAGCAAAAGAAATCTAGGACATTAATAACGCGACCCTAGACGGAATGCGTTACGTAGAGACCAGTGGGAGTGAGATCCCACAACTAGAACTGGAGGTCAGTTAATGTATTCAGACTAACTGTATTTCATTAACATTTGTTGTTTTCCCTCTGTATTCTGTATTTGGAAATCCTGCCAGAAAACGTGGGCAAGAAATCATCTGCGTACCATCAACACGCTCGACCTTCTTAAGTTATGTATTCTTAATATAAGACGACTATTATCTTGAGCGTTTTTTCGTAAGTTTAATAAACACAACAGATACACATAACATACGCTTTAATAATTAATAATGTATTCTCAAAAAAAAAGTTCAAATGTGTGTGAAATCTTATGGGACTTAACTGCTAAGGTCGTCAGTCCATAAGCTTACACACTACTTAACCTAAATTATACTAAGGACAAAAACACACACCCATGCCCGAGGGAGGACTCGAACCTCCGCCGGGACCAGCCGCAAAGTATTCTCGTTCACTATTTACAACAGTCTGCCAATGCTGGGGTAACTTTGCGATTCCGTTACTGTAGAAATGAAGTACACTACTGGCCATTATAATTGCTACACCAAGAAGAAATGCAAATGATAAACGGGTATTCATTGGACAAATATATTGTACTAGAACTGACATGTGATTACATTTTCACGCAATTTGGGTGCATAGATCCTGCGAAATCAGTACCCAGAACAACCACTTCTGGCCGCAATAACGGCCTTGATACGCCTGGGCATTGAGTCAAACAGAGCTTGGATGGCGTGTAGAGGTACAGCTGCCCATGCAGCTTCAACACGATACCACAGTTCATCAAGAGTAGTGACTGGCGTAATGTGACGAGCCAGTTGCTCGGCAACCATTGACCAGACGTTTTCAATTGGTGAGAGATCTGGAGAATGTGCTGGCCAGGGCAGCAGTCGAACATTTTCTGTACCCAGAAAGGCCCGTACAGGACCTGCAACATGCGGTCGTGCATTATCCTGCTGAAATGTAGGGTTTCGCAGGGATCGAATGAAGGGTAGAGCCACGGGTCGTAACACATCTGAAATGTAACGTCCACTGTTCAAAGTGCCGTTAGTGCGAACAAGAGGTGACCGAGACGTGTAACCAATGGCACCCCATACCATCACGCCGTGTGATACGCCAGTATGGCGATGACGAATACACGCTTCCAATGTGCGTTCACCGCGATGTCGCCAAACACGGATGGACCATCATGATACTGTAAACAGAACCTGGATTCATCTGAAAAAATGACGTTTTGCCAGGTTCGTCGTTGAGTACACCATCGCAGGCGCTCCCATCTGTGACGCAGCGTCAAGGGTAACCGCAGCTATGGTCTCCGAGCTGATAGTCCATGCTGCTGCAAGCGTCGTCGAACTGTTCGCGCGGATGGTTGTTGTCTTGCAAACGTCCCCATCTGTTGACTCAGGGATCGAGACGTGGCTGCATGATCCGTTACAGCCATGCGGATAAGATGCCTGTCATCTCGACTGCTAGTGATACGAGGCCGTTGGGATCCAGCACGGCCTTCCGTATTACTCTCCTGAACCCACCGATTCCAATTTCTGCTAACAGTCATTGGATCTCGACCAACGCGAGCAGCAATGTCGCGATACGGTAAACCGCAATCGCGATAGGCTACAATCCGATCTTTATCAAAGTCGGAAACGTGATGGTACGCATTTCTCCTCCTCACCCGAGGCATCAAAAAAGTTTCGCCAGGCAACGCCGGTCAACTGCTGTTTGTGTATGAGAAAGCGGTTGGAAACTTTCCTCATGTCAGCACGTTGTAGGTGTCTCCACCGGCGCCAACCTTGTGTGAATGCACTGAAAATCTAATCATTTGCATATCACAGCATCTTCTTCCTGTCGGTTAAATTTCGCGTCTGTAGCACGATATCTTCGTGGTGTAGCAATTTTAACGGCTAGTAGTGTAGTTTTGAGGCGAAGAACTTGTCGAGCCATGTTCGGAGCGCATTTCTTCCGGAAAGGATGTTCGTTGAAGGTTGTTCGATAGAGAAAGGAAAAGGTGAAAGTCTGAGGTCGTAAGATCAGGTGAAAGAGGTGGGTGCGGAGAGACTTCCCAACCCAACTCATGCATAGTATTCTTTGTAAGTCTAAAAGAATGCGGGCGGGCTTTCTCGTGGAGTAGGAGCACTTCACGCAACCTTCCTGGTCGTTGTCCTTGAACTGCGTCTGCAAGATGTCTCAGTTGTTGACAATAAATATCAACAGTGATGGTTACACCTCGGGGAAGCAATTCGTAGCACACCACACCGTTGCTGTTCCACCAGATGCATAACGTCGTCTTCCGTGGATGCGCGCAGGTCTTGGTACGGAGACTTGCAGCTTTGCTTGGGCTCAACCACTCCTTTCTTTTCTTTATGTTAGTATAAAGTCACGACTTAGTTCTGTAAGTTGCGATACATTTCTCACAGGATCACTAGTGAGACACTGTTTATCATCTCGCCGACACTTCTGGCGCTCTCTTTTAGACTTGCTCGATATCTTCTACGAGTTAAATTGTTTGTATTGAGCCTTCTCTACATTATTGGCATGGCTAGTCTGGTGTTCCTCTGTCTCGAAGTAGAATGTTGTCTTTTGTTAAAAGTCTCTAACTGTAATTTCCTGTTCACCAGTAACAACACAGGATAGAATCGTCAGTGTTATTCACGAACCAGCTGGTGACGAGCAAGCAGAGATGCACATATGGCCACCTGCTGATTTTTGTGATTTTGGCTTATTTCACGTGGTACTCATACACCCGATTTTTGAACCTTGCCCATTACACCAAATGCCGAACGATTGTGGAATGATCACAGTTCACCACATCTGCCAGCTCGCGAGTGCACTGACGTGTATCGTTGTGGATTAATGCGTTTAAACGATTTCATCAAACCCCGAAGGACATACTGAACGTGTAGAGTCACCAGTGTCAAAATGATCCTCCATAAAACGAGAAAAGCATTTTCTTCCCGTGCTCAGTCCAATGGCATTATCCCAATACATGGTCCAATGTTTCTGTCTGCCTCCACTGCTGTCACAACTCTATCGAACTCAAACTGAAGAATATGTGGCCGCGCGGGGTAGCCGCGCGGTTTGGATTTCTTGTCACGGTCCGCGCGGTTCCCCCTGTCGGAGGTTCGAGCCCTCCCTCGGGCATGGGCGTGTGTGTTGTCCTTAGTGTATTTAGGCTAGATTAAGTAGTGTGTAAGCTTAGGGACCGATGACCTCAACATTCTGGTCCCATAAGACCTTACCACAAATTTCCAAGAATATGTCGGAAATCTTCCGATTTCTCCACTTGGCACTCCATTTTCTAGCATCCACAGCTCTACTCTTTATCTCCATATAACAAAATGACGTATGTAGACTCACTTAGCAACAGTGACCTGCAAATAAAAAAATGAAAACCGATAAATGAGCCCATAGCAACCGGAATGCCAACACACAAAACAGAAACGATGCGAACTTATGCACCAAGCTAATATAAAAGTAAGCATAACCCCTTTCTAGTCCTGTCCGGAGATTAAAACCAGGGAGTGATAACATTAGTTCTGGAAGTTGCGGTGCATTTCTCACAGTGAGACACTGTTTACCATCTGGCCGACACTTCTCGCGCTCTCTTTTAGCACTTGCTTTATATCTTCTACGAGTTAAATGGTTTGTATTGAACCTTCTCCACATTATTGGCATGGCCAGTTTGGTGTTCCTCTGTCTCGAAGCAGAAGGTTGTCTTTTGTTAATAGTCTTTAACTGTAATTTCCTGTTCAGTCATTCATATCGATGACTCTTTCTTTTTCTTCTTATTTTGCTTTTGGTCCTCAAAAACTCTACAGAAATCATTGACTTGTTCAAAATTAATCACACAGAAAAACGAATCGCGGCATTTGCATACGTTTTGTTGCTCACCAGAAGTAGCTACTCTTGTAAACACTGCTGCACGATCCTTAATAGGTGATGCAACTACCGCGTGTATGTGGCGTCCGGATCAAAGCGATGCGAGTCCGCGATAAGTTCCAGTGTCTATGTTGCGCCAAACAATTGCGTACTGAGTGGTCGCCAGTGTATAGCGGCGGGACGTTTGAGGTCAGCCGTAATCAGCACCGCTTCGATGGTCAGTGATTGATAGGTGCACCCGATAAGCCGATATATAACAGCTCAGTAGCACCTGCGCGGCTTTCGTCAGTACCAGCCATGGACAGCGCCAAACACTCGGACGACGGCGACAGTAAGTACCTAACTCGGCAGCTTCTGAATCTCCTTACTGACGCTCTACCAAATCCTCTGTGGCTTTATTCGATTCCAAGAAGGGATAGCCTCTGCACAGGAACTAGACCTATGCAATACAGAACGAGAACCACCGCCATATCTTTCGTATAAGAAAAATTTTCAGACTGTAATTAAGGTACTGGTCTTCTGTACGAACACAGTCCCATACAGCAAAGAAACCAATAAAATACGTGGTGTTTCTTTGAACCAGCCTTTTCTCGTCGTGACGGCCTCCAGAGTCGTTACGAATTTCATATGTAAGAATGTACCCCTCGGCAGCAGAGCTGATTATTATAAATTTCATTACAGCAAGCAGACATAATATTTTCATTTAAAAGCCAGTAAAAAAAGGGTGTAATTGGGAGAATCGAATTTTTCTCATCAGTTTGTGCTTATTTTTTGCTTCTATCATCAGATGTTTCCGACAAGTTACTTCATGTCAAAGTCAATTGATAACGTGAGATAAAAACTTCGATCCGTTTTCTCGGATCCATATTTCGATATTTATGCCCTCTGCCCTCAAATTATTTTTTTCAGTTGTTTCTATGTGAGAAACGAAATGAAATAGTACACGAAGATAAACTAGGATTTTTATGGGTAGCAAACGAAAGAAAACTCCTTCATTATTAAGCAAAAATTACGGATGTTCACACAAACACTGGGATCAGTATTCATGATATAGTCGAAGCAACAATGGGCATCGCCGGCCGAAGTGGCCGAGCGGTTCTAGGCGCTACAGTCTGGAACCGCGTGACCGCTACGGTCGCAGGTTCGAATCCTGCCTCGGGCATGGATATGTGTGTGATGTCCTTAGGTTAGTTAGGTTTAAGTAGTTCTAAGTTCTAGGGGACTGATGACCTCAGAAGTATGGAGTGCTCAGAGCCATTTTTGAACAATGGGCATAGAGATACAAAGCATTAGAAGTGCAAGCAGAAAAGTGTGCATAATTCAGCCAGTGGTGAAGTTATTTCTTAGACAGGAGTCAGACTCATTTGATTCTGGGTAGTGAATATGGAGAGCTACTGTGGCTCAAGTATAAGCGAATAGAAAAATCTGTATCTAAAAGAATAAGTGTAGATGGGAGATACGCACCTTGATACACAGAAGAAAATCAGGAAGCTTCTTAAGAAGCAGCACAACAGATAGAAAATAAGGCATAAATCCGCAGACAGACAAATGTTATTTTATGCGCGGTCGGCTACTGGAAGGACAATGCAAAAAGTCTTCACTAAGTGCTGTAGGAATATATTATCACAGAACATGTTGAAACATGTCCGCTTTCTCAGAACTTCCGCAGCGTCTGGCGAAGTCACGGCCACAAACTCTTGGCACAGTGCGGTGCTCGAGACAGATTGCTCTGCAGACTTCGTCCGAAACGTTGGTTGATGGACCTTGATAACTTGTACATACTACCAATGTAAATAAAGATCGCCAGCCACACTTTGACCAGTGAGACATGGTTAAAATTGTCACTTCTTCTATAACAGTAATCAGTACCGTACAGCAATCCGACTGTTTCTAAAAATCTCTCAAATCCGACTACTGTATTGGACAACAAACATCGCAGTCAGTCACTATACCGTCACCAAGTGCTTCCTACCATCTTTTTGTACATCACATAGGATCACAATCTACAGTCAAAAGCCGGCCGGTGTGGCTGTGCTGTTCTAGGCGCTTCAGTCTGGAACCGCGTGACCGCTACGGTCGCAGGTTCGAATCCTGCCTCGGACATGGATGTGTGTGATGTCCTTAGGTTAGTTAGGTTTAAGTAGTTCTAAGTTCTAGGGGACTGATGACCACAGATGTTAAACCCCATAGTGCTCAGAGCTATTTGAACCATTTTCTACAGTCAAAGAGGGTAAAGTCACACGCAAGAACTCCACACTTCAAATTTTTATTAGAGCAAAACACAATTTATTATCTTCAAACAACCAAGTCCGCTTCGTTTTTTAAGACAACACCTACAGCTGATTGCTCTGTGGGCTGTTGGGCGGCCTCTTCTAATGCAGTTTGTGTAGGCCCGCTACACCGTAACAACCGCCTTGTATACGGACTGTTGACTAAGACGGTTCCCACCCCCGCACACGGGATCGCACTTCCGAACACTTTCTAAGCTTTCAGCACCGAGAGAACAACTTTACTGATACGACTTCCGAAATAAACACCTCCACACCACCTCCGCTCCACAGTGTATCCCAGGAGGGTTGCCCGCAGCTACCTATATTTCCCGGACTGCGACAGATCTAAGAAGTTATTTTAATGTCTAGACTTTTAGACCAGTCAGCCTTCAGGGCAGAAAGTAGGCACTTCGATTGGAAATTTTCTGCTAACGCCCCTAGTACCTCTGTAAGCTGTTGCTGTCTGCCAAGATTGCCAGTAGTTTATTCCTAGAAGAAAGTATTAACAAACACTAGACATCCACTCGCCTCTGAAAACAGTCTGGTCGGGCCAGGCTTCCTCGCTTCAGCCAGACTAGGAGAATCCCGCGATTTATTCCAGGCTGGTGAACAGCTGCAGTTCCGCGTACACTGGAAAACTGGCGCAGGCGGCCGTTCAGAAGAGCAACTAATATTAGCCAACGTGCTCGACTCGGAAATGATACGTTACAGAGTCCCAGAAACACAAGCAATATCAGTGGTATTGTAAGGTTATGGCCTAGACAGGAAGCGAAATAGAAAATAGTAAAACAAAAGCCGAAATGAGGTGTGCTATTTTCGAATGTTCCTCAGCAAAGAAAACCAAGAAATGTTTCCATAATTCAACGATAACACTGGTGACGAATCACAGTAGTAATCGGTACTAGTAGCACTGGAAAGCAACTTAAAATGCTAAAACTCAGTAAGGCGTCAGGGCCCGAAGGAGTCTAAAAAATGGTTCAAATGGCTCTGAGAACTATGGGACTTAACTTCTGAGGTCATCAGTCCCCTAGAACTTAGAACAGCTTAAACCTAACTAACCTAAGGACATCACACACATCCATGCCCGAGGCAGGATTCGAACCTGCGACCGGTGCGGTCACACGGTTCCAGACTGTAGCGCCTAGAACCGCTCGGCCACTCCGGCCGGCCCGAAGGAGTCTGTCTAGTTCTAAAGGGTGAACACGAAATTCGTCGATTAAATTTCGGTGGTTGTGCACGAATATTTGCCGAGTATTTCGGTATAACGGACCCGTGGTCTCTAGTGATTCGCTACAAAGTAATAGCATTTTGTCTATATATCACGCCCAATTATCTTTGAATCTCTATTGCACTGAAATTATCTGCACAGCAGTGCAAATGTCGATTGTATGCGCTGTGTGTCTCGTTTGGGAAGAAACTTGTTCTATTCACTCGCGTTACTTGTTGTTGATAACACTAATGCCTTCTTTACTCTTCAAGCTTACGCTCAGTACTTATCGGTTCAGTCTCTGGTTTGCTTTCCGCAGTTGTGAGCTGTACGTTGACAGTGATACATACCAATACGGGTAGGGTTGCTGATGAAGAATTGGCCAATAGCACTACTTGTACAGGTTTATTTAATGCAATGGAAGATGGTAAAATAACACCTTGCTCTGATATTCTCGAAGTACCATCAACTACATCACATTACTCTGTTTTGTGTTGTACGTTTTGGTGATTGGATAGTAAAGGCTATATCATTACTGTGGCGTTATTTTCAGAGAAACATAGGTTGTAGAGATAAGAAACTGAATTAATAATAATAATATTATTACTTTGTAAACAATCACCACAGTCTAAGAGTACCTTGTGCCTAAATACTCAGAAAATGTCCCTGAACAGCCTCCAGTGGGTTACTATCTCGAGTGGAGTACTTCAGCTCTTGACCGTAATTTACCGCAGATCCTTTGGGCAGAAGTACGTTCCTCATTATCGGAAAGAGCAAAGATCGCTACCATCCACAACTCAACTCGCTCTCTTCATACATAATAAATGGTTCAAATGGCTCTGAGCACAATGCGACTTAACTTCTGAGGTCATCAGTCGCCTAATTAAACATAACTAACCTAAGGACATCACACACATACATGCCCGAGGCAGGATTCGAACCTGCGACCGTAGCGGTCGTTCGGCTCCAGACTGTAGCGCCTAGAACCGCACGGCCACTCCGGCCGGCTCATACATTATATCCTAGGTGCTACGCATTGAGAGAACCAGGCTGATTCGGTGTTCCTAGAATTTCGAAAAGCTTTGAGTTAGTATCAACATATGCTCGCCTTCCTTCGTATTACTAACTATAATAATCGGTGGTGGTTATAGGCTTTGTATGTCGACATTTCCTGCTATCGTCTTGGGTTGATCTTGGTGGGTTTTCTCGGTTTGTTTGTTTCTTCTCAGGGCGACCATGTTTATTGTGACTTCTGGTAGCCTTACATTGATGACAGTGAGGTTGTAGGCCGTGGTTTTGCACCACATCGACGTCTTCTAAAAAAATACACTATATGATCAAAAGTATCCGTACATCCCTATAAGATACAGAATTGACCATTAGATGCAATGAGAGGCGGATCCGCCAGTATAAAAGAAGACAGGGAGTATTGTGTTCTCAGAAGACAAACGGTAACAGCTGAATCGGTCGATCAGTAGAGCTCATTGACATTGACTTCGAACATGCGTTAGTAACTGGATGTCACGTGAGAAACGAGTCCACCAGGGATGGCTGCCCAGGCCGATTGTTGGTGATGTGATTGCACGAAAAAACAGCCACAGCTAAACCATATCAGGTAGACTTAACGTCTCTTAGGGGCTCGGGTTGAGACCTCTACTGTTGTCCGGATCACGGAGCACAAAGTGCGGTGGAGCAAGCCAGTCGGCACGCTGTGCGTAATGACACAACATTTGCGAAACAAGAATTTATTGATTAAATTTTAGAATCGTATTTTCTCCTTTGTGTTGTTGCCCAGTCCGGCAGTGGTGCAGCGCACACTGTCTTGGAACTTACTGATGCTGTTTCAGCGAACTGCGGCGGACGTCGTCCTCGGCGGCCAGCTTGCGTAATCTCGGTATCAGGCAGGTGACAGGCCTCGGAAGCGAACGGGATAGCCTATATGACAGACATCGCTGATCAGGATGGGGACTGAATTACCAGAGCAATCTCGTTGACGTCGAAGGGGGTGTGCTCAAATAACCTTCCATCAGCCCTGCATGGTGTGTGGATGGTCTGCAGCTCTTGAACCAAGAAAGGCTGCAAATGTCGATGACTGCTTTTAGGTACCAGTTGGGGACAGCAGCGGTTAGCGCAACCCCCGAGTTCTGCGACATATGGACAGTGCGTCAAGCACCATCAATTCGGCTCAGCAAGCTGTACGTAGTAGTTTCCACGTCTCAGTAGTGGTTACAGGTCGGCAGCTCACAGCGACAGTGTTCTGTAGACCAGTCAGGTAGTGTCACGAATGCGGAAATCATCTCGGCGAATGGTACCAGCGCATCACAGGCTCGGCCCCGTGGCTGGTGCACTGCAACGTAATGGTTCACGCGAACCCTCGGAAGCATCAGTATTTATTACTACTGGTCTGAGACAGTGGTGTAATGTTGGCCCGTCGATCACTGAATGTGGCCTTCTTTTCCGGGCTCATCGGTGTTCTTCACCACATCCTACAGGGTGTTCGAAACGTCTTTCCCTGATTACATAAATTGATAACTCAGGCTAGAAGTAAGATACAAATATGAAACCGGTGTCTAATTGTTTACAAACTATCAAAGTTTTTTTCACACATCAGTAAACTTCCACATGAGCACCCTTGGTAGCATGTAGCACATCTAGGCGATATTCAATTTCCGTCCACACATTACCACCGAGCGAGGTGGCGCAGTGATTAGCACACTGGACTCGCATTCGGAAGGACGGCGGTTCAATCCCGCGTCCGGCCATCCTGATTTAGGTTTTCCGTGGTTTCCCTAAATCGCTCCAGGCAAATGCCGGGATGGTTCCATTCAAAGGGCACGGCCGACTTCCTTCCCCGTCCTTCCCTAATCCGATGAGACCGATGACCTCGCCTCGCAGTTTGGTCTCTTCCCCCCAAACAACCCAACCCCCTCCACACATTACCCAATATCACTGGAGGGATCGATTCAACGACTGTGGTTATCCGTTGCCGCAGGGTTTCAAGATCTGGTACACATGTTCCGTAGACCTCGTCCTTGACTTAACCCCATAAAAAGAAGTCTAATGGGGTTATGTCAGGAGAGCATGGAGGCCAAACCGTTGGCCATCACGACCAATCCACCGCCCAGGAGAGGTCATATCGAGATAGGCACGGCCGTCCAAACCCCAATGAGGCGGTGCACTGTCTTGCTGAAACAAGAGGAACAGTATACAGTTGCAACATGTCCAGATACACTTCAGATGTGATGGTAGCCTCAGTGAAGAAGAATGGCCCGATAATTCGATCGTGCAATAGCGCGCACCAAACATTCACCTTTGGACTGCCTCTGGTGCACTCCATGACCTCGCCAGGGGCTTGTGAACCCCAAATGCGCACATTATGGCGATTCACTACTCCACTGACAAAAAAGGTCGCTTCGTCGGAAAAGGCAATTCGTCTGAGATAACCACCATCGTCTTCAATGCGTGATAGCATTTCGACCGCAAAGTCATATCGACGTGTACTGTCATTGGGCAACAATGGAAGTGGAAGTTTACTGATGTGTGAAAAAAACTTTGATAGTTTGTAAACAATTAGACGCCAGTTTCATATTTGTATCTTACTTCTAGCCTGAGTTATCAATTTATGTAATCAGGGAAAGACTTTTCGGACATCCTGTATTTTCCAAGAACAGCTTTTAGGGATTCACCTCGTTGCTTTTCCTACATATCAGCAGGCTGTTACAATGACGTGACAGCTTCTTCTCGCTGAGATCATGTTGCTGAGTTTATTACTCCTTTTTGCTCGCGTGAGGTGAGGCAATCTCTTCCGGGTTTGTTCCATTTTCCGCAATATCGGCTTTGTGTATTTGTCGTTTTGATTGCGACACGACGCTTTGGCCTGGTTTGACCTGGCTTGGTGCTGGCTGGAGAGGACTTTGAGAAAATTTCATATTTGTCCCTAATACATTTGTGTCGTGTAATGGTAGTGATGAACAGGAACCGTCGACCGCTGCAAAGGGTGGTTGTAAAAAGTCGCAGAAAACAGCGGAACGAAATATTCTTGAGTCCAAAATGCTACGAGAAGTCCAACTAGCACAATAATTGTGCGTAGGAAGTTAAAAGGTCACAGTGGTCGACCAACTCATCATAAAGTTTCTGTAGTCAGTGCTAAGTGACGCTTGAGTTGGTGTAAAGAGCGATGTCACTGGACAGTGGATGACTGGAAATGAGTGATTAATCATGCTATACCATCTATCAGTCCGATGAAATGGTTGGAGTTTTGCGAATACCTGGAGAAAGTTACCTGCCACAATGAATAGTGCCGACAGTGAAGTACACAGAAGATTTTACGGTGTAGAGCTGTTTCTCGTGGTTAGGGGTTCCCCTTATCGCTCTTGAGAAAACGATAAATGCGGAAGGATATAAACACTTCTTACGGCGTTGTGTACAGCGTTCAGTGGAGGAACAGTCTTGAGATAATGACTGTTTGCATCAGCGTGCCTAAGGATCCTTTCATCAAGGAAAATTTGTGAGATAATGGTTTGTATACAGTAACACTCCTGGAGTGGACTGGTTTGCACAAGCTCCCGATCTCAACCCGAAAGTACGCCTCTGGGATGAGAAACAACGTCGACATCGCTCTAGACTCCAGTATCAAACATCGCTGCCTTCTCTGGTTTTAGCTCGTGGGGAAGAATGGGATGTCATTGCTCCAAGGACATTGACATACTTCACTGAAAGTGTCCCCAACAGAGCCGGGGTAGTCATAAATGCGAAGGGTGGACACATCCCATCATCCAGTATCAATGTCCATTAATAACTGCTTTGATATTTCTATTCAGGCAGTGTTCTGTGTAACAGGGAGGGAGGGAGAGAGAGACTGGAAAAAATGACGCCGTACAGTTCCCGAGAATCTTCTTAAAAAACTTAAAGAACAATCTTTCACGGCAGAAACTACAAGTATTCTTCATCCCACTATACGTCACACTTGTAGAAACGGCGCAGGTAAAATTAGGAAGAGGCGTGTAAGCAGCCGAACTGCCGTGCTACAGTGGTGAATGGAAAGGTTAGAAATCTTATGATATGTTCTATACTTAAAAAAAAGTGCACTCTGCTCCGTTTTTCATGGTGATTCGAAAAGAATAGATGTAGGTATTCCGATAATACAGACTTAAAGACAATATTTAATGACTCGGATAGATTTCTTAATTATAAAAGATCTGATTGAATCATGGAACGGACTCGGTTGAACTATTTAAGATTTTATCAGTTTCCTTTTTATGTAAATTATCGCATAAGGACACTTCCACTACCTTGTCTGTTGATCGCCTTTTCTTTTGGGAAGGGAGGAGAGGGAGAGATGGTACATGTGCTTTTCCTGTTTCTCCTGTTTGCGTAGCGACCTGATTTGCGACTTCGTCTAGCTTGTTGTTAAAGGTACTTTTAAGTTTTCTTCTCGACGACCATTAGCATGCTGCTAGAGTTTAGAAAACTTCTTTTCAGAGGCTTCGAAAAACGCTGAGTTTTGCGTCAACTTTTTTAACAGTGCAGTGATTTTCGAATGTAGTGTTCTGTTTGTACCTCATGAAAGCTAAGTTTTCTTTTGTTGTCGCGCGACTTTGTTTTCAGTTTTACCACGGGAGTGCTGGTAAATTCGAAATTTGAAAAATATTTGAGTTGCAACGTGACATTCGTTACACTTAACTTGGCAAGAACAGAGGGTATTATTAGGTGTATAGCATTCTTCACGTTTCTTTTCTCTGTCGGCTTGTACACATTTTTTGAGGCCTAAATCTAATTTCTAATGTGAAAGACTCTGATCTCACCGGACATGTAGCAGACATGGTGGTAACAACGGAGCCCAGAAAACAGATGAAACAAAAGTAGAAAGCTCTAATGAAGACTCCCGAAGCTCTGTCGTAGGTATCATGGTATGCGCCCCATTATTTGAAACATATTAAATTATTCAAGTGTGTATTCTAGTGCTTCACCACGAGAGTCGATGATTTCGTAACTCAGTGAACGACTGTGGTATCAAATTCGTCACATATTAGGTACCTTGATGGAGCTGGTTCATTCATACGTCACAGTCCTTTAAGCAGACAGTACACGCACAAGACAAGAACGTCCTTTCTATTATGATGAGTCTCTGGCACAACAACTTGAAAGCTAGTGTGGTCAGCTCATTGCTCGGAAAGAAAAAGATTAACAAAACCTCATATCCCATCATCTCTTTCGTGTCGTAACATCCGTCAACTCGTAAATGTTACCGTCATGTCTGAGTTAGCGCTTATAACGGGACCGTACAGCCTTCCCTCACCGATTTGATTCGTATTGACAGGGTGTGGAGGGCATGACTAGGAATTTAACAAGTGTAAATAAGAAGATGCAACTCTCAACCGTTTTCTAGAAAATCGAGTCTGAAAATTTTAGTCTGCTTATGTACTTCGAATGGTCGCTAATCTGTAACGAATTTGCAGCCAAGCGAGTAAACGTTTAGTTTCATAATCGCGAGGTATCTGGATCGAATCTCGCAGCTGGTACTACTTTTTAAGAGTTATTTGGACCAATGCTATTCTTCGATATGCGCTGTACGCTGCGAAACTATGTAGCGACCGAGAACCGTTTATGAATGTAAACCAAGTTTTTTTTTTTTTTCAATAGACACATTGACAAAAACTGCGGACATGAAAAAATACGGCGTTCATTACGTCTGCTGTATGTCGTGATAATTATTATTTTCCATGTTTCCACAATCAATATCATCCTGATTCGTGCAGTGCTGCATAAGTTATATGTTATACTTGTCACAGATGTAGATAGAATAATACGAATAAAATGACTCCTCTGATTTGAATATTATCGTGTATCCTTTTTTCATTTCCAGTCTACGTGCAAAAAAATCTTTTTTTCCTTTTTTCCTGTTAAAATTTACGAAAATAATAAATAAATGATTAAATATTGATACTTTTCACGATCATAATAAATCTGTTGTTTGAATTATGTGAAGATGAAAGAAAAGATACCTCGTGCTTATGAAACTACATATTTAATCACGCGTCTGCGTCCCTACAAAGCATACAGAATAAGTACACAGATAATTTTCATACGCGATTTCCTCAAAACTGTTGAAAGTCGCCGGCCAGTGTGGCCGAGCGGTTCTACGCGCTTCAGTCTGGAACCGCGAGACGGCTACGGTCGAAGGTTCGAATCCTGGCTCAGGCATGGATGTGTGCGATGCCCTTAGGTTAGTTAGGCTTAAGTAGTTCTAAGTTCTAGAGGACTGATGACCTCAGATGTTGATGATATGGGTTGCCTTTCTTGCCACGTTGTAAGTTCGCGTAACTACTGTGCGGCAATAATTTGTACGATTGTTGATTTCAGGTTGGTTCTGTCAATGTTTTTACTTGTACTTACTTGTATAATACGTTTTCGGAAGCCGTCTTTGTTTACCACAGCGTTATTTGCAGAATACCACGGTGAGTAATGGTTCTGAGTCATTGCGGCGTCCATATTATCTCTGCTATTTCTTAGCAACAACTGCAGCCCAACATAATTTACTTGTTCATTATTCATCATCTTTTTCAACTACTGCCTGACATCCACTGGTGGATGAAGGGCAGCTGTAGACTTTTCCATGCGTTACCGTCTCCAGCGGTACGAATCCATGCCGCTAATGTACGATTTCTAACGTAATGTAACAGTCTTCCATTAGGTGTCGCTTGTGTCTTATCTTATCTCCTGGGATCCAGGACTGAACGTCCTTGCTTTATCATCCATCTACACAGCCCATGCCCTGCTCACCTCCATTTCATTTTCAAAAAATCAGCACTACGTCTTTCACTCTAGTATGTCCTCTCATCGATTTCTTTGTTTTTCTGTGTTTCCAAGCAGTTCCCTATATCTTATTGACTGTTCGCTGTGAAACCACCACACATTTTTAGTGACTTTCTTATTAAAAGTCGATGTCACATTGCCATAGATAAGACTTTTAATACACATT
The DNA here is from genome assembly GCF_023864345.2 of Schistocerca serialis cubense. Lineage (NCBI taxonomy): Eukaryota > Metazoa > Arthropoda > Insecta > Orthoptera > Acrididae > Schistocerca > Schistocerca serialis. Next base: position 613,312,953 of record NC_064642.1, read on the forward strand.
AATAACATGTTTTTCGTTTTAGACTTATGGAAATCTGCATTTTGAAAACTCCTAAATTTACCAAAAAGACATTATGTCTGATATTCTCTTCTGTTAATTTTTATCGATGTCCATTCTGACCTCCTCCGCTTGTTTCGCTGGTTATTAAAGGCAAATGAGTTAAGATTGTTAGCATATATTAAGTGGCTTGCATTACTTTATACTGCAGATGACAAAGCACAGGTGGAGAGGATCATGATTATAAAGCTGCAAAGATTATACTGTATGAAAAGTGATGTTACTTAGCTTGTCTCTTGTATGTAGTCAACTCGAAGTTTCTTTCATTTGTCTGCTCATTGTCGATTTCCACTAAGAGATCCGGTCTTTTCCGTTTCATGCATAAAATTGTATAATAAAGCCTTGTGGAGAGTTCTCATTTTCATTATTAATTGCTTCCGCCAGAAAATCTCAGCAAATCACACTCAAACATAAAGCAAAACAGAACTGTTAATATAGTATATCAATTCCCCAACCACAGAACAACAAGAAAAGTCTCCAACACAACGCCGCTAACACGCGCCAAAAGTTAGAAGCTAACAACCAAAGATGTGAATCTCCCACTGCAAAGATATTACAAGATAGCGATTTAGACATTCAGAGAAAGTCAAAGGAGATTAATAATATACTTTATACAAATTTTTTAAAATTATCATAAAATTATACAAACAACAATATCAATAATAATTTCAAAGATCTTTTTTAAGTTTGGATAAATTTGTTTAGCATAGCTTTTTCGAAATGATTCCTCAGTACACTTTTTCTTAATATTTGTGTGTCTGCAAAATAATATTCTACAACTTCCTTGATTATAGTCAAGAAACTAAGTCCTTCAGGGCCTCTCTTACACCTAAGCAGACTTACTCAGTTAAGTAAATATTACGCGACTTATATATATAAAGATAATGGAAATGATAATAATAAATGACAATCTAAATAATAATGAATATTGGAAAATTAAGAAATGTCAGTCTAATAAACATTAAATAATTTTGTCGTTACTTTGGAATGAATATCAATCATAATATCCAATGCGACTTAACGGATAGATCGATATATATAAAAATAGCACACACTTATTCACTATTTTATCTTTTATACTTTGTGAAGATATTACATGAGCTATCTTGGTGGTACCAAAACGACCAATTAAGTCCTCGGGTACAGATTGGCACAAAATTAATTTACGACAGCGCTTGTGATAAATACTTTTGTCGAATTACCTTTGTTGACTAGCAACCAACTTGCTGTACACATTTCTGACAGACGGCATCAAGTGTTTTTCGCAGACAGAGTTTCCGTTTCACTCCCTGGATTATCTGATGATAATGCTATATCTACGTATCGCTTAATCTTCGTATTACTGTTAACCGGAGGATTATGTAGGAGTGTATTTGAACTACCCTTATATTTCCATTCCTCAATAGGCTAAAACAATCAAATTTCTTGTGTATTACCATTATGTGTTATTACTAAGTGTTATCAGCCACTATCTGGCCTTTATGCCTTTACATATACATTTTTAATCACCAGGCATACCATTTATGTAATAACATTCTGGCTACGTGGTACCTACTCTAAACGCCACCAGAAATGCAAAAAATAAAAGTTTATGATGCTTGGATAACCCGAACTGATGGTATAGAACGCAAACACTACAGTGGGAGGAAAGCAACCAAAGGCTACGCTACAGATACTTAGGATCTATTTATTTATTGTTTGGCATAAACGCTTGGGCATATATGGTACATCGGACATTAAATTAGTCCAGATGAGGAGCTAAGAAAACAAGGACATAAGGTTTTATGTACATTAGTCATAAACTACGAGGTGTAATTACAAAATAACTGGACTGCTGGTGTCACAGAGTAAGTACGCATGCGCCAAAGATGAACGACCAATAGCTGTGAGGCGTGAAGCCTTCTCAATTAATACCGCACCTCCGGTATCCGCAGACAAATCAGTATGGCCATGCTTTCGTTTGTGTAAGACCTGTTATTTTGTTTTGCCGGAAAATAGTAAGTGTAATCGAAGTGTAATCAAGGCTCCCACATTCGATTACATGCCCTGGACCCAGGGTGAGAGAAGCCCCCCCCCCTTCCCCCCCCCCCACCAACCCGCCATTTTTTACATCGCGTGCTACATTATCATTATAATTGGATGGTTATTTCTTACCTAAACTCTTTCCAGAATGTAATTTAAAATACAGGGTATAATTACGGTTACTATTTTATAATTCGAAACTAAACTTTATTTAAAAGATTAATTTACTTAAAAACGATCACAGCAATGATATCTTCTTAACGAACTAAGACTACAATAAAATTAGTTAGAAAAAACTAATATTAGGACCTGTGTCAATCATAGACACTGGCTACAAAATAAGACTACTTAACAACAGTGTTCCAGGCTTTCTTCTAACTAAAAAGATCAGTTACGGGTCGGAAAAGGCAAGAGTCTTGGACAATTCATTCTCAGTTGCTAAAACTGCCAATAGTTAATACGACTTTGACCTGTTGTGCTCCTTTACCAAGTCTTAAAGAGTTCGACAGCTTACTAAAAGGACTTTTCAACCGTAGAGACTTACTGAAATCATAAAAAAATGCGTAATTGCAGAACACATCTGTCATGACAAAATCCAAAACAGCTAAAGTTGTGCAGGCCTAATTCCATCTGCTTTGGGTTTCCTTTTGGGTACAAACTCTGGAGAAAGGTCAACTGTCTCGGCAACTATTTTTATTTCATTCAGAATGGTTTTCCATGTATCTCGTAGTACCTGCATCTCACTAAGTAAGTCTTTAATTAGTTGCACCTGTGCGTCGAGGGAAATTCCTTTGTTCTGTATTATGATTTTTTCTGATCAATAGAGGCGAAGATCCTGTACCAAAATAATGGCATCAAGAGCCCTTTGGAAGAAGTATTTACTTCTTGAGCCCCAGAATAGTATTTGTTGCTGATGTAAATAACGTGGTTACCCCATCCACCAGGAACTGGTCTAAAACTCTGAGGATCGGAGGATAGTGCTTCAAAATCGGGCACACAGCTTGTACTCTTTCGCTCCAACCAGTTTCAGAAAGGCTTTGCTCAAACAAAGCGACATGCTGTTTCATCGGTTTCCAAAGATCAGGGAGCTAGAGAACAAAGAATAAAAACTTACAATACTCCCAAAAATGTCACATCATAATTCAGTTTCAGAGAGTGTGTACAGCAGGGAGAAAAAGTGGCAGACATTCTTGACTTAACACCACTAGTGTAATAAACCCGCAGGTAGCCGAGGTCATAGCTCTGCTGACAATCCGGAAGTGGTACTCCCAAGAGTTCTAATGTGGACAGTATTTCATCAGTTATGGCCTCGCCTGTTTATCACTAATATTTATAAATTCAATAACTCTTTCACAAACTTCGAATGCCTTTTTTTCTATATTTTTAAATATGTAGCGCAAGAACGAGCGTATGCTGCTCCTGGTGGAACATGTTAGGAGTTGCATCAACAACTTTTCCATGGACGGCAAGATCTTCTCTTTGATACAAAACGGTTTTCAATAGTTTTTCGCCTCATAGAGAAATAAATTCATTCTGCAAGTACCATAATAGATAGCGAGCTTCACCTGTCATACTTTTGTTCGTCAGTTGGTTTTCTTTTACTCTGGATAGATGTTCACGAGTTACTTCGTTATATTTTTTCCGATTAATTACAACATCCCCCCCCCAAAAAAAAAATCCATTGTGAACATTACCAGTCTGACTATTTGTCCTTTGGAAAGGTGAACCTTTATTACTTAAGAATAAAGTTGTGTTCACAATTATTTGTAGTATAGCTTTCCACCTTGTTGCTTCACAGATAATCATCTCTCTTACTGTCGACACCATGACCTTTCAGTGATGTTTGAAAATTTCCATTCTAAGTAATGTTTCCAATGCTCAGGGCTTTTTTCATACATTCGTAACAACCAGAGAAGTCTTTTGTAGGGTGTTTTTTGTGGAGAAAGCCCTTCTTCTCTAAGCTTACTCCGATCTGATTTAAAAATGCTGCAAAGTAAACAATGAATACTGTTTTTCGACTCACTCCACAGTAACCTTTCACGTGAAAATTTTTTGCTTGGTCGGTTATTGGCTGTTTTCATATACAGCAATGTCTCACGGAAACGTTTCCCTGAGTGGTCGTTTGTAAAATACTTTCATGTGGTCTGAAACGCTTCGAAACCAGAATACGACGATGCTAGTTCTTGCCGCAGTTCATCACTCATCCTGGAGGATGAGTACCTGGATCGTACAAACGTATTCGTATTATGAACAGGGTTAGCACATTTTACATTACTTTCTTGACATACAGGAAGAGAATCTCTGTCGTTTTTTGTTTCCTCCGTATCAATTAACTGTTCAGAACCCAAAGCATCTTGTATTTGTGTGATCCGTTTTACATCTTTTTTGCTCGGAAACCGACTGAACAACAGATCACGAAGGACGGCTGTCCGGGACTGTTGTAGGTTCTGACATATTGTCAGGCTAACTTCTTGTAACTGCAAAAATTTTGTTATAATCCTGCGACCTTTAGCTACTTTTTCTAATTTCTCTTCCTGCAGCTTTCTTCTTAAAGCTCCAGATTTATGTTTATAGCTCGAATCTTAACTTCTTGTTGTGTTACGTAATCTGAAATGAAACAATGCAGTTCAGCTTTTTTTCTTTATGATATAAATCTGCAGTTCCTAAATTAGATTATTAGTAATGGCGACTCGCAGGCTTTCTTGTTCAAGAGTATTTTCGCATAAAGAAAACTGCAGCAAAACGAATCGCATTTGTACAAATAAATTAAGGCGAAACTTAACCAAATAAGTGTTTCCGCTTTCAGCAGCAGGAGACAAAAATGACAGAATTGAACCCACGTCACACAGGCAGGTGGACTGGATCTGATGAGAAATTGGGTATGTCTGTTTTTAGAGCAAGAAGGAAGAAGGAAAAGGCTAGATACAGCAGCAAGGGAGGTTCGGGAAGTATGGGGGAGGGGGTGGCTTGAAGCTTTACTACGCTAATACGCACAGAAGTTCACACAACACACGCAATGACAATAAATACCAGCACCAATTTTATTAAGCGTTTATGATAAATGGTTTATCATAGATATATATTTTTAATTTGAGGCTGTGATTAACTATAGAATCTTCTAAAATTTCATTGCATAAAATACAAACATCAAAAAAAGTTTTGCATCACCCCGGTTCCCAGAACTCCTGCAGATAGACGTTGACAGTGGATATTGTATCACAGACACAGTCCCATTGACTGTTCAGAGATGTCGCTAAACTCACCCAAAGATGTAAACAACCATGCATAAGCAGCGCCTATTAAACGGAGGGTCCGATAGGCGATCAGTTCCAGTCATTCCACTAGTAAGGAGGTACACGGCTCCTGTTGTCTGTAGTTTAACCATACCTAGACGGCCAATACCGCGGTTCGATCGCGTCCGCATTGTTACTTTGTGCCAGGAAGGGCTCTCAACAATGGAAGTGTCCAGGCGTCTCGGAGTGAACCAAAGCGATGTTGTTCGGACATGGAGGAGATACAGAGAGACAGGAACTGTCGATGACATGCATCGCTCAGACTGCCCAAGGGCTACTACTGCAGTGGGTGACCGCTACCTACGAATTATGGCTCGGAGGAATCCTGACAGCAACGCCACCATGTTGAATAATGCATTCCGTGCAGCCACAGGACGTCGTGTTACGACTCAAACTGTGCGCAATACGCTGCATGATGCGCAACTTCACTCCCAACGTCCATGACGAGGTCCATCTTTGCAACCACGACACCATGCAGCGTGGTACGGATGGGCCCAACAACACGTCGAATAGTTCGCTCAGGATTTGCATCACGCCCGCATCTCGTGGTCGTGCGGTAGCGTTCTCGCTTCCCACGCCCGGGTTCCCGGGTTCGATTCCCGGCGGGGTCAGGGATTTTCTCTGCCTCGTGATGGCTGGGTGTTGTGTGCTGTCCTTAGGTTAGTTAGGTTTAAGTAGTTCTAAGTTCTAGGGGACTTATGACCACAGCAGTTGAGTCCCATAGTGCTCAGAGCCATTTTTGATTTGCATCACGTTCTCTTCACCGATGAGTGTCACATATGCCTTCAAACAGACAATCGTCGGAGTCGTGTTTGGAAGCAACCCGGTCAGGCTGAACGCCTTAGACACTGTCCAACGAGTGCAGCAAGGTGGAGGTTCCCTGCTGTTTTGGGATGGCATTAGGTGGGGCCGACATACGCCGCTGGTGGTGATGGAAGGCGCCATAACGGCTGTACGATACGTGAATGCCATCCTTCGACCGATAGAGCAACCATATCGGCAGCACATTGGCGAGTCATTCGTCTTAATGGACGACAAATTGCGGCCCCTTCGTGCACATCTTGTGAATGACTTCCTTCAGAATAACGACATCGCTCGACTAGACAGGCCAGCATGTTCTCCAGACATGAACCCTATCGAACGTCTGGAATAGATTGAAAAGGGCTGTTTATGGACGACGTGACCCACCAACCACTCTGAGGGATCTACACAGAATCGCCGCTGAGGAGTGGGACAATATGGACCAACAGTGCCTTGATGAACTTGTGGTTAGTACGCCACGACGAATACAGGCATGCATCAATGCAAGAGGACGTGCTACCGGGTATTAGAGGTACTGGTGTGTACAGCAATCTGGACGACCACCTCTGAAGGTCTTGTTGTATGGTGGTACAACATGCAATGTATGGTTTTGGTGAGCAATGAAAATGGCGAAAATGATGTTTATGTTGATCTCTATTTCAATTTTCTGTACAGGTTCCGGAACTCTCCGAACCGAGGTGATGCAAAACTTTTTTTGATGTGTGTATACTCAAAATATTTTTCTAGTTTGTATTAAATTACAGTAAACTAAATATTAAATTGTGTAGGACAGGGTCCGGGCCTCCTTCAGTCCCTGACCGTGAGCCGAGAGGTCTACCCAACCCCACCGTTGTGGGGGCGATGAGTGTACTAATAGAGCAACGAATCGTCGAAAGTTTCACATGAAACTTGCAAAAACTGCTACTGAAAGCTATCTGTTACTAAAAGATGTATATGACGAAGACTATTTGCCACGCACGCGAGTTTTTCAGTGGTTCAAGCGTTTCCAAGATGGTCGAGCGGACGTTGAAGATGACTCACATCTGGGACGCCCTTCAACGTCAAGAACGGATGAAAATGTCGAAAAAGTTGGTAATCTTCTTCGATCTAACAATCGGTTGAGTATTCCATCCAGCCGGCCGCTGGTGGCCGAGCGGTTCTAGGCGCTTCAGTCTGGAACCGCGTGACCACTACGGTCGCAGGTTCGAATCCTGCCTCGGGCGTGGATGTGTGTGATGTCCTTAGGTTAGTTAGGTTTAAGTAGTTCTAAGTTCTAGGGGACTGATGACCTCAGATGTTAAGTCCCATAGTGCTCAGAGCCATTTGAACCATTTTGAGTATTCCATCCATTGCTGAAATTGTATGAATTAACAAAGGATGAGCAAGACAAAGTTTAAAAAACCAATTTAACATGAGAAAAGTGTGCGCGAAACTGGCGGCTAAAATTCTCACGATCGAACAAAAGCAAGCTCGTGAAAATTGTTGTTCTCATACTTTGAATTTCAGTGAGAATGGTTCTAATTTCTTGCAAAGAATGATAACGTGTGAGGAACCTTGGTTTTTCATTTACGATCCAGAGAGTAAGCGCCAATCCATGCGTTGGAAGAGCCCTTCTCCATTGAGAGCGAAAAAATCAAGATTCAAAGCGGTGATGTTTTTTTTCCTATTCGTGGAATTTTGTACTTTCACTGGATTCCTGGAGGTCAAACTATTGATCAGCGTTACTACCTTGACCTCTTGCTCAACTCCGTGAGAAAATAAGAAAGAAATGACCTGAAGTTTGGAAGAAAAAGTTATAGGTTCTGCATCAAGACAGCGAATCGCGTCATACAGTATTGTCTGTTAAGAGGTTTCCAGTGAATCAGGCATCCCAGTGTTAGCCCATCGCCCTTATTCTCCTGATGTAGCACCATATGAGTCTTATCTATTCCTCAAGGCTAAGTCTGCGTTAAAAGGGGCAATATTTCATTCCGTTGAAGCAGTGGAAGAAAAAGCGGTACGCGTCATCAAGGAGTTCACAGAGGAAGATTTCCGGCACTGTTTCCATCAATGGGAAATTCGCATGTGCGATGTAGGTATAGAGGAGGAGAATATACCAGGTGTAGACGTATGAAACCAGAATTTCCCTACACATGGTGCTAGTCGTCAGCGTAGCGTCCGTGAGACCGCGTCTGCAGCGCCGTCTGTTTCTTGTAACGGCTGACGACGAATGTCAACACACAGTAACCCAAGTTCCGTACATCGGTATCTGTTTCAAGCCCGTGAACATATGGAGTTTTGTTCCTACGAACTACGATTTGCGGACAGCATTGGTTTTCTGTTATCACTTGAAGAAACCTGCTGCAGAATCGCCCCGAATGCTTGTCGAAGCTTTCGGCGAACATGCTCTTCGAAAAAAACACTGTGTTTCGAGTGGTTCAAAAAATTCAAAAGTGGTGATTTTGGCGTGAGAAACGACGAACGCGGAAAACCACCGAAAAAGTTCGAAGACAACGAATTGCAGGCCTTACTGAATGAAGATAATATTCATACTGAACAGGAACTCGTGGAACAGTTGAAGGTGACGCAGGAAGCCGTTTCTGTTCGGTTGAAAGCTATGGGAAAGGTGCACAAAGTGGGAAAATGGGTTCCACATGAACTGAATGATAGACAACAAGCGAATTGAAAGATCACTTGTGAAATGCTGCTCACCTGATACAAAAGAAAGTCGTTTCTCCATCGAATAGTGACAGGTGATGAAAAAAGGATATATTTTAAGAATCATAAGCGTCGTCACTCATGGGTGAATCCAGGCAAATCGTCGACATACACTACAAGACCAAATCGCTTAGAAAAGAAGATAATGCTCTGTGTCTGGTGGGATCAGAAGGGTGTTATCTGTTATGAGCTGCTAAAACCTAGTGAAACAGTTAACACTGATCGCTACCAACAGCAAATGATGGATTTAAACCGACCATTATATGAAAAACGACCGGAATACGGAAAAAGGCAACACAAAGTCATATTGCTCCATGATAATGCCCCATCGCACACAGCAAAACGGGCCAGGGAAACGATCGAATCGTTCAGTTGGGAAGTACTAGCGCATGCGGCTTGCTCCCAGACTTGCCTCCGTCCGATAATCATCTGTTTGTTTCACTGGGACACGCACTCGCTGAATAACGTTTCAATTCGTATGAAAATGTACGAAAATGGCTCGCTCACGGGTTCGCTTCAAAAGAAGAAGTTTTTTTTTTAATTTTATTTTGGCGTGGCATTTATAGCCTGCCGGAGAGGTGGGAGAAATGTTTAAATAGCAATGCATACTATTTTGAATAAAATGTTTTTATCAGTTTCAAACAACAGACATGTAGTTATCGAAAGCAAATTCCGGTTTCATACTTCTACACCTCGTATCGGAGATGACAAGAATTAAATATGCATGTTTTTAAAATAATATGTCTTGCAGCAATAGTCTCGTTATTTTTATAGCCGCACCTCGCGGGTATAAAATATGCAGTAAACTGAACAGCACGATGTGTGATGCAATGGACTGGAGCATGACTAGTAAAAGTGATCTATAGAAGAGCCAATAAAAGGAGCAATAATTGTACATTAAGATGAGCAATTGAATGGACATTTAAGTCAGCAATAAAAAGAACATCAAAATGAAAAATAAGATGAGCATCTGGGCTGAATAATACTTTGGATAAGGCGGATGATAAAATTTACCATGAATGGATGTAAGCCTAACTCATTTCCGTTAGAAATATTCAACTCTGACATATCAGTATTTTCCATACACTCGCTTCCTCGTCGATTCAGCAGAGGATATCCTCATTTCTTATCTTACCAGTCCACCTAATTTTCAACGTCCTTTTGTAGTACCATTTATCAAACGCTTCAATTCTCTTTTTTCCTGGTTTTTCCCACAGTACATGATTACTAAGAATTTGTCCGAGACCTGGGAGCGTCTTTTCCAATCCTCTGAATGGAATGATGTGGCCCATCACGACTTCCTCGCCTGTGCAAATCTTTTTCATCTCAGAGTAGCACTTGCAACATACGTCCTCAAATATTTGCTTGATATATTCCAACCTTGTCTTTCCCTAAAAGTTTCTCTCTTCATAACCTCCTCTAGTATCATAGAAGTTATTCCATGATGTCTTTACAGATGTCTTATAACCCTCACCGTTCTACTTGTCTGTGTTTTCCTCACACTCGTTTCCTCGTCGACTCCGGGGGGAATATCCTCATTTCTTACCTTACCAACCCACCTAAATTTCAATTACCTTCTGAGGCACCAATATCAAACGCCTCGATTCTGTTCCTTCCTGGTGTTCCCACAGTACATGATTACTTCCACACAATGCCGTGCTACAAATTCCTTCTTACCAAGTCGCAAAAATGTGATCGTTTCCAGTTTGTAGCCGAGTTGACGATTCTGTTTTTGCAAAGTGCATACTTTCTCCGTAATGCGTAAAAATGGCGTCGTCGTGTCGGTTAATAGCGTGACAACAATCTATCTTTCTCGTCGAGAAAATCTCAGAAATCATACGAGTGGTGATAATCGTCTGTAGCTGTAAAGTAGTTCCTCAAGGAACATCAAATACGAATTAGTTTCACAAAGATCGAGATTTTTAACTTGAATATCGAGGCATGTTTGTCGTTGTTGTGAAAGTAACGTTATCAGAGCTTCGTTTATCGCTATCGCCAGCTATTTTCCTCGTTGGCAAGCTTTGTTCTAACTTGAATGTCTTGCATCATTTTCACTTATCGCTACCGCTTGTGAAACTCCCATGCACCATTATGGATACTTGTCTGGTTCACGCTCAGTGGACTACATCTACACTAACGGAAATGGATTGAGATATACTACGTATTACCAGTCCAAAATTCACGAACCTGTGTGGGGATGTTCATCACATACGGGGTGTTAAGTTATCAAACTTTCATTCCATTGGAAACGATGATGTATATATATATATATATATATATATGTATATAAATATATATGATGATGACAGTAGCGACAAATGAAAATTTGTATCAAGGTCGGGATTCGAACCCGGATCTCCTGCTCACTAGGCAGATGCGCTAACCACTACGCCATCCTGACACAGGTGACTTACACAAATACACAGACTCCCTTTCCAACCCAGATTCCCATTCACGCCTCAGCCCACTTGGTATTCCCTCTAAACTCGAACAGCTATATTGGAACAGCAGCTCAGCATCTAGCGAAACAGGGGTCCTGCCTGAAATTCAGGCATAGGCGCTCTTTAATCAAATGATAGCATATGGTTCCAGAGACCGTTTCAACTCTCAAATATATATATATATATATATATATATATATATATATATATATATATATATATATATATATATAGTGAAGTGACGAATGAAAATTTATTGGAGGCGGTAAGTGGGAGATGTGTCTCAGAGCTGGGTAGTGACACATGGTGACGCGAGACTGGACGCGCACGTAGTTTATGTATCAGCCGATAGAGGGCAGTTTGGATAGGGGACTGTGATTAGTTTCGATTGTGCCCACTAGAGTACACTAAAATAATAGAATGATTTTCACACTGTTCTAGTATTTTCATAACGTGTTATTATATCTTTTTGTGTATGTAAAATGTTATAAATGTGTTTTAGCAGTATGAATGATGCGTGAGTGTGGTTTAAGGCTAATATGAAGACAATTGTTTAACGAGTTATGTAGTGGGATTTAGTGTGGGAACATTTCGAAGAGGTACGGATGTGGACAAAGGGGATTTTTGTAGAATAGATTTGTAAAGTAAGTTTACGGTAAAGGGAAAGTTGATTCAGGTATAAATAACAATAGTAAATAACTTTGTGCATAAACAAAACTTCAGAATATTAGATAATTACGTTGGTAAAAGGTGCAGTCGTTACGGTTACTATTTTGCGATTGGTTATTGATGAAAAGCGTGGACTGACGCGGGAGAATGTTGTTTTGCTATTGGCTGTTGAGTAAACTGACCAATGGTAAAGCAATATTCTTCGCGCGCCTTTCTCTGCTGGTAGAGAAGACTTAAAGAGTATGCTGGAGAGGAGTCGGAGCCTAGCCGTGAAACAGTTCGGACGTGTGTGGTAGTAGTTCCGATGGAAATGATAAGTTGCCGTATCTAGCAGTGTTTCATTCATCAAAAGTGTTGTAAACTGACGGCATAATTTTTCCGATGGGTGTGTAGAAATTTCGGAATTTTTAAGTGAATTTTGTGACGAGAAAAGACATAAATTCCGTGTGGCGTATTGAGCAGGTCAGTGGCTAAAAACTGTGACTGCATTAGGTACCGACAGACTTAATATTTGTCGAGCATTCTCAATCAAAAGCAATCCGTATTTTTGTAGCTATTACGTTTTCGGGAAATGCAACACCATAAACTTGTTAACGTGAGTAAAAGGGATTATGAGTGACTGTGTTAACACTAGCACGGGCTTGCCAGTGATACTTGTTCACCTAAGTTTTAGAATATATTAACTAAGGACAAAATTTCCAACCTTTCATTTCGTGTGAAAACTTCCCCAACGTAGATTAGTGACTTTAATTGCAGCCTGGTTCACTTCGAAGTACAGTAGGTTTCGCTCGGCTTCCCTACTGATGATCTGCTGAGACAATGTTCACAGGTAGGCGCAGGTTCGTCGTAAAGGGACGAAAGGAACGGCGCCGCCGCAGTACCAACCACTACTGCTACCCTAGCACAGTGGCTTTACACAACTGCACGGACGTACCCTAGCACCATTCCCTCCGCAATGCAAATTTCCATTCACGCCTCAGTCCACGTGATATTACTCCAATGCGCGATCAGCGCTGCGGAGATTCTCCAGCTGTATTGGAATAGAACCTGACCATCTAACGAAACGGGGAATTCTGCCTGAAACACGGGCGTAAATGCTTTAATGAACTGAAACTATTTGGCTCCAGAAACCTCTTCACGTCTCAGAGTTCCATTCGAAATTGATGCCCATCAACATCAGTATGAGATGTGATTTTCACAGGCACGAATACACCCTTGTATTCGTTCTGGCGCTGAAGAGAACAGGAAGCAAATGTTATTTCGAGGAATCTCGTTGCATGTCTAAAACACATTCTGTGTCAGTCGCGTGGAGCCTGGTATGAAAGTACACGTTCTGCCATCGCATCTCAGACACGTCTTAGGAGTGATTAATTAGGGGCCAAGGCATGTCAGTCAAGAACCTGTACATTCCTCAAGGTGTTTGTGGTGCAGCTACATTATGCGGTCTTACATTATACTAATGGGACACGCTGTTTGGTAACCTGGTCATCAAGGATGCGGCAACAGTTTTTACCTTTCTTGTCTCATGCTGGCGAGCACTCAACCTCTCTTCAACAACTACCAAATCACTCCTGTTGTCATATCCAATAGCTCCCCATGCAGTGATTCCAGGAGTTGGTTAGGTATGGGTCACGAGAATCGCTGCTTTCTATGAGCTTACACCATGTTGCCCTCAGCACATTGGCGTCTATATGACCGCCGCAAACAGAAGCGAAGCTTATCGCTAAACACCACAGAGTACCACTCACTGTCTCAGTTGACTCTTGCCTGGCGACTCTCTGTTGTCAGTTGTTTGGTGTCAGTGGTAAAAGACCATGGTAACTTATGATCTCAATTCATTTTTCATTGACTTGCTTCCGATGATTTGTGGTGTTCCTATGACTTCTACCCAACGTCAGCTGTTGCCGTCTCTCTGATCGTGGGAGCCTTTCGAACAAGCCTACTGTCTGCACGTGATGTAGCCCCTGCCTACTCTTCTTGGAACCCTGTTGTTTTGACTCGATCTCGTCATCACTCATTTGCAGTCACTGAACCACCATCAACTGTCTACGAGGTGCTATCAAAAATTTTCGGGGCTGGTGCTGCAATCTGTTGAAAACCTTACCTTTGGACTTATGGTCACCATCACCCTCGAAGTAGTTCCCGTCCACACATACACACCGATCCCAGCGCTTCTGCCACAGGTCAAACGTTTACTGGAAGTCCTATTCTTTGAGGGTGTTTATCACTGCCAGCGATGCTTCTTGAGTCCTCTCTAGTGTCGAATCGACGGCCTTTCAACTTGAGTTTCAGCTTTGGGAATAACGCGAGGTCGCAAGGTGCCAAATCTGGCGAGTATGGTGGGTGAGGTACAACCGCCATGTTGCTTTTGCCAAAAAGGTCCTGGTGAGCAAGGATGTGTGACAGGGCCCATAGTCGTGATGCAACAACCAGTTCCCTTGACGCCAAAGTTCGGTCCGTCGTCGCCGCACGTTTTACGGAGCTGTCGCATAGCGTCACATTAGTACGCGGAATTCACTGTTTGGTTGGGTGGGACGAATTCTTTGTGCACAATTCCCTTGGTATAAAAGAAAACCATGATCATGCTCTCCACTTTGCTCTTCACCTGTCTCGGTTTTTTGGGTCTTGGAGAGCCCACGCTCTTCTACTGCGACGACTGTTGCTTTGTCTCGGGGCCATAACCGTAAATCCAGCTCTCGTCGCCAGTGATAACCCGTGACAAGAAGGTTGGATCATCAGATGCGGTCTGACGAAGGTCCAGGCACACTTCAACATGCTGTGCCTTCTGATCGGCAGTCAAGATCCTTGGCACAAATTTTGCGGCGACACGATACATGCCCAGTTCATCAGTCAACATTCGTTGAGATGTCCCATAACCAATATCCACTTCATCCGCAAGGTCTTGAATGGTTCGACGTCGATCCGCACGAACCAATTGTTGAAGTTTGGCATCATCTTCGACGTCTCTACGGCCGGTCCTGAACCGAGCATGCCACTGAAACACACGCTTACGGCTCATGCTCTGTCCCCCAAACACTTGTTGACTCATTGCAAGGGTCTCCATGGCACTTTTCCCGAGATTCGCAGAGAATTTGATACACACACGCTGTTCTGTTTGCGGATCCATCGTAAAATCGTCGCACACCAAACAAAGAGTATTACGGAAATCACTGTGGACACGCAACACGTCCTCCCAGCTGAATGCCCCTCCGCACACTGACTCATCAGATATGAAGCTCTAGCGGTGCAACGATCTACTACTCCTACTTTTCAGATGGCAGCACCAGTTCCGAAAATTTTGGATTCCACCTCGTATGCGATCAGTAGGTACGATGCTCCCACGTGTCTCGTGTCAATGATTCGGCTTTTTAAAAGTCCATAAGTTGACGATAAGCTGCACGTGCTCGTCCTTTCGGCATGACATGTCGATCTCCACGTGAGAAGTTCCAGTAACTTTTAACATACGCAGCACGAATTTTCATCAGTACGAGTGACTTTTTCTGTACTGGAAATAAACTCGTATAAAGGTGACATTTTGAGCAACATATCCCAGAGGCGCAGAAATGCTGGAGTATTAGTTGGAAGTGTTCCATTTCCATCAGTGCACAGGGTGACTCAAAAGTCCGTTAACATTTGAAAATGCACTAATTCATGGAGTACTGTAGGTAGAAAGGTAAAAATTGACACAAATGCCTGAAATGACAAGGGGCGTCATTGAAAACGAAAACGAGTGAAAAACCAGCGAACAGACGACGCTGGACAGAAAAGCTTCAGCGACGCCACATGAGAATCCAGCGTCGTCATGACTAATTTTGTGACGCGGAGGACGTTTGCGACTCTGCAAATAATATGGGAGGATAACGACTAGTTGTCTACCATGTTGTGGACCGACGAAGCCCATTTCACACTTCGAGGTTCTGCCAACACCCACAATTCCAGAATTTGGGCTACCGAAAATCCTAGAACTGTTGTGGTAATCTCATTACATAAAGAGAAAGTCACGGTGTGGTGTGGATTTACCGCATCAGTCGTGATCGTATCCTCTTTCTTCGAGGAAATTCGGCGTACTGCTTTACATATTGTCAGCGTGACGGGAGACGATGTACGCAGATATGTTACAGAATCATATGATCTCTAGCCCGGCTGATAAATACCTGCCGGAAGGTACGACTTATATGCAGGATGGCGCTCCACCCATATTGCTACACATGTGGAAGATGTCTTGCACACATCCTTTGGTGATGGTCGCGTGCTGAGGCGTCATCTTCCGTCGTGCTTGGCCTTCCAGGTCCCCAGACCTCAGTTCCTGTGCTTTTTAGTCATAAATATACCGGGATCGTCCGACCTCATTAGAAATACTAAAAGGCAATATCCGACAACAGTTTCTCATAATCATTACTGATATGCTACACAGTGTTGTTCACAATGTTGTCTTTCGACTACAAGTGTTGTTAATGAATGACGGCCGACATGTTGAGAATTCGTTACAAAGAACGTCGTCTCTTTTTAAAAAATAATTTGTTACCCAAATTATTGCTTTTGTTATCGTATGCGTCGCCATCTGTTGGTTATTTTGTACACGATTTTTTTTTTGTTTCAATAAAGCTCCGTATCATTTAAGCAATTGTGTCAATTTTTGTCGCTCTATCTGCATTATTCCGTGAAGTATTCAATTTTGAAATGTTAATGGACTTTTGGGTCACCGCGTATTTCGCTACGATTGACATAACAAAATGGTAGAGACAGAGGCCGGTCTGCTGTGAGAGAATAGGTGTGAGATGTGAAAAACTTCAAGTAATGAAACGTGAGGGAAGAAATAATATAACGTAACTGACTGAAGAACGAAAATAGAAACAGGCGTTATGTGGAAGAATGAGGGAACATTTGCTTCCCTAGAACTTTCTTTTCAATTTGACAGGGAGAAATGGTCAAGCAGATACGTTTTTGAGATAAAAGTTATGAGGGCTGCAAAATGAATTGCTTTAGCTTTTTTCAGAAAAGCAATAGGGTACTGAATCGTGCTTAAAGCGCGCAGTAATTTCTCCAGGGGCGAGCAGCTGCAAATGAGGAGGACTTAGAGAATATCATTGTTTTGAGTATGGAAACAGCTAGGGTACTCTACGTTGAAATTATTATGAGATGGTACGTGCTTACTACGAAATAGACATAACGTACGGTAGTGATGTATCTGCCTTTTCGCAACCATCCTACTCGAGAGTATCAGCCACCGATATCGTCAAAGAGACCAAAGAGACACTACTGCAGACGCATCACACACAATGATTTCTAACCAGTCAGAGTTTCCACTGCACCACAATGGTGGAGGTTCGCTAGGACGAGTGGCTGCACAAGCTTCCCTTTCATATCTTGTGCAAAGACGTCCTGAAATTTCTAACGAGCCCAGAGTTGAAATGAGTTATTGATGCACTTGGCAACAGAGCCTAACGGTCAAGTTGAGATGCTCTTCCAAAGCTGCAGCCAGATTTTATGATATACAATTGTGGTACCGTCAAGAAGATTATAAGTGTTTGTGGAATTTAGGACTAATTAACTTCTGACGATGAGAGACTAAAATTACTTGGGTGAGTTTTAAATTTAGTTTTACGCTCAGATTTCGCGCCCATCTTAAAGCATAAGATACGTTGTCATTCATTTAGAAGATGGCAGTAGTGACACGTTCAAGTTTTGACACTTGGATAAAAATTGTAGACATTACGAACGGGGTCGGCTTAAATCCTAAGTGACACGAGCAGCTGATTGCTGTCGAAGCTGAGAGGGGTGCAAGAGGCTCTCATGTGGAAACTGTATATCATGTACGTTGCTCTGAAAATGTTATTATCTGACAAAATGGCATTCATCACTCGTATCAATACGTACGCAAGACTACATTATAAATGACCTTAAAAAAGCAAAATGCTACTCACTTATTTTAGATCCTGGCGGCAGTGACACAAATGATGTGTCAGTGGTCGTTCGTTTTGTTCGGAGAGAGCCTGGGGAAGAAATAATTATCAAACAACATTTCCTCGGCTTTAATTCAGTTACAGACACTACCGGTAAATGCCTAACCGACGTACTCTTAAATGGTTGGTAGAGCAGCAGATTACAGTGACACTATACCAGGCCAAGGATAGGATAACGGTTCGAATATGAAAGGGAAAAATACAGAAGTTCAGAAAAGAATTAGACCTTACCCTATAATTTTGTTTTGGTTCCGCATGGGGCTAATTCGTTAAACCTTGTCTTGAACGACGCAGCACTATCATGTCCTCTTGTTTTCTATTTTTTCAGTGCAGTTCAATAGATCTTCTGTTTCTTTCCTGCTTCACATACCGACGAGATATTTTGAAGAATCACTTACCTGATCTGACAGTAAAATATCTGTGTGTACCCACTGGGTACATGGAACAACTCTGTGATGCAGTTTATGAAACTAGAGAGGATTCTAAAGTAGCTGATTTTGGAAGAAATATATAGGCACTGGTATCGCAAGAAAGCTACAAGAATTCATATTTACTAGCTGTTCAGTGACCAGATATGAAATTATGTTTATTATCAACCAGGTCAGCAAAGCTCTTCAAAGAGTTACTGGAAAGCTATGTAGTATTGTGGATCAGCTTGCGCAGCTGGCGAAAAAAAGGCCAGAGCTCAGAAGTCCAAGTGAGGTGTAATGTTGGTTATCAATGTCACAAGGGACAAATTTCAACATATTTCTGCCTAACGTCCCTACGAAAGTGTCACATGATGCGACGGTCGTCAACGCCCTTCCCCCCCCCCCTCCCCCCACTCTCTCCCCTCCTTACTCACTCCCATTCTCTCGATGTCTCTGTGATGGTGGTCAGTACCGCGATCCCCTGCGTTTAAGTCACTCTTTCTTACGGATGGCCGAGGAAAACTCTTCAGACACACCGCCGCTCAGAATCCACAGGAAGAGGCTTCAGGGGGTGGCATAAAGGTCGCCAATGAAAACACCCTTTCCCTTGAGGCGATCATTTACACCCATTTCGCCGTCGAAAACGACAGTGTGCTGTGTGAATGTGCAGTAGGACGACGTTCTTCACAACCTTTAACGTTGTTGACACCTCCCGACGATTGAATCTTCGGCTACGGAATGATGGGGCTGCAGCTCCACTGAACGTCTTCTGACCCATTTGTAGCATAGTGCGACCGCATTTTTTGCTCCGGTATGCAGCCCTAGTGGTTCAGTCCTGTATCCCAGAGAAAAAATTGCGGTCGTGCTACACACCAAAGGGGTCGAATCACGTTCATTGAGGTTGTAATCCCATGATGTCCTTAAACAAGGATTGAATCTCCTGGAAGGGAATCAACAGTCCCAAAGTTTATTAGGAACGTCGTTCTGCAGCACACTGCACAGCAAACTGTATTTTTCGGCAGCGAAATGAGAGTGAATGAACACCTCGAGGGAAGGGTGCTTTCACTGACGCCCCTTATGCCACCTCCTAAGGCTTCTTCGCGTCGATTCTAAGCAGCAGTGTGTCTGAAGTGTCTTTCTCGGCCACCTATAGGAACATTTTCCTCAATACGTTTCCAAGCTCCACTCCCCCTGACATTACTACATCTGAAGCTAGTAATGTTGGTTGGTTGATTTGGGATAAGGGTTCCAAACAGTGAGGTCATCGGTCCCATCAGATTAGGGAAGCATGGGGAAGCAAGTCGGCCGTGCTCTTTCAAAGGAACCATCCCGGTATTTGCCTTCAGACATTTAGGAAAATCACGAAAAACCTCAATGAAGGCAGTTGGACGCGGGTTCAAACCGTCGTCCAGTGTACTAATTACTGCGCCACCTCGCTCGGTGTACTTCGTAATGAATGAGTTTTCAAAACTCCAGCTGATGAAGATATTACTTTTAGGTCAACACTTTCTCAAGAGCTATTGTGTGGACTTTCAACTTTAGTGATGAAGTCAATAGAGTCAGATTCTATTTTGAAAAAGATTGCCAAGTTGAAGGCAAGAAAAATTTCAATATAATGTTTATATCCAAGAGAAAACCTGTCAGTACATATACTAAACAAATGTTGCAGTTATACACGATTTTATTAATAGAATATTTCTGTTTTTAAAGTGAAAATGTTGACCTTTTATCAATTTACAACTACTTTCTTAGCAAATTTTTAAAACTTGACTACTTATCTGTGAGATTTCTTCATATCTGAGATAAAACTTACGCAGATAAACAGTGTGTTATTTTCAAAATCTCAGCAGAAAATCAGATTTTCCTGATGGAAAGTGAAATATGTTATAAATTATAGAATTAAAAAGGAATTTTATATTCCACTCAGTTTAATAGGTAGAATTGTATTTGCCAATACGTTTGGCATCCAGCAGCTTTATTTTGATGTTGACAAGACGCGGCACCGATGTTAAACCATGTAAAACAAACTCGGTGAACAAAGACTAACTAATCTAATAGCAGTTCTAGTCTGGCTCTGCTGTCTGTAACAGTATCTAAGTCTTGGCTGTGTTAATAACGCACACTGCGGCTCTTGGCGGATAACTGGACGCTGTGCGATGACTACGGCCATTGCTGGTGCGATGACTGGTCACAGACGATAACTGCTGGCAACTACAACTGTCCGGTGCGTGCTGATAACTGGAGATTGGTCCTTCCGCCCGCCACCCTCCGTGTATACAGCCGCGTACCGTAACTGTCGGCGGACACAGCACGTAGCACAGTTTTTATTGAAGCTATTATAATATACTCTACATCTACATCTACATGTATACTCCGCTAGCAGCCAAGGGGTGGATGGCGGAGGGCAGAATTCGCGCTATTCGCGCTAATGTCACATTCCCCCCTCCCCTGTTCCACTCGCGGATCGCGCGAGGGAAGAACGACTGTCTGAACGCCTCAGTACGAGCTCTAATTCCCTTATCTTTGAATGGTTATCATTGCGCGATTTGAAAGTTGGTGGTAATAATATACGCTCTACATCCTCAGCGAAGATCGGATTTCGGAATTTAGTGAGCAGCCCTTCCGTTCGTCTATCTGCAAATGTGTCCCACTTCAAACTTTCTATGAGATTTGTAACGCTCTCGCGATGGCTAAATGTACCAGTCACGAATCTTGCCGCTCTTCTTTGGATCTTCTCAATGTCTTGAATCAGATCCAACTGGTAAGGGTCCCATACAGAGGAACAATGCTCTAAGACTGGACGAAATAACGTATTGTAAACAATTTCCTTTGTTGAAGGATTGCATCGCTTCAGGACTCTGCCAATAACCGCAATCTAGAGTTCCCCTTGCCCGTTACTTGTGTAATCTGATCATCCCATTTGAGATCATTTCGAATAGTCACGCCGAGATACTTGATGGGTGTTACCGCTTCCAAAGATTGGGCATTTATTTTGTACTCGTACATTAATGGCGATTTTCGCCTTGTTATAAGCAGCAGGTTACACTTACTAATATTGAGATGTAACTGCCAGTCATTACACCGCGCATTTATTTCCTGCAAATCCTCATTGATTTGATCGCAACTTTCGTGTGATACTACTTTCCTGTAGACTACACCATGTCGCTGTCAGTACCATCAACCAGATCGTTTATGTAAATCGTAAAAAGCAGCGGACCTATTACGCTGCCCTGGGGCACAGCTGAAGGTACGCTTGCTTCTGTTGAAGTCACCCCATTAAGGACGACATACTGCTCTCTATCTGTTAGAAATTTTTTTATCCAACCGCATATGTCATCGGATAGACCGTAAGCGCTCACTTTTTGGACCAAGCGACATTGCGGAACTGAGTCGAACGCCTTTCGAAAGTCGAGAAATACGGCATCAATCTGGGAGCCGGTATCTAGAACCTGTTGCATATCATGCACAAAGAGGGCCAGCTGTATCTCCATGACCGCTGTTTCCTAAAAGCGTGCTGGTTTCTGCAGATGAGCTTCACAGAGTCTAGAAAGGTCATTATGTCTGAACACAAAATATGTTCCATGATTCTACAACAAATCGATGTCAGTGAAATTGTCCGGTAACTATGTGCATCCGATTTTCTACCCTTTTTATAGATTGCTACGCCCTGGGTGACCTGAGGTGACAAAAGTTATGGGATACCTCCTAATAATGTGCCAGACCTTCTTTTCCCAGCTTAGTGCAGCAACTCGACGTGGAATCAAGAAATCTTTGGAAATCTCCTGCAGAGATATTGATCCGTGTTGTTTCTATAGTCGTCCATAATTCTGAAAGTGTTGCCGATTCAGGATTTTTTGCACGAACTGCCCTCTCAATTATGTTCCATAAATGTTTCATGTCGGGCAAGTAGGTCGCCAAATCATTCGCTCGAAATGTCCAGTATGTTCTTCAAACCAAAAGCGACCAATTGTGGCATGATATGGCGCATTGTCATCCATAAAAATTCCATCGTTGCTTGGAAACATGAAGTCCATGAATGGCTGTAAATGGTTTCCAAGTAGCCGTACATAACATTCCCATTTAACGACCGGTTCAGTTGGACCAGAGGACCCAGTCCATTCCATGTAAACACAGCGCACACCATTATGGAGCCACCAGCAGGTTCCACAGTGCATTGTTGACAACTTACATGCGCGGCATCGTGGCGAGGCCGACGAGAAAGACAGGCCGTACGTACACCATAACACATGACACTTTGAGTCTTACAAGTGCCAGCTGCCTTTCGCACTGGGGAGCGAGTTACTATTTCAGACGAGTTCGATAATTCTTGAACTGGCGTTTAAATACATGCATGCATGCTCTCGTCTTTAATGGGTATCTTTCCTATTACAAACTGATTTCCCGTGGGCCCTGTACGGATCCGAGCGCTCGCGAAATGTGACGGACAAGCCGACTAGTGTGACAAGTTGGTTGCAGGGCCCGCATTTCTTGTGCGCCACACTCTAACCCTACCATCAGCTCGTATCTACTGAAATCGGGACTCATCTGACCAGGCCACGGCTTTCCATTCGCCTAGGGCCCAATCGAAATGGTCACGAGCCCAGGAGAGGCGCTGCAGGCGATGTCGTGCTGTTAGCAGAGGCACTAGTGTCGACTGTCTGGTGCCTTAGCCTGTTAATGAAAAATTGCGCCGCGCTGTCCTAACGGATACGTTTGTCATAAGTCTCATATTGATTTCTGCGGCTCTTTCACTCAGTGTTGCTTGTCTGTTAGCACTGACAACTCTACGCAAACGCCGCTGCTCTCGGTTGTTAAGTGAAGGCCGTCGGCCACTGGGTTGTCTGTGGTGAGAGGTAATACCTGAAATTTGATATTCTCGGCCACACTATTGATACTGTGGATTTCGGAATATTGAGATGTCCCGTGCGTCACCTCCAACTACCACTTCATGTTCAAAATTTGTTAATTCCCATCGTGTGGCCATTATCAAGTTGGAAACCTTTTCGCATGAATCACCTGAGTACCAATGACAGCTCCGCCAATGCACTGCTCTTTTATACCGTCTCCTCAGTATAAAATAAGCCTAGTTCTTGCTGCTTTAACTGAAAGCTTTTAATGATCTCAGGAATTACCTTAATATTTAGGTCTGGAAAAAGATTCTGAAACTTATTTCCGTTTCAGAGGAATATCTGCGTAGTAGCTTTTTAAAAGAAGTATCTACCCATTTATACGACCTGTAGATTTAGATTTGTTCCTAATGGTCTTACCAACAGTCCAGGGCAAACAAATAATGGTTAATGGGAGAGGGGGAGGGGGCGGGAGAGGTGGATTGAGCGCCAAATGATGTGCTCGAATCGGCGCTGACGAGAAGATCACACGCGCCACAATCTGATTCCCGAGAAACGTCGCTCACTATAAAAGGAGTCAAAATAAGCGAACACGTGTCCCGTCGTATCCGTAGATACTCGATCATTTATGAGAAAACAACGGTAAAAGTTCTCGAGATACTTTACGTGCCTTTTAGCGAGTAAACAGTTCAGCAGAAGAGATGGTACAGTGTCTAGTGTCGCTGCGTACTTATGCCACTTACTTTGAAACCCAGCTGTAATTTTGCAATTAATATAACTCCGCTGTATCCCCTAACTTAATAAGGAACATTCGTGTAGTAATCTTCTACAGACTTGGGTAGATAAATGAAACAAGTAAAATAAATAAAAACAATAATCAGGTTTCGAACACGGGACGCAAAAGTGAAATGGTGCTTTGCTAGCCACTGTCCACCAGTTCGACTGAGTTTATTGAGCGCTAAAAGACATCTAAATTACGCCGAAAACTTAAACGATCGTTTTCTCGGACGCGGTCGAGTATCTACGGATAAGGCGAGACGTGGAAATTTTTTGGAAATTTGTGGTAAGTTCCTATGGGACCAAACTGCTAAGGTCATCGGTCCCTAGGCTTACACACTGCTTTATCTAACTAACGTACGCCGAGGACAACACACACACCCATGACCAAGAGAGCACTCGAACCTCCGACGGGGGCAGCCGCGCGAACCGTAGTAAGGCGCCCCAGACCAAACGGCTACCCCGCGCGGCGCCGAGATGTGTGTTCGTTTATTTTGACTCCTCTTCTGCTGAGCGAAGATTCTGGGCAGTCGGGTTATGGCACTTGCTGTATTCTCCTGGTAAATACCAACAGGACTCTTGAGAGTTATTGCTTCTGGGACAACTTTTCATTCCCACTGATAACGCGATGGTGTTTGGGACTGTTATTTACACCAGACTACTGTATATTGTCTTTCTTACTACACTGAATAGCCTAATATCGTGTAGGATTCCCACGAGCACATAGAAGTGCCGCATCACGACGTGGCATACACTCGACTAATGTCTGAAGTAGTGCTGGAGGGAACTGACACCACGAATCCTACAGGGCTGTCCATAAATCCGTAAGAGTACGACGGGATGGAGGTCTCTTCTGAACGGCACGTTGCAAGGCATCGCAGATATGCTCAATAATGTTCATGTCTGGGGAGTTTGGTGGCGAGCAGAAGTGTTTAAACTCAGGAGAGTTTTCCTGGAACCACTCTGTAGCAATTCTGGATGTGTAGGGTGTCGCATTATCTAGCTGGAATTGACCAGGTCCGTCGGAGTGCACAATGGACATGAATGGATTCAGATAAACAGACAAGATGCTTACGTACGTGTCACCTATCAGAGTCGTATCTAGACTATCAGGGGTCCCATATCACTCCAATTACACATGTCCCACACCATTACAGAGCCTCCACCAGCTTGAGCAGTCCCCTGTTGACATGCAGGGTCCATGGATTCATGAGGTTGTCTTCATACCCGTTCACGTCCATCCGCTCGACAGAATTTGAAGCGAGACACGTCCGACCAGGCAACACGTTTCCACTCATCAATAGTCCAATGTCGGTGTTGACGGGCCTACGCGAGGCGTAAAGCTTTGTGTCGTGCAGTCAAAATGGTTCAAATAGCTCTGAACACTATGGGACTTAACATCTGAGGTCATCAGTTCCCTAGACTTTGACCTACTTAAACCTGACTACCCTCAGGACATCACACACATCCATGCCCGAGGCAGGATTCGAACCTGCGACCGTAGCAGCAGCGCGGTCCCGGATTGAAGCGCCTAGAACCGCTCATCCACAGCAGCCGACTGTCGTGCAGTCATCAAGGGTACACGAGTGGGCCTTCGGCTCCGAAAGCCTGTATCGATGATGTTTCGTTGAATGGTTCGCACGCTGACACTTGCTGATGGCCCAGTATTGAAAATCTGAAGCAATTTGCGGAAGGGTTGCAATTCTGTTACGTTGAACGGTTCTCTCTTCAGTTGTCGTTGGTTCCATTCTTGCTGATTTCTGATATTCACGTTACACTTGTGTAATGGTCGTACGGGAAAATCCCCACTTCATCGCTATCTATGCGACACTGTGTCCCACCGCTCGTGCGCCGACTATAACACCACGTTCAAACTCATTTAAATCTTGATAGCCTGTTATTGTAGCAGCAGTAATCGATCTAACAACTGCGACAGTCACTTGTCTTATATAGCCGTTGCCGACCGCAGCAGCGTATTGTGCCTGTTTGAATATCTCTGTATTTGAATACGTATGCCTATACGTTTCTTTGGCGGTTCAATGTATTTTTGAGTGCAAGCACGTTTTCTGGCACTAATCCTTTCACAAGTGGTGAGATTTGGAATGGGTGCATACGTTGACTTAGGCACGTGATCTGAAGTAGTGACCGAGGAGGAAGTTTGGAGGTATCGATACCACTTTATTTTCTGCATCTACATACAGGGTATTAGGGGTGCAGGTAAAGATATTGTGATAATTGTTACCTTAATATGTATCCACTTCATTGCTTTAGGTGTTTTTTCTCTGTGTCTAGTAGACTTCTTGTAAACACATCACACAATTTACTATCTAGTGTTTTCTGCACACTCGTAGCTGCGCTGGTGAAGTGGGCTATGTCTGTCAGTGTAGATTTTTCGTTTTTCATCCACGCATCCAGACTTCAGCATCTGACTTGCTGCCCAGGCGAATATAAACATAAATGACTTGGTTGTGCCACGTGTACTAGGAGCTACTAACCAACCTAAAAACATACTACACGTAACAGCTATAATTCTTACTCTGTAGATGAAGTAAATTCTGACGTAATGTTGACCAGTACACTGTGCTCACTCACCAACACAGATATCTAGACTTATACCCCGAACACCCTGTATGTATGCTGCAAGCCACTTTACCGTACGTGGCGGAAAGTACTTCGTACCAATATTAGCCAATTTGTATCCATTCAGTTCGTGATTTGAGCGAGGAAAAAGAGACTCGCACAAGCATCTATGCCTCTGTGCGCGCCCTTTTCTAGCTAATGTTATTCCCGTGGTCAGTATGCAAGAAATGTCACATACTCCTCCTCTAACACACCTCCTACATTTATCCAACATTGTTTGGCGAGAACAGCATTGCCTTTCCTCCAAAAACGCCCTTTTTTGTCGCAGGTGCACCTCTGCAGACACTTCCGTCACGATCCTAGCAGCATGTCTCTGAATTCCACGTCTGCTCTTGTGCCTCTCCATAAATGGATACAGAAACTCTTCATACTATACAGACCACACGTGCTCAAAAACAACGGTGAATCAACATATTATCAAAATTGCAAACAGATGATCTCGGTTTGTCATAAAAACCACCAATCGCTAAACAATATTATCCTCTGTTGTGAGGTACTGCATGACTGTATGGGCTGAGAAGTTCGAAACTTATAAAGCCAACTTCAGGGTCTAATATTATCCGTTATAGGTGTGGGGTAACGGTTGTTAAGTTTTTGCAGTAATGATTGCTACCATTCAACCGTATTTCTGCCCTGCACACAGATCAACAATGCGTTTCGAGCTCATAAAGTTTGAAACACTGAAAAATCTGCTAACAAAAATAATTGGGGCGTCCATAAGGTAAATGAGAATAAAAACACATTGCACTGTGCGTCCTCGTCTTTCATGTGTCAGTGGTCGTCGCATCTCACATCACACACTATGCCACGCCGCCTCCTAGCGCTCTGCTGTGAGCTCCGACTGTCGAATTGGCGCTTCTGTAGAGGTCCAGGCGTTGTTCTGAACTGACGTGTTTGTGTCACTACTCTGTATCTGCAGCTTATGGCTCAACCATAATGCTGTTTTATTGGTTGCGTATTTTTCCTCATTTTTACGATCGTCAGCCTCTAGCTATTCCGAAATCTGTAGTCATGAATCTGCCCGAAAATAGGTTTACAAAGTCGCTAAGAAATATCAATTCATTGTCTTTTACTCATGCGTCAGAATATTGGCATGTTTCTTCTCATGAATGGCGATTTCCAGTTCTTCTACCAAGTCGAGTGTCGTCCCTTCCTTTTCTGTGCGCAATATTTCTATGCCTTCTTCTATTCCCTTGAGGCAGGGATGACCAAGAATTCGGCTCACGAGCGGTGCCCTGACATGTGTGACACAGCGCTGAGAGCCACTGCACACATCCCCCACTGCCACCCCATCCTGCAAGGTGAGGGGGAAACTGTGAACGCGCCGCATTTAACCCTTTCTGCGTGTGTGTGAAATCTTATGGGACTTAACTACTAAGGTCATCAGTCCCTAAGCTTACACACTACTTAACCTAAATTATCCTAAGGCCAAACACACACACCCATGCCCGAGGGAGAACTCGAACCTCCGCCGGGACTAGCCGCACAGGCAGGCCATGACTGCAGCGCCTGAGACCGCTCGGCTAATCCCGCGCGGCTAACCCTTTCTGCGTCTGCGATTCCAAATGGCATCATTAAGTATTCCTGGCTTTTTTGAGCTTCCCAATGCTTCAATGATACCGTCTGGCATCGCATCACGTAGTTCCAAGTTTGGCCAACAGATCTCAGTGGCGTTTGCTTTCATGACTCGCCGTTTGTTTGAAGTGCAGAACAGAGAAGTGTCGTGAGTTGTGCTACTGTATTTGTGAGTGAAAAATAACTGTTGTGTTTAGTTTTATTCTGTATATACTGAAATTCTTGGTTATGGAACCAACATTACGTAGTTCCTCAAGGGCAAGGGAAAGAAATACGGTAAGTTTACAATACAGTTATGTATGCATTTTTGAGTAATTATTATGTAATTTCTAATGATGTCATTTGGAATTATTATTTTATTTATTAACCAATAGCTTCAAAAGAACTTTTGCAATGGATATGGCATATGTGCAACATATACAGTAAATATTCATCACAAAAAAATTTCCCCAATTTTTTTCTAAATGTGACGCACAAAGGGTTAAATGGCTTGACACTCGATTGGCGAGCTTTCCTTGCTCGGCATAATGAGTAGTGTGAGCATAAATCTGCTGTTCCTGTGGGGAAGACTGAAAACAAAAACCTTACGCACCTTACGCACACACACACACACACACATACACACACACACACACACACACACACACACACACATTATATATATATGATTCGGCGTTGGGTGATATGATGGTGATATCCCGTGTCTGCTGCGAAAATAAATACTGACCGCCCTTCTCGCAGAAAGACCTTGCAGTCATCCGGAATCTATCCTGCAGGAGCGGGATGCTAGTGTCCTCGGGTAGCAACATGCCGAATGGACCGCTCAGAGTTGGCTTCACGTTCTCTTCACCGATGAGTCTCGTATATACCTTCAACCAGACAATCGTCGGAGACGTGTTTGGAGGCAACCCGCCATAGACACACTGTCCAGCGAGTGCAGCAAGGTGGAGGTTCCCTGCTGTTTTGGGGTGGCAATATGTGGGGCCGACGTACGCCACTGGCAGTCATGGAAGGCGCCCGTAACGGCTGTACGATACTTGAATGCTATCCTCCGACCGATGGTGCAACCTTATCGGCAGCATATTGGAGAGGCATTCTTCTTCATGGGCGACAATTAGCTTCCGCTACGTGCACATCTTGTGAATGACTTCCTTCAGAATAACGACATCGCTCGGCTAGAGCGGCCAGCATGTTCTCCAGACATGAACCCTATCGAACATGCCTGGGATAGATTGGAAAGGGCTGTTTGTGGATGCCGTGACCCACCAACCACTCTGAGGGATCCACGCCAAATCGTCGTTGAGGAGTGGGTCAATCTGTACCAACAGTGTCTCGATGATCTTGTGAATAGTATGTTACGACGAATGCAAGTGGAAAGTGCTACCGGGTATTAGAGATACCGGTGTGTACAGCAATCTGGACCACCAGCTCTGAAGTTCTTGCTGTATGGTGGTACAACATGCAATATGTGGTTCTTATGAGCAATTAAAAGAGCGGAAATGATGTTTATGTTGATCTCTATTCCAATTTTCTGTACAGGTTCCCGAACTCTCGGAACCGAGGTGATGCAAAACTTTTTTTGATTTCTGTATATCTTGCATCAGAGGATGCACATTGAATTTTGTAAGCTCCAGATTTTCCGAACTTATTTACGTTTTTACCGAAATCGTGCTTCAGGTAATACCTCACTAAATTAGTTGTCTGAAATGCAATTTTAACTCAGTACGGGTTAAACATATTCACGATGTTAGGCGAGACTGTCTCATTGTAAAACATTGCATCCATTCTCATTTTATCTCTGTTAAGTTTATTCTTCCTGTGTTTATTACCTTTACGCAACGTGTTATTAGCAATATATACTTTGTAACCGTTGTTAACCGCTATCTTTGTAATGATGTTTTGTTTTATCTCCCTCTCCTTCCTGTTCTTTGACATGTTGACTGTGCTGTGCACTAAAATACAGAAGGCACCTTCTTTACGAGGAATCACAGCATCAGCTGTTGTAAATTTTCTGTAAACGGTGAACTGGTGCTTATTGCACTGCTTTTTAAAGTTCATCTAGAGTAGCTGAAACTGCTGTGAATTTCGTGCTCCCCAGTAAACAATTTCGCTTTGGGCGTTGTTGAACTTTTCTACTGTTTCAGCAATACCTACATCGGAACCAGCCACAAGCAACACAGTATTGTCTATGTAATGTTTATTATAAACGATGTCACCATAATGGCTTGGTCAGACTTTAAAATTTTGTCTTCTAGGTCATGGATAAAAATGTCAGCCATAGTCCCTGAAATGCTGAACGCCATGGCTAAACAATTCTCTTGAACAGAACAATTACAATTAAAAGAGAAATAGTTAAAACTTATAATCAGGTGTTACAGTTTAATGAATTTCGATGGTCTCTTATCTAGAAATTTTACCGTATTTAAGGAAATTTCTTCTGACAATTTCAATCGTTCCATCAACTGGAACATTGGAGTATTGATTCCTAACACCCTGTGAAACCAAACAGGAGGCGTCAGTGATTGGCTTCTCCTTAATTTCGTCTATCAGAGGCATACTACCATTCACCGAATAGTTCTTTTCATAGGCGTAAGTATTTCTAAGAATTTGGTCGAGCAGTCTAGTTATTATTAGCTTTTTATTTGTATAACTGATGATTAATTGATCAGCTTTAGTCTTATGATTATTATTGTTTCGCTTGTTCAATTTAGTTTTTACCACTTTTAGCAACATAAACGACCGACATGGCCGATTTTAATACCGTTATTATTTAATTTGGCAACTTCAGTTGTCGTTTTATTGAGAGCAGTCATTTCCTTTGCGAACTTTCTCTGAAGTGGCGACTCAGTATTAAGGTTTAGTCCCTTATTTAACATTTCTGCTTCCGCATTATCGAATGTAATGTCAGTTTTGTTAATCACCCTTGTGTAAAAATTGAAAGACGAAGAATTCTGTTGTTGCTATTAATGCCGTCTGTGCAGTTTTCTTATCTTGGTTGTCTTTTTCTTTGTAAACTCCAGCTTTAGCAGTTTAATGAAAGACGACCATCCACAGTCCAGTGTGTTTGTATACTATTTAATCTTCTGAGTGCCGCAATTAGTATTGTTGGTAAATTTTTAGTGTTTTAACTTTATGAGCTTGTAAGTTTTGCAACCTGATGAGGGTATTGTCTCTCGAATTACGTTTCTGAGCTCTATGTTGGACAGAAATACGGTTGAATGCTGCCAGTTATTACCGTAACAGCTTCATGATTAAGGGGACTATTTAAAGGTTAACATAAGCTTCTTAACAACGCCATTGCATTACAGATAATTTTGGCTGCATATCTGTTGAACCCATAGATTCATGAAACCATCT
The DNA here is from genome assembly GCF_023864345.2 of Schistocerca serialis cubense. Lineage (NCBI taxonomy): Eukaryota > Metazoa > Arthropoda > Insecta > Orthoptera > Acrididae > Schistocerca > Schistocerca serialis. The sequence continues at coordinate 613,344,502 of NC_064642.1, forward strand.
TCTTGCCTTTGATCACCTTTTCTGAGACGATATTGGTACACACTGAATTTCCAACTGTGATCATTACGAAAAAGAAATGGTTGGTCGCTTTATAGACTATTGAATTTTGTGCACAGACGGAAGGACGTAGGTATCATTACATAGCATGACCATGTGGCTGAAATTTCAAACCTCAACGTCGCTTTAATTCACTACTAACTAGATATTCTCCTATATTATCAAGCATTGCCCCGCCGTGTAAATGGAATTGCATGATGAAGGGGTAATGCTTCGTGCAGAACATGGGAACGGTCAGAGTTACGTAGAAACCTGCCTACATATTTTGCCACGTACCCAGTTCCAACTCTGCAACTAGTTCGTGGATACCTTCTATTAAATGACTTACAGAGAATCTGCTATGTGTGACGGATGAAGTCAAATACGAGTACAATTATCGAAATTAATACGACAACGCTCGTTACTTAAATCATCTCTGCTTATAAATGTAAAATTATGTGCGTTACAGAACGGAACGGAACGGATCACAGTATTCCTCAGTTAAAATCCACATGATAAGTTTCAGCTGCAAACGTGAATTGGAAGTAACCTACAAAAAAGAAAATCAAGAAAACGGGTATTTCCCTGGAGATGATCTTGCTACCTGTTGTGCACAGGATAAGAGAGATGCAGTGGCCTTGTTATCCCCGCAGCGTTCATTTTAGAAGAATATTTTGTTTCAAGTTTTAACTAAAAAGATAAGCTAATATAGGTTTTTTTCGGATGTCTTTCTTTTAATTTTATGGATGTGTGTGATGTCCTTAGGTTAGTTAGGTTTAAGTAGTTCTAAGTTCTAGGGGACTGATGACCACAGAAGTTAAGTCCCATAGTGCTCAGAGCCATTTTCTTTTAATTTTTGGCAGGTGTTTGGAAACATCTTTCTGATCCTAGTTCGAGTTTTGAAGAAATAGTCTGCCAGTCCAATGCATCGTAGGTGATGGAGAACTCTGTGAATGTTTTGGAAACTGAGCTATCAACACGAAATACGTGTGAAGTTCACGTGGTGTGCAAAATGGTGTTTAAACTTTTAAATAAATAGTTAGATGGTATACACATGTCACTAGAAATGACTGAAGCACGTTGTGCTGCAGACTGTGAATCCGCCAACGACGAAAAAACTGAAGAAAATTATATGTAATTATCAATTATCTCTGGAAGAAACGCCAGGAACTAAAATGACCATGCAAGACAAAGAAAAAGAGTGGTGCATTGGACAAACAAAAGTGATAGGAAAACACCAACGCGCGTATACTGTTCAAACGAAATTTCGTTCAGACCGTCCTGAACGTTAATTGTATAGGTGGAAAAGCGATTCTGTAAAACGACATGTTAATCAGTCGGATGTAATGGTGACGTTTAATGTGTGTCTGCTTCAGCTTTTATTTTCTAAAGCGAGACAAAAGTCATTTAGTTTCAGCGATACCGTCTTGCGCGTCTAGGCCTTAGATGCTGTTTAAGATAAGGACTTAAAACAATTTACAGTTTCTCATACCTGGAATAGTCACTTCAAACAAAATCTCGTAAAGTTGTGCCAAAAAACGTAACTAATTTTGTATCGAGAAACAGGTCGGCAAATGAAGTGGTTCAAACTGAAGTTATCGATGACTTTATTACAAATGTAGTGCATAAGATCGCTAGTTTTAAGTGAATCTTGTGCTTTCAATACAGGTCAGTCAAACATTGAAAAAAAAATTGCGAGCTAGGAGGACACTTTCTATCAACAAACAGGGCGACAGTGCAGTCGACGACTGCACTCACATTTGTGCACAAAAATGCCCGGGTGTTGCATTATTATCCGTTATCAAAAAAATTTTGGTCCACGTTTGAAAAGAGCAATGCTCCACACAGACAGTCTTGTGTTACGTTCATCGAAGTTTGGAGAAAGGGGAAAATAAAACATATTTTTCACGCATTAAGCTTCTCTTCCGTTAAGCGGGAACTGATCCATTCCCCTTCTAGATTCTTAGTAAGATAATAGAAGTTTCTTTTATTGCTGCCTTTCGATCTCACCCTGAAGAAGTAGAGATGCTTCAGATTCTACCTCATATTGTTGTGGGTTGGCAGGAGAGCCAACACCGGTTTACTAGAGGAAGCCGAAAGGCAAGCGTTTTAGTTCACGCAGGCTGGCGTGAGGTCTGGAACAGGACAAGGAAACTAGACTTTAGAAAAACGGACGTAGCTGGTGGAATATTTAACTTTAATCCATTAATGATGAGCGTCGCTCTTGACTGCACATTATTCATAATATCAATAGTAACTGGTAATGGCGCCTTGCTAGGTCGTAGCAAATGACGTAGCTGAAGGCTATGCTAACTATCGTCTCGGCAAATGAGAGCGTATTTTGTCAGTGAACCATCGCTAGCAAAGTCAGTTGTACAACTGGGGCGAGTGCTAGGAAGTCTCTCTAGACCTGCCGTGTGGCGGCGCTCGGTCTGCAATCACTGATAGTGGCGACACGTGGGTCCGACGTATACTAACGGACCGCGGCCGATTTAAAGGCTACCACCTAGCAAGTGTGGTGTCTGGCGGTGACACCACACATATGACGAACGTGTTGACCGTAAGACAGAATGATTTTTCCACAAGTGGAAGACATTTTAAAGAACATTAACAGAAAAAGTTATTATGAACAGATGACTGCAGTTTCCAGTCCATCACCGTGACAGTATTATCAAATTGCAATCGCTAGAACACTGTCAGTTGTCCTCTCCTCGTTTTCAAAACGTGGTTAAACACTTGTGGCACTCCGGATTAATTCCTAATCATTCTGGTCAAGTTTTGTCTAAGAACAACAGTCTATCTGTGACTAGCAGGGCTGATAATTTTTGTCCTTATTTGTATGCTCGTGCTGCACAAAAAATATAAATTACATCAACATTTTACGTTTTTGCAACATTTACAACACACAAAATTAATGTTGACGTACTGGAATCCTAGAATTTATTTGTGTGTACTCCATACCAATTTGGAAGAACTTTATAAATAAAATAGGAGGTGTACTGCTCTACGGATATTCAGTTATACAACGATCGCTTTCAATCGGCAATTCAGCGCTCACTTTGCAAGGCAATAAAACCGATCTATACTAGGTAGTTTCAGGCAAGGTAACTATGCGAAAAATTTCGCATTTGATAATATTTTTCATAAACTTTGAAGTCATGTCGGCAGCTGAAACTTAGCAAATGAATTTTAATTGACGTTAACAAAAAGCAAAAAAAATTCTGTAACGCACGTAATTTTACATTTATAAGCAAAGACGATTTATATAACGAGAATTATCGTATTAATTTCGATATCTGTACTCGTATATGACTTCATCCGCTACAGATGAGCAGATTCTGTATAAGTATAAGTCATGTAATAGAAGGTATCCACGAACTACTTGCAGAGTTGGAGCTGGATACATCATTCAATGATGGGAAACCTGTCAAGAAGTGGATAGAATTATTCTTACAAAAAAAACCAGACATTATACAAACAATCCCAGAGACAGTGACTCTATCAAGATACAATGTTATTGACAAAAGACCAAGGAGGGAGGATATACCATGCGTTGTAACACGCAAAGCTTATAAACAGTGTCATGAAAAGAAAGAAATGTTACTAGCATGTTAGGAAATTGTGCAGGATGTATGAAAAACGGTAAAAAATAAGTGACGTTGATCTTTTTCGGGGTAATAGTGGTCACCTTGTCAACTAACCATCAATCCCAATGGTGAATTGCCTTCTAAATTTAAGACGCATAGTGAATGCCATCTTGGCAGTTTTTGTGTGGTTGTTAAGGGAGATAGACTATTTATTGTAAGCAAAGCCATATTACAGTTCACGATTAATTGCCTGTTTCACTGCTTCTGCTGACAGCAGCAAGGTAATACCTACTTTTATATCACATGGGTATACAGGATGTCCCTAAAAAACACCAACAAACTTTAGGGACAGGTTCCTTACTCCGAAACAAGAAAACATGTCTAGTAAACAAGGGCTCTAAAGCATATACCTTAAGAGATATGAGTAATTGTTTCTCTTCGATACTATGAAACAGACCTCTTTTATTGTTAGTTCTTTACTTTCCATATTTTTGGAGGAGGAAGTATTGACCAAAATAAGAAAAAATGATTAATAAACATGGGCTCTAAAATACATACTTTAAGAGCTATGAGCACTTGTTCAGTAGAAGAGTGTCTTTCACGCTGGCGAAGATGAACAAGTTCTCATAGCTCCTTAATTATGCATTTTAGAGCCTGTGTTTACTAGACAAAAGCAAAGAACTTGCAGTAGAAAAGATCTGTTTCATAGTATCGGAGAGAAACAAGTGCTCATACCTCTCAAGGTACACATTTTAGATCCCATGTTTATTAGATATTTTTTACTTATTTCTGTGTAAGGAACCTGCCCCTAAAGTATGTCGGTGTTTTTTGGGACATCTTAATTATTAAGGATTTTAAGCACATTACTTTTTTAATTGTTGAACAAAATAATGCTTCAAGGATAGTAGTAGTCACCATAGTAGAGGTGTAATGGCAATCACACTATAAACTGACCTTCAATGCTGCAATAGTATCCATTTTATGTATCTTTTTATGTTTTAGATGGCTAGAACATATATAAGGAAATCAAATGGTTCAGATGGCTCTAAGCACTATGGGACCTAGCATCTGAGGTCATCAGTCCCCTAGACTTGGAACTACTTAAGCCTAACCAACCTAAGGACATCACACACATCCATGCCCGAGGCAGGATTCGAGCCTGCGACCGTAGCAACACCGCGGTTCCCGACTGAAGCGCCTAGAACGGCCACAACGGCCGGCTATAAGGAAATCGTACACAGCTAAACAGATTACAGAAGGTTTGAAAAAAAAACCGTTGCTAGAGATTTATCCATCAGGAAGGCTGTTGAAAATTTAAATCGCCTTTTATGATGCTGCAAATCAGATTAAAGACCGGATCCGTGGACAAGTATGACCACTCCCCTGTAAGGACTCCGTGACGTAGCTGTTGTCGTTCAAATCGTCACCGATATGCAAGAGTCGACCGTGCATATTCTATTTAGAAGTAGCACAAACTATCACACCTGGCCTTTGTGTGCATAGTGCAGTCTGCCATAACGTAGACACCACGGTAACTTCGAACACGAATGCCGCCAAACTGCGCGACAAGTTGAAGTGGGACTAGTTCGAAAGAACATCTTGCCACTTCAGACACCAGCGAAAGCCCGCGTCCATTTCAGTCTGTGGCATTTCTTGTTTCCGGACAGTGTAAACTGACGCAATGGCTTACGAGGAGGGACGTTCCGATAGTAGCGATATTAGGATAATGATAATTTTGCTTGGATACCTGTAGTATCAAACAATATCAGCTATTTGATTAGTTTACCATATCGGCAACGGTCGAACTACTTGTGTGTGTGTGTGTGTGTGTGTGTGTGTGTGTGTGTGTGTGTGTGTGCGTGTGTATGTAAGCGGGAGGCATAAAACCATTTAGTTAAGGATTGTTGAAGGAGTCCGCAACTAGTCGCAAATGCTTTTCAGAAGGTTTCCGCACATTATGTCCATCTTCATATGGCTACACTTGCACAACCGGCAGTAAAATAAAGTTTCCTAAGAGTATTTGTGGGTGGTTGGTTGCGCTCTCCCGCACTAGTCCTTAATTGATTAACATGCACGGAGCTCAGTAACATCCACTATCCATAAAATAACTATAGCCTGCCACTATTACTTTAATGAGATTTACTAAACAGAAGTTACAAGTGCAGTAGTAAAAATTACATACCATTTGCAGCCTATAACATACATAACAAATTTCAACAATATGAATATCACAAATATTAAGTATATAAAACCTGCCTCGGAAAAGTGGTTCGAATGTTCAAATGTACTAAATGCAAAGAAAGGAAGGTGTTAATAATTCAATAAAATTGTATTTTTCAAGACTCCCTTTCTGCCTTGTGTAACTAAATGACTGGGAATCTGGGAACTTCACTATCGGTAAAGAACGGGATGACATGAAAAGCATTTTCGTTGGATTATGCGAACAGACAATGATTCATTTACTCAAGATGCCAGCTTCAGTGCCTTGTGAGCGTCTTTTCTCGTTATATGGAGCCGTAGTCACTCGACAGCCAGATTTCCGCCTGAAAAGCAGATATTTTAGGCAGCTTATCGGAAAAAGGATGGTTGAAACAGACCTGACCTTTCAGCACAATAACAGTTTGTGCGTAAGCAGCAAGAAATTGCGTCAAGGCCGAAATATTTGTCTCGAAGGAAGTAATTTTCTTGCCTTAAATATTTTTTATTTGAAGCGAAAACAAGCTTGCACAATCGTTTCATGTTAGAATGTACCGCAGGTCATTCCATTCGACTGATTCCTGTCTTTTGTAGGCATTTGGTTGCAGTTTGCTCTTGCATCATCGCATGGAAAGATGAACATTTTCAAAATGTTAACAGTAGGGTTCAGCAGTAAATCGGATGATACTCAAATCATCGGCCCAAAATATGACTGACACACTTCCCCGCTGAACCAGTGGGAGGACTATATACCTGAGATGCACATTGGTACCTTGCCTCCTCTGCACTCTTCTATAACGGTCATAAGGCGTCAAACAAATCTTCCATGCGTCAGGCAAGAGAATCCGACGCCACACCATGTACACCGTCTTCGGGGACTACGGTGCTGGGGAGGTCGTACTGTTGTTCATAATGGATGTCTAGCAGTCAAACTGATTATGTGGAGACGGTTGCGTACTCTCCGGTCGACACCGTCCTCCGAGCTGCCTCCAAAAAGGCAGCGCGCAGTCTTCTCGGCGTAACTATGGGCCTTAAATTGCTGGTAGTGGTCATTAACTCGTGTTGTCGACTGCAAGTGAACGTCATGAGGCAGATCTTCGAATTTTCACGATACCGATTTTCGAATGACGTCGCTGAGGTGTTGGACAATTCGGGCAGCAACTTTCTGTGCTGGCAACACTTCTTGCCGTAAAGTGAAATCTGCGCTGGGTCTGGACTTGAAACGACTCTTCGGAGAATGTTGACAGACTGAACGGTTTAAGCAACAAAGGGAGATAAGGGGTTAACGCCCGGCTGGCCGACGACGGCGTCATTAGACCTGGGCCACAAGCCAGGATTGGGAAAAGGTGAAGAAGTAAATCGACCATGCCCATTTAAAGTAACCATTACGTCCATCGGCTTAATCATGGAAGATCTAAAGCTGCATGACCGGGCAGTGATACGAACCGCCGTCCTCTCGAATGCGAGTCCAGAGCCAACTTCTCTGCCTGGACACTGTGCACTGGCAACGCTGTCCCGTCCATGAGTGGCAAACTAGTAATCTACACATAGAATGTATGCTTTTTAATTCTTATTCTTGCTACACAGGTGACAGTTGATAGAGATTTCCTGCCGCCGAACGTGAAGAGGCATACTTAAGCAAGTATTGAGGGTAGTGCACAACTTTTTTGGGGTTATTTGTTCGTTACCCGAAAGTTTTAAGTATCAAATCGGAAAAATACAGGGACGTACTTAATTTATGTTTTGTTCGAAGATACATGTTTACAGTCCTGCTACACGCTGAAATTCCGGCGCCACAGCAACATAGCACGCCGCTGGAGATGAGCCTAAACAAAATGGCTGGGCCAGTTTGTATTGGTTCCTGTAACGGCATGAAGTGGTATACTGGCGAGTGAGGATTTCAATGTTTATCGCACTTGCAGGCACGCATCTACAAACAATTAAAAAACTAATCACGCAACTTTATTTTACGAGACATTATTAAAACTTTATTACTAGCGTTTTTATCTTCTAAAAATGAATTTCTATTCGTTTCTTAACGCGAATCATACCTAGAATAAAAATGTTACACTGGCAATAGAAAATCAGCGACCCACTTACCTAGCTAGACTAGAACATAGCATTGGGCATATACATGTCATCTTCACAATTTGGATTCTTTATTTAAATTTCGATCCCAGTTTTGTGTGATTTTTACTGGTGACTGGTTTCGATCGTAGCCTTTCATTTTCACTGCATTCCCTAACAATTTTCGAAATGGGCTCTACATGTGTTTAATTTCAACTAACATTCCGCGTTTAAAGTCATGCGCCCATAATCATGTCGAAAACCTTTTCATATGGGGCACCTGAGTACAAATGACAGCTCCGCTAATTGTCTGCCCTTTTATACCTTGTATACGCCATGCTACCACCATCTGTATACGTGCGTATCGCTATCCCATGGCTTTTTTCATCTCAGCATAAATTACACGCAACTGGGACAGAAATTTATATAAAGAATGATCAAACCTAAGTTGCTGATCCTTCCTCAACAAAATACTGGAAGTACACTACTGGCCATTAAAATTGCTACACAAAGAAGATATGCAGATGATAAACGGGTATTCATTGGACAAATATATTATACTAGAACGGACATGTGATTATATTTTCGCGTAATTTGGGTGCATAGATCCTGAGAAATCATTACCCAGAACAACCACCTCTGGCTGTAATAACGGCCTTGATACGCCTGGACATTGAGTCAAGCAGAGCTTGGATGACGTGTACAGGTACAGCTGCCAATACAGCTTCAACACGATACCACAGTTCATCAAGAGTAGTGAATGGCGTATTGTGATGAGCCAGTTGCTCGGCCACCATTGACCAGACGTTTACAGTTGGTGAGAGATCTGGAGAATGTGCTGGCCAGGGCACCAGTCGAACGTTTTCTGTATCCAGAAAGGCCCGTACGGGACCTGCAATATGCGGTCGTGCATTATTCCGCTGAAATGTAGGGTTTCGCAGGGATCGAATGAAGAGTACAGCCACAGATCATGGCAAATCTGAAATGTAACGTCCACTGTTCAAAGTGCCGTCAATGCGAACAACAGGTAACCGAGACGTGTAACCAGTGGCACCCCACACCATCACGCCGGGTGATACGCCAGTATGACGATGACGAATACACGCTTCCAATGTGCGTTCACCGCGATGTCGCCAAACACGGGTGTGACCATCATGATGCTGTAAACAGAACCTGGATTCATCCGAAAAAATGACGTTTTGCCATTCGTGCACCCAGTTTCCTTGTTGAGTACACCATCACAGGCGCTCCTGTCTGTGATGCAGCGTCAAGGGTAACCGCAGCCATGGTCTCCGAGCTGATAGTCCATGCTGCTGCAAACGTCGTTAAACTGTTCATGCAGATGGTTGTTGTCTTGCAAACGTCCCCATCTGTTGACTCAGGGATCGAGACGTGGCTGCACGATCCGTTACAGCCATGCGGATAAGATGGCTGTCATCTTGACTGCTAGTGATACGAGGCCGTTGGGATCCAGCACGGTGTTCCGTATTACCCCCCTGAACCCACCGATTCCATATTCTGCTAACAGTCATTGGATCTCGACCAACTCGTGCAGCGATGTCGCGATACGATAAATCGCAATCGCGATAGGCTACAAACCGACCTTTATCAAAGTCGAAAACGTGATGGTACGCATGTCTCCTCCTTACCCGAGGCATCACAACAATGTTTCACCAGGCAACGCCGATCAACTGCTGTTTGTGTGTGAGAAATCGGTTGGAAACTTTCCTCATGTCAGCACGTTGTAGGTGTCGCCACCGGCGGCAACCTGGTGTGAATTCTTGAAAAGCTAATCATTTGCATATCACAGCATCTTATTCCTGTCAGTTAAATTTCGCGTCTGTAGCATGTCATCTTCGTGGTGTAGCAATTTTAATGGGCAGTAGTGTAGATAAACGATTTTGATTTTTATTAATCTACAGTACTGTAAGGGGATGTGGAATCCGACACGGGAGTCTAATCGCTATATTGCTGCGGGCTACCTAAGATAAGGACAATCAGAACGATAACAACGTCAAGGCTGCAATCTGGTAGATTAGCCAACAGTATTCAGCAAGAAGAATTTGGCACGTGCTCTGGAGATAAGCTGTCTCACATATGATTGACAAACGCATTGTACTTGTCTTGTACTTATTCAAACTGCTATATACGGTGTGAGGAAGTGCGTTGAGCTTTTTGGAAACTTATTTTCACGTTTATACAGGATGTATGAAAACAAAAGTCAGAAACTGTAGTGATTTATTCTTGACATCAAGACGTTACAAAAAGTTCTATTAACTGGTTCCGAAAATTCTTTATTAGGGAGGTGTCAAAGGGTTTATTATTCATGGTACGAAAATGATACATTTACCAAACACATTTACATCTGCAAGAATTGGTACAAGTGATCATCCGCTTCCATGCAGCCGCCGAGCCTACCTCCCATACTTTACCGCGTGCTGTGGAAAACTCCTGGTGTGTTTTGTATTTTGTCAAACCATTTTGGATACACTCTCTCAGAACATCTACATTGTGTACGGGACTTAATAGACCAAGGATTTTAAATGTATCCAAAGGAAAAAGTCCATTAGATTCAAATCTGCCGATCATGCAGGGATTGTTTGCTTTGGTTTGTGGGGCGCTCAACTGCGCCTTCATCAGCGCCCCTTCGAACATTCCACCTGTTCGGAACCTGGTTATCGGAATACTGATGAACTATCAGTGTAAAGTGAGGTGAACCACCATTCTGAATAAACCACATTCGGTAGTTGACGTCTAAAAGTACGTCATCAAGCAAATGAAGCAACTCATGGCGTCATAGAAACTGCAGATACGTCTGTCCAGTAAGACGTTACGAAAAGAAGCAGGGGCCAATGAGATGATCGTCAAAGATTTCACTCCTCACGACGTGGCTAAAACGCTGTTGATGTTTGTGTTGTCGCACTTCGTGAGACTAAAGCCCAAACGTGACTGTTGTAATAATTGAAGATCCCATAAATAAAAAACCAGCCTCATCAGTGAATAAGGTACATGCTAAGAATTGATCCGTTGACGGTAATACGGGTACAGAAGATGTGCAGAATGCTCTTAACGCCTTGCTTTCTCGCAGCTCTCCTTGTACTAGTTGATGGAGTTTCGTGTACAGTACGAAGGGCCCGTTTCTTCAAGCCTAGGCGTTCGCATTCGCTTAGTCTCCCGCCATCTGCAACTTTGTTCTCAAATGAGTCTCTCTCGCAAGTGATGGTGGAGTCGTGCAAATGTCTTGCACAAGGTATCTGCCTCTCACGGTAACATTCAGCATAAAGTTGACGGGTCGCGTCCGCATTACCATCAGCTAGGCCGTACATGTAGTACATATCCGTCATTTCAGACACTGAATACCTCGTTGTGAAATTTTTTGATGAAGGTTACTCTCAAACAGAAGACAATCACGTAGAACAAAATAAATGTCATGATCAACATCACTGTAAAGAAGAAAATGAGTAAAAAATGCATATTTGAGGTAAATTACTCAACCAAGAGTGTCTACATAGAATTCCTGTTATTCCTCCCATATGAAGTTCTTGTAATGTTTTGTGATCGAGAACAAACCACTAAAGTTTCTGACACATGTTGTTATGCACCTTGACATACGAGTTTCCCAATGCTCCTCGCTTTGTTAAACAATAATATAGTTGTATCACTTCAAACTTTTTCGGCCTTATATCAGCTAGAATCTTACAACTGGTGAGCCTGCATTACTGCTGAGAACTACGTGCCAATGGTGTAATGCTTACGAGCGGATTTTTCATGCCAAGTAACAGCAAAATAGAGGTGGGGACTTATCATCCGACTTCTCAGTATCACGAGCGTTCGTAGTGACAGTTACGTTGCCACACCTTAGCCGGCTGCAATAGGGTAGGCTTCTGAGGAGTCGTCCGTTGTGAAGGTAGACGCTCCGAATACAGGCATTCATGAAATTTTCAAGAGCAGTTTTAGCTAGCAAGGGAAAGGATGCAGTGGGATGCGATCAATAGCCAACAGAGAATAAGGGTCAAGCATAGGTAGCAAACCTCAGCTGTTCACTAGCACAAGTGTGTTGCTATAGATGACAAATACTCAAAATTTAAAGATATTTGTGTTTTGCACACCGCATTTCAAACCACAACCTTGCTTTAGAGGTGAACAAAATTTAGCGCTGAATGCCTTTTGCTTCAAAAATGCGTCCTCATTGATTGGCGAGCGGTTATATGCCACGAAATTTAAAGTGGGAGACCAAGAACGAAGTGCTCATATTAAAAGGGGAACAAGACATGGAAGTAGTCTTTCGCCCCTACTGTTCAATCTGCACATCAAAGAAGCTATGACGGAAATAAAAGGAAACTTCAAGAGTGGGATTAAAATTCAAGGTGAAAGGATATCAATGATAGTATTTGTTGATGACATCGCCGTCCTCAGTGCAAGTGAAGAACAATTACATGATCTGTTGAATGGGATGAACAGAATGGGTCTACAGAATATGGACTGAGAGTAAATTGGAAAGTAATGAGAAGCAGCAAAAATTAGAACAGCGAGAAACTTAATATCGGAAGTGGGGATCACGAAGTAGATAATTCTGCTACCTAGGCTATAAAACAACCTATGAAGCACGGAGCAAGGAGGACATAAAAAGCAGATTAGCGCTGGCAAAAAATACATTCCTGACCAATATAAATCTACTAGTATCAAAAATACATCTTAATTTGAGGAAGAAATTTCTGAGACTATATGTTTGCAACATAGCATTGTATGGCAGTGAGACACAGACTTAGGAAAACCGGAAGAGAGGAGAATTGAAGCATTTGAGATGTGGTGGACTGATAGAGTAAGGAATGAGGAGGTTGTATGCAGAATCGGCGAGGAAAGAAAAGTATGAAAAACAGCTGCAAGAAGATGGAACAGCATGGTAGGAAATCTGTTAAGACATCAGGTAATAATTAACATGGTACTAGAGGGTAAAAACTGCAGAGGAAGACAGAGATTGGAATACATCCAGCAAATATTTGAGGATGTAGGTTGCAAATGCTACTGGCGCAGGAGAAAATTTCGTGGCGGGTCGCATCAAACCAGTCATAAGACCGAAGACTCAATAAATAAATAAATAAATAAAAATGAAGGAAATATTCATCAGGGATTTTTGCTTCACCTATTCTTGGTAACTTCTCTGGCAAGTACATGAATCTACGAGCAGGCTTCCACAATGTATTTGACGACGCGCTATTTCATTTTAAGCAAGTCATTTTCCTACAATAATGTTTTTTCTGTCGCTGCTGTCTCACTTGCATAGAAAGTAGCAGTGCTTTGTGTACCCGAACTGCATACTGAATAGAATTAACAATTGCTCCAAGAGTTCCACAAAAACGCCTTTCTGCTTCTCACACTGAGTAAGTGTCGTTAGCAGTTTGAATTTACCGCTGTGGACAAATACTGCTTTCAGACCAGCTTTGCTGGAATCTTTGAACAAGCATCACTCATTTAAACCGAAATGTGGCCGAGATTCTACATAATGGACTCTATATTACTAAACAGACGCCGTCCGCTATGGTCGAGCGTTTCTAGGCACTTCAGACCGGAAGCGCGCTGCTGCTACGGTCGCAGGTTCGAATCCTGTGTGTGATGTCCTTAGTTTAGTTAGGTTTAAGTAGTTCTAAGTCTAGGGGACTGATGACCTCAGATGTTAAGTCCCATAGTGCTTAGAGCCGTTTGAACCATTTGAACTAAACAGACCCTTTGGAGAAGCGTTCAGAAAAAGCGGCATGACGATCGCGATAGACAAGCACTTTCGTATCTCTGGAAAGGACATTTAAGTATCGAGCGACGTGACGCAGTGGTTAGCACACTGGACTTGCATTCAGGAAGATGACGGTTCAAACCCGCCATCCTGATTTAAGTTTTCCGAGATTTTCATAAATCACTTCAGGCAAATGCCGGGATGGTTCCTTTTGAAAGGACACGGCCGACTTCCTTCCCACCTTTCCCTAATGCACTGGGATTGATAACTTCGCTGTTTGGTCCCCTCTCCCAAGTCAACCAACCAACATTTAATCCTTTTAACTGCGAAGCTAAAAGTTCAACCCTGTAACTTTGACATATTTAAATCATGAACAAGATCGTTAGGATCCACTTGTGATGAAATATCTAGCTCATTTGATTCGTAGCGGCCATGAAGTGCTGGGTCGGCACGCGTACTTCGTTTGCTGCCTTGCCGTGTTCGTCACTCTATTCACATCTCTCACTGCCACCGTCCGCCTGCTTAGCTGTGTGATAACGTGCTCGCCTCCCATACAAGCGGGCCCGGGTTCGATTCCCGACCGGGTTGGAGATTTTCTCCGCTCGGGGACTGCGTGTTGTGTTATCGTCATCATCATTTCATCCTCATCACCGGCGCGCAAGTCGCCCAATGTGGCGTCGAATGAAATAAGACATGCACTTGGCGGCCGAACTTCCCAGAATAGGGGCCTCCCGAACGATGCCATGCGTTCCTTTCCATTTTCCACTACCACTTTCTCAGGAGGAAGCGATATCGGCAGTTTTTCTCTGAGACGGACAGGTCTTACAGCAGATGGCAAATTTTTGTTTTGGTGGCGATTCTATTTGTTTTTGTTAAGACAAAAATAAGATTCCGTTTATTCGGTCCAAATTATACAGACAGGAAAGGACATGCGACGTGCTCCATTTTACCAGTTTCTCAGGAGCGTGCTACGTGAAGAACAGCGCATGCGACTATGCACATTTTATCCTGGCAGCCAACTTTACACCCGAAAAATGTTCGTGGCACTTCTTTATAAGAGGAATGAGTTTATTTGCGATCTCAGAATAACTCTCCCCAGGTATAACAAAAATAATTAGGTTATTTTCACACTTATTATTGTAAATTAACACAAACCATCAGCTTCCACGAATTTACAGCAATAAGCTTTCGACATTACTCAATGCTGAGATGCAAGTGGCAACAAATACAACTAATTGTAAGTTCAAGATTGAATCATCAGCGACTCTGCCAAATCATTTTCACTCCCTGAAGGTCATTTCCGAACGAAGGTGCATGTGTGATAATTCTTTGAACATATATAAGAAGAACTGACGTGCAGTCGGGCCCGTTGGCTTAACGGTGAAACCTGGACACCATAGGTCCGAGTTCAAATCCCAGTCGGACCACAAATTTTTCTGTCTGATTTTGACTTGCGTTCTACTCTCGTTGATGTCTAGGTTCACCAGAGAGGAAACGTGCTTTGGATTCTACGTTAAGCTGAAGGTTCATTCCCCAAGACTTTATGATTGCAATGTGTTAGAGACACGTAAGTCGTCGAAGTGGCTAGAATTAAAAGATTTGCATCGGGACATTGAACCACACAAAATAATAATTATTATAATTATATCAATATGCAGCGTTTTCAAATATTTCGATAGATAGAGGGCACCACGAAACAAAGAAACTGAACCCGACAGCTAAGAACTGTTTTCATTTTCGAATTCATACTCAAGATTGAGCGAAGAACAGCTTCCACATTCATTGTAGCAAAAAGGTTGTTGACCAATGTAATTCTCTGCTGAGTAGAGCACGGCATAAAGTATCATTATAACTCCCGAAATAATACGATGGCGTACTGAAAAGTAATTCCTCCGAATTTTTTATTCTGTTCTCAATGCCGCTGCAGGTATTACATGTCGTGCATTTATCTTGGTCGACTTTTCCACTTCGCTGACGTAAGTTGCAAATAGAGGGCTCCGAATAGTAGCTTGTAACATGGCGGTGTGTAACATAACCATGTCAGTGTGTGACAAGCGGCGTGCTATAATCGAGACTCTCAGAAAACTGAAAGCAGGAATTCGAAGAGCTCATACCAACATGGAGCACACATCCTCTTCTTCAGCACGACAATGCCAGACCACACACGAGCGTTGCGATATCGGCAACAATCGCCCTGAGTTCTCTGCCATAGATCAGTACCCACTTGGCCTCACCCGATTTTCATCTGTTTTCAAAATTTAAGGACCTTCGAGGATTTCACATTGAGAGTAATGAAGCGGTGCAAGCAGAGGTGTCAACAAATTGGTTTCTCCTTGAAAGAAATGTGTTCGTCGCCAGGGTGACGATGTTGAGAAATAAATATATAGACGTGAAGAATAAAGGTGTAGAATGTTAATAAAGCCTGTTTTATTTAAAAAGGTTTAAGAGTTTTCACATAAAAAATTCTGAGTTATTGCTGTTCAGCAACCCCCTCCCCGTACAATTACACATATTGAGAGATATGATGGAAACTGTAAAAGGTAAGCTTTCAAGGCCGGAAATATCACAATTAATAAAATGTTCCGGGCTAGTACGCCTTGGTCGAAAGGATTTCATCTTAAAACCCCCTTTTTAAAATATTGTACGTTTCGTCCCCGTCTGCGGAGGACATTTTCATGGGGGATTGTAGCTTCTTGAATGTCCGATTCACATCCTGACTCGCTAATAACTACAGCAAAATTCCGCTTCTGCGTGCTTCCACGCAGTGGGGTGACGTCACATGTTTTGAATGCGCGAGCGCAATTGGTCGTTGTCGACAGCCGTCGTCCGTTGTTGTTATCATTCCTTGGTGGAACACTGGTACACATCTCCAGCAACGGAATCCAGATGTCGTTCAATTTCACGCCCTTCTCATTCCTATTGAAATTCATGGGGTGTTTTACAACCTCTATGGCCTCTCTGTATAATCTTTCGTGGTATCCGCTTGTGGCTGCCACTACTTGAGTCCTATAGAAATGAATGTGGTGATCCCCTGGCTACAAAGCATGTTCCGCAACAGCTGATCTATGAATCTTTCTCCTTCTAAAGATGACCTTGCGCTCTTATAGTCGTTTTTTACCGTTCTTTTTGTGTATCCTCGTACACATCCCCGCAAGTACACGGAATACTATAAATTCCTGCTTTTTCCAGGTGTTGCCGAACATCTTTGGTCGATTTTAGGTGATCTTGTATCTTCTGAGTGGGTTTCTATATTACTACGATGTGGCGATTTCTCAAGATTTTTCCTTTGCGGACAGTAACGTCCTTAATGAAAAACAGGAAAACTTCCGATTTTTCCGGCACTTGTACATCGATATGATTTCTACACGGTCGTTTCAACGCTCTTTTCACCTCAGCGAACGATTAACTATTCTTGAGAAATCCATTGGTGAGACGTTTTAATTTTGCATCAAGCACTTCTGGTTCGCAGGTTTTTTTTTTGCTCTAGCCGCAAACGTTTTTATGATGCCTCGCTTTTGTTATGGATGGTGGTTCGAATCCCTGTCTAAGTAACGGTCTGTGTGCTTGGTTTTTCGGTACACCAAGTTGCCCAAGCTACGGTCTTCTTTCTTGAAAACTAGCACATCAAGAAAATTCAAGCTTTCACCTACTTCCTCCTCCTTGGTAAACTGAATCTTCGGATTTATTCCACTGAGATGTTTGTGAAAACAATCCAGTTCCTCCCAGCCATGCCACGACAAAACAAACGTATCATCCACGTACCGGACACAAATATTCTCTTTCTTCAGAATGAGATTTTCACTCTGCAGCAGAGTGTGCGCTGATATGAAACTTCCTGGCAGATTAAAACTGTGTGTCCGACCGAGACTCGAACTCGGGACCTTTGCCTTTCGCGGGCAAGTGCTCTACCATCTGAGCTACCGAAGCACGACTCACCCCGGTACTCACAGCTTTACTTCTGCCAGTATCTCGTCTCCTACCTTCCAAACTTTACAGAAGCTCTCCTGCGAACCTTACAGAACTAGCACTCCTGAAAGAAAGGATACTGTGGAGACATGGCTTAGCCACAGCCTGGGGGATGTTTCCAGAATGAGATTTTCACTCTGCAGCGGAGTGTGCGCTGATATGAAACTTCGCTACGGTCGCAGGTTCGAATCCTGCCTCGGGCATGGATGTGTGTGATGTCCTTAGGTTAGTTAGGTTTAAGTAGTTCTAAGTTCTAGGGGACTTATGACCACAGCAGTTGAGTCCCATAGTGCTCAGAGCCATTTGATATGAAACTTCCTGGCAGGTTAAAACTGTGTGCCCAACCGAGACTCGAAGTCGGGACCTTTGCCTTTCGCGGGCAAGTGCTCTACTCCGCAGTATCCTTTCTTTCAGGAGTGCTAGTTCTGTAAGGTTCGCAGGAGAGCTTCTGTAAAGTTTGGAAGGTAGGAGACGAGATACTGGCAGAAGTAAAGCTGTGAGTACCGGGCGTGAGTCGTGCTTCGGTAGCTCAGATGGTAGAGCACTTGCCCGCGAAAGGCGAAGGTCCCGAGTTCGAATCTCGGTCGGGCACACAGTTTTAATCTGCCAGGAAGTTTCATTCTCTTTCTTGTTCGTAGTTTCCTCTAATTTTTCCATAAAGAAGTTCGCTGTAACTACGCTTAAGGGGCTCCCCAGAGCAACACCATTCATCGTGCCATTTGAAATACGTTGTTGTCAGGTAACATTTAAACAGTTCTGCAACATCGGAAGGAAAAATCCGATTCAGCTATTGGAACACTTCACTGAGCAGAACCATAGTGAATAGCGCTACCACATCAAAACTAACTAATATGTCCTCCGGCTATACCTCTATGTCGTTTAATTTACTGATAAAATGTGCCTCATTCTTGATATACGAATCCGACCAGCCCGCATACGGTCGTAATAATGTTGTCAAGAACTTTGCAATCGAATAGGTGGGCGAACCAATAGCACCCACTATAGGATTAGAGGAACATGTTCTGTGTGCATCTCCGGTAATCACATTCAAAACAACCGTTGTATTTCCCTTGTCAACGTGGAGAATAACACACTGTCATTCTCATTTGTGCGTTTTGTGGCATTCCTCTCACCCACAGGTGAATTACGTTTTGGAGGCTTTGCGCGAGACAGTACTATTACAACTTCTGTACGGATTTCTTCTGCTGCAACGGTGTCCGCATTAGGAATGCACGCTTATTTTCTCCCGTTGACGCAACCCGCGGGCTAATGTCAAAGTTTCCGTCCTTGGCAAGCACAGATCTCTCATCGTCAGATAACTAACGTCTCGATAAATTGATAACTATGCGGGAACCGTCTACGCGGTGGATCGTCTGATTAGGTTGCAAACTGTCAAATTTCTTCTTCCGTCTATTAGGCGCTGTCAAAGTAGGCTTCTTAATAGTATCGTGGAGTAGACTGTCAATTCTATCCCAGCCACCACTACACAGTTTATTGCTGATAGTAATATGGAAAATGTTCAAATGTGTGTGAAATCTTATGGGACTTAACTGTTAAGGTCATCAGTCCCTAAGCTTACACACTACTTAACCTAAATTATCCTAAGGACAAACACACACATACCCATGCCCGAGGGAGGACTCGAACCTCCGCCGGGACAAGCCGCACAGTCGATAACTGCAGCGCCTTAGACCGAGTAATATGGAGAGATATTTACTTACAGTCTGTGCTTACCAGGTCCCGGCGGATATGTTGAATCCGCTCTCGTTCTACAAACCTCTTCCGTCCGTTTGACAATCCGCTGCGACGTGACCGAGCCGCATAGTCGCTTAATCCTCATAAACTTCAGAATAATATTGAGTGCTCAACAACGAGACAGAAATGTGACGGAATACAAAAGCTGCACACTCTGCCTCTGGAGACCTTCAATGCGTCGCACGTTCCTTGACATCTCCTCCACGTAGAGGCGTCTAATTGTAAAACGTAAACTTTCACGGCCGGAAATGTCACAGTTAATAAAGTGTTCCGGGCCATTATGACGTGGTCGAATGGATTTCACCTTAAAACCACTTTGAGGTGAAATCTATTCGAACACGGCATAATGGCCCGGAACACTTTATTAATCATGACGGGAACGCCTGCTTGTTCTGAAAGCATCCTTCAAATGTGCTAATATTTCCTTAAATGCAAAATTATACAACATATCAGAATTGCATGACGGTACTTTAAAACCCAGAACAAGATGATATACACAGATTCTACTAAAGTCTGCATAGTATCACTTTTTCCTTAAGTTACTCGTTCAGTCTTATTTATGGTTCAAATGGCTCTGAGCACTAAGGGACTCAACATCTGAGGTCATCAGTCCCCTAGAACTTAGACCTACTTAAACCTAACTAACCTAAGGACATGACACACATCCATGTCCGAGGCAGGATTCTAACCTGCGACCGTAGCGGTCACGCGGTTCCATACTGTAGCGCCAAGAACCGCACGGCCACACCGGCCGGCTTATTTATGGATTCTTCCGTCATTTCTTGGTAGAATAACCCCGTACTTAGGGATGAAAAACAAACAAACAGCGTTTTTGTTCTTCGAGTCGTTCGGTAAATAACGCCCCGCAATATTTTTCTGAGAACATGTTTGTTCTTAAGACTCAGGATTTGGTGGCAGTGTCAGTCGACATTTCTGTTTCGTATACTATTTTTCCACATAGTTTCCATCATTTTCAGCATTGTGTAACAGCATGTATTCCCAATGTTCAAAATGATTGTTTGATTCACGCCTGCAAGTAGGATCGGGTCATATGATTCCAAGGCGACACGCTACGGCATCATCTTCATTGGATTCCATTTGTTAGAGGGAGCGGTGGGCAGCGCACAATTAGAATGTGCCGTGTCCCCTCTCGACGATCGTTCTGTACCTGAGCTGCAACCGGACAACTGAAAGCGTGCTCGACAATTAGGATTCGGCTTCTCCCATCAGTTGATTCATCAGATCCGTCAAAAAACTTCGACTAGACTGTAACATCGCTAAGCGTTGATCTGAATACGTGTAACTGCGACGAGGGGAATTCAGTACGTAATGAAACACATTTTTTTCTGAACGCAGATTGGTTTTATTCAGGATTCCAATGCACCATATTATTCCCCACTGTTTGTGCTACAAAACCCAGTTTTCAACATAATCTCCGATCAGTGTGACGGTCTTGCGCCGCCTTATTGGGAGGGCCTGTACGGCCGCATGGTACAACTCTACTGGCTGTCGCCTGAGCCAAAGTCTTGCTGCATCAGAAAACCCTCCATCTTCCACGTACTGCTTCCTGCAGAGTGCTTCCTTCATTGGGCCAATCAAATGGAAGTCGGGTGCTGCGACATCTGGGCCGTAGCGTGGATGAGGAACAAGAGTCCAATGAAGATTTGCGAGCTCCTGTCGGGTGCGTAGATTTGTGTGAGGCCTTGCGTTGTTATGGAGAAGGAGAAGTTCGTACGCATTTTTGAAGCAACAAACACGTTTCTTCAATTTCCTGAAAGTAGCACAATATACTTCAGAGTTGATCGTTACACCACGAGGGACGACAGCAAACATTAAACCCCTACAGACTCCCAAAACACTGTCGCTATGACCATCTACTGAGGGTGCGGCTCCGTAGTTTTTCTTCGGAGGAGAGCTGTTGTGACGCCACTCATTGATTGCCGTTTTGTTTCTGGTCCGACGTGATGAATCGATGTTTCATCGCCTGTGGCGATGTTCGACAAAAATTGTCACGATCAACCTCGTAATGCTCAAGCAACTCCGCACAGATGGTCTTTCGTTGCTCATTATCGACTTCTGCTAGGCGGTGATGAACCCAGCGGGTACACACCGAGTACTCCAACTAGTGAACAAGTGTGTCAGCACTACCAACAGAGATGTCCAGTTGTCCAGCGAGGTGTTTGATTGCGATCAGTCGATCACCTCAATGAGAGTGTCCGCACGGTCCAACATCGCGTGAGTCACAACTGTGTGCGGCCGACCGGCTTGCGTTATACCGGGCAGTTTTGCTCAACCTTGTTGCGATGATGACAGACGCCTCGCCCAACGACTCACCGTGCTTTTGTTCACCGTCAGGTCTCCATGGACATTCAGCAAGCGCCTGCGAATGCCTACGATGCTCTGGTCTTCCACTAAAAGAAACTCAATGACAGTTCTCGGATCGGAACGCACCTACGTTACAGACGCCATTTTGACCGCTATGTATAGCGCCGCCACCTAACAGACCTTCATGAAACTATAGGGGCTGAAGCGACAATATTCCGCGATGCTCCACGTAAATTTCACATTTTTTCAACGGAAACTGTCCGAGAAAAAAAAAGTTGCATTACTTATTGAACGCCCCTTGTAGAGTTCGATGGCCCTAAACTGGTAGAAGCCGACCTCGGGGAAGATCGGTTTGGATTCCGTAGAAATTTTGGAACACGTGAGACAATACTGACGTGAGGCAATTCTGACCTTACGACTTATCTTAGAAGAAAGATTAAGGAGTGGCAAACGTACGTTCCTAACATTTGTAGACTTAGAGAAAGCTGTTGACAATGTTGACTGGAATACTCTCTTTCAAATTCTAAAGGTGGCAGGGGTACAATACTGGGAGCGAAAGGCTATTTACAATTTGTACAGAAACCAGATGGCAGTTATAAGAGTCGAGGGGCATGAAAGGGAAGCAGTGGTTGGGAAGGTAGTGAGACAGGGTTGTAGCCTCTACCCAATTTTATTCAATCTGTATACTGAGCAAGCAGTAAAGGAAACAAAAGAAAAATTCGGAGTAGGTATTAAAATCCATGGAGAAGAAATAAAAACTTTGAGGTTTGCCGATGACATTGTAATTCTGTCAGAGACAGCAAAGGTCTTGGAAGAGCAGTTGAACGGAATGGACTGTGTTTTGAAAGGAGGATATAAACTGAACATCAAGAAAAGCAAAACGAGGATAATGGAATGTAGTCGAATTAAGTCGGGTGATGCTGAGGGAATTAGATTAGGAAATGAGACACTTAAAGTAGGAAAGGAGTTTTGCTATTTAGGGAGTAAAATAACTGATGATGGTCGAAGTAGAGAGGATATAAAATGTAGACTGGCAATGGCAAGGAAATCGTTTCTGAAGAAGAGAAATTTGTTAACATCGAGTATAGATTTAAGTGTCAGGAAGTCGTTTCTGAAAGTATTTGTATGGAGTGTAGCCATGTATGGAAGTGAAACATGGACGATAACTAGTATGGACAAGAAGAGAATAGAAGCTTTCGAAATGTGGAGCTAGCAGAAGAATGCTGAAGATAAAGTGGGTAGATCACATAACTAATGAGGAGGTATTGAATAGGTTTGGGGAGAAGAGAAGTTTGTGGCAGAACATGACCAGAAGAAGGGATCGGTTGGTAGGATATGTTCTGAGGCATCAAGGGATCACCAATTTAGTATTGGAGGGCAGCGTGGAGGGTAAAAATCGTAGAGGGAGACCAAGAGATGAATACACTAAGCAGATTCAGAAGGATGTAGGTTGCAGTGGGTACTGGGAGATGAAGAAGGTTGCACAGGGTAGAGTAGCATGGAGAACTGCATCAAACCAGTCTCGGGACTGAAGACCTCAACAACAACATCTATCGATTCATTAGGTTCGTCAAGATATTTCGACCGGGTTGTAACACCGCGACCGTTGACTGAGCACATGTAACTACAATTACAAGTCTGTGAAGTAATGAATGACCTATCTTGTAAGCTCCTTCACCCACGCCCTCGGAGCTCATTTGATGCCCCTTTGTTTAATCCTGACAGAAAATACTTGTGTGTTGTCGATGCGCATTATTTACTCTCCGATTACACGCCGGAGTCAAACAGAGCATGGTTCACATTACTATTCAGAGGCTTCTCGCTAGATGGTGCGTAATCTCATCATCAACTTGATCCTTCACACATTAGCGTGGGTCCATGACATAATGACAAGAAATTGATCATAAAATGTCTGCACAGCTACGAGTATTTGTCAAACCGTAAGTATCTAGGTTGTGCTGTAGTGTTACTGTTTAAAAACAGCATTTTATTGTAATACAGTACCGGAAGCAGGGTGTTAGAAAGTATGGCGGCAGCGAACAGAATTACCAGCGGTTGCTGCACAGAGTCACGATTCATTTTCTTTATCGTAACTCCACACCACTAAGTTTATCAAACACTCAAGTTTCCCCTGCAATCTCTTAATGAATGGTGGAAGGGCTCTGCGTTATAAGTTAATGTTATCACTTCCTGCTATCACGCAGGGTGATGTATGCTCGAGCTCGTCCGGTACAAAGTGTTTGTTGTGGTACCGCTTTCAGGTGTTTCACAGAATCACTGAGTGGATTCCATAGAGACTGCCGTAGCCTTTTACGAGGGGCTCTCGATCTGAATTTGTAACAGATCAAATGGTCTTAAAGTTTTCTTAGCTGTTAATTGGATTCACTTTCTGCCCGATTCCGAAACACCTTTTATGTTTTTTCTCTGTTTTTTTTCTTTCTGTCTTTAGCCATCGTCGCTAAAGTGTGTCGTTCAAATGAAACATAGAGAAAGCCTGTTTGTAATTCGGCCAGGAGACGTTGCTTAGCACAACCGAATGTGTGAATTTCTAGGGACAACTGTGCTACGTATTTGTAGGAGTATGGGTGTTTAATGGCACTTCCAAGTAATTTCACTGTCGTGAAATTCAATTTTTGTGCAATAAATGCGTACTGTAAGCTGAAATATCTCGTCGAATACAAGCAGCATAAGGGGGAAGCAAGCTTTAAAAGTAGCACTATGTGTTCAAATAGCCTTCGCAGCTACAGAGTGAGTGGTAGAGTATTTGTTTCTTTCTGGAGTACATATAGCTCTGCTACCCATAGCCTGTTAAAATTACTTGATAGTCGAAATCCGTCACTTGCCGCTACAGTGCTGCCATATCGATTGCCAGCTGCTACTGGGTTACAGGTGACACACAAACACGGCATGTCACTTCACAAACGCTGTTAATGTATAACGCGGAGCAATGTTGGAAGCGGTAGCCATGAAGTATTTCGGAAAAGCGAGATGCTCTGTCAAAACCTGATTTTAAGTAACCAATGACTGGAAGATGACTGACGACGCGTTTTGTAGCCCTGCATTTAAACTCATATCCTAAGCTAACCACAACCTCGTGCTGTGCAATTTATCCGAGAAAACGGCGGCCAATAATCTGTTGCAGAACTACGGTGACGATCGCTGTGTTCCCAGAACTTAAAGCTAACCTCTACGACCAAACTCGATACAGAAAAAACATCAGTTTCAGCGCTAAAAACAAACTGTAATTTCTCACTTTCATTGGTTACCTGAAAATACCCTCACATTGGTTACAAGAGCTGCCGCATTAACAATGGATGAACGGTCCTGGTTGACACCTGGCTGGAGATTATAGGCGACAAAGGCAAAGTCCAAACAGAAAAAGAATGGTAGGAACAAGAATAAGTAAGAGCAAATAAAAAAGTCAATACGATTATGAAAATGACGCGGCAAAATATTAGAAATAAAAAAATTACATTTAAACCAATTAACTGAATACAAGTAATAATCAAAGTATTTTGATTAGGTTTATGAATAGAAATATCATTATATTTGACGAAATTAGAATCTACTATCTTCTCCATGACAGGTTTAAAAGTTAACCATTGCGGTATGCAACAACACTGGACTGCGTAGTTATATTTGTAAATGTAGTGACCCAATCGCAACGATGAACTGCAGTCTTCAAAAATGCGTCTTCATGTTACGTCGAGGGAAGCTTATGCGATTTGAGCCGATGTCTGTGGTTATTATAAGTGTATATGTTACGCTGAATCGCGTCTTATGCGGCAGTATCCAGTAGTGTGTGGTTAGTGCTGCGCATGAAACCGTGTGTGTTTCACTAGTATCATTGTGCGGCTATGTTGTTTTTGGTGTGGTTATCGTGGGTGATGAAATACGAAATAAAATTCGGGGTTCAAACACATCAAGAAATAAAAGCCAGACAAGGAACTGTAAGTGAAATGACCCGGTCCGTCAACGGCGAACGGTTCGGGTGTGACTTTGAGCGCTCTAGTTGGAAGGAACCAGCTCCAACGCGTGATGTGTCAACTATCAAATAATTTTAATCGGATTATAGACACTACAACAAATAGCAATTACCATTGTTCGTTATAAGTGTTCCTCTATAATTTTATTTAGTAACGATTATGAAAGAACTAACATATCCCAGCTAATGTACATGCACACAATTACTACAATAACTTGGTGAAGGGGACATTAACTGCAAGGACGCTCGCAACTGCTGCGAACATTAACGTGGAATCCACAAACGCAGAGCTGCGCAGAGAAACGAGATACCAGATGGTTGGTGCTGCACTGGTGCCCCAACATCTTCACATGAACATAAAGTCTTGCACGTGGGAATGTGTTTGGAATGTCTGACCCGATACTGTAAGAACGTGTGGAAATTCTCAGAGCACGTTGTAACCATGGGTGCAACGTGTGGTCTTTTCCAACTGGCAACAAAAAGGATGCGCCACCCATCGTCACCCAAACCAAGAAAGTCCAGCCAATTTCCGTGGCTGGAAACGTCACGTTGGGCTGTACTTCGACATCCAGGCATTATTGGAACAGATGCTAGTCGGGCTCATAATCAGCGCTCCGAAGGGCTACTAAAATCAAGATGTCAGGCACATTGTCAGACAGTGTGATTTTACTTCCAGGTAACGCTAGGCCACGGACTGGGATTATGACACAGGAGGTGTTGCATCACCCAAGCTACAGTGAGGATTGATCACTTCATGATTACTCTGTTGCCTTACAGTTAGCATTTCACCAGCAGTCAAGCTGTGCGTGATGCTGTGGTTCCAACAGCAGTCTAACGTTCTTCTTCATCGAAGGTGCAGAAGAACATGTTCCACGATGAGGCAATTGACGCGAGAATTGGGAGAGATTATCTGTAGGCTGTCTGAAAGCCTTATCGATTGTTTAACGTTCGTCTCCCAATAAAGTGTCTTTGATACCTCAGCGATTTGCACGATCATTGTGTGTTTTTCTTCTTAGTCTTCGACAGGTACGACGTGAAAAATAGGAAAGTTGTCATAAGCCCTTCAAATGTCAGGTCGATTCTGTCTGCTTCGCTTCATATCGACTTTTATCTGGAGTCTCATAATGAGTATCCGATTTCCCAGTGACTGATTATCAAAGATAATATATCATTTGTTTGATTGTCTGTTCTGTGACATTCCGATCGCCTGAAGTACCTAATCGCACGTGCACATATTCAGAGAAATCTTTCATCAGGCTACTCTGTCATCGCAACCGTTCTTAGGTCTCTTATCTGTGCTCGCGTGCTTCTTGCCGGTGATAACACTGAATTATTTTCTAAGTGCGTAGCTTCAGTGCCTTTCTCTGCATTACGACGTATCACAGAAGAGTGAGAGTTCCTCAAAAAACTTTTAATTGTTAAATTGAAAGTGGAAGTTAATGTGAACATTCCTAATTGCAACAGATACTACCAAACTTAACATCAATCAATAAACTGATGATGTGCCTGTATAAGCAATAAAACGAATTAATTATGTTATGTGAGTGGCCGGTGCCATAAACACGTAACTGCTCTTTCGTTACTGTTACGGACTAACAAGAGTCAAAACGGCTCACTGTGTTACTAATGCAATTAGGCAATTTCCAGAACTATGTAATGCAATAACCTAATTTAACACCCCGAAAATTTAAGTACTAAATTCAGTAAAACAGGTTTAGCAAAAAAATATCACACCAAATACATGAATCTATTCACTAATAACGATATCATCTCTGCCATCTTAGGTATAAGGAAATAAGAATTGTTTGGTTACAGAAAGAAAAACGACAGAAGTACAAAATTAAAGATGTTTTAAATAAACACGTATACTAGTTACGTCTAGAATTCTTTAGCGCAAAGCAGCCCATGCCACACGGTTTTGAAAATATTGCAAAAGGGTTATTATCCCCTTGTAAACATTGTGTGTCGTAATTAATACTGGAAATAACAAGAAAACATGTATGATAATAGAAGCAAAAACACTCCAGTAAACATGGGTTCACAAAGAAACTTACTGCGTGATAACTGCTAACTTTTGGTTACGATCTGCCACTGACTTCAGTATGATATATTGTCATAATTACTATAAATGTTTTACAAATGTAATTTTTCGATAATTAGTCTCAAATTCTGCCCAAGTCCTACATCAAAAAGAAAGACTATACTTTAAAAATGATAATATTTTCCGTCTGTATTGTATTATTACAAAATTAAAAAAACAGTCGGTGGTCGACGACGTCACCCGGCAGCAAACCCGTAAGTTATTTGAATATTCAACTCACCGGGAAAAGTTAAGGTCTCACATATTCGATCTCTTTTAACATACAACTTTCTACATTCATTTCCTACTGTCTCTTTTTGTAGTGAAGTCTTCATAATCGGCACATACACTGAAGCGCCAAAGAAACTGGCACAAGCATGAGGTAGAATACGTTGCTGCGGTCGGCAACGTCTGTATAAGACAACAAGTGACTGGCGAAGTTGTTGGATAGGTTACTGCTGCTAGAATTGCAGGCTATCAAGATTTAACTGAGTTTCAGCTTGGTGTTCTAGTCGGTGCACGAGCGATGGGACACAGCATCTCTGAGGTAGCGGTGAAGTGGGGATTTTCTCGTACGATCATTTCACGAGTGTACCGTGAATATCAGGAATCCGGTAAAACATCAGATCTCGGACATCGCTGAAGCCGGAAAAAGATCTTGCAAGAACTGGAGCGCCGGCCGGAGTGGCCGTGCGGTTCTAGGCGCTACAGTCTGGAGCCGAGCGACCGCTACGGTCGCAGGTTCGAATCCTGCCTCGGGCATGATTGTGTGTGATGTCCTTAGGTTAGTTAGGTTTAATTAGTTCTAAGTTCTAGGTGACTGATGACCTCAGAAATTAAGTCGCATAGGACTCACAGCCATTTGAACCTTTTGAAGAACGGGAGCAACGACGACTGAAGAGAGTCGCTCAACGTGAAAGAAGTGCAACCCTTCCGCAAATTGCTGCAGATTTCTTCAACACTAGGCATCAATAAGTGTCCATGTGCGAACCATTCAAGGAAACATCGATATGGGTTTTCGGAGCCGAAGGCCCTCTCGTGTACCCTTGATAACTGCACGATAAAAAACTTTACGCCGCGCCAGGGCCCATCAACACCGACATTGGACTGTTGATGACTGGAAAATGTTGCCTGGTCGGACGAGTCTCGTTTCAAATTGTATCGAGCGGATGGACATGTATGAGTTTGGTGACAATCTCATGAATCCATGGACCCTGCATGTCAGTGGGGGACTGTTCAAGCTGGTGGGGGCTCTGTAACAGTGTGGGAATGTGCAGTTGGAGTGATAAGCGACCCCTGATAACGTTTAGACATGACTGTGACAGGTGACACGTACGTAAGCATTCTGTCTGATCACCTGCATCCATTCATGTCCATTGTGCTCTCCTACGGACCTAGGCAATTCCAGCAGGACAAAGCGACACCTCAAACGTCTAGAATTGCTAAAGAATGGCTCTAGGAACACTCTTCTTCATTTAAACACTTCTGCTGGCCACCAAACCCCCGAGACATAAACATTACTGAGCATATCTGAGATGCCTTGCAATGTGCTGTTCAGAAGAGATCTCCACCCCTTGTACTCTTGCGGATTTATGTACAGCCCAGCAGGATTCATGGTCTCTATTCCCTCCAGCACTACTTCAGACATTAGTCGAGTCCTTGCCACGTCGTGTTGCGGCACTTCTGCATACTCGCGCGGGCCCTACACGAAATTAGCCAGGTGTACCAGTTTCTCTCGCTCTTCACTGTACATCTCACAGCCACTGTTTATGTATGTCTTTCTCCCATTGTCTGCTTTTACTTCCAATGGCATTTTCTCCTGCCTGCTTCTTCTGTTGTCACTGTCTTCGTCCCTTTCTCTCGTTCTTCATTACCATTGTCTCCTTCTCTGCCACTTCCATTGACTCTCTATCTCATTGTCATTGTCTTTATATCGTCCTTGTCTCTCTCCCATGACCACTGTATCTTTATTTCTCGCTTACAGTATCCTATCTTTCTATTTAACCACCACTGTATCCTCCCCAAACAGGTCCTTGAGGATGGTTTGCTCAAGGTTTCGACTCCTGGAGGGAAACTGTAATACGTGGGTACAGAGGATTGGCGACTGTGGGCACATTTTTTCGTGTTCTCCAAAGTGTGCCTTGATATGTATAAAACGAAATCTGTAGGTCATTAAAGTTTCACAGTTTGTTTGTTTACATACTTCGTCACGTTTACATACTTTTACGCATATAAACAACTAAGAGATTCACGTAATAATTTACAATAAAGCCACAAAATCGTCGCCTATCCAACGAAAGTTCACCTTACACTACTTTACAAAAAAGATACACATTTTTGGGCTACACTTACAGTGTAGGGAAAAAAATGTATGCTGTCCTCCCGAAAAAAAATTTAAAAAGCAAAATTCGTTAATTGTTGCTGAATTAGTTCAACAAAATAATTTTTAAAGAGGAACTGATGTGTAACTAGGATCCAAAACGTGAAAATACCAGCACATTGTTAAACATATCAATGCGCTTTTAGTAACATGTTCTACCGCCTTTTAAAATGCAAATTTCTGTCATTATTCTTGACTTTTCTCTCAACATACTTGATAAAGAAATACTGATGCGTAAATAAGGCCCCAAAGCTCGAAATACTGAATACGACATTCATTAGGGAAAGTGACGTCTATTACGGAGACTTAAATTTTTGGTCAACTAAAGACATAAAGTTTGTAAATAAGTGCGCAGTGACTTTATGACACTTTTTTTGTAAAGGTTCGTCTTGGTCGCACAAATTTTACAATCCACTATTACCAGTTTCGACTACTGCCATCTTCAGATCTGTTACAAAGAAAAAGCAGTGGTGTGACTAAGTTCAGTTAGCTGAAGCGAAGTCTTTACCAGACCTGGTGATACATAAAAAAGTAAAAAATATATGATTAGTAGGCATACATACCAGCAATATATACCACAAAATATTCTAATTTAGGTATTAACGTCAAAATCTGTACGTGTAGGTACAGTCTTAGACAATAAAACTGACCGCCGGCCGGCCGCCACAGAGACTAAGTCCGAGTCATTCACTTAAGGTGGCCAATAAAACTGACCGCCCCTGACAACTGTAAGTCCGGCAATCTGCACAATCTGGCAACACTGTAAGATGCGGAAGTGTCAGGAGGAAGTGTTATCTACTTAAGAGAGGTTGTTGGACTACGTGAGCCCGTGGTCTAGTGGCAAGCGTCGTGCGTTCTAAAGTTATAGTCGCCTGTTCGCATCCAACTGTTTTTTTTCTTTTTTTTGCCACAATCGGTCTAAAGTTATGAGTCTGACTGAACATCGAAGATAATTCGCTTAACATTCTACCCACCAGCAATAACAAGTATTCCAGAAACAATTCCGCAGGATAGCTCGTGGCTGCGCCGCGATCATAACAGCATACGCTCGAGCGTTTCCTCGCGCTGCAGCGGCTACCGGCCACCAGCCAGACGCCACCCGCCGCCTGAAAACCGGCGCCGCCCAGGTGAACGCGTCGCGACGCTGTCAGTATGTGTCTCAACTGTCATTTTCGAATCTGAAGTTCTAGTTATTATCTGGCAGTTAAGCAATGGATTTTGCAAACTTGAAAATCATGCCGGCACGGTAGCTCAGCGTGTTCGGTCAGAGGGTTAGTTGTCCTCTGTAATAAAAAAAACTGAGTGAATGGGCCAATAACGAACTTCAACGGGCGTCTGGGGACGTCCGCCACGAACAATTGCAACGAACTATAACGAACAAAATGAGATTTAAAAAAAGGAGTCTGCTTTCGGCTGCGGTGGGGCGAGGACGTCCGCTGCGCCTCGCCGAGCGCGACCGTGAGCGCTTGCTTGTGTTTACCTTCTCGCGGCGCGAGTTGTATTTGTTCCAAGTTCAGTCCGATTATGGCACAAAGTTATTGCAGTGTCGCGCTCACGACACCACAAATGGCCACAACTCGACGCCTATATCATGACATGCTGCAACGCCGCCCCCTAAATGTGGTCGAACTAAAATATCCTGACGTACGATGCCATGCTTGATTCCGATGTTGTTTCTCAATGGTACGTCGTCGTGAATGGGAAGCTCGTGACGCAAGAACGTCTCTACAATATCCACATGACAGAATCTCTCAATTGTGTGGGTTGTAATACAGTAGATTCTGACGAGCACCGCCTCAGCTGTGGAGAGGCGGAACCGGTTTGGCACCTAGTGCGGCAGATGCTGGCTTATCTCTTGCGAGTTAGGCCGGAGCATATATCTGCACGCACGTTATTGTTTCCGGATGAGACTTTTTACCCCAAGACTCGAACCAACTCTGTCACCTGGATACGTGGACATGCCGTCCATTACCTCTGTCGTGACGGACACAAGGATTTCCTTGACTTCTGGCTCTATTTGCAAGAAAGACATCATGCTATTTCCGGGCATACCAGATATCGACAGTGCTTCGCAAACTACCTATGGAGTGCCTTTCACAGCCCGCCGTGTAGCTGGAATGTTCCAGGCAGTGGCAGATGAGGTCAGAACGAACTGCAAACGACCATATATTGAACAATCTTATGAGTGGGCGCAGTCGCTGGGAAGCCTCACTACGACGTGGTAGCCTTCTTTTCATGCTATTTATGTCTCATATCTTCGATGGCGTCTTCATTCTGTTTTAGTTTTCCAGGCTTGGTTAACTGTGACTGTTCGCACATTGAAAAACAAAAAAAAAAAAAACGTGGGCAAGAGACCTGCTTTCAAATCCAAATAAATACACAAGAACAAAATAAGAACAAAATGAACAACGAATAAAATTTAATAAAGTATTATACCCTTTCCTTTCTTCTTTTATTTTATTTTTTTTATACAAAGTTCAGAGGCATATTTAATTTTTGTTCGTTGGCGGAACCTGAAGTGGCGGCGAACGGCCGTCCTAGTTAGCTTCAGGATGAAAGTGGCAATCGTCGTGCGTTCTAAAGTAATAGTCGCCTGTTCGCGTCCAACTGTATTTTATTTTATTTTATTTTTTTTTTATTTTTTTTTTTTTTTTTGCCACAATCGGTCTAAAGTTATGAGTCTGACTGAACATCGAAGATAATTCGCTTAACATTCTACCCACCAGCAATAACAAGTATTCCAGAAACAATTCCGCAGGATAGCTCGTGGCTGCGCCGCGATCATAACAGCATACGCTCGAGCGTTTCCTCGCGCTGCAGCGGCTACCGGCCACCAGCCAGACGCCACCCGCCGCCTGAAAACCGGCGCCGCCCAGGTGAACGCGTCGCGACGCTGTCAGTGTGTGTCTCAACTGTCATTTTCGAATTTGAAGTTCTAGTTATTATCTGGCAGTTAAGCAATGGATTTTGCAAACTTGAAAATCATGAACTACAGTTAAGCATTGTAAAATTGAGGCGCAAGTGGAAATAGGTGTAACATCTGCAACACAACGTTTACTTTTGGTATAACAGAGGGGTGAATGCAGAGGAGGCAACTAGAAAGATTTGAATTGTGTGTAGAGCGAGTGCTTTTGGGAAAAATACGCCAGAAAAAGATAGTCTTGTTTCAACAAAGATCGTTCTGGCATGAATGATTTTCCACATTAAGGAAGTCTCGACTACTGATATATGTGATAGATTGCCATTATACCATCATGTGACATTTGCATTCAACAGGCAAAGTTCAGAAGTCTGGTGTAGGAGTACTGCATGCTCTAATTCGAAACAACAAAAATCAACGGAGTGACTATTATTGAACGCCATCAGGTCGCTCATTGAGCATACGTATGCAGTACTGTTGCTGGTGACATGTTATGATGTCTCTATCGTTAACTTCCTAAGAAGAAATGAAAGGCTGAGCCCCTCCAAAAGACATAAACTCGAGCAAAGAGTAGTGTGAACATAATATTTTAAATCTGATAGCTCCAAAAGAGTGTTTTCGGCTACGAATTCTGCCCCAAGGGCTGTGTGCAACACAGCTGGAATTTGTTGCCAGCAACTGAGACACCTTTCGGTCTCAGCGTAAGAAAATCGAGCAACACAACTACATCACATGTGCTACTGCATGATAACGCACTTGTTGATTTGAGAAACAAAACTATCCAGGAGATTGAAATTAAAGTCGTCTCTCAGGCACTTGTATTGATAGAGAAATCCTCTCTCACGCACTTGTTCCTCTCGTCATATATTCGTAAAGATTTACCTTTCCCGCTCTTGATCGATCAACCGTCAACGCAATTCATTTCTACACGAAAATACTCTTAAAACTACTCTGGTATAATGATATCGTTGGAACCAGTAGGTTTCTACTGGCTTAGAATTTGTAAACAACTTTAGCATTGTCAGATCGTTTTAGATATCGTGAAAGAGTATTCTTTTGCTGATTAATTTCTCTTTGATGTTCCGTTTAGTAAACTAATGGAAATTCCAATTAAAATATTCACTGTACTAATACAAATTAAATTCAGCCTACTACAGAAACATCACGAAGGCAGACTATCTTAATAAAGCATTAAGTATCTGTAAGACGATTGAGCCTATTTTAACACGAATTAGTAGGAGATTACCGACTTTTGACTTCGAAAAGATCTGTATTTACTTCATTTCCTGTATCATTCGCAATTATTATGAAAATGTGGCATTTCATAGATAAAATTATGTATTCACAACAACAAAAAATATGTCGTCATTATGAATTTGGCAGTACCGTAAGGTTTTCGATTTGACACTAAGGGTTACTGAAAGTAGCGAGGCGCATTTTGCTCAAGCGTTGTCTTACGATTCCCTTGTTGTGTTTGTATCTGCCTGCTTGTAGCTCTGCTACTAAAGAATTAAAAATCTGGCTTTCAGCGAGTCTCAAAAGGCGAACGAAAGCAGCTTGCACCTGGTAGCCAAACATGTTTCTTGGGAACAGACTACTTCCTAAAGTGGGAAGACATTCTTTTGTGGTTGAATTGTTGGCAAATGTCAGTCAGACGTGTGCCGTTGGTCTAAGCGTTTCGGTGTGTTGAATTTGTACCAATGATTTTTCTACAGTTGTTTTTCTGTCCCAAATAGAGAGTTGAAGTCTCCCATTAGTACTTTCACGTCATCTTGGTGAATTTTGCTCGCAGTATTTTCGAGTGTATATCTTTTATAGGGGCTCTGAATGAGCATAGTCATAAGTCGATTGTTGGTGGATGCGATTTCTTTCACAGAGTTGATGATAGATCTGTGTTCGAGAAATGCATTGCCGAAGATTGGTACCCCTTTCGCTACCTTTTGTTGTATTTTGCTCTTGAAGATGTCACGGTTTCCGTAATGCAAAATTTAATTGTCAATTAATCGTGGTTTTTGAAGAGCAAGGATGAGAAATTTTTGGCGGACGATTTCTACTGTGAGATTATTGCGGTTTCTTGTTTGGATCAATGTATCGATGTTTAGTTTTCAAATGAATGTTTTCTGCTGGTAGGGAAATTACCAGAGATCTTCGATATTCTCTGCCGTGCTAACCCAGAGTCCGAAAATCCAACTGCCACCTATCGGTGGCCAGGTTGTGTACCACCTGGGGTAAAATTACCTTTGCTTGCATAGTTCATGTTTTCTTGTGTTTCACTGGTTTGGCCTGGGTGATACCAGGACCGGACAGGACCAGAGGGTGTTGAAGCCTTTGGAAGCAAATATTTTCAGCCAAGCTCATTGAGCTAACAGACGGTGACCAGAGTAGCGGTGATTTTCACTCAGATGTGTCTGGATTTTGGGTGCAACGGATTGAGTAGCCGTTCAGGATTGTGTTAGTATTTGGTTCACCCCAAGTATTTGATTTCCTCGGTACCACCCATAAGGGGGAGGGTTTCCCCTATCGGCCACACGGGATTATTATTATTATTATTATTATTATGTCATCAGCAAATCTGATATGGAGTATCTTCCCTCCACTGAAATAGAGGTGTATTGTTCGATTCAATATTTCCATCAGATAAATATGGGTTATAATTACGATAGATTGCTGCTGGTCGACATATTTCTCACTTTCTCTTAGACAGTTGCTAGCTGTTACTCCATCATAGGAATTTATGTGCGCAGCATTGTTGCAATACAGACGTTTAAATTATCCGATTTCTGTAATTTCATTTCGATACAAGATCGTCCTAATCGGATTCAGGCAGTCAGTCTTAATGTGGATATCCGTCTACGACTCTCATCATATGATAGACTGGGTGAACCACATTCTTAATCGGACTGTTGAATCCAGATCACTTATCTATGACAGGGAATGAATTCTTAAACAGTGTGGAAAATAATAATCCAATATGCTTATTACAAATACGTTATTTAAATATAAATATATGAACTAACGAGATAACAGTTTATTTACAGGAGCAGAGACCCATCCATCATAGCAGGGCAGTGCGAGATTGGTTTCAGGGCGAAGAGAGAATAAAGCTGTTGCCGTTTGTTCCACGATCACCGAACATCAACCAGATAGAGAATATGTGGGCAGAGGTAACAAGGTCATTGCCATGTGTCCCTACAAATGCAAGCGACCTTTGGACGAATATAGAAAACGTATGGTGGGAAGTAAACCATCACGCTACACTGTCGACGACTTAATGAAATCAATTCCCCTACGCACTCGAGAAATCTTACGTAATGATCGTGGGTGGGTTGGTTACTAAAAGTATACCCGTCCACAAAGCCCATGTGGACAAATATCTGATAATCGGTCAAGCTTTGCTTTGTCGCAGCTCTTTAGCATACAACAAGTCCATTTACTTTCAGTCACCTCCTTACAATTCTTGCAATGCAAGGTAATTGAAAAATCTCATCCACTCGACGCCAACTGAGGAAGTGACTGGTGCATGTGTTGTTCAACACACAGTAGTTGTCACGCTCACTGGAATCAATGACTGTTTGCGCGTGTGTGTGTGTGTGTGTGTGTGTGTGTGTGTTTTTGTGTTAACGCACAATCTGAATCAATACTATTAACATTAGAAAGGCAACCAACAATAAATATTGCATCAAATATGACTGTAAAGTATTTTAATGCGATGGGAAGTTACGAACTGAATTTTTACCCATCCCACGTCCTGCGTATTACGTTAAGTAAGATGTTTTAACTCCATAGTATCGCTAGCAGAGACAGTGCGCTCTTGTTGTCGAGGCTCGCGACAAGTGCAGCGATTAGCAGTGCCCAATGCCGCCGCGATTTGTTTATGTTGGCTGAGCGTGTACACTGCAGCTGACGCTTCGCCCTAAACAGAAAGAAATCACCTTTGCTCTGACTGCAGTGAGCGGATATCACTGCCTGCGTATTCTTATAGTAACCAACGTGAGACTCTCCTCACAGGTGCCATGGAGCAATTGCAACGGGTATCATGTCATTAGTCATCAGAATATTAACCAGTGATGAAATGTCCACTCTATTTGGATCCTTAGAAATACGAATCTTCTCACAAAGGAATGTGAGGTGATATCAAAATTTATCCAACATACAAAAATTAATTGCAGGGCTTTCATGTATGCAGTAATAGCACACAAGGAAATATTATGTCTTGGAAGCGTATATTTCATTTCCTCTTCTCATATTAACGCCTTTGTTTTAATATGAGCCGGCTGCGGTAGCCGAGCGGTTCTAGGTGTGGAGTCCGGAACCGCGCGACTGCTACGGTCGCAGGTTCGAATCCTGCCTCGGGCATGGATGTGTGTGCTGTTCTTAGGTTAGTAAGGTTGAAGTAGTTCTAAGTTCTAAGGGACTAATGACCTCAGCTGTTAAGTCCCATAGTGCTCAGAGCCATTTGAACCATTTTTTAATATGAAGTGAGAAAATAAACACGAAAAACTAAAGTTCCTGAGAAGCATATAAGTCATTTCCTCTTCTCATATCACAACTTTTGTTTTAGTATGAAGTAAAAAAATAAACAGTTTAGAGTTCTGAAGCATAATATGACACCAGATTCTTATCGTAGGCGCTATCGGAAACGCCAGAAGCAGGGAGCTGTCCATTCTTTTGTCCAACAGTCTGTTTCCTTTCATGTATTACTCCCGCTAGGAGATTCTTATTTAAGGACTTGTGGGCATCAAGTTCTTCAGCAGAACAAGCCTTATGTTTTTGTGCTAATTACGGTATGGAAAAAAAGGCAACAAAGACGAGTTCCGCTAGAGCAGTGAGGATATTTGCAGATGTGTGTATTCAGCAATGACTGCCAGCTGCCACAACACTTCACAGAATCCTTGCAGCAGGCAACACAACTGTGCGTGCACTTCAGACTTCATTCAGTGAGACGTCAGGAGATTGATGAAAACGTCAAATTAACGACGCTTTCCGAGTCGTATTCAATCCAGAATGAGGTGTTATTAAGGTAGCTGAGCGTTCTAGCAATTACACTTTTATGATTCCCATATGAGTATTTCGATAGCCAAAAGAACCCGTTAGTGTGAAACTATCGGGAACTGCATTAATATCAAACTGCGAAAACTTGAGACAATACGTGGACTCTTCTCTTCGCTGGGTGACCTATTACTGTTATTTAGCATTCTCTCCGTCCTAGTCGTATTGCAAATGGAACTTCAGAGGCGCTTTCCGCTAATCTTGACAAACATCAGCAACCTGTAATCACTGAGAGTCACAACTGCGTGATGATAATGGTTCAGGTTGTCAGTAGTTGTGGTGGTGTTATGCTG
Organism: Schistocerca serialis cubense; assembly: GCF_023864345.2. Taxonomy (NCBI): domain Eukaryota; kingdom Metazoa; phylum Arthropoda; class Insecta; order Orthoptera; family Acrididae; genus Schistocerca; species Schistocerca serialis. The sequence continues at coordinate 613,382,869 of NC_064642.1, forward strand.
TCAAACTGCTTACAGCAACGTTAATGGTGGCGCACATAATTTAGCGCTGACTACCTACTTAAGTAAAGATAGTGTTGTGGCGTCATCGCTTGTCTTTATTTGGCCTCAGCTTGAGTAATCCGATTCAACGAACATAGTACTCCAATCGCGGGCTCCTAATATAGTATGACTGCAGAGATTATCGTGCGGGTATTACATTAATTCTGCAATGAAATGCTTAACAAATCTTACCCTCAGCTATGCAGCTGGAATGACTCATTACTCAGGTACTCCATGTTGCACTTGGTTAAGGGATCACTTCGCTGCAATCCTGTTTGTACTGTTCGTAATTACTCGTATACTTCAGAAATGGTTCAAATGGCTCTGAGCACTATGGGACTTAACTTCTGAGGCTATCAGTCCGCTAGAACTTAGAACTACTTAAACCTAACTAGCCTAAGGACCTCAGACACATCCATGTCCGAGACAGGATTCGAACCTGCGACCGTAGCGGTCGCGCGGTTCCCGACTGTAGCGCCTGGAACCGCTCGGCCACCCCGGCCTGCATATTTGTATACTGACCATTCGTTATTTGACTAAATATGAACTACAACCTAATTCGCTTGTATATGACATGGGTTAGCGCCGGCACAAAGGTATGGCTAAGGGTTGGAAGCCGTTGAAGTCCTGTTACATTGATGGCAAGACAAATGTTCGCAAATCACCTCTATTGCCTCAGAAAGAATTGCATCTTAAATATCGAAGGACCGACGACCACACTGTCACAGCGCGTTGAAATACGGCAGATGAAAATTTGTGACCGACTGGGCTTCGAACGTGGTCAAGTTGTGGGCGCCCGGTGGAAGTGTTACTTGCGTGTCTCGATTGCGGAGCAGCAACTTTTGCTGGTGACAGGGGACACCAGCGACTACTGTGTATTGTAACACCGGATATCAAGGCTGCAAGGAAGCAGACAGATCGTCAGTTCAGTGTTGGGCCACTCAAACTGCCAGAGAGACTCCATAAGAAACAGAACCAAAAGTTCTATATGGGACATTGAAACAACTATCCACAAATGCGCCACTTCTCTGTTCACCTTACACGAGACACGTTTTTTATTTCGTCTCTCATTCCGACTCTGAAAGTGGAAGGGCAGACAAATGGCGTTTCATATTCTACATCAACATCTACATGATTACTCTGCAATTCACATTTAAGGGCTTGCCAGAGAGTTCATCGAACCACAATCTACTATCTCTCTACCATTCCACTCCCGAACAGCGCGCGGGAAAAACGAACTCCTAAACCTCTCTGTTCGAGCTCTGATTTCTCTTATTTTATTTTGATGATCATTCCTATCTATGTAGGTTGGGCTCAACAAAATATTTTCGCATTCGGAAGAGAAAGTTGGTGACTGAAATTTCGTAAATGGATCTCGCCGCGACGGAAAACGTCTTTGCTTCAATGACTTCCATCCCAACTCGAGTATCATATCTGCCACACTCTCTCCCATATTACGTGATAATACAAAACGAGCTGCCCTTTTTTGCACCCTTTCGATGTCCTCCGTCAGTCCCACCTGGTAAGGATCCCACACTACGCAGCAATATTCTAACAGAGGACGAACGAGTGTAGTGTAAGCTGTCTCTTTAGTGGACTTGTTGCATCTTCTAAGTGTCCTGCCAATGAAACGCAACCTTTGGCTCGCCTTCCCCACAATATTATCTATGTGGTCTTTCCAACTGAAGTTGTTCGTAATTTTAACACCCAGGTACTTAGATGAATTGACGGCCTTGAGAATTGTACTATTTATCGAGTAATCGAATTCCAACGGATTTCTTTTGGAATTCATGTGGATCACCTCACACTTTTCGTTATTTAGCGTCAACTGCCACCTGCCAAACCATACAGCAATCTTTTATAAATTGCTTTGCAACTGATACTGGTGTTCGGATGACCTTACTAGACGGTAAATTACAGCATCATCTGCGAACAACCTAAGAGAACTGCTCAGATTGTCACCCAGGTCATTTATATAGATCAGGAACAGCAGTGGTCCTAGGACGCTTCCCTGGGGAACACCTGATATCACTTCAGTTTTACTCGATATTTGCCGTCTATTACTACGAACTGCGATCTTCCTGACAGGAAATCGCGAATCCAGTCGCACAACTGAGACGATACCCCATAGGCCCGCAGCTTGATTAGAAGTCGCTTGTGAGGAACGGTGTCAAAAGCTTTCCGGAAATCTAGAAATATGGAATCAGCTTGAGATCCCCTGTCGATAGCGGCCATTACTTCGTGCGAATAAGGAGCTAGCTGCGTTGCGCAAGAACGATGTTTTCTGAAACCATGCTGATTACATCTCAATAGATCGTTCCCTTCGAGGTGATTCATAATGTTTGAATACAGTGTATGCTCCAAAACCCTACTGCAAACCGACGTCAATGATATGGGTCTGTAGTTCGATGGATTACTCCTACTACCCTTCTTAAACACTGGTGCGACCTGCGCAATTTTCCAAGCTGTAGTTACAGATCTATCGGTGAGCGAGCGGTTGTATATGACTGCTAAGTAGGGAGCTATTGTATCAGCGTAATCTGAAAGGAACCTAATCGGTATACAATCTGGACCTGAAGACTTGCCCGTATCAAGCGATTTGAGTTGCTTCGCAACCCCTAAGGTATCTACTTCTAAGAAGCTCATGCTAGCAGCTGTTCGTGTTTCAAATTCTGGAATATTCCATTCGTCTTCCCTGGTGAAGGAATTTCGGAAAACTGCGTTCAATAACTCAGCTTTAGCGCCACAGTCGTCGGTAACAGTACCATCGGCACTGCGCAGCGAAGGTATTGACTGCGTCTTGCCGCTTGTGTACTTTACATACGACCAGAATTTCTTCGGATTTTCTACCAAATTTCGAGACAATGTTTCGTTGTGGAACCTATTAAAGGCATCTCGCATTGAAGTCCGTGCCAAATTTCGCGCGTCTGTAAATTTTAGCCAATCTTCAGGATTTCGCGTTCTTCTGAAATTCGCATGCTTTTTCTGTTCTCTCTGCAACAGCGTTCGGACCTGTTTTGTGTACCATGGGGGATCAGTTACATTTTTTACCAATTTATGAGGTATGAATCTCTCAATTGCTGTTGCTACCATATCTTTGAATTTGAGCCACATCTCGTCTACATTTGCATAGTCAGTTCGGAGGGAATGGAGATTGTCTCTTAGGAAGGCTTCTAGTGACACTTTATCCGCTTTTTTAAATAAAATTATTTTGCGTTTGTTTCTGGTGGATTTGGAAGAAACGGTATTGAGCCTAGCTACAACGACCTTGTGATCACTAATCCCTGTATCAGTCATGATGCTCTCTATTAGCTCCGGATTGTTTGTGGCTAAGAGGTCAGGTGTGTTTTCGCAACCATTTACAATTCGCGTGGGTTCGTGGACTAGCTGCTCGAAATAATTTTCGGAGAAAGCATTTAGGACAATCTCGGAAGATGTTTTCTGCCTACTCTTTGAAGTATTAGCTTAACCTTGTGCAATTTTGTATTGATCTCTCCACTTCTTCCATTTATATAACATTTTGTTTTGCTTGGGTTGCTGGTTACGGGTCCTGGCATTTACTTCAACAAGGGTCTGTGAATTCTATCTGCTGTTTCGTCTTTGACTAATTATTTGTGTTTCCTGTATCATCGTCTGTTGGCATTTCTGCTGCGTGTTCTGGTTTAGTTTCGTTTTTCTCTCTATCTGTAAAGTTGAGGGGATCTGTTGCCTTAAGATGTTTTATTTTTGTGTTGACTCTGGCAGATTTTGTAGAGTATACATAGTTTACTTGATGTATATGAATATTCGTCTATGAAGTTAGTTGTAGATGTCCTTTGTTCTTATCTGTTGGTGTCTATTTTGGCCATTACTTCCAGCTAGCGGTTAATTAGCTTTTTTGTATAAGTGTACCTGTCTCTATATTATTTGTCATTCTGGGATTAATGCCTGTTGCTGCCTTCAGTATTTTCTCAGATTTGGTATGTTTGGTCGATTTGCCATTCATACAGCGGCAGCGTATTGTTGAATAATACGGACGAATGATTTATGACATTACACGATCGTGTCATTCTTGGCTCCGCTGGTTCTGCCTCTTATTATTTTAAATATATTTAATCTTATTTTAGATCTGACTATGACAATCTTTGTGTGCTGGTGTCACAGCAGGTCTCTCTTTAGGCTTAATTCAAGATATTTCGCTGTATCTTTAACTGAAATCGTGGGATTTAGTTTAGCGTGTTTGTGTTTTGTGTCACTTGCTGTGTTTTATTACTGTGAGCTGCGTTTTTGGGGCGTTGGGTTCTATTTTCCTTTTAGAAACACCGCCGTTAGAAATTCGACGTTTGAATGAATGTCTCCTGGTCGAATACTACGACACTTCTTTAGAAACCGACGGCAGGATACAAATACGATCAAAAGCACAGACGGCGGTCCATACTGCTTGCCAACAGCACGACATTGAAGCGAGTGTTGGGGATATTCCATTGCGGAGAATGCCATGCAATGTGCTCCTGATTCGGCTCCCACTGGTGAAAGAGCCAGAAGTCTCTTGCCAGGTGATGTGCATTCATTTGTTAACCAACAGTATCCTGTAGAAGACCTTTGGTTTGAGAGGGGCACTGCACCATCCAGTTGCTCCCGAGTTGTGTCAGAAATGACAGCAATATGAGAGTGCCCGTGTGGTTTCCAGGTCAACGGGTTTCGACCTTATTTTGAACATGTCTAAAATTGCCTCCAAGCAAATTGCATAGGAAACTCAAGCTTTCGAAGTTTTACGTATTCATCGTCATGAGATGAGTGACTATTAGGATTGATGTGCGCTCCTTGAACGTTGTAATTCTGGCTTACTGTGATTGGCGTGACTCATCTGGGAGACATGATTCATATACGCAAATGCAGGAATCTGCAATGAACGAAATACCGGCTTACCTCTCTTATCCGACAAGAATTATGGAGCAGAAGGGGAGCGGAGATAACCCCAGTCGTATTTCTCCATTTTCACAGTGAGTTTTTGATTTTCGCTCTTTGTGAACGTACCTTTTCTAGCGCCTCTCACCAGTCTCCGTCAAGATTGTAACCACTATGTCTATTAGACATACTGAAACATGAGCAAATTACTTTTATTTAACTATAGAATCATTATAAGATGATACGAGACGATACATGTATAGCATTTCGGTTTCCTAATGCTGGTCATATACCGTTTCATGAAGCTACGTACCGCTGACCTTGACTTTCCAAAGTCTCTTAACTCGATGTAAAACGCTCGTACACTGCACTTATTGTCTGCCATGTTTAACATTCGTGACATTCACGTCGCACACTGTACACGCCAGGAAATCTGAAACTAAAGTTTTCTTGCACTGAAGGCAACATTCCTTTATCTTTCGGGTGTTCCAGGAACACTAAGCTAATACTACATTTATCTTACAAATGTGCTGTCTTGCTACAGATGATCGACAATTGGTGTAAGGAATAGCAGATGACCCTGGCACAAATAAATGTATTTAGCACAAATAGAAGAAGAGATAGATTACCGAACGATTGTACAAGAGCCGCTCAATAAGTAACGCAACACTTTTTTTTCTCGGCCAATTTCGTTTGAAAAAAATGTGGGTTTTGTTGTGGGACATCGTGGAATATTCCCGCTTCAGTCCCTGTAGTTTCATGAAGTTCCGACAGGTGGCAGTGCTATACGTAGCCTTCAACATGGCCTCTTTAATGGAGGTGCGTTCCAATCCTGAATAAAACCAGCTTGCTTTTATTTTAAAAAAAAGTGTTGCATAACGTACTGAAAGCCACTCATGGACTTTTTTTTCTTTGGAGTCGTAGGTCTTCTGACAGGATTGGTGTGGGAATCCATGACTTCCTGTCCTGCGCCAACCTCTTCATCTCACATTCCACATCATAACGGTTTTTCCGTGCTATTGATCAATGGAACACGTAACCAACTAACTAACTCTCAGTGTAGTACTTACACCCAGAGTCTCGAATTATTTGTTCAATGTATTCCAGAGTGTGTTCACTATAGTTCTGAACCCTTATAGCTCACTACAGTACCAAAGAAATTATTCCCTGATGCTTGACATATGCCCAATCATCCTGTCCATTCTTCTTGTTAGTGTCCTCCGTGTGATATTTTCCTTACCTATTCCTTTTCGTTTCTTACCTTATTAAACCACTTAACTTTCAGCATCCTTCTGTGTCACCATTTCTGAAACACTTCGATTCGCTTTTTTGCCAGTTTTCTCATAGTCCATGATTTACTCCCATAGAACGCTATGCTATCGACGCATATTATCACTCAAATTAAGGTCAATGTTTGATACTAGCGGGCTTCTTTTAGCGAGGAATGCTCTCTTTACCTGTAATAGTGTGCTTCTTAAATCCTCCTTGCTTCGCCCGTCACGCCTTAGTTTGATTCCGAGGAAGCAGAATTCCTTCACTTCGCCTACAAACTCATCCTCGATTCTGAAGTAACGTTTCTCACTAATCTCATTTCTGCTATTCCTTACTACTTTCATCTTTCTTCGGTTTACTCTCAATGTGCAGTGTGTACTCATCAGACTGTTCATTCCATTCGACAGCCGCATTTACTCCTCAGTTTCACATTCGTGTATCACTGTCATCGGGTGCCTCCTTAGCTGAATGCTTCGCGCAGCTGAATGCCATGCAAGAAACCCAGGAAAGGATCCCAGTACGGCCAGGGATTTTTACTTGGTGGGAGGGCTTGAACGGGATGCACTCAGCCTCGAGAGGCTGCTGAGGAGCCACTTGACTGACGAGGAGAACACGGCAAGTGCCATAACATTATTTCCCAGAAACTTTGCTCAGTAGAAGACGGGTCAAAATAAGGGAACTCATGTCTGAGCTTACCCGTAGATACTTGACCGTTTCTGAAAAAACGACGGTCAAAGTTTTCGAGCTATTTTCTAGATACGCTATGTGCCTTTTACCGCGCGATATCATGACACGAAATTATGGCACAGCAGTTAGCGTCGCGGATTTTTAATTCAACGCTACGTGTTCGAGTCCAGATTATTACTTTTATTTTTGTTTTTCATTTATATAAATATCTGTAGAAAATTTTTATATGATTGTTTTCCAGTGTATATTGAAAACATCCACCCCATGAACCATGGACCTTGCCGTTGCCGGAGGGGTTTACGTGCCTAAAGCGACCAAACAGCCGTACCGCAGGTGCAACCACAACGGAGTGGTATCTGTTGAGAGGCCAGACAAATGTGTGATCCTGACGAGAGGCAGCAGCCTTTTCAGTAGTTGCAGGGGCAACAATCTGGATGATTGACTGATCTGGCCTTGTAACATTAACCAAAGCGGCCTTGCTTTGCTGGTACTGCGAACCGCTGAAAGCAAGGGGAAACTACAGCCGTAATTTTTTCCATGGGCGTGCAGCTTTACTGTGTGGTTCAGTGTTGATGGCGTCCTCTTGGGTAAAATATTTCGGAGGTAAAACAGTCCCCATTCGAATCTCAGAGAAATTAGAACTTACACGGAGCCTCAGCGCCAGTCGTTCGGCCCACGCACTATTAGCCTATGAAACAGGGAATTTGGGGAGGGCGGGGGCGGGGAGGCGTAGTACTGAGGCCAGAAGTACATTCTGTAGCATTATGCAACAAGGAGGGTCTACTCTGGATAGGAGTGGTTGTAACAAGTTGGGAGTTGTCTCTGTCTGCTCATGACTGTACAGCTACAATTGGCCTCCTTATGCTCTTAGTGTGTATTTAACTTTCCATAAAAGAATTTGATCAGTCTGGCTCACCTTCAAGGTGCCACTCCTTTTATGGGTACTAAATACGTTTGAGTTAACGATGTACGGGGGGCATTCGATAATGCTACAGTTTTTTTTTCTGAAAGCAGGTTGTTTTTATTCAGGATTCCAGTGCATCAAATTATTCCCCATCTTTTGGCTACAGAAGCCTATTTTTCAACATGATTTCCATCCAATACAACGGCCTTATGCCACCTTACTGAGCAGGCCTGTATGCCCGCCTGATATCACTCTGCCGGTCGACGTCGGAGCCAACGTCTTACTGCATCAATAACTGCTTCCCGCGGAGTGCATCCCTCGTTGCGCCGAGCAGATGGAAGTGGAATGTGCGATATCCAAGGGCTGTAGGGTGGAAGAGGAAGAACAACCCAATTAATTTCTGTGAGCTCCTCTCGGCTGCACAGATTTATGTGAGGGCTTGCGTTGTCAAGGAGAAGGAGAAGTTCCTTTGAAACTTGAAACTTCCTTACAGATTGAAACTGTGTGCCGGACCGAGACTCGAACTCGGGACCTTTGCTTTTCGCGGGCAAGTGCTCTACCATCTGAGCTACCCAAGCACGACTCACGCCCCGTCCTCACAGCTTCACTTCTGCCAGTACCTCGTCTCCTACCTTCCAAAGGCAAAGGCAAAGGTCCCGAGTTCGAGTCTCGGTCCGGCACATAGTTTTAATCTGCCAGGAAGTTTCATATCAGCGCACACTCCGCTGCAGAGTGAAAATCTCATTCTGGAAACATCCCCCAGGCTGTAGCTAAGCCATTTCTCCGCAATATCCTTTCTTCAGGAGTGCTAGTTGTGCAAGGTTCGCAGGAGTGCTTCTGTGAAGTTTGGAAGGTAGGAGACGAGGTACTGGCAGAAGTAAAGCTGTGAGGACGGGGCGTGAGTCGTGTTTGGGTGCCTCAGATGGTGCTGGCACGGTAGCTCAGCGTGTTCGATCAGAGAGCTGACTGGCCTCTGCAACAACAAAACTGAGTGGAAGGATCAACATACGAACTTGACTGGATGTCATGTGACGTGCGCAACGACCAAACACAACGATCAAAAACGACAAAAAAGGCAGAAAAAGATTGTAGAGCACTTGCCCGCTAAAGGCAAAGGTCCCGAGTTCGAGTCTCGATCTGGCACTCAGTTTTAACCTGTCAGGAAGTATCATATGAGCGCACACTCCGCTGCAGATGAAAATCTCATTCTAGAAGTTCCTTTGCATTTTTGTAGAGACGAACACGCTGAAGTTGTATCTTCAGTTACCTGAGGGTAGCTCAATACACTCACGAGTTGATCGAGTTCATTGCTGCACCACAAGGAAGGACTCAAACATAATAACTTCATCGGAGTCCCAGAAGACCGTCGCCGTGGCTTTACTGTTTTGACCTTTTTCTTCGGAGGAGAGGTGGTGTGGCGCCACTCCATAGATGGCCGTTTTGTTTCCGGTTCGAAGTGATGAATCTATGTTTCAGTGCCCGCGACGATGCTTGACAAAAATTGTCACGATCAGCCGTGTAAGGCTCAAGGAATTCTGCACAGATGGTCCTTCATTGGTCTTCATAGTCTTCTTTTAGTCAGCGGGGACTCCACCGGCCGCACACCTCTGAGTACTCCTGCTATTGAACAAATGTGACAGCATTACCAACACAGACATCCAGTTCTGTAGAAAGGTGTTTGATTGTGATCCGCCAACCATGTCGAATGAGAGTGTCCGCACGTTCCAACACTGAAGGAGTCACAGCTGTGCGCGGCCGGCCGGCATGCGGGGGTTCGGACAAGTTCGCGCGACCTCATTGCGATGTTGACAGACGCCTCGTCCATTAACTCACTGTGCTTTTGTTCATTGCCAGGTCTCCGTAGACATTCTGCAAGCGCGCAGGAATAACCGTGATGCCCCATTTTCCGCTAAAAAAAAACTCAGCGACAGCTATCTGCTTGAAACGCTCCTCCGTTACAGACGCCATATTGAAGGCCACATATAGCGCCACAACTTATCGGAACGCCATGAAACTATAGGGGCTGAAGCGGGAAAATTCCACGATGTCCTACAAAAAACTACGCATTTTTCCAACCTAAACTGGCCGAGAAAAAAAAGTATTGCATTAATTATTGGCTGCCCCTCGTAGTCTTTTTATTGTCGTCCTTTATGAAGAGTGATGCATAGCGGATATAAAGATTTTCAGGTTTTTACACCAATTTAGCTAGATAAGATGTGAAGTGTTTGAGGCGGATAAAAACTAACGTGGCTGCACCTGTGACTGTCATAACTGTCATCGATAGTTCTTTAAATCTATGTTTTAGCTTAAGTCTATGTTTAAGCTTAAATCTACATGTATGTAAAGGAAGTGACTGCTAGAGAAGTGTCTTTCTTTTCAGAAATCTTTTTTGCCGCTTTCACTCTGTTCAACTTGCACCAGCATAACAACGCTATTTATAATGTTAATCATAAGCTGCTAAGCAGTGGGATATAACGTAATTACCGTGTACTTACACTTTCCACGTTCTCATCCTTTACCTGTTATGTATCACGAAACTTTTTCTCAATACAGCTTCGCAGCTTCATTTTTATTGACAGCACGGGCGTACTTTGCACACCAACGTAATAACATGAATAATGCAATGCCTAAATTGTTTACGTTGGAACTGAGAACATTGTTGAGCGTTCTAGTGTATAGCATTTACTGCCTTTTCTGTGCTGATGTTGATGAAATGATAATGTATTTACCAATATAAATCTTCAGTTGTAGAGGAGTAGTCTACCCTGTATTACATTACAGTTGATTATTAAGTCTGTGGGACAGAGACGAAAAAATTCAGATAGGTTCATGTAACGTTAAGTATAGGGATTAAATGGTTAATAAGTTACCTTTTAGTTCGAAGTACTTTGTCCATGCAAGCGTACAATACAATACTATTGTGAAGCGAACCACAATAGTTATCCGGTAGAATTTCGTATCACTTCTGTGACGTAGGAGAGGCTCAAAGAGTCATCGAGAACTCACAACGAAACTGGACGCGACTCCATTTCACACTCCGCCTGGAAGATTAGCATTGGTTCCCTGTCTTCGCTTGCACTCACGTCTCCCTACCGAAGAGCATATTTGTGATTGTTAGGCGTCGTTCGTCAACTTGTGATAATAGCATTCCCTCTATTGTGTTTCAATTATTATACTTCCAACTGGATCATCATTGATAAAGCTTTGTACCGTAGGGAAAGGGATATATGTTGTGGAGCGGCATGAGAACTTGTGCGTTCCAGAGAGAGAGAGTGAGAGAGAGAGAGAGAGAGAGAGAGAGACGTAGAGGGGTGGCTATAGAACAGATGTGGGGCGGGTAGTACGGAGGGGAGAAGATAGTGTGGAGGGAACATGTACAAGCTATTTCATGATCGCACTCGACACGCTTTATTGATCGACTTTATCAGCGTAATCCTCCTGTGTACTGTGCAAAGGTATGTCGCATGTGAACCAACACTAACGAAGCTCATGCAGCAATTTGGTATGTAAGCACGCAAAAGCCAACAAAAGTAGAATAACGTTACACAGTAACAAATATAATGCAACCAACATCGCTGCACTGCAGCAACACACGAAATGAGTCAAAGACAGCAATGGAAACAAGGTGTTAGCTTGCTGAGGCGGCAACTCATATTAGTTTCGCTGCGTATGACGAAATAGTTTTGAGGTTTCACGATAAATAGTTGTGGATGCCCTTGCTAGTAGTCGGTATCCTTTATATGCTCCTTCATTCTCACCCCGCAGCCAATGAAAGGTATGACTGTAGAATGCAACGGTTGCAACAGATTTATGTACTAAATCTTCTACATCAGCCTCCAACTTTCTGCAGTTAAGCAGGTGGTCAAGTCAACATTGAGGTATTAAATCCATCGTGATGGAAGGTGAGAATGCATTCGTGTGATGAAATTATGGGTAAGTTATATTGCTGTCAACGGCTGAAGTGCGAATTTTGTGTGGTGTTCAAGACACAAGTTGGTTGTACGTATTGTTGATCGGTGATTCAACGAGCTACGATGGCGAGGAAATTATGCCTAGCATCGACTAGACGTGTAAATACAAGGTGCATCTGTAGCTGGAGCCGGTTGTTCCGAAATCGACATTGCAATAAAGAAACTGAAGGCCACCCTTGTAGCCGAGGCTGATTTAATTATAATTTCAACTCAGCAGTAAATGGGATCTACACATTTTAAATAGTTTAATATGGTGAGCATATAATTTGTGTTTTTGGGACACAGAAACGGTAAATGCTTAAATTTATTGCTTAACTTTGATTTCTGAGATAATGATATTTATTGTATGCGTTTATGGAAAAAGGGTGAAAAAATACCGATTACCTTTTGGTCCTCCCCTAGCATTGTATAGCTAGAGCATCCTTTTCTGCCATCGAGCAATGACCTCTTAACGCCGAAGCACTATAATCCTGTTCATTTAGTCCTACACTCCATCGGTGAAATATTCTGGTGTAAGAGCTCACCTTGTTGATTACATATATCACCACAGTTTGGCAGAAAGAAATTCAGACGTGAGTGTAAAATGTGCATTTTTATCACATTGTAGCTGGCCATCCAAAGGTTCACAGAAATTTTCTGCTTTGACGTTTCCGAGACGACCATTCGAAACATTCTTAACGGATAGCCGTGCAATTTTCCTCTTGTCCTTTGTCGCTGATTCTATAAACGTGCTTTTTCGAAACTAACATAGGCCCGGGGAACATAACTGGATGGAGAGTGATGTACATAAAATCCTTTAGACAATTGTTCACAGTCTTAGATTTTGTATTTAGTGCAGGAAGTAGAACTTTGCTTGTCTTTATCAGTGGTTCGTGCACAATATTTTTCACTCTAGGAATGTAGACTCTCTCTTTAACAAACGGTTTTCTGGTGCCCTTTTTGCTCTGACCCCTTACCATACAGTCTTTTTTGTATCAGATATATATGGTACCCTTGAGGAAAACGTTGAATCACCATAATTGCTGCAGAATGTATTTGCGTTATTAACACATTTACCAGACATTGCTGTAGTGCCTGTTACTAGGTGATTGGGAGCTGAAAGTATATCGCATTTTTTATAAAAGCACTTCGAGAAGCCTCAAATCACGACCGCTTTATTAGCGAGAAATACATCTACCTGACCACTTGACGATACTAAGCTGTGAGAACTATGACATACTGAGGCACTGCAGCCAACTGCTTATACGTGAGGTAAGATATTTAATGAAGTAGGCAGAATTACGGGTAATAATCGCAGTTCGAAAATGGACCTAATATTCGAATTTTAACTTCATTTTCGAATTAAGTGGCAGAAGGTTATTTAGTTTAGCCCATTTACTTTTCATAACATTTTTGTGTTAAATAGTGTAATACATCTTTTCTGAATACAGAATAGGAGAGTTTGCGACTGTTAGTGTTCAAATAACTCAGGTCCCGATCGCTAGTGTTCAAACAAGAACAGAGCAAACTGGGACCTTGTGTTGCAGTATACCGTCCCCCCTCCGCGCGTCATCTCTATCACCAGGTGATTGTAATAAAGACGATAACGGCCATGCTGTAGTGGACTCTGTTCTAAATATTATCAATATCGCTGTGCCACTTAAGAGGAGGGCTATCGGATCCCACGCTACGCCGTTGTCGGCAGAACTCCATGACGTGAGACCGGCTGTCTGCAGAGCCAGATGGTCTAACAGCGGAGCATTCCTGTAGAACAGGGGGTAAAGAGCCAAAATTACATATTTTGTGCTCTGTGGGCCATGCTCGAGATGGGTCTATTAAAAACAGGAATAACAAGCTTTCACAAATACATTGATAACAACACAATACGTTAAAAACATCCAGCACACAGAACTGTTCTTTGAAACACAATTTTATTAATGCAATTAATGAAATGTTTTTTTAGCGAACATTTCACCAGACTCGGAATAAAAGTTAGTGCCCCTTTCACCAAAATTTATTGCTAATGTTCATCTGTTAATGCTGACCTACAATAAGATTTTACATATTTCATCTTCGAAATTCTTTTTCACGCAAATAGGTACTACAAAATAAAGAGTTCAGACAACAACCCTATGAACTTACTTCATCACATTCATCACGTGGAATACACTTATAGACTCCTGTTAGAGTCTTCTCCTGAAATTTGTCTTTTAACATGTTGTCGCTGCGGAGATTACTTCCAACTGAGGGTTAGGTGGAAGTTTCTAAGTGGTACAGTTAGATGGAGTTTCGAATATAGAAATGTCTTCTGCACTTGCATCAAGACTCGGAAAAATTGCTGGAACTGTTGTTTGAACTTGGAAAATATATCACTTGCAAATTTGTGAGAGAATGGGGATCTCACTTCTTGCAATTCTTGACAGCTTGGAAAATGCACGAAGCACTTTGACATGATTTGTACTCGGTCAAAGTCAGTTTTCGCCGAAACGACTTTATCGCACTATAGGTTTCACTTATGACCACTGTTTTGCCGTGTAATTTCAAACGGAAGCTATTAACAAATCCTATGACGTGGGCAGTAATAGCTAATTTTCAAAGCCATTGTGTATTCGATAATAGCGGTCAAGGGCGGTTTTTCTCATGTAGAAGAACATCAATCTCTGCCCTGAGTTCAAAAAAATCTTAACGAAAGTGTACCACTTCTAAGTCGTCGAATTGGTGCATGGTAGAACACGTCAGGAAATACATCTTCCACTTCAGGTAGAAAATCACAGAACTGAAGTGGTCCAGTCCACGAGAACGAAAGTTCACCATTGAGACAAACGGTTGTTAACCCATGACAGATTTACACATTTGCCACAGAGTGCTTGTTGATGAATAATGCAATGAATAACCATAGTCTTCGAAACAATTTGTTTCGCAAACTTTGTAAATATCTTCAACTAAGCCTTTATCCGTTTCACAGATATTTTTACCACCGTCATTTGTGACATAGCTTATTTGATTGCCGGTTGTACGTCGTTAATATTTTCTCAACTTCTTTGAAAATATTTTCGCCTGTAGTTCTTCCACGCAGACTATTCATACAAGCTAATTTTTCAGTTACTTCAAAGTCGGCATTGACTCCTCGAATAAATAACAGCAACTGAGAAGTACGCAGGACTTCTGTTGACTCATCAAGAGCCAACCATTTGCCTTGTTAATTAATTAGTTACCGATGTCGTTGCCAATATCCTCAAATCTTAGAGCAACTCTTCTCGGGGAAGGTTGACAGAATTAAATAAATCCATTTTCTCAGGACTCATTTCTTCGGCTGCTATAATCAGACTCTATTTAATTAACTCACCATCATTAAACGCTAGGATTTCATAGAGCTTTAAAGCAACGATACATCATGAACTGTCGAGAATACAACGAGCAAGCTGGAAACTCCTTGTAAACGAACATTTATTATTAGTTCCACAGCAAATACAACAGACAGCTGTAGAAAAAAAAATAAGGTTACCAAAGGTTCTCTATAGAGAGAGACATGAATTCAGAACCACACGCCGGCCGCTGTGGCCGAGCGGTTCTACGCGCTTCAGTTCGGAACCACGCTGCTGCTACGGTCGCAGGTTCGAATCCTGCCTCGGGCATAGATGTGTGTGATGTCCTTACGTTAGCTAGGTTTAGGTAGTTCTAAGTCTAGGGGACTGATGACATCAGATGTTAAGTCCCATAGTGCTCAGACCCATTTGAACCAAAACCACACGAACCTGGAAAGACACAGTCAAAATTTACTACTAGATGACCACTATCATGAAGATTGTTAAGAGAGTGTTTATACAGGGTGGGGCAAATAAAATGGCCAGGAGAAAATAATTACTGGGTACAAAGAAACACAGCAGAGGAAAGGAAATACAGTACTAACCTGACTATAGCAGACGTTGCAAGTGACCACCATTCAGCTCTTGGCACTTTTGGGCCTTCGTCAGCAAGCTGCTGAAGTCGGATCGAAGCTGGACTGCTGGAATTGCTGCAGTCTCATCCGAAATGTTCTGCTGCAGTTCTTGAAGACTATGAGGGCTGTGGCGATACACCTTAGTCTTGAGGGCTCCACATGCAAAGTAATGGCGCACTGACAGATCAGGTGACCTGGATGGCCAGCTAGGGCCGCGACCAGACTGACCTTTGCTGACAACTCTGTCAGGCGTGAAGATAGCATAAATGTGCTCCGAGATTCGGGAGGTTATGTGAGCAGTTGTTCCATCCTGTTGGAAGTAACTGTGGGTATCTGTATACCGCCATAAACGGTTTCGGAACGTTGTCAACGCTACGCGCCGCAGTCAGCGATTGATGAAAGAAAATGGAACCTTAATGAGGCGTGCAGACACTGCTTACCAAATCCCAGCCTTTTCATCATGCATCGGTATTTCGTGAAAGTTATGCTGATTCTCCGCTGCCCAGAACCTGTCATTCTGTGAGTTGAACAACCACTCAGGTGAACCAGGCTTCATCAGAAATAAAGAACAGATCCATGTCCAAGCCATTCATTGCCATCTCAGTGAACAGCCACTCACAAAACTGTAGGAGCTAAGGAGCATCTGCTGGTTTTAATGCATGAACAATAAAATGGCTCTGAGCACTATGGGACTTAACATCTGAGGTCATTAGTTCCCTAGAACTTCGAACTACTTAAACCTAACTAAACTAAGGACATCACGCACATCCATGCCCGAGGCAGGATTCGAACCTGCGACCGTAGCGGCCGCGAGGTTCCAGACTGAAGCGCCTAGAACCGCTCGGCCACATCGGGCGGCTCATGAACATTTAACACTCGGTAGGGATGCACGTGCAGATCCAGGTGAAGAAGTCGTCTGCATGATCGACATGATATGCCGGCCTCATGCTACATGGATCGGGTTGACTCGATAGGACTCTGAAACATTTTCTGGTGAACTGCAACAACATTTTCTGTTGTGTTTCGGAATGTCTTCTTTTTTTTTTTTTTTTTTTTTGACTTGTTCAAAACAGATATTGTCTAACGCCATTTTCGGACTAAGAGTTACCCGGCAGTCTTTGCAAGTACTTTGTTTGACAACATTAAACTTCTCAGCAAACAACTGACCACACCGTTCACACAACTCTGTCGACACGTACCTTTCCACAACGAGCACACACTGCTCCACTGTGAGTACCATCGTCCCCTTTGCCTCGCTTCCCACACTCTGACAAAGCCCGCACTACCCTCTGAACCGGCGTGGATCACGTGGCGGCGTAAACGTGGTGTGACGTCACGGTGTGTAGTTCTATGCATACATTTACGTTCAAAAAAATGGCTCTGAGCACTATAGGACTTAACATCTATGGTCATCAGTCCCCTAGAACTTAGAACTACTTAAACCTAACTAACCTAAGGACAGCACACAACACCCAGCCATCACGAGGCAAAGAAAATCCTTGACCCCGCCGGGAATCGAACCCGGGAACCCGGGCGTGGGAAGCGAGAACGCTACCGCACGACCACGAGATGCGCGCAGTTACGTTCAATCGTATCCACTCGTTGGGGACACTTTTATTTGCCCCTGTACGACTGCATGGAAATGATAAAAAGAGTATGTTGTATGAAAATGTAGCACGACTGTATCCTTTCTCTATAGAGGAGTCAAGTAATGTGAAATATTATCTACGAAATGGTAAGGCTCCCGGGCCAGACATAATACCAATGGAAGTAATTTAAATCTTGGTTATAAAATAACTTAAATCGTGACCAAATTGTATAATTTCAAAATAGACACATGAAGCACTACTTAGAAAAGGAATAGATATTGGTCCAATGCACTTCAAATCTTATCGCCCTACTTGCCTCATACATGGGATGCGCAAAATCTTAGAGAAATTTCGTTGTAACAGAGTCCATTGTCACTGAACGTCAGATGACATGAGCGAGTGACAGTTCGGTTTGCGTAAAGATAAATCGACAGAAGATGCCATAAGCAACACGGCTGAAGAGGTCAGTAACTAGCACTGTCGGAGACCATTCTACGATTGTTTGCAAGGCTATTGTATATAGTTGAATGGTGGGTTCTTCGCCTTCAGGGACGTTCATGAGTAATGTAATAACTAAAGGGCGACCACAAGCGTCCAAGTTTGGACTCGTCTTTCAAGCCATTTAAATGGAACCAGAAAGCCTTTCTTACGTCACAAGGAATCTTATCAGCGGGAGGGTGGGAGGGTGGGGGGGGGGGGTGGGGGGGGGTGGGGAGTCAGCATATGTCAATTGATTGCTTTTAATGGTCGGTACTAGTAGCAGCACAGATGTCTATCAGAAGAACGGACCATTTTTTAAAGTGTGACACAGTGACGAGAAAGCACAAAACAATCAGTTGTTCCCCAAAAATCATTTAATCTGAAAAGGAAATTTAAAGTCATGTTGATACGAGGTGCACCACCACGTAGATAAACTGAAGCTACATATTTCGGGATATGTTTGGAAGGAGAATCTAGTTTCACCCCAAATATTTTCCAAGTAAACCAAAGATATATGATGGTGTTTAAAGTATAAGAAGAAAACTTTGAATCAGCACATCAGTTAGCTTCTCATTTTCATTGCTTCATTACGAAACGTTTCAGCTATATCAATTATCTTAAAATGAATGTGTAGGTCGAAATCGTATAAAACAGGAAATCAACCAAAAGTACTTGTTCTTTTCATGGTAAAAACAACGGCTCAAATTTTAATTCCTTCCCATTTTTCTTTTCTGCAGGTAGCAACGCCGTAGCGACCATTAGGGAGCCAGAAGACATCATCGATAATGACAAAGGTAAGATTTCATACTCATGTGTTGCTTCCTACATATTTGTTTAAGAATACGAAAGATGAATCTGTTATTCTGGATAACGTGCGTTTGGCAATTTTTGTTTTTTGTTGGGTAATCTGGCTTTCAATTGTACCTAACTAATAATAAAATAGATGAGATATTGGCGGAAGTGAAGCGGTGAAGACGGGTCGTGCGTCGTGCTTGGGTAGCTCAGTGTGTAAAGCTCTTGCCCGCGAAAGGCAAAGGTCCCGAGTTCGAGTTTCGGTCTGGAATACAGTTTTGACCTGCCACGAAGTTTTTGATAACAACAACTTCTCTCGTATGTGGCGCAGAATTTATGTTTCCAGAAAAGTAAGCAACAATTTTTCCTGTTTTTGAATGTCAATATGAAGTTGGTTTTCTTACTTTTTATGGAACACAGAGACTTTAACTAACAGAGAGAAAGCTCTAGTTTTTAAAAGAAATGTTCTCAATCTATACTTCTTTCACCGCCCGTAGTTCCCGATGAACAGTTTACCTGCTCTGCTCCGGCTACAAGTATCCATTTTCCAACAACGAAATATCTAAGCTATCAGATACTGAAAGAAGTAACAAACAACACTTCTGTTTCGTTTTTCGTTGAAAACATCTCACGATTCTTTGCTCTATCGCCCTGCAGCTACCACTGTTAGAATTCATAGTATAGGTTGCTTCTTCTTATCGCCCATTTCCTTAGCTGAGATCACTATAACGCATATCGTCTGTAAGTAGGTGGATTACTTGTTAGTAGTGGATGAAGTTCTCATTTATATTTGGCTGGAATACTGACCTAGCAATGTGAGTGAGTTCGGGACTTCCTAGCAGTGATAACGCAACACATTGCTGAACATAAATACAGAAGTAACTTTGGGAGTACCACAAGGATTTGTTATAGTGCCCTTACTGTTCACGATATACACGAGTCGTATTATGAAGAATAGCATAATGAACTGCGTGAGACTGTTAGCAGACAATGAATTCTTTTCAGGAAATTCGCAAGCCAGAGCCAGCGATCCTCAACATAAAACAGTAACGTATTGCATGTAAATAGATGGAAAGGCACTTACTGCTCGATTATTCGATTGCAAGCACGAGCAAGCCGGAGAAATCACGAGAAACAGCACCAGCTGTAAAAAATCTATGAGACTGAGTTTAGAGCGACCTAAGATGTAGTGCCACACAGAGCCAATTGTAGGGGACATATATCCCAGAAAAGAGATTAGTGGAAGAGTCGTTACGAAATGTAATTCACTAGGAGAGAATCAGCTTGCAAATCTATCGCTCGATTGGTTTTTATGAAGTGGTTATCAGTCACGTAACCTTGGTATTGTTTTTGTTGTGCTCTTCAGTCCACAAACTGGTCTGATGCAGCTCTCCATGCGCAAACTTCAAGTACCTACGGCAACCTACACACTTCTGAATCTGCTCAGTGTGTTCATCTCTTGGCCTCCCTCTACAATTTTTATCATCCATGCTGCCCTCCAATACTAAATTGGTGATCCCTTGATGCCTCAGAACGTGTTCTACCAACCGATCCCTTCTTTTAGTCAAGTTGCGCCACAAATTCGTCTTTTCCCCAATTCTGTTCAGTACCTCCTCATTAGTTACGTGATCCACCCGTCTAATCTTCAGCATTCTTCTGTAGCACCACATTTCAAAAGCTTCTATTCTCTTCTTGTCTAAAATATTTATCGTCCTTGTTTCACGTCCATACATGGCTAGACTCCATACAAATACTTTTAGAAAAGACTACCTGACACTTAAATCTATATTCGATGTTAACATATTTCTCTTCTTCAGAAACGTGTTCTTGCCATTGCCAGTCTACATTTTATGTCCTCTCTTCTTTGACAATCATCAGTTATTTTGCTACCCAATTAACAAAACTCATTTACTACTTTAAGTGTCTCATTTCCTAATCTGATTCCCTTAGCATCACCTGATTTAATTGGACTACATTCAATTATCTTCGTTTTGCTTTTGCTGCTCTCCCAAGTCCTTTATTGTCTCTGACAGAATTACAATGCCATCGGCAAACCTCAAAGTTTTTATTTCTTCCGCATGGATTTTAATTCCTACGCCAAGTTTTTCTTTTTTTTTCCTTTACTGCTTGCTCATTATACGGATTAAATAACATCGGGGATTGGCTACAACCCTGTCCCCCTCCCTTCCCAACCACTGCTTCCCTTTCGTGCCCCTCGACTCTTATAACTGCCATCTGGTTTCTATACAAATAGTAAATAGCCTTTCGCTCCCTGTATATAACCTCTGCCACTTTCAGAATTTGAAAGATAGTATTCCAGTCAACATTTTCAAAAACCTTCTCTAAGTCTACAAATGCTAGAAACTTGGGTTTGCCTTTCCTTAATCTACCTTATAAGATAAGTCGTAGGGTCAGTATTGCCATACGTGTTCCAACATTTCTACGGAATCCAAACTGATCTTCCCCGAGGTCGGCTTCTACGTTTTTACATTCTTCTATAAAGAATTCGTGTTAGCATTTTGCAGCCGTGACTAATTAAACTGGCAGTTCTGTAATTTTCACACTTGTCCACACCTGCTTTCTTTGGGATTGGAATTATTGTATTCTCCTTGAATTCTGAGGGTATTTCGCCTGTTTCATACATCTGGCTCATCAGATGGTAGAGTTTCACCAGGACTGGATCTCCCGAGGCTATCAGTAGTTCGAATGGAATGT
This sequence comes from Schistocerca serialis cubense, assembly GCF_023864345.2. Lineage (NCBI taxonomy): Eukaryota > Metazoa > Arthropoda > Insecta > Orthoptera > Acrididae > Schistocerca > Schistocerca serialis. Next base: position 613,404,124 of record NC_064642.1, read on the forward strand.
TGTCTACTCCCGGAGTTTGTTTCAACTTAGCTCTTTCAGTGCTCTGTCAAACTCTCCACGCAGTATCATATTTCCAATTTCATCTTCATCTACATCCTCTTCCATTTCCATAATATTACCCTCAAGCACATTGCCCTTGTATAAACCCTATATATACTCTTTCTACCTTTCTGCTTTCCCTTATTTGTTTAGAACTAGTTTTCCGTTTGAGTTTTTGATATTCATGCAAGTGATTATCTTTTTCCCAAAGGTCTCTTTAATTTTCCTGTAGGCGGTATCAATCTTACCCCTAGTGATATATGCCTCTACATCCTTACATTTGTCCTCCAGCAATCCCTGCTTAACCATTTTGTACTTCCTTTCGATCTCATTTTTGAGACGTTTGTATTCCTTTTTCCCTGCTTCATTTACTGCATTTTTGTATTTTCTCCTTTTATCAGTTAAATTCCATTTCTTTCCCCCGTTCTTGTCAATCGTTCCCTAATGCTCTCTCTGAAACTCTCTACAATCTCTGGTTCTTTCAGTTTATCCAGGTCCAATCTCCTTAAATTCCCACCTTTTTTGCAATTTCTTTAGTTGTAATCTACAGTTCATAACCAATAGATTGTGGTCAAAGTCCATATCTGCCCCTGGAAATGTCTTACAATTTAAAATCTGGTTCCTAAATCTCTGTCTTACCGTTATAAAATCTATCTGTTTCCAGGCTTCTTCCACGCATACAACTTTCTTTCATGATTCTTGAACCAAGTGTTAGTTATGATTAAGTTATGCTCCGTGCAAAATTCTACCAGGCGGCTTCCTCTTTCTTTCCTTCCCTCCCATTTCACATTCACCTACCACGTTTCCTTCTCTTCCTTTTCCTACTATCGAATTCCAGTCCCCCATGACTATTAAATTTTCGTCTCTCTTAACTATCTGAATAACATCTTTTATCTCATCATAAATTTCTTCAATTTCTTCGTCATTTGCGGAGCTAGTTGGCATATAATCTTGTACTGCTTTGGTAGGCATGGGCTTCGTGTCTGTCTTGGCTACAATTATGCGTTCATTATGCTGTTCGTAGTAGCTTAATCGCGCTTCTATTTTTTTATTCCTTATTAAACCTACTCCTGCATTGCTCCTATTTGATTTTGTATTTATAACCCTGTATTCATCTGACCAGAAGTCTTCTTCCTCCTGCCACGGAAGTTCACTAATTCGCACTATATGTAACTTTAACCTATCCATTTCCCTTTTTAAATTTTCTAACCTACCTGCGCGATTAAGGGAGCTGACATTCCACGCTCCGATCCGTAAAACGGCTGTTTTGTTTTTCCTGATAACCCTTAATAGGTTAACATAGGAGAGGAAATGGAGAAGATCCATTGTGCATTTGACCGCGAGAGCGTTGCGAAGATGTTCAGTAACTTCCTAAAGCAGACACTACAAGTCTGGTGTTGGTGCTGATGCTGGGTATTATGGAGAGCTTTACTGGTAACATCAGAGAGCGTAATTTTCCAGAAGAGTAAATTAACTTCCGCGCCCACTCCACACACACTTTAAGGTAGTTTGTGAAGTAACTTACAAGTACCCCAAGAGTGTGTTATACAGTGCCCTTACTGTTCACGATATAGACAAGTCACATTACAATGGATAGCGTAGAAAACTCCGTGAGACTGTGAGCAGAGAGGCATGAACAGGCCTACAGGATTGCTACGTACATGTCTTTCAAGTACCAGTGGCAGATGTTAAAGGGTCTAGCACATATTTTGCTACGGAAAAATATATCCTTTTACCTCATCTATTTATTTTCAAATATTACAGAGAATCTTTAAGATCTATTTTGTAACTATATTCTGTAACTCGCTGAATGGTTCAAATTACTTTTGGCAACTGAGTTGGCAGTCCGTATGTTTCGTGTTGTGAGTTCAGAGAGCAATGTGAGATATAATATCAGTAATCGATTGTTAGTTTTGGAAGTAAAGTCGATCGAAACACCTTGAAACAGACTCTTTGATACTCACCTAACTTGATAATACTTAAATTTTAATTTTGTTATACACAAGACATGTTTCTAACATCAACCTATTATTGCTGCCTATTTGTTGATTCCGCAGATACCAAACAGACCTTTTGAAATTGTAAGGTCCATACAAGAAACCCATAATTCGAATGTTGTTACCAGATAAAACCATTACCCCATCTTTTGTTACCCTAAATTGATGGTCTATAACAAAGATCATGATAGGATAAAAGCTTCTATGGGGACTTATTCTTTTGGTTAATTATTAAATTGTATCACATATGGCAAAGGAATCTGCTATGCAATACGAAAGTACAAATTAACGGATACTTTCAAATACACGCATCATTCAACTAATGATAGAGAACAAAAGATAATGTTTTACACCTACAACTGGATCCCAAAAACATCAGCTGAATTAATATTAACAAAATATTATTCTCAATATTAATTGTACGTAGCTTTGGAAATATGAGTGTCATGTGAAATTTCAGACCAGTTTTGGAATCAACACAACAAATACTTTAAGATGCGACGCTTTGGGCTCTGAGCACTATGGGACTTAACATCTATGGTCATCAGTCCCTTAGAGCTTAGAACTACTTAAACCTAACTAACCTAAGGACATCACACAACACCCAGTCATTGCGACACTTTACAGTCGTTTTAAATTTTGTAAAAATTACATTTATTTTATTTCGCTAAGATGACAGAACGATTTTCGGAAGGAATAAATGCTCAAATATTGTTGCTATCACATTTGTATGCATTCCGACTGATTTAATGTGCTAACGACAATCTCTTTTGTGATAGAAGTATTATGCATTAAAATAGTGCTTACCATCAGGCAGCTTATTTCTGCTACGAAGTACTTATTTTTAATTTATTTCGTGATCTCGTGTTCCCTTAAATGGTGGGGAGAGGCAGGTCTATAAATATATTTCAGAGAGCGGCCAACGTCAGTTCAAGATGAGATATCATTTGAGTAGGTCGTGTAACCTAAAAAGCGTGTATTTTTGCGATTGTCTGCCAAAATTAGGTTGGCAACAACAAAAGTATAACAGCACGGTTGAAGTTTGTTACTGTGCATCTTGTTAAATGTGATTGTTGCTAACTGTGTTTACTAATAAACGACGTACTCTGAATTAATGTTTGTACTTCTTTATTAATACGTGGAACATAGCACCTTTAGCACAAGTGACCCCAGGGACCAACCCCCTGGAGTAGACTGCAGCCAATACATCATTGTAATCAATGAGAACCGTTATATGGATTAGCGGCAGGGGAGCTCGAACAGCATCGCATCCGCGATTTGGAGGAACAGCTTCTGATCTGGTTCGCTAGGCAACCTGGATGCTGTTTTTAGGCGTTTTCTTATTTCTATTTGAGCATATTTCAGATTCATTCCACATTTTTAGTTTCAGAAACACAAGACGCAAACATACGAATCGAGAGAACGGTGGATTAAGGTGGCACGATGTTAGAAAGAGAAACTAGTTCCAGTTTTCTAAAAGGAACAGTCACGTGAGCCGCGGCCTTTGAGTGCGGCATAAGACGAGGGTACTGCTGACAATAATACTGCACTTTTTATAAGGGCCATACCAAAATATAAGAGCAACTCATTGTCGTAGACAATAATTTTCACTTTTTGGACAAAATATGGACGTATCCTAATTTACAGACTTTTACGTCACTTTCCAATATAACCTCCGTTTCTGTGGACACATTTTTTCACCGTTCTGTAAGTCTGAAAATTCTCTTGCGGTAGAAGTCCATTTCTGCTTTACGAAGACACTGACATACCGACAAGGTGGTGACCTGAGGGTCTGCATTCTTCTTTAAATTAAATCAGTGTAATTTTTTTTTATAAAGACTGGATATCGGAGGGACAAATTTAATTTTAAACAACACATATCAACGATGGCATGCAAAAATTTAGTTTTATTCCAGGTAAAGTGCATTTCGAGCCACAAATTAATCGTAATGTAGTCAGTTTTGTTTTAGACCCTGTTTGACGTCCAGAATTCGGAGTATCGGCGATTATGGCGGTACGTGACATTAATGTGAGCCGGATTGTGATTGGGACCCAGATCCAAGTCTGTACAGTACACTACCAGTTACAAACGCTGCCCGTCAAAGGCGGGGTCCGAGCTCGAATTCCTGTCGGCCAGGCAGTTTTTGACTTGTCAGATACGTTCATCGTAACAGATAACCATGTTTAGAGCACAATAATTAAATAAAATAGTGGCTGCAAGTCCTCGTACAGAATAAGAATGGAGAATAAATGTGAAGAATACGTGGACTAATTGTTGCTTGTGTGGTAAACAAGATAGAGCTTCTCCTTACATTTATGTGGATAATACAACCTACAGTGATTTTCTGCCAGTAGGAATTGAATGAAGGGAAGGAAGGCTAGTGTTTTACGTTCCACCGACAAAGTTCGGATCGTGGAATGGTGGAAAGCACATCGGATTTTCTTTCATTGAAACCATTATCAGATTCATCTCAGTCGATTTCAAGGACTCCATGGAAAACAAATGTGGATGGCCAGATGTGACTGAACCCTCGCTCTTCCCGAATTCGGTCTTAGTGATCTGTAGGCAGTGTACCATAGTTCAAATGGCTCAGTTTAGGCACACAGCTAATGTACTTCATAATTTCCTTTTTTAAGTTTCATTTCAGAAGAGAAATAACGTGGCGACGAAAAAAGGTAGTATTCAAGAGAGTTAAAACATAAACAATCAGTACTGTTAGGATAGGTAAACAAAACAGTCTCTTTAAAAGAATCTCGATGAAGCTTTCTAAAACGATGTTTATGTCTGTCAAAATAACTATCGCCCTGTCATATTTTCTACATAATATTTATGTCTTATTGTTTTACATTTTTATTATTATTGGGACCAGGAGAACGTGCTTTCTCACATTACACTGTAAGATTCCTGACTAATTTCAGTTGATACCCTGTCTTAACTTTATGTCTCTTATTTTCAGATGACGCTGTCTTGGAAGAAGTGGTGCCAAAGAAAGTGAGAATTTCTATCATCAGTATACAAAATTAATCCATTAGACATTATTAATACTTTTCGTTTTTGCTAGATTCTGAAGTAGTATGGAATCATTATGGGCATCAACGAAATAGAGGTCAGGCAAAACAGAATTCGCCCAGAAAATATTTCGTGCACTTTAAGATAGCCACTCGTCCTCATTTGGAGGAGGCGGTATAGAGATGGCGATTAGTGATCATGATGTCATCAGAGCGACTATGGTACTGACAGTCAATAAATCAGTCAAGAAGGCCAGGAGTGTGTTTCTGCTAGGAAGAGCATATAAGCAGTTGTTAACATCTTACTTATACAATGAACTGACCTCACTTAGTTTCAGTAAGGAATTGTGGGCAAAGTTGAAACAGACTGCAAATCATGGCCCGGAGAACTATATGCCTAATAAGTGGATTAAGTACGGAAAAGACCACCATCGTTTAACAGCGAAATTCGAAAATGCTAAGGAGGCAAATGTGGTGAACTTTCGGTTCACAACAGAACGAGCAAATAACGACAGACAAAGATTAGTAGAGATTCGTTCACCCGTGCAGAGATCTATACGCGAAACAAACGACTTGTACCACCATCGTACCTTAGCAAAAGCTCTTAATAGTGTCCTGCTTGACACAAACGCGCCATTTAAATATCAGGGAGTAACGATGCAGAGCTTCCGGATGGGAAGGAGCGCCGGTCCCCGTCACGAATTCGCCCGGCGGATTTATGTCGAGGTCCGATGAACCGGCCAGTCTGAGGATGGTTTTTAGGCGGTTTTCCATCTGCCTCGGCGAATGCGGGCTGGTTCCCCTTATTCCGCCTCAGTTACACTATGTCGGCGATTGCTGCGCAAACATGTTCTCCACGTACGCCGCGCACACCATCATTACTCTACCACGCAAACATAGGGGTTACACTCGTCTGGTGTGAGACGTTCCCTGCGAGGGGGGGGGGGGGGGGGGGGGGCTGCACCCGGGGCCGAACCGCACAATAATCGTGGGTTCGGTGTGGGGCGGCGGAGGGGTGAAGTGGACTGTGCTAGTCGTCGTGGGGTTGTGGACCACTGCGGCTGCGGCGGGGACGGAGCCTTTCCGTAGTTTCTAGGTCCCTGGTTAACATACAATACAACGATGCAGAGCGGTGTGAAATAGAATGAAATAGAACGATAATGTGAGGATTGTGGTAGGGTGTTCGGTTTATTGGGAGAATTTTTGGGGAAGTGTGGTTCATCTGTAAAGGAGACCGGGTACAGGACGCTAGTGCGGGCAATTTTTGAGTATTGCTTGAGTTTTTGGGATACGCACTATGTGCGATTGAAGGAAGACATTGAAGCATTTCAGAGGCGGGCGGGCAATTTTTGAGTACTGCTTGAGTTTTTGGGATACGCACTATGTGCGATTGAAGCAAGATATTGATGCATTTCAGAGGCGGGGTACTAGACTTGTTACTGGGAGGTTTGAAGAGCACGCAAGTGTCCGCAATCAGCTGAGGATGATACGGTGGTCAGTCGGTACCGTAGAGCCTTTAAGATCTGTTCGGCCGGAGATAGATCGGTTATACATAATTTCAGTGTTACTTTAAATATATCTAATTTAGCAATACAGCAATTACTAAGTGTGGCTCTGCCCAACTTTGTTAGGACAGGGCCCTGTCTTTGGTCACGTAGCAGACCGAGGCAGCATAGCATAAGGAAATTTATCTCACCACTGCGGCGGACTGGAGTTTTTGGACCGAGCTGTTTGAGCAGTATTCCAGCCCCTGCAGCAGGATTTCACAGGCAGCTAGCTTGCCTGCTTTTCCACGGGTTGTGAAGTCTGCATGGAGGGATGTTGCCACAACAACGCCAACCTTACGCTCAAGCTTTCATTCGATACTGCTACACTGCACAATACAGTTAAAGGATAACTTTTTTTGAAACGCCGTAATTGTATTCCATCGCTACACAAAAATTCGATATTTGACTCTAAGGTGCGTATAACTTTTCTCTGTGACGTCACCCACGGGCTCGGCGGCGCGTCAAAAAGCAAGGCGACGACACACGCGAAAAAAAGGCCATAGCTCGGAAGTTAAAATTAGCTGTAATGTAGGTTAATGATGTCACATTGGCACAAAATTACATCAAAATTCTGCCTATCGCTACCATGGATGTGTCACACGTTGGGAAGGACTTTACACCACCATTTATCCACATTTAACCCTTCATTTGACGCTTCTGCGATGGTGGCCAGAACTGTGACGTCCAGCACTGAAATTACGCAGTTTTCTTATGGGTCACCGAGGGAAACGTTTCAGACACACTGCCGCTCAGAATCTAAACGAGAAGGCCGTAGGGGATGGCATATAGGGCATCATGAAACCCCAGCAGCCCCTTTCCTTGGGGTGTTGATTCTCACACATTTCGCTGTTGGAAACAACTGTTCGCAGTGTAATGATCAATAGGACGACGTTCTTTACAACCTTTGACACTGCTGACACCCCCAGAAAATTCAACACTACTCTAAGGACATAGTGGGCCAGCAACCAAACTGAACGTGATCGCACACCTTTGGAGCGTAAGTGCGACCGCAATTTTTGCTCTGATGTACAGGACGCAAGCTCTAGGGACTGTACAAAACCATTCGATGAAATGTGAACGTGATCCGATGGAGAAAAGAGTGTTTATGGTGTGACCATGCGGGAAGGGGGTGACATTGACACATGCGTGAACGAAACAACATAGGGTCCCTCTCAGACCAACCAGTTTGGCGACACCCTCGGTGTCACCTGCCCTTCTCTGTTGCGAACTTTGAAAATATGCCTGTACAGACAGAACCCGTGCCCAGAGTCCTAGACGCTGATAGGTGGGCTAAGCTGCTGCTCTTCTTCCTGCTAGCAGGCCACCGGTATTGGAGGGGTGTCGAAGGGGTTGCCTGTTTGCAAGGGACTATGACTTCGCCACAGGTTGTCTCTCTTTGGGTACATTTTTTTAAAATTGCGCAGCAAAGGCGGATGGATGACAACGAGGGTGTTTCTGAACTGAGAGCTCTTAGAAGGTCCCTTTGCCGTTTTATTCACGCAAGTCTCAGTGTCGCGTTCCTCCGTGATCACGCCATAGGACGACGGGAAACAGGAAGGCTTCAGACTGAGCCAGAGCTAAATTTGCGGTCCACTGCATTCCAAAGCGAGCGCCCACATTCAGTGTGGCTGGTGACCCACAATGAATTTAGAGTAGCACTGATTCGTCCAGAGGCGTCAGCAGTGCCAAAGGTTGTCAAGAAAGTCGTCCTATTGTTCGCCGCACTGTGAACAGACGTTTTCGACCGCGAAATATGTTAGAATCAACGCCACAAAGAAAGGGGTGGTTTCATTGACGCCTTTCGTTCCACTCCCTACGGCCTTTTCGTGTCTGTTCTGAGTAGCAATGTGTGTGAAATGTTTCCCTTGGCCGCCCAAAAGAAAACGGGTGGTTTCAATGCTGGACGTCGCGGTTCTGACTTCCATTCCAGAGGCATCAAAAGAAGGGGTTACATGAGAGGAATTAGGGCTGTCAAAAGAAGGGTTTACATCTGGGTAATTGGGGCTGTAACGTCCTGCCCACTGTGTGATGTTTCCATGGTTGCGATCGACAGAATTGTGGTGAAATTTTGTGCCAATAGGACATAATTAATCCACCTTACACCCCACATGAACTTCTGAACTGTAGCCTTTTTTTCGCGTGTGCCGACACCTAGGTGTTTAAGTGTCGCCGAGCCCGAGGGTTTAATGCTTTTTCACCTTTACAGAGGAATTTTGCAGGCACATTCGAGCCAACTGTCAAACTTATGCGTTGCAATGGGATACAATTACTGCGTTTCGAAAAAGAGAGCCTTTAACTGTGTTGAGAAGTATAAATTTTGTCTCGGCTTTATTTTCTGGCTAGTGTCAGTTGTACGTGGCGCACAGCAGTACGGATACGTTGACTGTTGTTGTTGTTGTGGTCTTCAGTCCTGAAACTGGTTTGATGCAGCTCTCCATGCTACTCTATCCTGTGCAAGCTTTTTCATCTCCCAGTACCTACTGCAACCTACATCCTTCTGATCTGCTTAGTGTATTCATCTCTTGGTCTCCCTCTACGATTTTTACCCTCCACGCTGCCCTCCAATACTAAATTGGTGATCCCTTGATGCCTCAGAACATGTCCTACCAACCGATCCCTTCTTCTGGTCAAGTTGTGCCACAAACTTCTCTTCTCCCCAATCCTATTCAATACTTCCTCATTAGTTACGTGATCTACCCATCTAATCTTCAGCATTCTTCTGTAGCACCACATTTCGAAAGCTTCTATTCTCTTCTTGTCTAAACTATTTATCGTCCATGTTTCACTTCCATACATGGCTACACTCCATACGAATACTTTCAGAAATGACTTCCTGACACTTAAATCAATACTGGATGTTAACAAATTTCTCTTCTTCAGAAACGCTTTCCTTGCCATTGCCAGCCTACATTTTATATCCTCTCTACTTCGACCATCATCAGTTATTTTGCTCCCCAAATAGCAAAACTCCTTTACTACTTTAACTGCCTCATTTCCTAATCTAATTCCCTCAGCATCACCCGACTTAATTAGTCTACATTCCATTATCCTTGTTTTGCTTTTGTTGATGTTCATCTTATATCCTCCTTTCAAGACACTGTCCATTCCATTCAACTGCTCTTCCAAGTCCTTTGCTGTCTCTGACAGAATTACAATGTCATCGGCGAACCTCAAAGTTTTTATTTCTTCTCCATGAATTTTAATACCTACTCCGAATTTTTCTTTTGTTTCCTTTACTGCTTGCTCAATATACAGATTGAACAACATCGGGGAGAGGCTACAACCCTGTCTTACTCCCTTTCCAACCACTGCTTCCCTTTCATGTCCCTCGACTCTTATAACTGCCATCTGGTTTCTGTACAAATTGTAAATAGCATTTCGCTCCCTGTATTTTACCCCTGCCACCTTTAGAATTTGAAAGAGAGTATTCCAGTCAACATTGTCAAAAGCTTTCTCTAAGTCTACAAATGCTAGAAACGTAGGTTTGCCTTTCCTTAATCTTTCTTCTAAGATAAGTCGTAAGGTCAGTATTGCCTCACGTGTTCCAGTGTTTCTACGGAATCCAAACTGATCTTCCCCGAGGTTGGCTTCTACTAGTTTTTCCATTCGTCTGTAAAGAATTCGTGTTAGTATTTTGCAGCTGTGACTTATTAAGCTGATAGTTCGGTAATTTTCACATCTGTCAACACCTGCTTTCTTTGGGATTGGAATTATTATATTCTTCTTGAAGTCTGAGGGTATTTCGCCTGTTTCATACATCTTGCTCACCAGATGGTAGAGTTTTGTCAGGACTGGCTCTCCCACGGCCGTCAGTAGTTCCAATGGAATATTGTCTACTCCGGGGGCCTTGTTTCGACTCAGGTCTTTCAGTGCTCTGTCAAACTCTTCACGCAGTATCATATCTCCCATTTCATCTTCATCTACATCCTCTTCCATTTTCATAATATTGTCCTCAAGTACATCGCCCTTGTATAGACCCTCTATATACTCCTTCCACCTTTCTGCTTTCCCTTCTTTGCTTAGAACTGGGTTTCCATCTGAGCTCTTGATATTCATACAAGTCGTTCTCTTATCTCCAAAGGTCTCTTTAATTTTCCTGTAGGCGGTATCTATCTTACCCCTAGTGAGATAGGCCTCTACATCCTTACATTTGTCCTCTAGCCATCCCTGCTTAGCCATTTTGCACTTCCTGTCGATCTCATTTTTGAGACGTTTGTATTCCTTTTTGCCTGTTTCACTTACTGCATTTTTGTATTTTCTCCTTTCATCAATTAAATTCAATATTTCTTCTGTTACCCAAGGATTTCTACTAGCCCTCGTCTTTTTACCTACTTGATCCTCTGCTGCCTTCACTACTTCATCCCTCAAAGCTACCCATTCTTCTTCTACTGTATTTATTTCCCCCATTCCTGTCAATTGCTCCCTTATGCTCTCCCTGAACCTCTGTACAACCTCTGGTTCTTTTAGTTTATCCAGGTCCCATCTCCTTAAATTCCCACCTTTTTGCAGTTTCTTCAGTTTTAATCTACAGGTCATAACCAATAGATTGTGGTCAGAGTCCACATCTGCCCCTGGAAATGTCTTACAATTTAAAACCTGGTTCCTAAATCTCTGTCTTACCATTATATAATCTATCTGATACCTTTTAGTATCTCCAGGGTTCTTCCATGTATACAACCTTCTTTCATGATTCTTAAACCAAGTGTTAGTTATGATTATGTTGTGCTCTGTGCAAAATTCTACCAGGCGGCTTCCTCTTTCATTTCTGTCCCCCAATCCATATTCACCTACTATGTTTCCTTCTCTCCCTTTTCCTACACTCGAATTCCAGTCACCCATGACTATTAAATTTTCGTCTCCCTTCACAATCTGAATAATTTCTTTTATTTCATCATACATTTCTTCAATTTCTTCGTCATCTGCAGAGCTAGTTGGCATATAAACTTGTACTACTGTAGTAGGTGTGGGCTTCGTATCTATCTTTGCCACAATAATGCGTTCACTATGCTGTTTGTAGTAGCTTACCCGCATTCCTATTTTCCTATTCATTATTAAACCTACTCCTGCATTCCCCCTATTTGATTTTGTGTTTATAACCCTGTAGTCACCTGACCAGAAGTCTTGTTCCTCCTGCCACCGAACTTCACTAATTCCCACTATATCTAACTTCAACCTATCCATTTCCCTTTTTAAATTTTCTAACCTACCTGCCCGATTAAGGGATCTGACATTCCACGCTCCGATCCGTAGAACGCCAGTTTTCTTTCTCCTGATAACGACATCCTCTTGAGTAGTCCCCGCCCGGAGATCCGAATGGGGGACTATTTTACCTCCGGAATATTTTACCCAAGAGGACGCCATCATCATGTAATCATACAGTAAAGCTGCATGCCCTCGGGAAAAATTACGGCTGTAGTTTCCCCTTGCTTTCAGCCGTTCGCAGTACCAGCACAGCAAGGCCGTTTTGGTTATTGTTACAAGGCCAGATCAGTCAATCATCCAGACTGTTGCCCTTGCAACTACTGAAAAGGCTGCTGCCTCTCTTCAGGAACCACACGTTTGTCTGGCCTCTCAACAGATACCCCTCCGTTGTGGTTGCACCTACGGTACGGCTATCTGTATCGCTGAGGCACGCAAGCCTCCCCACCAACGGCAAGGTCCATGGTTCATGGGGGGGAGGACGTTGACTAGAAAGGAGTTGATGTTGCTTTTTCATTGCATTCAGTGAACCTATACATGAGGTACATATCAGAAAACTCCTTACGTTGACTAGAAAGGAGTTTTCTGATATGTACCTCATGTATAGGTTCACTGAATGCAATGAAAAAGCAACATCACTACACTATCCCAAACTGTTTCTGCAACTAGGAAACCCACATCATAGTACTTTTGCGTCATTTGAGAATTGTTGCATTACTCTGTATTTTGTGTTCTACGTGTGGTAATTGTATTTACTAGCTTGTTACCGTTATGAAGATATTTTCACAGAAACGAAGGTTACTGGTGTAACGAACTGAATAAAACTTAAATATGCTTTTAATACGTAACGAGCCACTGGAAACCACGGTCCCTTATACCAAAATACATACAAACAGTCTCCGAACAGCCTCTGAAATTTTGTCGGTTGGAGTTCGGATTCCCCTTGTATAATTAACTTCCCACCAGTTCCACTTTCAAAGAACAATTTCATTCTTACTCATTGTAGTTTCCGACCTTAACAAGTGTGAAACGAGAGCTGCGTTGCAACGGTACTCAGATTTTTCAGATAGCGGTTCTTATAATTGGTAGAAGAAACTATCAACAGCAGCACTAATGTCAATATGCTGTTAACTCAACTACTATGTTGTGTTTAATATGTGATTCGAATAACAAAGTCCATATGTGCTATTTCACCCTGCTGAAGCCTTTTGGAGCGAGGAAAACAGACACTTTATCCATAAGCCACCACTTGACTGTCAGTGCTGCTCCATAATCGTCGGCGTATCCCTCCGTCCCACATGTCTCATTCACAATTCGCGCACCCCTATGGTGTCTCAGTGCACACACCTTTTAACATAAAGTACACAGTGTTTCAAAAAGATTCATCCCCTTTCGCAAGACTATATCTTGTACACGAATGAAGGTACAAACTAGGGATAAATTTTAACTTACGCACAGGACCATAAAGTTTTAATTTTCAACATAATCATCCAATTTTGCTACGGTTTATCTTTTACCCGAATGAACATGTAAGGTCGTGGTACTTTTTAAAATTACATTTAGGAACAAAGTATTCGTGTATCTTTCGTAAATGTCCTCCACCGGACAGACGACAAACTCCTGGACGCTTGCCAAACAAGTCTCATATTTTTGCGAGCACGTGTTTTCAAGAAGGGTCGTCGAGCAGATGTGCAAAACTATAGGCTTATATCTCTGACATCGATCTGTTGTAGAATTTTAGAACATGTTTATGCTCGTGTATCATGTCATTTCTGGAAATCCAGAATCAACATGGATTCCGGAAACAGCGATCGTGTGAGACCCAACTCGCTTTATTTGTTCACGAGAAGACCCAGAAAATATTAGATACGGGCTCCCAGGTAGATGCCATTTTCCTTGACTTACGGAAGGCGTTCGATACAGCTCCACAGTGTTGCCTGATACACAAAGTAAGAGCTTACGGAATATCAAACTAGCTGTGTGGCTGGATTGAAGAGTTTTTAGCAAACGGAACACAGCTTGTTGTTCTCAATGGAGAGACGTCTACAGACGTTAAAGTAACCTCTGGCGTGCCACAGGGGAGTGTTATGGGACCACTGCTTTTCACAATATGTATAAATGACCTAGTAGATAGTGTCGGAAGTACCATGCGGCTTTTCGCGGATGATGCTGTAGTATACAGAGAAGTTGCAGCATTAGAAAATTGCAGCGAAATGCAGTAAGCTCTGCAGTGGATAGGCACTTGGTGCAGGGAGTGGCAACTGACCCTTAACATAGACAAATGTAATGTATTGCGAAGACATAGAAAGAAGGATCCTTTATTGTATGATTATATGATAGCGTAACAAACACTGCTAGCAGCTACTTCTGTAAAATATCCGGGAGTATGCGTACGGAAGGATTTGAAGTGGAATGATCATATAAAATTAATTGTTGGTAAGGCGGGTACCAGGTTGAGATTAATTGGGAGAGTCCTTAGAAAATGTAGTCCATCAACAACGGAGGTGGCTTACAAAACACTCGTTCGACCTATACTTGAGTACTGCTCATCAGTGTGGGATCCGTACCATGTCGAGTTGACAGAGGAGATGAAGAGGATTCAAAGAAGGTTTCGTCACAGGGTAAAGCGCCCTTCGCCACACACCGTTGGGTGGCTTGCGGAGTATAAATGTAGATGTAGATGTAGCGCTACTGCATTCACTGCATGTAGTGTCGCAATTCTGCTAAAATAGTTGCGAGGGAAGCACATACACTGCTTGACAAAAAAGTGATGCACTCAATACGGGGGAAAGAAACGAAATGAACCGCACGGATTGAGAGGGGGTATGCTGTTATTTCTATGATTACACAATTGAGTCAGATTTACAAAGAACTTGTGGTGATCAGAAAAAGTCGACAGGAACTTGACGACGAGTATGCCTGCCCTCACCTTTCCAAACAGTCCAACATCAGGCGACTGTCGCATGCGAATGCTCCACTTATCTCGATACTGCACGACTGGACCAGCTAGCAAAATGGAGCCACACAAACTCTATCAGGGGCTGACAACGCAGTCTCACAAGTGTATGCAGCATCTCTGTGTCCGTAAAAGTGATAACTCAAAATTTGAAGCTATTCACGCCCCTTACAGCTGCATAACGTACCGAGCCTGGTAACAACACTAAATACGAGCAACACTAGTGCACTCGGGTGGCCTTGATATCGGTGACAAAGAATTGCAACTCTTAACGATTTATATACACTCTGATTGTGTATAGGTATACGAAGTAGATTAACATCCGACCTTGTCTTCTGGGTACTCCACTTTCTTGGGGAGCGTAAACGAGGTCTTTCACAAACCCCCACAGAAAAGGAAAAAAAGCATACTATGAGATCAGGCGACCTTGCAGTCCATGGTGCAATGCGAATCTGTACGCCTGTAACACTTTTAGGAAATGCAGCGCTGTACTCTCGATGAAAATTGGCACCTGTTGAAACAGAGAAAGCGTAACGCTTCTTGCTACTTTGTTATCGCCATTTCGACTTGACACACTTTTGATAAGGAACAAGATAGCTAAAAGAGGAAAGAAGGGAGATCCCCAACTGGCAGTCACAGACCTAAGGCGTCATAGTAAACTTTTAGTTTCGATACCTGGAGGTTTTGTCTTCATTCTTATTCGAGGGATATTCGCAAAGTAATGTCCGATCGGTCGCGCAATGGATACCACAGTGAAAGTCCTACGAAGCTTTGCATAGATGTGTTGGGCAGTGTCTCTACGAGGGTCACTCCAAAAGAAATGCTCACTATTTTTGTATAAATTTAGTTTTCATTCTGCATATGTGAAAGTCTTACAGTGTGTAGATACATCCTTCCCACTTGTTCTCAAACTCAGTTCAACCTGTTCCCGTGAGTGGCGCCGTCACAGCACGTCTTCAAGATGGCTGCTACACTTGATGTTCGTCAGAAGCAACGTGCTGTCATAGAATTCCTGTGCTGTGAAAACGAGACAGTGGGAAACATCCACAAGAGATTGAAAAAGGTGTATGGAGATGCTACTGTCGATCGCAGTACAGTTAGTCGGTGGGCAAGCAGGTTACATGATGAAAGCGGGCACGGCAATATTGAGGATTGTCCTCGCAGCGGCAGGCCTCGTACTGCACACACTCCAGACAACGTGCAGAGAGTTAACGAATTGGTGACTGCTGACAGACGCATCACAGTGAACGAATGGTCACGCTACGTTGGGACAGAGGAAGGAAGTGTTTGCAGAATACTGAAAGTGTTGGCGAGAAACAAGGTTTGTGCCAGATGGGTTCTCAGGATGTTGACAGTGGCTCACAGAGAAACAAGAAAAACGGTATGCAGCGAACTTTTGGAACAGTACGAGAATGGTGGAGATGAATGTCTTGGAAGAATTGTGACAGGTGATGAAACATGGCTCCATCATTTTTCACCAGAGACGAAGAGGCAATCAGTGGAGTAGCATCATGCAAATTCACCCAAGAAAAAAAAAATTCAAAACCACACCTTCTGCTGGAAAAGTTATGGCTACGATGTTTTTCTTGCTTGTGGGCATCATGCCAAGTGGAACCACCATAAATTCTGATGCAAATGTGACGACACTGAAGAAACTTCAAGCTCGACTGAGTCGTGTTCGACCACATCGGCAAAAGTAGGATGTTTTGCTGTTGCACGGCAATGCACGGCCACATGTCAGTCAAAAAACCATGGAAGCGATCACAAAACTCGGATGGACAACACTGAAAGACCCGCCTTACAGTCCTGACCTGGCTCCATGTGACTATCATCTCTTTGGGAAACTGAAAGACTCTTTTCGTGGTAGAAGGTTTGAAGATGATGACTCCCTTGTGCACGCTGCCAAACAGTGGCTCCACCAGGTTGGTCCAGAATTTTACTGTGCGGGTATACAGGCGCTGGTTCCAAGATGGCGTAAGGCAGTTGAGAGGGATGCAAATTATGTGGAAAAATGAAAATATTGTTCCTAAAGGATGTATCTACCCACTGTAAAACTTTCAAACGTGTAGAATAAAAGATGGATTTTAAAAAAATAGTGTGCATTTCTTTTGGAGTGACCCTCGTAATACGCCTGTCGATCGCCTCACGTCGCTCTTTTCAGTTCTGAGATCACAGTGATCACGTATAGATGCCTAGAATATAGTATCTTCCGCCAAGTATGAGTGCCTGTGAGAGGTTTCGCCTGATTTCATGCAGCCCACATAGCGTAACTGACTTCATGATAATTCTCGACTGCACACTGCAGGGGCAGTGGGGACGCTCCTGCAGCGTTTTCGAAGGGAAGTGTTTGATCACACACCATACAGCCCGGACTTGGCTCCCTCTGATGAGCCGTTGTCTCTGAAGACAACATTTTGGCACAGTCAGCGAGCTGCAGATCATCGTAGAGGATTGGCAGAAAGCGCAGGCGGCTGCCTTCCATGGCGAGAGTATTGGAAAGTTGGTACAATGCTACGACAAATGTCTCAGCCGGAGCGGCGACTATGTAGCTGGAAGGTCAAGCAAACAATTTCAAATAAAACCTTTTCATTTTAATTGTGGTTTCCATTTCGCGACCTGTCGCATCCCGTAGAATGGCCCTCGTAGAAGATATAATATTGTGAAATCGAATGGATCTTTTTGAATTATCCTTTACTTTAGAAACCATGATTAGGCGGAGGAAAGTAACTGTGATTGGTTAACCGAAAGATTATTCAGAATACCGTAATTAGTAAATGTTATTGGAAGCGGGCATGACCCTTCGTAGCTCAAGTGATACAATGTTAAAATTCCTCGATTCCTATTTATGTGTGTCACGAGCGAGAGGTAGTTTCTTCGGTAGACTATGACAATGTCAGAGATGCAACTTCTTTTAAATGCCCTCTTAAGCGACACGACTGTACCAGTGATAAGTGGCATAGAAAATTTTAAGGGTTGCAACTTGAACATCATGTTTAGATCGCTAACGTCAGCAAGTGGTTTCACTCACTACTGGATACTCACCTATTGTTTTACGAGCTGACCAAGTCGGTCTTATACGAAATGAATGCCGAAGTGCATGCTATCTTAAAACTTGACATTAAGGATAATTTTAAATGCTCATACACATGCGCCACGTATAAAACACAGCTTGCTTTATTTACACACGACGTCTTGGAAGCAATAGATACAAATGAACAGTTAAGAACCATTTTGCTAGACTTCCGAAAGGTGCTCGACACTGTATCCCTTACTAACCAATACTAAAGAGTATCTTCGTAAATATGTGATGGGCCGTGGGGTATTTGACTAATACTGGGATTCAGTCCCGGAAAGGCACGGAGATTTTTCCTCGTTCCAGTCCTTCCAGGACTGGTCCACTAAGCCTGCTCTCAAATGAGTAACGAGGATCTTTCTTGGGTAAAAGGCGGCTGGGCCTGCCATTCTCCACCTCCACGGTCAAGAGAAACTGCATGTTGCCCGCAGTAAGGCCAACAGGCCCGACACGGCCTTGCGCCACAGACTTTATCGTAACCTTTACATAGTACTGGACGATGAATCTGTCACAGAAGCAAACGTAAGACGTCAGTATGACCGATGTTAGAGTATTGTTCAAATGTTTAGGCTCCTTAACAAGTGGGCATGACACTACTCATGAACTAAACCAGAGACGCGCTGTTGGGATTGTAACAGGTCGATGTATTCCATATGAAAGTGTGGCAGAAAGGCTGGGGAACTTAAACGGGAATCCTCGAAAAACCAACGACGTAGTTCTCGCGAAACTCTGTTCCGTAAATTTAGAGAACCTATGTTTGAAGAAGAATACTCGACTATAAAGCTCCTACCATCGTATATCTTGCCTAGGGATCATTTTGAGAGAAAGGTAATGGAGGCTAGGGCCCGTATAGTCTGGTACACATTGAAATTCCTGCGACACAGTATCGTAGCACTCCTCAACAGGAGCAATTCATAAAGACGTAACTCAGTTTTAGCGAGGGTCTGCACCATTTCGCGTTCGTTCCTCTAGTGGCGTGCTACGGTATTGTAGCGTGGGGATTTCAACGTATACCGTGATTGTGGACATGTACCTGCAAACAAATATACATGATTATTCGAAGAAAACGTTTACAAACTGACATGACACACACGACGATCAGCAATCACGTAGGAACCGGGGTTCGCAAAGGCCATCCGGGGATCCTAAAAGGTGTTGAAGCTACTTAGGTACGTGTTACAGATAAACGTCCACTACAAGAGATGCTCAAAGTTTGTCCAGATGTATCGAGACATGTCTGACATCGACGCTGCATAGCACGGCGCACCCTCTGAAAGATTCCTGGTGTACCTCGAAGACGTCCTGCTGCCGCTACAATCTGGCTCACTAGGTTCTCAGGCGATGTAACATGTGTTTCATACACGAGGCCCTTCATACAACCATACAGGAAAAAAATCGATTGGAGACAGATCACGTGATCGTGGTGGCCATGTGACTGGCCAACGGCGACCAATCCAGAGACCCGGAAAAGTTGCCTGCAGATGTGCCCTCACTTGTCTGCTGAAATGTGCGAGGGCTCCGTCGTGCTGGAATCGAATGAGGCGACGGATATGGGGACGTCATTCAGCGTGTCCGTCAGAACCTCTCGCAGGAATACGAGATGCAAGGGACCTTCAAGTCGGCCGGGAGAATGTATGGCCCAATTAAACAGTCCTCGACGATGCCAGCCCACACTTTAAAGGTAAATTTGCGTTGTGAGGCATGCATACATGTAGCATGTGGGTTCATATCCGCCCATGTAAGCAGGTTGTGAACGTTCATCACACCGTCGAGTGAGAACACGGCCTCATCAAAATGGTTCAAATGGCTCTAAGCACTATGGGTCATCAGTCCCCTATACTTAGAACTACTTAAACCTAACTAACCTAAGGACATCACACACATCCATGCCCGAGGCAGGATTCGAACCTGCGACCGTAGTAGCACCGCTCGGTCACAGCGGCCGGCACAGCCTCATCGAGGAAGAGGACACTCGCTATGAAGCTTCGGTCTGCAGCGAATCTGCCGAAACCACCGCGCAAATCATAAGTGCTTTTTGTAGTACTCCGGTTGCAATACCAGGACGCGTTGGAACTGAAACAGATACAGTACTTTGTCCTGTGGAAAGCTCAAGACGGAGGGTTTGGAAATATCAGTGGCGACGTGCACTGCACCCTTTCGAGAACACTTTTTTTCCGCCGCAATTGTCCGTGTTGTTCGTTGGCGACCACATCCGGCTTGTGCACACGGAACGAGCCGGTTTCGCACAATCGGCGATGCAGGGTGGCGAATAATGTGTGGCACTGCACCTTTCTATTGAGATACTTCGCACGACATAGTCGCACGGCTTCTTGTCCATTGCAGTCGGGGGCGCCGTATATTAATTGCAGCTGAGCTATTTCGCGGTACCTATAGCTAACCATGTTACTGCCAACGCTTTCACAGCGTGAATGGCGACGGACTCGACGCGCTCCGCCCGTGTTTGTATAGCAACGCCTCTCGTGACCATAACGCTCTCTCGTGCCGTTTGCGGCCTTCGTTTCATATGTGATTACTGATCCTTGTTGTATGCCCCCGATATGCCATGTCAGTTTGTAAACGTTGTTTTGAATCATTCTGTATACACTATCCAGTCATATTAATATGACCGTCGCCTATATTCGACGTCAATGTGCAATAACCACTCACAGGCAGCAGGTGGCACCACTTGCAGTGGAGGGTATACAGGGTGGTCAGATATTCCCGTTACAGACTTCTAGGGTTTGTAGAGGGGAGTGAGTACATCGTATTTTGAACAGGAAACCATGTCCGGAAACGTCACGCAACGAGACTACAGAGCGTCAAATTCATACTTAACTGGAAGAATGCAGAAAGTTGAAATAAGTGGTTCATGTAATGTTAAAACAACAGCTGATTCCTCAAACTGGGGGCTATCAAGTATGGGATCCCACAGGGTTCGGTCTCAGGTCCTTTACCGTTCGTGATGTACATTAATGACTTACCATTCCACGTTGATGAAGATGCAAAGTTAGTTCTTTTTGCTGATGATACAGGTATAGTAATAACATCCAAAAACCAAGAACTAAGTGATGTAATTGTAAATGATGTTTTTCACAAAATTATTAAGTGGTTCTCAGCAAACGGACTCTTTTTAAATTTTGATAAAACATGGTATATACAGTTCCGTACAGTAAATGGCACAACTCCAGTAATAAATGTAGACTTTGAACAGAAGTCTGTAGCTAAGGTAGAATTTTCAAAATTTTTAGGTGTGTCCATTGATGAGAGGTTAAACTGGAAGCAACATATTGATGGTCTGCTGAAACGTCTGAGTTCAGCTACGTATGCTATTAGGGTTATTGCAAATTTTGGTGATAAGAATCTCAGTAAATTAGCTTACTATGCCTACTTTCATTCACTGCTTTCGTACGGCATCATATTCTGGGGTAATTCATCGTTGAGTAGAAAAGTATTCATTGCTCAAAAACGTGTAATCAGAATAATTGCTGGAGCCCACCCTCGGTCATCCTGCAGACATCTATTTAAGGATCTAGGGATCCTCACAGTAACCTCACAGTATATGTATTCACTTATGAAATTTGTTGTTAATAATCCAACCCAGTTCAAAAGTAATACCGGTCTGCATAGCTATAACACCAGGAAAAAGGATGATCTTCACTATGCAGGGTTAAATCTGACTTTGACACAGAAAGGGGTAAATTATGCTGCCACAAAAGTCTTTGGTCACCTACCAAACAGCATCAAAAGCCTGACAGATAGTCAACCAACATTTAAAAATAAATTAAAAGAATTTCTAGATGACAACTCCTTCTACTCATTGGAAATTAAGGGAGGGAAAAAAACCAACTTAAACATTAGTGTAATGCAATATTTTGTGTAATGTAATATCTTGTACAGACATCTTTTATTAACCTGACACGTTCCACATCATTACGAAGTGTCGTATTCATGATCTATGGAACAAGTATTAATCTAATCTAATCTAATCTAATAGGCGTCTGTTAATGTACGTATACACGGGGTGATTCCGTGATGATGTTACAGACTTTCTAGGATGATGGAGAACGATAAATGTATTAATTTGAAGTAAGGATCCCTGCACCGGAAACGAACGAGTCGAACGTCATAAACCAAAACCGTTCTGATACCTCTTACAGTTGAATACATGTACCGGTTCTTGTGTTGCGAAGAGTGTAGGGCTGGTAACTTTCAGAGGTAGTAGTATGGACAAAAACAAGAAAAAATGTCCAGTAAACGTGGGCTCTAAAATGCATACCTGAGGAGTTATGACTATTCGTTCATTTTGACTAACGTGAAACACATCTCCTCTATTGAGCAAGTGTTCATAGCTGTTAACGTACGCACTTTGGAGTCCACGTTTATTGGTCATTTTTTCTTGTTTTTGTCCATACTACCACCTCTGAAAGTTACCAGCCCTACACTCTTCGCAACACAAGAACCGGTACATGTATTCAACTGTAAGAGGTATCAGAGCGGTCTTCGTTTATGACGTTCGACTCGTTCGTTTCCGGTACAGGGATCCTTACTTCAAATTAATACATTTGTCTTTCTCCATCATCCTAGAAATTCTGTAACATCATCACGGAATCACCCCGTGTACACGTACATTTACAGACGCCCGGGCCTGTAACTTTGACGCTCTGTAGTCTCGTTGGGTGACATTTCCGGATATCGGTTCCTGTTCAAAATACGATGTACTCACTCCCCTATACAGGCCCTAGAGGTCTGTAACGGGAATTTCCGACCACCCTGTATAAAGCGTGACGGGGAGGGGGGGGAGAGGACGACACGGAAACAGCAATGCAGTCTTTGTTGTAATGTGGAAACGGAGCGATTTGTGTGTGTCCAAAAGGGAATGATCGTTGGCATTCGGGCCTAGATGACTGTGGTGGTCGACGGCTGCAGAGTGTGTACAGGCGAACTGACGAGCAGTTGTTGAGCAACTGACCACTTACATGAACCAAGGGGCAACGGTTTCTCCTCAACGACCGTTCAGCGAACGTTGCTGCTTCAGGCCTCTACAGCAGGCGCCTGGTTCTGCGGCATGGCACGTTACTTCTTTACCGCCCTGCCAGTGTCCAGCAATCTTCATTTGTCTTACTAAAAGCTGTAGTAGAAAATACTAGACCACTACTGTCTACTGCAGGTCGCAACATACATAGAATTGTCCGGTAAACAGGATGTGGCTAGCTACTGAAATAAAAGTTTTAACTTGGCAATGAAAATTTTCAGGTGTATTTTTACGATAAAGATCACAGTTAATACTGCCAAGTCTGTACTAAGTGGCAACACAATAACACAATGTAAAGTTCACAGGCACACCACACTCACAGACGTAGCCAGTTTATGGTATTTACACCCATTACCGAAGTTAATAGAGTTCACCGGATCGTTTAGTTATGAAATTGCTCGCTCAAATGTTGTGCACTCTGCTCTACACGTAATACCTGTTCCAGTCTTAGATCGCACAACAGGCCACGCGTTTTTAACTAACAGCCAAAAGCAATAATTTTGATATTCCGTCCGAAATTCCACGCGACTTTCACTATACCGTTCACTTAAATACACTTTGTACTACTTCGCGACTCGTAATTAGCATTTTTCCGCGATTTTACAGTACTTTCGTCGGAGCTGCTTTCAATGAGATGTTACTAGTTCGAACCCTCAGCTCCGACTTACTTGGATCACACCAAAGGCTTTGTTCCCAGCGTAGATTGGCGCGAGCCTGCATTTTTCTGATTGGCTGATATCACAAACAGCGAATCAGGTTGCAGTATTATCCCGCGCTAACCCGCGCTTTACTTCAATGACCAATCATCGTAAAACATTTCTTTCTATGGCAATTGCTAAATAAATAAATTTAGAAAAGTATCAAATATAAAATTACTCCTTCTGAAATTACCGATTAATCTGTGTTCTACTCACGATTTATTAGTACCATAAACTGACTGCACATTTAATTATAGTAAATCCCCTGTATAGTTTAACTGGTACTTCGTGAATAAAACAAAACGATTTTCATTTACTTCTGTTCTTCTTCACTCATACAACACCCACACTGCTAGTTACTACATATATAAAACAATTACAATTATGCAAATACATTAAATATTAATCAAACATAACTCTACAACATTGTTTTGACTACGACTGCTAGCACTGTCCGTCAACTGCTGACCTCTGCCGCCTACTAGTACAACTACGTGCTGCTCTGTAACTCAGGTCCACGGCAGCTGGTGACATCTGTCGATGACTCATGCCTATAACGATATCGTCCTAACAAGTGACAGGAGCGATGCGAAGGCGCTACGCCTCAGTTCGTGCACCCATGCTGACCGCTGTCCATCGGCGCCGAAGATTGGAGTTTGCACGCCAGTACGGCAGCTGGACGTCCACTGAGTTGCGACAGGTCGCCCTTTCAGATCAGTCACGTTTTATACTCAATCGGACATATGGCCTTTGACCTAAATGGCCCCGCAACAGTCGTTGGAAGGGCTAGGCTGGAGGAGGGAATGTTATGGTCTGGGGAATGTTTTTGTGACATTACCTCGGTGATCTCGTTATTCTGGAAGGAACAATGGATCAGCACAAGAATGCATCTGTCCTTAGGAACCATGTCAACCCCTACACAAAGTTGTTTTTCCTCGGCGCTATGGCATTTACCACCAGGACAACGTCATACAGCTTGCAGCGGATGTGCGTGGTTCAGAGAGCACCGAGACGACTTTACCGTACTCCCCTCGCCACCAAACCCCCCATATTTAAACTGAATCGAGAATCTGTGACACTACTTTGATCGGGCAGTTCGAGCCGTGGATCAGCTGTGAAACCTAGCGCAGCTGGACACGGTACTGGAGCCAGCATGGCTCTATACTGCTGTCTGTATCTTCCTGAACGTCATTGACTCTCTTCCAGCACGTCCACGCTACGATTGGTGGTTTTCAGGTTCTTGACAGCTGGTCACTTTAATGTAACTGGACAGTGTAGTTAATTAGGTAGCCGGCCGGAGTGGCCGTGCGGTTATAGGCGCTACAGTCTGGAACCGCGTGACCGCTTCGGTCGCAGGTTCGAATCCTGCCTCGGGCATGGATGTGTGTGATGTCCTTAGGTTAGTTAGGTTTAAGTAGTTCTAAGTTCTAGGGGACTGATGACCACAGTAGTTAAGTCCCATAGTGCTCAGAGCCATTTGAACCATTTAATTAGGTAAATATGACGCGCATGCACAAAGTAAGAATACAACTGTTAAAGATAAAAAAAAGAATATATTTTAATGAAACTTACGTGCTATGTGCCAAAGTGTGTTATTATTTCTCCATATAATCGCTATTTAGATAACGCGCTTTTGGAGACTCGGCTCCGCTTTTGTATAATCTAATCTTCCACTTTGTCGCAGTCTCCATGATCTCCTTATCGGTCGAAAAGCGCTGTCCACCCAAGTACTCCTACAATTTACTGAAAAAATACTAATCTGAGGGTGCCAGGCTAAGCGAGTAGGGAGGGTGAGTCACAACGTCCCAGCCAAACGACACGATCAGGTCATTATGAGACGGGCGTTATAGGGTCCAGCGTAGCCAACAAGGAGTGGCACATCAAGAGTCAGCATATCCCTCCTTTTGTCTTTGATTTTTTCAGGGTCTCACAAAATACAGCAGCATTGAGGTAGTCTCTTTGGGCATGAAATCGACCAACAAGAGCCCCTTCTGGTCCCAAAACACGTACGCCATAACTTTCCTCTCTGAAGGTTGAATGTTGAATTTTTTGGAGGATGAGAATGGGTATGGCTTCACTGCAGAGATTGCCTTTTTTACTGAGGAATGTAGTGACACATCCACGTTTCGTCACAACTGAGTCGACAATGGATTTACCCACAGTTTGAAGACGTTAAGAAATTAGCACGCAGCCGACACGCGATTTTCACGGCGTTCCGAATTCAACATTTTTGGCACCCAAGTATTTCTGACACAATTTTACCCATGTAACTTTGTGAAACGTGTCGAAAACTTTCTTTAAGGAAGTCAAGAGTCAAACGATCAACAACGCGAACTTTTTCTTCAACCTGCTGTACAAGCTCTTCTGAAACGACAGACAGTCTCTCACTTCTTTTTCTCCGTGAGTGTCGGTACGGCCTTTTTCGAACAACCTAACCCACTTGGTAACATTCTGGCGATTCATTACCTCCAGTACGTAGGTTTCCACAGGCTAGCCGTGGATACAGGCCGCTGATTGGTTACGCGAAGTGAGGACTGCTGTGGATGGAGCAAACGGAGGGCGCACTTTATGTTCAAATGTGTGTGAAATCTTATGGGACTTAACTGCTAAGGTCATCAGTCCCTAAGCTTACACACTACTTAACCTAAATTATCCTAAGGACAAACACACACACTCATGCCCGAGGGAGGACTCGAACCTCCGCCGGGACCGGCCGCACAGTCCATGACTGCAGCGCCTGAACCGCTAAGCTACTCTAGCGCTGCCCGCATTTTATGACGTGTTATGCTGCTACGACGACATTTCGTAACCGAATGAGGCGCTCGATGGCTTCATTTAACAGTTACGAACACCTGTTCACGACACGGGTGCCAACTCTGAAAACTAATCCTTACGTCTTACACAGCATTTGTATTCTTACTTTCTGGATGTACCTCCTATTTTTTGAGGTGATTACTCATCGTATTTTTTATTTTATTTGGCGTTATTGATCATATACCAAAACCTCTTCTATTGATATTTCTTTCGACTTAGCATTTACTAGTTGAAATACGAATTTTAGAACGAAGAGGCATCATAGCTAATTCATAATGAAACTTATTCAGTGGAAGGCAGTAAAATGCGTTTGTTTCTAAATGCCATCCCGACTGGGATTGGTTCTAAGTTTTTATCTTTTCGTAAAAAAAATTGTTGTTTCCATATTGACTCAGAGAAGATATTCCCGAAAATAAATAAAATTGCCGCGATTTAAAGCAACGCACCGTTACTGTCTGATACTTAGACTGATTATTCGTTTTTGCATGCGTGAAACAAACGCTTCTGAGGTCTGAGGTTGCGACAAACGCATCTAGTCGACTCGCGGCTTAACCCTACAGCCTACCCCCAGGGAGAAGTTGTTACATGATCAACTGAGGGCAGAGAATTTCAGCACTGTTAGAGATGTTCCATGATATACTTGAGAATTTGCTTACTTTTAACAAGACTCTCGGGCGAGACAAATGCCCATCGCTCTCTTCTTCTAGTTGACTGTACGCGACCATTTCTCTCACCTGCCTCTTACACAGTTTAGGGTTAGTTCTTGTACTGCATCTGCTGACTGTAGAGGCGACAAGGCACATTCATTAAGCCGTGCAGGGTAGCCGTGCGGCCCGCGCGGCTTCCATGTCGGAGGTTCGAATCCTCCCTCGGGCATGGGTGTGTGTGTTGTCCTTAGCGAAACGAAATGTAGTGTGAGGTGGTCTATACGAGAGTCGTTCAATGAATTCGAAAGTGAAGTTCTATGTACTGACTTGGCAGAAAATCCTAAGAAATTTTGGTCTTATGTCAAAGCGGTAGGTGGATCAAAACAAAATGTCCAGACACTCTGTGACCAAAATGGTACTGAAACAGAGGACGACAGACTAAAGACCGAAATACTAAATGTCTTTTTCCAAAGTTGTTTCACGAAGGACGACTGCACTGTAGTTCCTTCTCTAGATTGTCACACAGAAGACAAAATGGTAGATATCGAAATAGATGACAGAGGGATAGAAAAACAATTAAAATCGCTCAAAAGAGGAAAGGCCGCTGGACCTGATGGGATACCGGTTCGATTTTACACAGAGTACGCGAAGGATCTTGCCCCCCTTCTTGCAACGGTGTACGGTAGGTCTCTAGAAGAGTGTAGCGTTCCAAAGAATTGGAAAAGGACACAGGTCATCCCCGTTTTCAAGAAGGGACGTCGAACAGATGTGCAGAACTATAGACATATATGTCTAACGTCGATCAGTTGTAGAATTTTGGAACACGTATTATGTTCGAGTATAATGACTATTCTGGAGACTAGAAATCTACTCTGTATGAATCAGCATGGATTTCGAAAAAGACGATCGTGTGAAACCCAGCTTGCGCTATTCGTCCACGAGACTCAGAGGGCCATAGACACGGGTTCACAGGTAGGTGCCTTGTTTCTTGACTTCCGCAAGGCGTTCGACACAGTGCCCCACAGTCGTTTAATGAACAAAGTAAGAGCATATGGACTATCAGAACAATTGTATGATTGGATTGAAGAGTTCCTAGATAACAGAACGCAGCATGTCATTCTCAATGGAGAGAAGTCTTCCGAAGTAAGAGTGATTTCAGGTGTGCCGCAGGGGAGTGTCGTAGGACCGTTGCTATTCACAATATACATAAATGACCTTGTGGATAACATCGGAAGTTCACTGAGGCTTTTTGCTGATGATGCTGTAGTATATCGAGAGGTTGTAACAATGGAAAATTGTATTGAAATGCAGGAGGATCTGGAGCGAATTGACGCATGGTGCAGGGAATGGCAATTGAATCTCAATGTAGACAAATGTAATGTGCTGCGAATACATAGAAAGAAAGATCCTTTATCATTTAGCTACAATATAGCAGGTCAGCAACTGGAAGCAGTTAATTCCATAAATTATCTGGGAGTACGCATTAGGAGTGATTTAAAATGGAATGATCATATAAAGTTGATCGTCGGTAAAGCAGATGCCAGACTGAGATTCATTGGAAGAATCCTAAAGAAATGCTATCCGAAAACAAAGGAAGTAGGTTACAGTACACTTGTTCGCCCACTGCTTGAATATTGTTCACCAGTGTGGGATCCGTACCAGATAGGGTTGATAGAAGAGATAGGGAAGATCCAACGGAGAGCAGCGCGCTTCGTTACAGTATCATTTAGTAATCGCGAAAGCGTTACGGAGATGATAGATAAACTCCAGTGGAAGACTCTGCAGGAGAGACGCTCAGTAGCTCGGTACGGGCTTTTGTTGAAGTTTCGAGAACATACCTTCACCGAAGAGTCAAGCAGTATATTGCTCCCTCCTACGTATATCTCGCGAAGAGACCATGAGGATAAAATCAGAGAGATTAGAGCCCACACAGAGGCATACCGACAATCTTTTTTTCCACGAACAGTATGAGACTGGAATAGAAGGGAGAACCGATAGAGGTACTCTAAGTACCATCCGCAACACAGCGTCAGGTGGCTTTCGGAGTATGGATGTAGATGTAGCGTAAGTTAGTGTAAGCTAGATTAAGTAGTGCATAAGCTTAGGGACCGATGACCTCAGCAGTTTGGTGCCATAAGTCCTTACCACAGATTTTTTTCCACATACATTAATCTTTCTTTGCGAAACCTTGTTGAAGTAAATTATTGCAACTGATACTATTTTACAGGCTGCCTTGAACAGCTTTGGTTGGCTATCGTTTTCTTTTAGGAGAGGTGTCCGCGCACGTAAGTTATTCAGTAAACTTGCCTCTGTGTGCCCCTACCAGAGTGTCCTAGGGGGCTGTATGTGACAGTGTTCCTGTTTGACATTGTCACTCAGCTATGCTTGTTGTCTGTATGTTGCGTCATACTACTCCATATTAGTTGGGAATTCTAGTTACATTACCAGGTGATAAGGAGACTTGACATACAGTTTCTTTTTACTGAATGTAGGCTGTGGTATGTTGAGTTGTTCCATATGTGAAGTGACAATCCTGCTTATTTTCCAGAAAATAAAATATCCACGATCGGTTTTCTTCATTGTGAGCAATGAGTTCTGTGAAAGGTTCACATACTATGGAATGCGAAGTAAGTACAGCTTTTTTCTTGTTTTTGAAAATGCTTCTATAGGCTTTAATGAACTTCTGCACTTACATTATGTTAATATGTCTATTTCAGCTGTTCTTTCAATATACCTCAGGAACATTTTGGGATATACAGATGAAGTATCAACAATTATTTATCACACGTATACTATGTTATGTTATTTCTTTCCAATATTTGGAGGAATTTTAGCTGACAGCTTTTTAGGCAAGTTCAGGTCAGTAAAAGAACCTAACCAGCTTCTACAATCCATTGTTTGAATGACTACAATACTTAAGAACATTAATAAATGTTTGTTTGAAATGTTACCTCATATTTACATCTGTTTAAAAATTAGAACGGTAATATTTTTATTTCATTTGATTTTTCAGTTACTTAATTCTGTCACAAAGATTTTTTGTCTTTTCAGGACTATACTGTATTTGTCGATAGTGTATGCTACAGGGTCCATAGTGCTGTCTTTGGCTGCTGCAGATGATGCTATTCCGGGGATGCCCTCACAGTAAGTTTTTAAAAGACATCGTAGTGATAGTATGTGTGGTACCGGAACCATTTCTATAATGATGTGGCTACCAAGTTTTGTTTCAGTGATCCTCTAGCGACTGCAAAATATGTACATAATTTTAGATCTTAAAAAAAACTCAGAGTTTATGTCAGATAGGTTGCGTTTCCACAAAATGTCTGTGTGTACGCTGTTTGTTTTACTCGCTGTATTCTATACTCGATTGATTGGACAGTCATATGGACGTTTCAAGAAGGAGTTACATAACTCTGAAAGCGGTAACATATTGTACGCATAATCAGCAGAAAATAAAGGCAAAACATGTGTTATCAGAGAAAAGTCAGTTTCACATGAACAGTGCAAGCGAAATCTCTATTGATTCCTGCAGGCGAGTTTTCCAGTCTCCGAAGTAGTCATGTTAAACAAGCCGAAGTAGAATCCATAACTTTGTTTAGAAACTTGTAGCATGTGAAATGCGAAACAGTAAGCCAAGTACCATTACTATTGTTATTAAACTAAACTGTTTCTCACTGTACATATTTCTGAGAAATATGTAGAGGCACATAAGAAACGCATACTGAGTTTACTTGTCTCGTCCCGTATTGTCACTGCACTGTAACTGAAATAAGTAAATAATAGCTTGATAAGACACTGACGGAAATAATCGGAACACCAAACAAATAACTCATGTAGAATAATGAAATTTCGGGCATACATTTGTCTAGGTTTCATACTTAAATGATTAACACTGCAAGATTACAGTGCAATGTAAGACCGAGATAAGCCATCGCAAATGCGAATTGCTGGTACATTACCGATCGGTGTAACCGCCAGAATGTGGAATACAAACATGCAGACGTGTATGCACTAAGTTGTACAGGTACCGGATGGTATGGAGTTCCACGCCTGTTGCACTTCATCGGTCAATATAGGGACAGTTAATGCAGTTTGCGGATGACGCTGGAATTGTCGTTCGATGATGTCCCATATATGCTCGATTGGAGATAGATATGGTGATCGAATAGGCCAAAGCAACATGTCGACACTCTGTAGAACATGTTGGGTTACAACAGCGGTATTTGGGCGAGCGTTATCCTGTTGGAGAGCTCCCTATGGACCGTTGTTCATGAATGGCAGCACAACAGGTCGAGTCATCAGATTGACGTACAAATTTGCTATCAGGATGCGTGGGATAACAACGAGAGTGCTCCTGCTATCATACGAAATCACATCCCAGCCCATATCTCCAGGTGTAGGTCCAGAATGTTTCACACACAGACAGGTTGGTTTCAGGCTTTCAACTGACCTTCTTCTAACCAACACAGAGCCATCACTGGCACCGAGACAGAACCGGCTTTCATCAGAAAACAAACAGACCTCCACCCTGTCCTCCAATGAGCTCTCACTTAACACCATTGGACGCAAATCGCGGTGGTTTGGGGCCAGTGGAAAGCACGCTACAGAGCTTTTGACTCGGGGCTGTCTTTGAAGTAACCGGTTTGTAACAGTTCGTTGTGTCACTATGATGCCAACTGCTGCTCAAATTCCAACTGCAGATGTAGAACAATGCGTCAGAGCCATGTGCCGAACACGATGGTTTTCCCTCTTGGAAGCGCCACGTGCCCGTCCGGAGCCCGGTCTTCTTGCGACACAGATTATTTTGATCACGGCTGCCAACAATCATGTACAGTGCCTCCATTCTCGCTAAGTCTTCCTGCAGTACCGCAGAATAAACATCTAGCTTCTCGTAGCCGTATTACACGACCTCGCTCAAACTCAGTGAGGTGTTGATAACGGCATCTTTGTCGCCTTAAAGACATTCACGAGTAACGTCACGTCCAATTTCAAAGGTAACTAATACCCACGACCGTTAAGCCTGTATTTAAAGCAAACGTGATTTGCATCCTCATATTGGTGCTTCTAGCGCCACTCTTACACGACTGGGCGAAATTTGAACAGACGTCATCTTTCAGATGTAGGAACGCGCCAGCCAACTTTCGTTTATGTCAAACAACTCCAGCTTGGCGTTGCGATTTTTTTTCCGTCAGCGTATCTGCCACGGAGGCACGGAGAACATTAGATGATCCAAATATTATATGTAGAACACAGTCTCAACTGGACAGTAAAAATTTGTGAAACGACGCATTGCCGATGTGAAGCAACCATTTTGAAATTTCCTTCTACAAGATAAATCATTTTCCTTCTACAAGAAAAATCATTTTCCTTCTACAAGATAAGTCTTACAATTACTGACAATATCCAAACGCAACAAAATATCTGATTACATAATCTTTCAGAGTCTGGGATGGTTTTTCGAGCTCAGTACACAAAACGGAGCAAGTCGCAAGATGAAATGCAAGGGACGTGTGGACATATCATCGAAATGCTGTGGCCGTCGTTATCAGACAAGTACAGTAGTTCGCCTGCTAACGGAAGCTGTTTACTTTACACCTAGGCATAGTAAGCAATATCTCTGTATGCCGAACCCAAGAGAAAAAGAGGGCGCCAGCGCTTGCCTGGCAAATGTCAAATTAATATTACTTTTTATTATCGTTATGCTACTTTAACCCTACGTTTTTATATTATGAGTACTACACTTTTACATGCAGATTAGCATAAAAACTCTTTGCAGATTCTTTGCAAAACCTTAGTGACGAAGTTGTAGCTCCACAACACTAATTGTAGACATTTTATAGTATCAGTCTGAGTTTAGATGTCGAATCCGAACTCCACCTGAACCTGCCACCTGTTTCAGTATGCCAATGACACCGCTTTCCTAGTTCTCTACCCCACACTTCAGATATTCCATACATCCATCCAAATCAATCTCAATCTGTTTACCTCCTGGTGGAAACAATGACACCTCAAGATCAATCGCTCCAAAGTCAAAGCTATACTTACAGGAAGAACCGCAGGCAGTTACATATACACTAAAATGTCTTGGAATAACCCTCGACCGGCAACTAACATGGAAACCTCACCTACTAACCATCCAGCATAAAACCCACAACAGACTAAAACCACTCACAGGCCAAATATGGGGATTGCACCCCTCCATTATCCTCCTCATCTACAAAATCTGTATCCGACCCATCCTCTCCTATCCAAATTTTGCATGAATATTCGTTACTCCTAAGTTCTATCGGTCCCTTCAAATCCTTGAAAGTCATGCGTTTTCCTTCCCGCACGTGGATCTTCTATCATCTCATCAAATTTCCACCCATCTTGACCCACATTGAACACCTCCGCAGATCTTAAACTATTCGCAAAGTAAATTCCAATGACCCCACTATTTCCCCTCTGATCCTGGTATGCTGCTATGCCTTTTCCAACACATCCCATCGTCCTTACATCCATCCTCTTCATCTTCCACCCCAATGCAACTTAGCTCACTCAATCTTCAGCAGAAAAATAGTCATGACACTTATATTCCAGTGTCGATTAGGTTTTACGCTGCCTCATTAGAACTCAGCAATATTTAACATATACAAATTTTCGGCGACCTAAATTTTGAAGAACTTTTTTCGTTTGAGTAGCAGTTACGACGAGGTCATTCTGTTCAAGATACCCCATTATGTTTGAGCTCAGGGTATATTTTAAGATTCTGCAAAAATCTGTGTCAAGGATATCAGACGCCAGATTTGTGGAACGTTTCTACAACACTATTTGGAAATGGCTGTGATCTGTGCATTCTTCTGACTAGGGGGACTAGCTTTTTTTCACCTTTGTCCGAGTTGTCTGCGATAGACTGTAGTAAAAGGAGAGGCCAACTCAGCCGAAAATTCATTATACTGTAGGGATTCCATCAGGCTTTGAAGCTGGGTTCAGTTTTAATGATTTCAGCTCTTTTTCGACGCCAATGACAGTAGCGCTTATTTCACTTACCTTTTCATTGGTACGAGGATTAAACTGGGACAACTTTCCTGCGTGTTCCTTTGTAAAGGAACTTTTGAGAAAAGAGTTAAGCATTTGTTTTTGGTTTGCGACCTACAATTTCAGTTCCTGACTCATCCACGAGTGATTGGGGGATAACTGTGGTGCAACTAATACCCCTTACACACGATCTGATTTCTTGGTGTTCTGTGATAGATCATTTCATAATATTTTGCTACAATAGTCACTGAAGGATTCACGCATTGCTCTCTTAACATCCCACCGCGTTTTATTCAGCATCTCTATATGTATAGGTATATGCTTTGTTTTACGCCTGTTATACACTAGTCTCTGTTTCTTTAGAAGTTTCTTTATTGTGACTATATAGCATGGAGGGTCCCTCCCATCGTGAACTGTTCTAATGGGTACATTTCTGTCCAGTACATGGTCAACTAATCTTTCCGAATCGATTGTAATTCCTTTCCATGCTCCTGTCCTGTGCTAAAATTTTCAAGTTCCTCTTTGAGATATGACACTACTGCTATTTTATCTAGTCTGTTAAACTAATACTACTTTCTACTTGTTTTAACTGCCCTTTGTACTTTGCTAACCATTGCCGTCACAGCCTACTCGTTGTTGTCGTTGTTGTGGTACAAATGGTTCAAATGGCTCTGAGCACTATGCGACTTAACTTCTGAGGTCAGCAGTCGCCTAGAACTTAGAACTAATTAAACCTAACTAACCTAAGGACATCACACACATCCATGCCCGAGGCAGGATTCGAACCTGCGCCCGTAGCGGTCGCACGGCTCCAGACTGCAGCGCCCAGAACCGCACGGCCACTCCGGCCGGCTGTTGTTATGGTCTTCAGTCCTGAGACTGGTTTGATGCAGCTCTCCATGCCACTCTATCCTGTGTAAGTCTCTTCATCTCCCAGTACCTACTGCAACCTACATCCTTCTGAATCTGCTTAGTGTAGTCATCTCTTGGTCTCTACGATTTTTACCCTCCATGCTGCCCTCCAAAACTAAATTGGTGATTCCTTGATACCTCAGAACATGTCCTACCAACCGATCCCTTCTTCTAGTCAGGTTGTGCCACAAACTCCTCTTCTCCCCAATTCTATTCAATACCTCCTTATTAGTTATGTGATCTACCCATCTAATCTTCAGCATTCTTCTATAGCACCACATTTCGAAAGTTTCTGTTCTCTTCTTGTCTAAACTGTTTATCGTCCATGTTTCACTTCCATACATGGCTACACTCCATACAAATACTTTCAAAAGCGACTTCCTGACACTTAAATCAATACTCGATGTTAACAAATTTCTCTTCTTCAGAAACGCTCTCCTTGCCATTGCCAGTCTACATTTTATATCCTCTCTACTTCGACCATCATCAGTTATTTTGCTCCCCAAATAGCAAAACTCCTTTACTACCTTAAGTGTCTCATTTCCTAATCTAATTCCCTCAGCATCACCCGACTTAATTCGACTACATTCCATTATCCTCGTTTTGCTTTTGTTGATGTTCATCTTATACCCTCCTTTCAAGACACTGTCCATTCCGTTCAACTGCTCTTCCAAGTCCTTTGCTGTCTCTGACAGAATTACAATGTCATCGGCGAACCTCAAAGTTTTTATTTCTTCTCCATGGATTTTAATACCTACTCCGAATTTTTCTTTTATTTCCTTTACTGCTTGGTCAATATACAGATTGAATAGCATCGGGGAGAGGCTACAACTCTGTCTCACTCCCTTCCCAACCACTGCTTCCCTTTCATGTCCCTCGACTCTTATAACTGCCACCTGGTTTCTGTACAAATTGTAAATAGACTTTCGCTCCCTGTATTTTACCCCTGCCGCCTTCAGAATTTGAAAGAGAGTATTCCAATGAACATTGTCAAAAGCTTTCTCTAAGTCTACAAATGCTAGAAACGTAGGTTTGCCTTTCCTTACTCTTTCTTCTAAGATAAGTCGTAGGGTCAGTATTGCCTCACGTGTTCCAACATTTCTACGGAATACAGATTGATCTTCCCCGAGGTCGGCTTCTACCAGTTTTTCCATTCGTCTGTAAAGAATTCGCGTTAGTATTTTGCAGCTGTGACTTATTAAACTGATAGTTCGGTAATTTTCACATCTGTCAACACCCGCTTTCTTTGGGATTGGAATTATTATATTCTTCTTGAAGTCTGAGGGAATTTCGCCTGTCTCATACATCTTGCTCACCAGATGGTAGAGTTTTGTGAGGATTGCCTCTCCCAACGCTGTCAGTAGTTCCAATGGAATGTTGTCTACTCCCGGGGCCTTGTTTCGACTTAGGTCTTTCAGTGCTCTGTGAAAGTCGTCACGCAGTTTCATATCTCCCACTTCATCTTCATCTACCTCTTTTTCCATTTCCATAATGTTGTCCTCAAGAACATCGCCCCTGTTTCGACCCTCTATATACTCCTTCCATTTTTCTGCTTTCCCTTCTTTGCTTAGAAATGGGTTTCCATCTGAGCTCTTGACATTCGTGCAAGTGGTTCTCTTTTCTCCAAAGGTCTCTTTAATTTTCCTGTAGGCAGTATCCGTCTTACCCCTCATGAGATAAGCCTCTACATTTGTCCTCTAGCCATCCCTGCTTAGCCATTTTGCACTTCCTGTCGATCTCATTTTTGAGATGTTTGTATTTCTTTTTTCCTGCTTCACTTGCTGCATTTTTGTATTTTCTCCTTTCATCAATTAAATTCAGTATCTCTTCTGTTACCCAAGGATGTCTACTAGCCCTCGTCTTTTTACCTACTTGATCCTCTGCTGCCTTCACTATTTCATTCCTCAAAGCTATTCATTGTTCTTCTACTGTATTTCTTTCCCCCATTCCTGTCAATTGGTCCCTTATGCTCTCCCTGAAACTCTGTACAACCTCTGGTTCTTTCAGATTATCCAGGTGCCATTTCCTTAAATTCCCACCTTTTTGCAGTTTCTTCAGTTTTAATCTACAGTTCATAACCAACAGATTGTGGTCAGAGTCCACATCTGTCCCTGGAAATGCCTTACGGTGTTAAATCTGCTTCCTAAATCTCTGTCTTTCCATTATATAATCTATCTGAAACCTTTTAGCATCTCCAGGGTTCTTCCATGTATACAACGTTCTTTTATGATTCTTGAACCAATTGTTAGCTATGATTAAGTTATGCTCTGTGCAAAATTCTACCAGGCGGCTTCCTCTTTCATTCCTTACCCCCAATCCATATTCTCCTACTACGTTTCCTTCTCTTCCTTTTCCTACTGTCGAATTCCAGTCACCCATGACTATTAAATTTTCATCTCCCTTCTCTACCTCAAAGATTTCTTTTATCTCATCATACATTTCATCAATTTCTACATCATCTGCAGAGCTAGTTGGCATATAAACTTGTACTACTGTAGGAGGCGTGGGCTTCGTGTCTATCTTGGCCACAATAATGCGTTCACTATGCTGTTTGTAGTAGCTTACTCGCATTCCTATTTTTTTATTCATTATTAAACCTACTCCTACATTACTCCTATTTGATTTTGTATTTATAACCCTGTATTCACCTGACCAAAAGTCTTGTTCCTTCTGCCACCGAACTTCACTGATTCCCACTATATCTAACTTTAACCTATCCATTTCCCTTTTTAAATTTTCTAACCTAGCTACCCGATTAAGTGATCTGTCATTCCACACTCCGATCCGTAGAATGCCAGTTTTCTTTCTCCTGATAACGATGTCCTCTTGAGTAGTCCCCTCCCGGAGATCCCAATGGGGGACTACTTTACCTCCGGAATATTTTACCCAAGAGGACGCCATCATCATTTAATCATACAGTAAAGCTGCATGCCCTCGGGAAAAATTACCGCTGTAGTTTACCCTTGCTTTCAGCGGTTCGCAGTACCAAAACAGCCTTGCTGTTTTGGTTAGTGTTACAGGGCCAGATCAGTCAATCATCCAGACTGTTGCCCCTGCAACTACTGAAAAGGCTGCTGCCCCTCTTCAGGAATCACACGTTTGTCTGGCCTCTCAACAGATACCCCTCCGTTGTGGTTGCATCTATGCTATGGCTATCTGTATCGTTGAGGCACGCAAGCCTCCCCACCAACGGCAAGGTCCATGGTTCATGGGGGGACAACCTCCTTATGGTCACTGATACCAGTTTCGATGAGGACATCCTCATAGAGGTCAGATCTGATTAAAACAAAATTGGCGAAGTGCACAAAACTGAATTGTGGATGTAATAAAACATAGAAACTAAAATATATTGTCAGTGAAGCGCAGTGCACAAACAATTTGTGTTTGTCACAACGGACAGCAAATACTTGCCAAAACATAGATCAGTCGACGAAAACATTGAATATGATGATTTTGCCAAAGCAGCGAAGCAAAGAATTGCGTCAGACAATCAAGTAGCTCGGCAACGTATGAGCTGAAATTCTGCTCTAAATAATACTTTTAATACTCTCGCAAAAGAATATATCTCAATATGAATAGTAAAACAGCGAGTGCGGAAGAGAAGATATACACACAAAAGATATAACATGAATATTGTTGGTGTGCTTTCTCATTGTTTTTAATTTCTGTGAAAAGAAATATTGGAGGACAAAATTAGAAAAACCGAAAACTTATTATGATTATAATGAAGAGACAAAGCACTAGAAATTTCAAAAAATTACATTCAAACGAATAAAATTTATGAAGTAAGACACTTCGATATTGTTTTTGAATAAAGAAAATATTAAGCACAGAATAAGGTTTGAACTCAGAACCTTTCACTTTGCAGCCAAATACCTTAACCATTATGCTGACGCAGCCCATTGTTCAATATGATTCCTGGAGAACTCTACAATATCACGCAAGATACCGACAAACACTGTTGGTATGACTATGAATTACTCACGTTTCGTCGAAGTACAATAGGAAATAAACAATTACCGCTGTTCTTTATTGCAAAAAAGCGGTTCGTGAGAATGATACAAACACCTTTCCTAGCTATCGCCTGAATTAGGAGGCTTATTGCTTGTTTCGTTTAATTAATTAATAGAATATGAAGCAACTGATATAAAGAATGCTTTTTCCAAACTTTCTATAAAAGAAAGTCTACTATCAAGACATTGCTTTTCTTCAATTACTTTATTTATGACTGAAAGTTTCTCAAACCGAAGACACTCGTCCGTGCTCTGCACTGCAGTCGAGCTCTAGCAACGTCGTCTCTGTTCATTGGCTGACTGTGTTTTGTGACGTCAAATGTGCAGAACGAAAATAAACTCGGCCGCCGTCGTAAATCATGCGCACTATAGCATCCCCAATTCCTTGAACAGACCTCTGCAGGTTACATTTGGACTTGGAGAACTTTATCTTGGGTTGATGAGTTAAATCAACAAAAGATCCCATATGGCATAGACTGAAGTAATTTATTTATTTATTTATTTATTTACACGTCAAGTTCCGTAGGACCAAATTGAGGAGCAAATCTCCAAGGTCCTGGAACGTGTCAGTACATTAAATTAAAACATAAACGTAATAACAGATAAAAACAAATGTTCATGAACCTTAAAAAAGTCAGTCCATAAGTTTAAGTAAACGCTATCAGCAGTACAATAAAAATCAGCTTTATTTTTCAAGGAACTCCTCGATAGAATACAAGGAGTGACCCATGAGGAAACTCTTCAGTTTCGATTTGAAAGCGAGTGGATTACTGCTAACATTTTTGAATTCGAGTGGCAGTTTATTGAAAATGGATGCAGCAGTATACTGCACACCTTTTTGCACAAGATTTAAGGAAGTTCGATCCAAATGCAGGTTTGACTTCTGCCGAGTATTAACCGAGTGAAAGCTGCTTATTCTTGGGAATAAACTAAGATTGGTAACAAGAATCGACAATAAGGAATATACATATTGAGAGGGCAATGTCAAAATACCCAGACTATTGAACAGAGGTCGACAAGAGGTTCGTGAACTAACACCACTTATTGCCCGAACCGCCCGTTTCTGAGCCAAAAATATCCTTTTAGAATGAGAAGAGTTACCCCAAAATATAATACCATACGGCAATAGCGAATTACAATAAGCAAAGTAGACTAATTTTCGTGTCGAACGATGACTCACTTCTGATACCGTTCGAATAGTAAAAATGGCTGTATTAAGTCTTTGAACAAGATCCTGAACGTGAACTTTCCACGACAGCTTACTATCTATTTGAACACCTTGAAATTTGAACTGTTCAATTTCACTATTTGCCCATTCTGTGGAATTTATAACGCCAGGTTTTGTTGAATTGTGTGTTAGAAACTGTAAAAACTGAGTCTTAATGTAATTTAGCGTTAGTTTATTTTCTACAAGCCATGAATTGAGGTCATGTACTGCACTATTTGAAACCGAGCCAATGTTGCACGCAGCATCCTTTACTACCAAGCTAGTGTTATCAGCAGTTAGCCCCCGGTAGCTGAGTGGGTGGTCAGAGGGTTTAGCTACCCTCTGTAATAAAAAAAACTGAGGTAATTGATCAAAGACGAACTGAAATGAGTGTCTTGCGACGTCCGCTCCGAGCAGATCCAACGATCGAAATGAGATAAAAAAAAAAAAATGGTCAGCGCGACAGACTGTCAATCCTAAGGGCCCGGGTTCGATTCCCGGCTGGGTCGGACATTTTCTCCGCTCAAAGACGGGTGTTGTGTTGTCCTAATCATCATCATTTCATCCCCATCGACGCGCAAGTCGCCGAAGTGGCGTAAAATCGAAAGACTTGCACCAAG
Source organism: Schistocerca serialis cubense (assembly GCF_023864345.2). Lineage (NCBI taxonomy): Eukaryota > Metazoa > Arthropoda > Insecta > Orthoptera > Acrididae > Schistocerca > Schistocerca serialis. The sequence goes on from NC_064642.1 coordinate 613,444,904, forward strand.
CGAGTGGTCTACCCGATGGGAGGCCCTCGTCACACGTAAACTTTAAAAAAAGTGTAATCAGCAAACAGAAATATTTTAGATTTACCCATAATATTAGAGGGCATATCATTTATATAAATAAGAAACAGGAGTAGCCCCAACGCTGATCCCTGGGGCACCCCCCACTTGACAGTACCCCACTCCGACCCCACATCACAGCCATTATCAACATTGTGAATAATGACCGTTTGCTGCCTGTTGCTAAAGTAAGAGGTGAACCAATTGCGAGCTACTCCCTGTATTCCATAATGGTCCAACTTCTGGAGGAATATTTTGTGATCAACACAATCAAATGCCTTAGTTAAATCAAAAAATATGCCAAGTGTTCGAAACCTTTTGTTTAACCTATCCAGTACCTCACTGAGAATGGAGAATATAGCATATTCAGTTGTTAAACGACTTCTAAAGCCGAATTGCACATTTTATAGCAAATCGTGTGATATAAAATGATCAATTATCCTTAAATACATAGCCTTTTCAATAACTTTTGCAAACACTGATGGCATAGAAGTAGGTCTAAAATTATCTACATTATCCCTTTCTCCCTTTTTAGAAAGCGGCTTTACTACTGAGTACTTTAATCGCTCAGGAAACTGACCATTCCTAAAGGAATAATTACAAGTATGGCTAAATACAGGGCTAACATGTGCAGCACAGTACTTTAATATTCTGCTAGACACTCCATCCTCTGTATCACAGAGGAGTATGTCAGACATCAATCTTGGAAAGGCATTTCCCAAGAAAGCTTTATGATTTCCTGTAGAAACTAAATTTTTATTTAATTCACCAGTTATGCTCAGAAAATGAATGTTAAATACTGTACATATATCTGATTTATCAGTAACAGAAATATTTTTATTGCGAACTGACTTTATATCGTCGACCTTGTGCTGCTGACCAGACACTTCCTTCACCACTGACAATATGGTTTTAATTTTATCCTGTGAATTAGTTATTCTATTTGCATACCATATACTCTTTGCCTTCCTGACAACATTTCTAAGAACCTTACAATATTGTTTGTAATCGGCTACTGTAACTTGATTGTGACTACTTCTAACAATTTGATATAATTCCCACTTTGCTCTACATGTTATCTTTATCCCACCAGTCAGCCACCCGGGCTGCCCAGTACGGCTAGTGCCCCATTTAGAATGTTCTAATGGAAAGCAACTCTCAAAGAGCATGAGAAATGTGTTAAGGAAAGCATTGCATTTATCATCTATGTTATCGGCACTATAAACATCTTGCCACTCATGTTCCTTGACAAGGTTTAAGAAACTCTCTATTGCTGTTGAATTAACTTTCCTACATAGTTTGTAATTGAGTATGACATTGGTTTGAGTACAAAAGCCTTTTAGTGTTAAGGTCTGAAAGGCCAGTCACGCTTTTACTAACAGAATACCCATCTCGTAATGGAATGAATAAAAATATTGTCTATGGCTGTGCTACTATTCCCCTGCACCCTAGTTGGAAGAAACACAGTTTGCATCAGATCATATGAATTTAGGAGATCTACCAACATCCTTTTTCTTGCACCATCATATACAAAATTTATATTGAAGTCACCACATGTAACTAGTTTCTGTACTTCCTACAAAGTGAATCAAGAAACCTCTTTAGCTTGAGCAGAAATGCTCTGAAGTCGGAGTTATGGGACCTACAAACAACAACAATTAGAAGTTTAGTTTCACTAAATTCAACTACCGCTATACAACAGTCAAGTATCTGCTCAGTGCAGTGTCGTGATACGTCTATGGGCTCAAATGGAATACTGTTTTTTACGTACAGAGCCACTCCCCCACCCCACAAGGAACTCGTTGAGAAACAGCCAGCTAATCTGTAGCCTGGTAAAGGAAGCCTCTGAATTGTCAGATTATTTAAGTGGTGCTCTGATATACCAATAATTTCATAGTCAACATCTATATGCAGTTCACTAACTTTATGTCTAATACCTCTTATATTTTGATGAAATATGCTAATTCCTTCTCTACTTGGAAACATGACATCCTCGGAATGTGAGCTCTTAGTTAGAAGGACTTCCTTTAAGCAGGTATACCTATCAGCTGACTTCTATCTAAAAAAAGGTGCACCTCCAACACCAACTACTACAGGAATTTTTGCATGAGTGACAAAAGTTTATGAAGTCGTTATTGCGCCACAAACGTCACGCAACGCGGCTGAAAACTATTAAATTTAATAACTGTATTACATAGCACAAATAAGTTTGTCAGTACTTAGCTTTATAACCGCTACGCTGCAGTGCACGCCGCAAGCGAAATATGTTAGCGTTTCTATTTTATTTCCCCTTTATTTGACAGTATATGCATTGGAAATAAACGTATGTTTAGGCTCTTCAACAGTTCTATGGTATTACTTTTTCTGAGCTACTTTTTAATTATTTTCAGGGCCATAAGCATGTTAGGACTCTTTCTCATTTCCGTGGGAACTGGAGGCATAAAGCCGTGCGTTTCTGCTTTCGGTGGAGACCAGTTCGTGCTTCCGGAACAAGAGAAGCAGTTGGCTCAATTCTTCTCAGTGTTCTATTTCTCTGTTAACGCTGGAAGCCTGGTGTCGACATTCATCACACCAATTCTGAGAGAGGACGTAACGTGCCTCGGACACGACAGCTGCTACTCTCTCGCTTTTGGTATTCCAGCCATTCTCATGATCGTCGCAACAGGTAAGGTCAGATCTGATGAGTTTCTCTTCTTGAAACTGTTAATTTTGGAAATAAGTCAAACAGCAGTTTCTAGGTTACTCATTTCAATTTCTGTTCCTTTCAAAGCAGATTACCGTCAGTTGAACATTTTGTTCTTCCAGAATGACCAAAGAAGTTATTTTTTTCTTTGTACTATTTATATATAACTTTACATGTGCTTGCAAAATACCCCAGTAAGAAGACTCTCCAAACGACAATTGTGATTAGCCTTTCCGTGTTGACTCTCAGTGACTGTTGGATATCTGTAGCTTTAATTTTGTTCTCTCTTGGTTCAAAATGGCTATTCAGTACTTCATGTAGCACTCAAATGTACTCGATGTCTCACCATTATCATTTCATTATAGTCCCTATTCGGCAAATACATTTTTCAGGTCTCTATCATTGTCTTGCTAAAATACACACTGTGCTTTATTGTAACTGCCTAGGTGTGCAGTCAACTTAGAAATGGTACGTGCTTAACTGTAAGCCATATTTCATATTTTCATTAGCCTGTCATTACGCTAGAAGTACGAATTTAGTATTAAAAAACAAGCAAAAGTCCTAAAATATATTCCAAGAACTTTCTTTCATTTCATAATGTAAACCATGAATTCACAAATGAACGAGATTAAACATTTACTGAGCATTTCAGTAATTTCCTTATTTTCATGGATTGTGTATAATAATACAAACTGTAGTTGCTGGTTATGTGTTCTTCAGGATATCGACCGATTTTGGAAGAACAAATAGCATGCTGGTCGGGTAAAATGTTTTAGTTTAACATTAAGAGATGAAGTATTAGCTCAAGAGGAATAGGATCAGGAGCGAAATCGATGCACATATTCATACGAATCATCCCAGTGCTTACCTGAAGTTATTTAGGAACCCGATAGAAATTATGAACCTGGTCAGACGGTGGAGATGTGAACTCTGCTACTTCTGAATAGGACCCCTTTGTCATCCACCGCAAAACTTCCCTCAGTAATTCAATAAAGTGCTGGATGACGCAAAAATGAGCATAAATTTTTAGTAATACTACAAATCTAATAACACATTGACTACCCAACATGCGGTCGTTATGGTGCTGGAAGACTGTTTCTTGAGATCGATATTATACAGAATAAATGTACGCCGCCTATCCTGTTGCTCACTTTCTGCATTTGATACTAGTAAACGAAATTAAGACATGACTGGAAACAGTATGATACGCACCAAGCAAATGACTAAGCTCCCATTTGATATACCGGGTGATCAAAAAGTCAGTATAAATTTGAAAACTGTATAAATCGCGGAATAATGTAGATAGAGAAGTACAAATTGACACACATGCTTGGAATGGCATGGGGTTTTATTAGGACTGAAAAAATACAGAAGTTCAAAAAATGTCCGACAGATGGCGCTTCATCTGATCAGAATAGCAATAATTAGCATAACAAAGTGAGACAAAGCAAAAATTACGTTCTTTACAGGAAATGCTCAATATGTCCACCATCATTCCTCAACAATAGCTGTAGTCGAGGAATAAAGTTGTGAACAGCACTGTAAAGCATGTCCGGAGTTATGGTGAGGCATTGGCGTCGGATGTTGTCTTCCAGCATCCCTAGAGATGTCGGTCGATGACGATACACTTGCGACTTCACGTAACCCCAAAGCCAATAATCGCACGGACTGAGATCTGGAGACCTGGGAGGCCAAGCATGATGAAAGTGGCGGCTGAGCACACGATCATCACCAAACGACGCGCACAAGAGATCTTTCACACGTCTAGCAATACCTTTTTTTGTTATAATAAAACCCCATGTCATTCCAAACATGTGTGTCAATTCTTACCTGTCTATCTACATTATTCCGTGGTTTATTAAGTTTTCGAATTTACACTGACTTTTTGATCACCAACGAATTTAGAAGAAAATTTGGTTATGTGAAATTTAAGACTTCTCTGGTATATAAACTACTCCGTGGAATTTTTGGAGAACTGCCGGATGTTAATATCTTGTTGACGCGATATTTCGGCGCACAGTCTTCTGGCCAGCTTCAGGTGTATACTGGCGAAAGTACACTCGGCTCCAATGTTTAAACCGAGCCAGCGCATGCGTGGTGTATCCAGTAGCGGCTGCGCACGCGGTGTTGTCTGCTGCAAGGCTGTGCGCTGCTGTGAGTGCCCTCTACGATATCACGTGGTAAAATCACAGAAAGACGCTGACTACGTAGAGCACGACGTTCCATGCATTATACAAATATAAACCGCCGATCCGATTGATAAAAACCTCAGACAGTCGTGTTTCCAGTTATTATTTGAAGCATGGACACAGTTTTTGTTTCATCGAATTACCAGCAGAAACAATATGTTCTTCGATAGCGGATTTTCTGTCTTGGAGGAGTGGAGGATGGAGCTGGTGTTGATGCGCTTCTGAATAGTGCGTGTCGTGCCCTATGTTCGATTTACAGCACACTCACGGAATCTTACAAACACCGACCTTGCGCAGCCCACAGTTGTCTTTGACTGGGCCCAGAAACTCCGAGATTTTTGATGAAGGACGAAAGATTACTTTAACCTTACGTTTTCTTAGTACACTGTCTGTTTTCGCATAAATGTGTCCAATACATCGCAGGTAGGCTGTCTTTGCAAAACCCTGCCTGAGTGAGAATGTGAAATCTAGCTGAATCTGAAATTAATCATGAAAGGGGCAGACGTTTGAGATCCAGCGCTGAATTTTATGTATGGTACGCAACGGAATTACTAGCACTTTAATTATTTACCCTAGCATTCAATCTGAAGGTGAGGAATTGACATATTTATCATTTAAAGGAAAAGATTGTGATAATAAACGCAACATTTAAGCAATACTGTGGTTTATTATTAGAGTATTATGAAAAATGATGTAACAAAACAATTATGAGGACAAGAACTTTACAAAAGGTACGTTACTAGGAGAATTGCAAACTAATGCTCTGAAGAGGCAAAGTTATTGAAAATGGATGAAGATGCATAAAATCTCGGATCTAATTCTGTGAAGTAAGTACAGTAACCTGTCTATGACGATCACAGTGACTGTTTGTCTGAAACCAACACCCATTAGTCGGAAAGGCCTGAGGAGGCACCGGCAAATATTGAACTACAATACCTTCGCTTGCCCTAATACGGCTGATCTGTAAACAATACCAACCATAATCTTCAATGTACTGAGTACATAGTGGAGACACAGTGACTCTGTGACTTAAGAACGCGCCGTGCGGTTAAAGGCGCTGCAGTCTGGAACCGCAAGACCGCTACGGTCGCAGGTTCGAATCCTGCCTCGGGCATGGATGTTTGTGATGTCCTTAGGTTAGTTAGGTTTAACTAGTTCAAGTTCTAGGGGACTAATGACCTCAGCAGTTGAGTCCCATAGTGCTCAGAGCCATTTGAACTTAAGAACGCAGCCGCAACTTAACCTCTTTCACCTGTTCGTCACTTCTTCCCCAGAACTCCTCTAACTTCCGCGTCTCTTCTCCCTCTGTAAGCGACTATCTGCATCTCTCTGTTTTTCCAGTCTAGGATTGCTCCTGTCGTCCTGCCAACAAAATGCGACCACTAATTCTCTTAAAAGTTGCTACAGCCCGTCAATGGTGTAAATGTTTCTTTGACAACATTACAAACCCAGACACGGCGAAAAGTCAACAAGGCAATGAATCGAATTTCATCCCCTCTCTTCTAAAATGCTTCCCACGGTGTGTTACATCTTCTCGACGTCGCTACTAACACTCTACATCTACATCTACATTTATACTCCGCAAGCCACCCAACGGTGTGTGCCGGAGGGCACTTTTCGTGCCACTGTCATTACCTCCCTTTCCTGTTCCACTCGCGTATGGTTCGCGGGAAGAACGACTGCCGGAAAGCCACCGTGCGCGCTCGAATCTCTCTAATTTTACATTCGTGATCTCCTCGGGAGGTATGAGTAGGGGGAAGCAATATATTCGATACCTCATCCAGAAACGCACCCTCTCGAAACCTGGACAGCAAGCTACACCGCGATGCAGAGCGCCTCCCTTGAAGAGTCTGCCACTTGAGTTTGCTAAACATCTCCGTAACGCTATCACGGTTACCAAATAACCCTGTGACCAAACGCGCCGCTCATCTTTGGATCTTGTCTATCTCCTCTGTCAACCCGATCTGGTACGGATCCCACACTTATGAGCAATACTCAAGTATAGGTCGAACGAGTGTTTTGTAAGCCACCTCCTTTGTAGATGGACTTCATTTTCTAAGGACTCTCCCAATTAATCTCAACCTGGCACCCGCCTTACCAACAATTAATTTTATACGATCATTCCACTTCAAATCGTTCCGCACGCATACTCCGGGATATTTTACAGAAGTAACTGCTACCAGTGTTTATTCCGCTATCATATAATCATACAATAAAGGATCCTTCTTTCTATGTATTCGCAATAAATTACATTTGTCTATGTTAAGGGTCAGTTACCACTCCCTGCACCAAGTGCCTATCCGCTGCAGATCTTCCTGCATTTCGCTGCAATTTTCTAATACTGCAACTTCTCTGTATACTACAGCATCATCCGCGAAAAGCCGCATGGAACTTCCGACACTATCTACTAGGTCATTTATACATATTGTGAACAGCAATGGTCCCCTAACACTCCCCTGTGGTAAGCCAGAGGTTACTGTAACGTCTGTAGACGTCTCTCCATTGATAACAACATGCTGTGTTCTGTTTGCTAAAAACTCTTCAGTCCAGCCACACAGCTTGTCTGATATTCCGTAGGCTCTTACTTTGCTTATCAGGCGACAGTGCAGAACTGTATCGAAGGCCTTCCGGAAGTCAAGGAAAATGGCATCTACCTGGGAGCCTGTATCTAATATTTTCTGTGTGTCATGAACAAATAAAGCGAGTTGGGTCTCACACGATCGCTGTTTCCGGAATCCATGTTGATTCCTACAGAGTAGATTCTGGGTTTCCAGAAATGACATGATACCTATAGTTTTGCGCATCTGCTCGACGACCCTTCTTGAAAACTGGGACTATCTGCGCTCTTTTCCAATAATTTGGAAGCTTCCGTTCCTCTAGAAACTTACGGTACACGGCTGTTAGAAGGGGGGCAAGTTCTTTCGCGTACTCTGTGTAGAATCGAATTGGTATCCCGTCAGGTCCAGTGGACTTTCCTCTGTTGAGTGATTGCTTTGCTATTTCTTGGACACTTATTTAGATGTCAGCCATAGGTACCCATTCTGCCACCAGGTAGCTTCCCATGAAATGTGAAAAAGCTTGCTACAGGGCTAGTAGCCGACTCTGCTCCATCGTACATCCACTAATAGGTCATTGCCGGTTCGTTAAGGGTTTTCTTTTAGGAATGTCAGGAGATGTTTATCTGCCCACATATATCAATTAAAAGCTCAGAGCGCCTACCACACCTCGACAGAGTTCCGTCTTCATCCTATAGAAGGACAGTGGGCTGTCCACCTGCTCTCCAAGTGCCCGGCAAGGAGGCAGGCGTCCTGCCTGCTCCCTCTGTTTCTGCGAAACCCGGTGTGTCCACTGCTTCTCTGTGCCTCGTTCCGCCAGGCCTCGCAGTGAGTCGCCTAAGCCATATTCACACTTTTCTTCACTTCCAAAGTTAGCCCATAAATCAAATGAATTTACCCAGAACCATTTTAAACTACAAGAAGTTAAGAAGGGAAAGTTGAATCAGCTCGTACAATCACTGTGACATCATTACTCCCTTGGAATTAATTCAGCTCCTCTCCATTTGTATAATGAGAAATGAACAAGAATGAAAAGAGGCTATCTGAAGAGCTTTCCATGTTATTTCATCGTGAAGACCTCAGTCTATTCTTTGTGGCGTTTGTATGTTTGTCGCGCTCTCTGTATCTGCTGAGATGAATATCCATTTTCCGGGAACACAGTCTGGAGTTGCTCCAGTTCTCCTTTCAGGTTATCGGCATCTGAGATGGTTAATCAGGGTCTTCAGAAAGTCCATTGCCACCGTCTGGCACAAACAGCGCCCGTTCTGGAGACCTTGATTCAGCGAGTCCATACCATCTCAAACGTCAAAAAGCAGTGCATTTAGACCTCTAAGCTGGATTCCTAGAAAACGGATATTCACCTCAACAGATACAGAGCCTACAAAAGTACAAACGGCACAACTCAGAAGAGGATGAAGCGTTTAAGGTAACAACCTACTTGCGGTATTCTGGAAGTGTTTTAGCAAAAATAGGTCGAGTGCTAAGAAAGCATAGGGTTAAAGTGAGCTTTCGTCCATCATCGAAAATCTCCGCTCTTCTGTGGTTAGTCACAGGCAATGTAGAGAGCTGTGCAAAGCGGGTTTCCATGTGAACGCTGCTAATCGTATACGGAGCAAACGACGCGCACTATTCAGAAGTGCATCGCGGATTAGCAGCTGCATATTCCCCTCAACCAAGCCTTCTGGCTATTGCAGGACACGCTATTTGTACTAATCATTCGATTAAACGCAAAAAGACAAAATGGTTCAAATGGCTCTGAGCACTATGGGACGGACTTAACATCTGTGGTCATCAGTCCCTTAGAACTACTTAAACCTAACTAACTTAAGGACAACACACACATCCATGCCGGCGGCAGGATTCGAACCTGCGACCGTAGCGGTCACGCGGTTCCAGACTGAAGCGCCTAGAACCGCACGGACACACCGGCCGGCAACTAAACGCAAAGAAACAAAAACTGTGGCCCATACTTCAAATAACAATCAATCGGAATGGTTGTTTCTAGTTAGATAATTCATGCAATTCTGCTATTTAAAACAAAAAAAAAAAAAAAAAAAAAACTTTGAGCTCTACGCAACCGGCGTCATTTTTAGAATTGACCATATGAAGACGATCGACATTATATTATTCCACTTAACATCTTCACACTGTTTATTTCCTTCTTTTTTTCCTTTTCTAGAAAAACTTACCCCCAAGCTATGCATAGCACAGTACTAACACCTCTTCCTCTTTCTGAGCTCAACATCTCACTCATTATAGAGGGATGCTGACTCTGTTTTTCAGGATAGCAAATGGGAAGTTGCGAAACAGAAAATGGCCCATAGATCACCAGTGTGTATGTGTGTGTGTGTGTGTGTGTGTGTGTATGTGTGTGTAGTGACTGAAGTGTTGTGAAACAATGTGTGTATAAGTTATTTGTAAAAAATAGGATTGTATACCAGGAATAAATCTAATGATTGTCTCTAACTAGTCTGTAAGTGTATGTGTGTACGAATTAGCTTATTTTAAATTGGTCTAAACTTGGAAATACTTTGACATGTCCTATACCCTTGTAAAAAGAAATCTACGGATGAATAAAGCCACTACTACTACATATCGACAGGGCGATCACAGCAGCCCACACTTACAGCAGACGTGCATGCTCTGCCGGCTGCTGTGGCCGAGAGGTTCTCGGCGCATCAGTCCGGAACCGCGCTGTTGCTACGGTCGCAGGTTCGAATCCTGCCTCGGGCATGGATGTGTGTGATGCCCTTAGGCTGGTTAGGTTTACGTAGTTCTAAGTCTAGGGGACTGATGACCTCAGATGTTAAGTCCCATAGTGCTTAGACCCATTTGAACCATTTCTCGCGCATCCTCTGTAGCACCGCGTGCGCAGCTACAACGGAATACACGGCTGTAATACTGTCTCTGAATAGTACTCAGATGATGGAGTAACTAATGCATTTTGAGGAATGAAAGATAGATTAAGGTTCAATTTTCCATCGATGAAGAGGTCACTAGAGACGGAACACGATCTTGGATTGGGTTTGGACCTGGACGAAATCGGCTGTGTTATTTTCAAGCGGACAATCCTGCATTTGCTTGGGTCGTATCAGCGAAATCGTGATGCACGCTAATCAGTATGAACTCAGATTTACCGAATGGGCGTCCAGTTTCTTTTCGTTGGGCCACTTCGCTCGGTAGGGGAGAGTTGTTTTACCTTTGTATACTTTTCATACTTCCACCTATGCACAACCCTGTAATAGAGTTTAATATGTTTTCATATTCCATTTTTTAATTATGACACTCACTTTTTAAGTGCTGCAGTCTTTTTCTGAAATTACAGAATTTACTCCGAATAATTATGATTTATTTCAGTTATGAAAACATGTTTCAAGGTACACATGATCATGTACCTAGAAACAGATATTCTATTGAAATTTAAAAACGTTTCAATCAAGAAAATCTTGCCACTTCAGTATTTAATCGTCTGTTACATTATTACTTTCTGCACAACAATAATCAGCAAGTAAAATCCAATTCCAAAAAAAGTATTATGAATGGGATTTGGATTGATCTGGGGGAAGAGGCCAAACAGTGAGGTCATCGGTCTCATCGGATTAGGGAAGGGCGGGGAAGGAAGTCGGCCGTGCCCTGTGAAAGGAACCATCCCGGCATTTGCCTGAAACGATTTAGGGAAATCACGGAAAACCTAAATCAGGATGGCCGGATACGGGATTGAACCGTCGTCCTCCCGAATGCGAGTCCAGTGTGCTAACCACTGCGCCACCTCGCTCAGTAAAGTATTATGAAAAACCAATTACAAGTCACATACATTTTGAGATATAAGTTGTTGGAAACTAACAGGTAATATCCGGAGTACCACAGGGAAGTGTGATAGGACCGTAGCTGTTTACAGTATATATGAATGATCTAGTAGAAAGCGTCGGACGCTCTTTAAGGCTATTCGCAGATGATACAGTTGCCTCTTCCAAAGTAGCAACGCCAGAGGATAGTAAGAATTTCCAGAACGACCTGCAGAGAATTGATGAATGGTGCAGACTCTGGCAGTTGACCCTAAATGTAAATAAATGTAACATTTTGCGCATACATAGGGAAAGAAATCCACTACTATACAGCTACAGTATTGATGACAAACATCTGGAGACAGCGTCTGCCGTAAAATGTCTAGGCGTAACTATCCAGAGCGACCTTAAGTGGAATGACCATATAAAACAGACAGTGGGAAAAGCAGACACCAGACTCAGAGTCATCGGAAGAATCTTAAGGAAATGTAACTCATCCACGAAAGAAGCGTCTTATAAGGCGCTTGTTCGCCCGACTCTTGAATATTGTTCATCTATCTGGGATCCCTATCAGGTAGGACTGATAGAGGAGATAGAGAAGATCCAACGAAGAGCGGCGCGTTTCGTCACGGAATCGTTTAGCTTGCGAGAGAGCGTTACGGAGACGGTAAACAAACTCCACTGGCAGACGTTACAAGAGAGGCGTTGTGCATCACGGATAGATTTACAATTGAAATTGCGGGACAGCACTTTTCAGGAGGAGTCAGACAACACATTACTTCCCCCCCCCCCCCCCACAAGCCGCGCGGGATTAGCCGAGTGGTCTGGGCGCTGCAGTCATGGACTGTGTGGCTGGTCCCGGCGGAGGTTCGAGTCCTCCCTCGGGCGTGGGTGTGTGTGTTTGTCCTTAGGATAATTTAGGTTAAGTAGTGTGTAAGCTTAGGGACTGATGACCTTAGCAGTTAAGTCCCATAAGATTTCACACACATTTTTAAAAAAAAAACTTCCCCCCACATACATCTCGTGTATTGACCACGAGGGGAAAATTCAAGAAAGTAGAGCCAATAAAGAGGCTTACCGACAATCATTCTTCCAACACACTATTCGCGAGTGGAACAGGGTTGGAGGGATCAGATAGTGGTACCGAAAGTACCCTCCGCGACACATCATTCGGTGGCTTGCGGAGTATGATGTAGATGTAGAACACAAATTTCCATTTTTATGACAGGTAACAATGCAGAGACACTAATGAAATTTGGTTCTTTTGCAAGTATCACATGTCCCGTGGTAAAATATGTTCTTCTGCTTCAAGGTACAAGATACTGTAATAACGACGTAGCATGGCTCAACAGTCCAAATGTTATACAGTGTGGTCAGAAACGTCTGAAAGTGTGTAAGGTTGTTGCAGGGTAGCTTGTGCGGAGAAAAAATTGTTAAGAAAAAAATTCGATTGGTTGCGCCGGTTCACAGTTAATTAACATGGAATTTAGCCAATGAGGCCGATGCACCTGAAAATTCAGGAATCCCACCCGAGACGGCATCGCAAAACGTGTTCTTCGATTGGTGTCCTATAACAGACAGGAGAGCGATACAAAAATGGGACATAGGACTGTAGTAAAGGATCGACCCCAAGCGAAAGGCTGAGCAGCCTCGTGCGCTATCATCTACGCCATGCGAACGACTGACTCGGACTGTATGTGGCGGCTGCTTGAATCTTCGAGCGCAACGGCCCGATTGGCTAACATTGATGCTAATTAATTCGGGAACGGCGGAACGTATCGAAGTTTTTCTTAACAATTATTTATGAGCGCAACCTATCCTGCAACACCCTTACAAGTTTTCAGACTGTTTCTGACCACGATATATGACACTCTCCCCTGTCTTGTGGGGAGATAAATTCTAGTTTCAATAATTAGGTGTCTTGCACAGAGGGCTTGCAATAATCACGTGAGACGTACGGAAAGCATACCTTAGAATAACCATGTGCTAAACATTTTTCTTCGTCGAAGCACTCTGTGTGCACAAGGCTGCGTCTCTATAGGCTGCATTCAGTGACTTCATTCAAAGTACCGTTTGCTACAGTTGCAATTGGCTTATTGTATTTGTTTAGGTTACATTCAGCAGCAAAACAATTAAGACTGGCGAAATATTACATTATGTTCATTTCCTACTAAAGATACGAAATATGAGATAAAATATAAATGACTCTAAAACCTTTAAGTGAATAGGATAAAGAGAGAAAGCTATAGTACAGCTGGTACTTGTGTTTCATAGGTTAGTATTTATACTGTAATTACGTATGTATAATATCAAGGATAAGTCAGATATGTAAATGACGCTTAGAATTTTATTGTTTCAGTATTCTTTGTCGCTGGAAAACCAATGTACAAAATAAAACCAGCTGAGGGAAATGTTCTTGCTGAAACAGTAAAATGTATTCATGTAAGTATAATTGTATTAATTTCTCTAAAAGCTCTTTAATTGCCTTTGAAAATGAGAGAGAGTAATTTTACTTCGTCTCGCACGAAATAGCACTCATTACTCAAAGAAATGAAGCAACTACCCATTTTTTAATTTTATTTATTCCAAGACACGTTTAGTGGTTTCTTCCGCCTTCAATTGGCGTAATACAGTTAGGCCTACATGTTAGTTGGTCGCTGTATTTCTTCATGTAATTTAATCAGTGGCTGCGGAAGTCGTCACTGACTATTATCAAAGTATAAACATGACATACTTAATTGTTGGAACGTTGGAAAATATTCCGACTTAAACACCTAGATGCAATGAAAATTGACAGTGGCAAATGAGACCATTACGAAGCATATTTCCAAAAAACGCAGAAGATTGTTAGATAATGTGCTATAAAAGTCATGGACCCAAGTTGTCAACAGGGCACTGTGTAAGCTGTTGGTGACTCCGTAATGATGTAGGCCGTGTTTACATAGAATGGACTGGGACCTCTGGTCCAACTGAACCGATCACTGACTGGAAATGGCTCTATTCGCCTACTTGGAGACCACTTGCAGCCATATATGGACTTCATGTTCCCAAACAACGATGGAATGTTTATGGATGACAATGCGCCATGTTACCGGGCCACAATGTTCACGATTGATTTGAAGAACATTCTGGACAATTCGAGCGAATCATTTCGCCCTTCAGATCGTCCAACTTGGGACATGATAGACAGGTTGCTCCGTGCACAAAATCCTGCAGCAACAACACTTTCGCAATTATGGACAGCTATAGAGGCCGCATGGCTCGATATTTCTGCAGGAGATTTCCAACGATTTGTGGAGTTCGTGCCATGTCGAGATGCTGGACTACGCCGGGCAAAAGTAGGTTCCACACAATATTAGGAGGTATCTAATCCCTTTTGTCACCTCAGTGTATGCAAATAATCGCTTTTTGAATTTGATGCTACTTATTGTACCATTATCTAAACTACTGGCCATTAAAATTACTACACCACGAAGATAATGCTGTGATACGCAAATGATTAGCTTTTCAGAGCATTCACACAAGGTTGGTGCCGGTGGTGACACCTACAACGTGCTGACATGAGGAAAGTTTCCAACCGATTTCTCATACACAAACAGCAGTTGACCGGCGTTGCCTGGTGAAACGTTGTTGTGATGCCTCGTGTAAGGAGGAGAAATGCGTACCATCACGTTTCCAACTTTGATAAAGGTCGAATTGTAGCCTATCGCGATTGCGGTTTATCGTATCACGACATTGCTGCTCGCGTTGGTCGAGATCCAATGACTGTTAGCAGAATATGGAATCGGTGGTTTCAGGAGAGTAATTCAGAACGCCGTGCTGGATCCCAACGGCCTCGTATCACTAGCAGTCGAGATGACAGGCATCTTATCCGCATGGCTGTAACGGATCGTGCAGCCACGTCTCGATCCCTGAGTCACCAGATGCGGACGTTTGCAAGACAACAACCATCTGCACGAACAGTTCGACGACGTTTGCAGCAGCATGGACTATCAGCTCGGAAACCGTGGCTGCGGTTACCCTTGACGCTGCATCACAGACAGGAGCGCCTGCGATGGTGTACTCAACGACGAACCTGGGTGCACGAATGGCAAAACGCCATTTTTTCGGATGAATCCAGGTTCTGTTTACAGCATCATGATGGTCGCATCCGTGTTTGGCGACATCGCGGTGAACGCACATTGGAAGCGTGTATTCGTCATTGCCATACTGGCGTATCACATGGCGTGATGGTATGGGGTTCCATTGGTTACACGTCTCGGTCACCTCTCATTCGCATTGACGGCACTTTGAACAGTGGACGTTACATTTCAGATACTGGCGTATCACTGTTCCGACCCGTTGCTCTACCCTTCATTCGATCCCTGCGAAACCCTTCATTTCAGCAGGATAATGCACGACCGCATGTTGCAGGTCCTGTACGGGCCTTTCTGCATACAGAAAATGTTCTACTGCTGCCCTGGCGAGCACATTCTCCAGATCTCTCACCAACTGAAAACGTCTGGTCAATGATGGCCAAGCTACTGGCTCGTCACAATATGCCTGTCACTACTCTTGATGAACTGTGGTATCGTGTTGAAGCTGCATGAGCAGCTCTACCTGTACACGCCATCCATGCTCTTTTTGATTCAATGCCC